>NW_027362770.1:72911924-73611381 GCF_046119375.1 Phyllobates terribilis | reverse complement strand
TCTGCTGCAGAAACACTTAAAAAACACATGGTAGAAAGCCTGCCATGTTCCCCAATGATAATCCGCATGTGCTGTGCACATGCTGTGGAAATTTCTGCTGCGGATTATCATTGCGGAAAAATCCGCAGCACTACCAATTATTTTGCGGAAGCGCGGCGTTTTCACCGCCATTGGAACGCAAAATATCCGCATGACTACCTGTGCACATGCGGATATCATGCGGTTCAATGTGCGGATGGTACCCGGGTCTGGAGAAGAGGAGACTCCCCTCCAGACCGGGGTACCATAATACCTGTAAAAAAAAGAGTAAAATAAAAAATAAATATTATATTTACCTTCTGACGGCCCCCGGTGTCTTTATCCGATGCGTCCTGGCTTGCCGGCAGCTCGCGGTACACTAAAGGACCTGTGGTGACGTTATTTAGTCATGTGACGGGTCACGTGACTGCTGACGTCGGCAGGCCATCAGAAGGTAAATATATATTTATTTTTTATTTTTTACCATTCTTTTATGGTCACACTATATAAATCCATGCCGTTTGCATGGATTTATATAGTGTGACCAAGTTGTCAAGCACTTTCCAAGTGATGCTAAAATCGCTTGGAAAGCGCTTGTCAACCCGCATGCGGAAATGCATGTGAAGAACGCTTCACATCCACTTATCCCTGGTAGAAAAACGCATGTAAAATCCGCATGCGTTTTTTCTGCCAGGGAGATGCAGAAATGCTCAAAAAAAATCCGGAGCATTTCTGCATCGTGGGCACATAGCCTTACATTAATTGTATGACTTAATATTGAGCACACGTAGCCATCTATACACAGCAGGAGGCCGCACGTAGCCATCTATACACAGCAGGAGGCCGCACGGCGCCATCTATACACATCGGGATGCCGCATGGCGCCATCTATACACTGCAAGAGGCCGCACGGCGCCATCTATACACAGCAGGAGGCTGCACGGTGCCATCTATACACAGCGGGAGGCCGCACGGCGCCATCTATACACAGTGGGAGGCCGCACGTAGTCTTCTATACACAGCGGGAGGCCGCATGTAGCCATCTGTACACAGCTGGAGGCCACACGGCGCCTCCCAGATACAGCGGGAGGCCGCACGTAGTCTTCTATACACAGCGGGAGGCCGCACGGTGCCATCTATACACAGTGGGAGGGCACACGATGCCATCTATACACAGCGGGAGGCCGCACGGTGCCATCTATACACAGCGCGAGGCCGCACGGTGCCATCTATACACAGCAGGAGGCTGCACGGTGCCATCTATACACAGTAGGGGGCCGCACGGTGCCATCTATACACAGCAAGGGGCCGCGCAGTGTCATCTATACACAGCAGGAGGCCTCATGGTGCCATCTATACACAGCAGGGGGCCACATGGTGCCATCTATACACAGCAGGGGGCCGCATGGTGCCATCTATACACAGCAGGGGGCCACACGGTGCCATCTATACACAGCAGGATACCGCACGTAGCCATCTATACAAAGCGGGAGGCCACACAGCAACATCTATACACAGCAGGAGGCTGCACGGTGCCATCTATACACAGCAGGGGGCCGCACGGTGCCATCTATACACAGCAAGGGGCCGCACGGTGTCATCTATACACAGCAGGAGGCCTCATGGTGCCATCTATACACAGCAGGGGGCCACACGGTGCCATCTATACACAGCAGGGGGCCGCATGGTGCCATCTATACACAGCAGGGGGCCACACGGTGCCATCTATACACAGTAGGGGGCCGCACGTAGCCTTCTATACACAGCAGAATGCCGCACGGTGCCATCTATACACAGCAGGAGGCCGCACGGTGCCATCTATACACAGCAGGAGGCCGCACGGTGCCACCTATACACAGCAGGAGGCCGCACGGTGCCATCTATACACAGCAGGAGGCCGCACGGTGCCATCTATACACAGCAGGGGGCCGCACGTAGCCATCTATACACAGCAGGATGCCGCACGGTGCCATCTATACACAGCAGGAGGCCACACGTAGCCATCTGTACACAGCAGGAGGCCACACGTAGCCATCTATACACAGCAGGAGGCCGCACGGTGCCATCTATACACAGCAGGAGGCCGCATGGTGCCATCTATACACAGCAGGAGGCCTCACGGTGCCATCTATACACAGCAGGAAGCCGCACGGTGCCATCTATACACAGCAGGATGCCGCATGGCCCCATCTATACACAGCAGGAGGCCGCACGGTGCCATCTATACACAGCGGGAGGCCACACGGTGCCATCTATACACAGCAGGGGGCCGCACGTAGCCATCTATACACAGCAGGATGCCGCACGGTGCCATCTATACACAGCAGGAGGCCACACATAGCCATCTGTACACAGCAGGAGGCCACACGTAGCCATCTATACACAGCAGGAGGCCGCACGGTGCCATCTATACACAGCAGGAGGCCGCACGGTGCCATCTATACACAGCAGGAGGCCTCACGGTGCCATCTATACACAGCAGGAGGCCACACGGTGCCATCTATACACAGCAGGAGGCCGCACAGTGCCATCTATACACATCAGGAGGCCGCACGGTGCCATCTATACACAGCAGGATGCAGTGCGGTGCCATCTATATACAGCAGGCGGCCGCACAGTGCCATCTATTCACAGCAGGAGACCACACGTAGCCATCTATACACAGCAGGAGGCCGAACGTAGCCATCTATACACAGCAGGAGGCCGCACGGTGCCATCTATACACAGCAGGAGGCCGCACGGTGCCATCTATACACAGCAGGAGGCCTCACGGTGCCATCTATACACAGCAGGAGGCCACACGGTGCCATCTATACACAGCAGGAGGCCGCACAGTGCCATCTATACACATCAGGAGGCTGCACGGTGCCATCTATACACAGCAGGATGCAGTGCGGTGCCATCTATATACAGCAGGCGGCCGCACGGTGCCATCTATTCACAGAGGGAGGCTGCACGTAGCCATCTATACACAGCAGGATGCCGCATGGCCCCATCTATACACAGCGGGAGGCCACATGTAGTCTTCTATACACAGCGGGAGGCCGCACGTAGCTATCTATGCACAGCGGGAGGCCGCACGTAGCCATCTATACACAGCGGGAGGCCGCATGTAGCCATCTATACACAGAGAGGTCGCACGTAGCCATCTATACACAGCTGGAGGCCGCACATAGCTATCTATACACAGCAAGATTCCACACGTAGCCATCTATACACAGCAGGAGGCCGCATGTAGCCATCTATACACAGAGAGGTCGCACGTAGCCATCTATACACAGCTGGAGGCCGCACATAGCTGTCTATACACAGCAAGAGGCCACACGTAGCCATCTATACACAGCAGGAGGCCGCACGTAGCCATCTATACACAGCAGGAGGCCGCACGTAGCCATCTATACACAGCAGGAGGCCCCACGTAGCCATCTATACACAGCAGGAGGCCGCACGTAGCCATCTATACACAGCGGGAGGCCACACGGCGCCCCCCAGATACAGCGGGAGGCCGCACGGCGCCATCTATACACAGCAGGAGGCCGCACGTAGCCATCTATACACAGCACGAGGCCGCACGGCGCCATCTATACACAGAAGGAGGCCACACGGCACCATCTATACACAGCGGGAGGCCGCATGGCGACCCCCCAGAGACAGCGGGAGGCCGCACGCAGTCACGCACACACACAAACATATACAGACATATACATACACGCATAAACACATTTGAAACACATTTGAAACACAAAAATACATATAAACAGACATCACAAAATGATATCTGCCTGCACACACACACACACATTCACTCAATCACACACACACACACACACACACACACTCACCATCTCCCGGCTCGGCTCCAGTCGTCCAGCTTCTCTCCGGTGCAGCAGTGCAGGCCGGGCGCGCACTGCGTGACGTCACACTAGCAGAAACGGGCGCGCACAGGTCCGTGTCTGCTAGCTGTGTCGCGGCCCGGCCAGCAAACAGGGAAGTTAACAGGTGCAGTGCTGGCCCGGCCGAAGAAGAAGCAGCTGCCGTGCGCTGCTGCTGGGGGAGCGGTCCGGGGGCCCCCCCGCCACTGTGTGCCGGTATGTGCCGCAGCCCTGCACATATTATAATGAGGGCAATCTGGCCATGGACCCCCCGGAGCCCCGGGCCCCCCGGAGCACTGGGCCCCCCGGAGCCCTGGGCGGTGGCCCAGATTGCCCTCATTATAATCCGCCTATGCTCAAAGGAGATGTCCTCAGGGGGCAGAGACTATGGTCACTGCTGCAGCCCCTGTCCCCACCCTGAAATGAAGTGTCATCAGTAATGTCCATTTCAGGGACTGAGCTAGTCCCTACTCTACTGAGCATGCGTTGGTTGTCAATTATGATCTTGTCATTGTGCAAAATTCTTTGTAAGGGCTTGCTCAAATGAGCGTATAAGGCGGCCGAGAGCTATCCGATGTTTTATTGTATAGCACCAGGACCAATGGTATATTATGGGGCAGTGCAAATCTGTGATTTTTTATACATCCCAGGATCCGAGGGAATCAGATTACACTAAGATGACACTCGGCTCAAACTCTGACAGAGTTTGGGCCAAGTGTCATTAGCATAATCAAACCACTTTCAATGCTAAACTCACTGGAATTTACAGTGGACACCATGTCGTGTTTAGAAAGCCCCTGATGTGCCTAAACAGTGGAAACCCCCCAAAAGTGACCCCATTTTGGAAATTAGACCCCTTAAGAAGCTTATTTAGATGTGTGGTGAGCACTTTGAACCTCCAAGTGTTTTGCAAAGGTTTATAACGTAGAGCTGTGAAAAAAAAACATTTTTTTCCACAAAAAAGGATCATTTAGTTGCAATTTTTTTTATTTTCACGAGGGTATCAGGAGAAATTGGACCCCAAAAGTTGTTGTGCAATTTCTCCTGAGTACACTGATACCCCATATGTGGGGCAAAGCCATTGTTTGGGTGCACAACACGGCTCGGAAGGGAAGGAGCACCCTTTGACGTTTTCAACGCAAAACTCGCTGGAATTTACAGCTGTCGCCATGTCACGTTTGGAGAGCCCCTGATGTGCCTAATCAGTGGAAACCCCCCACAAGTGACCCCAATTTGGAAACTAGACCCCTTAAGGAACTTATTTAGATGTGTGATGAGCACTTTGAACCCCCAAGTGTTTCGCAAAAGTTTATAACATAGAACCGTGAAAAAAAAAAAAAATGTTCCCACAAAAATGATCTTAGGCGCAGTTTTTTTATTTTCACAAGGGTAACAGTAGATATTGGACCCCAAAAGTTGTTGTGCAATTTCTGAGTATGCTGATACCCCATGTGTTGGAGAAAACTACTGTTGGGGTGCATGTCAGGGCTCGGAAGGGAAAGAGTGACGCTTTGGTCTGTGGGCGTCATGACACGTTTTCAGAGCCCCTGATGTGCCTAAACAGTGGAAATGCCCAACAAGTTCCCCTTTTTTGGAAACTAGACCCCCCAATGAATTTATTTAGATGTGTGGTGAGCACCTTGAACCCTCCAGTGCCTCACAGAAAATTATTACGTAGACTTGTGAAAATAAAAAAAAATTTTTTTTTCCACAAAAATGTTAAAAAAAATATTTTCACAAGGGTAACAGGAGAAAGTGGACCTCAAAATCTGTTGTGCAATTTCTCCTGAGTACGCTGATACCCCATGTGTTGGTGAAAACTACTGTTTGGGCGCATGTCAGGGCTCGGAAGGGAAGGAGTGACTCTTTGGAAAGCAGACTTTGATGGAATGGTCTGTGGGAGTCATGTTATGTTTTCAGAGGCCCTGATGTGCCTAAACAGTGGAAATGCCCATCAAGTGCCCCTTTTTGGAACTGATACCTGATTTGTGAATTCTATAATGTAGTGTCATATGTCAATTGATGAACACTATGCAACTGACATAGGACAACCTGACGAGCACTACGTCAGTTGTGTAGTGTTAGTCAGGTTATCATGCATCAGAAAGTAATTTAGTAGTGCATGGAAGCATTCTTTCATGCACAGGCCTGGTTTGTCGGGGCAGGTGTCACATTGATAAATGGTGTCCTTACGTATTCCCCTTCGGTAACACACTCGGCACTTCTTTTGTGACTTACCTTTTTTTCCGCTTTGAGGGACCTCCCCCGGGAAATGCTGGCCTGGTACAATTTGAGGTTCTTCCGTTCTGGAAGTACTGGAGCCCGCTCCGTCACCACTGCCAAATATCAGGCCCTTGATCACTACCTCCTGGAACTGAAGGTACGACGTAGAAGTCTGGCCTGCACATCGTAATTGAAGGAAAGCGTTGCATTGCCATCTGTACAATGTGCATGGCCAGCTTCTTGTACTACACCTTGGACTTTCTCAAAGCAATGTACAGCTGGAGGACTTGATCAGAGAGATAACTCCCCCCGTGTACTTGTTGTACCCCACTACAGAGTGTGGTTTGACGACCTGTGTAGTGGAACATTGAAACAAAAAGGAAAGGTCAGCATACTACAAAGGTATATAAGAATGTTCCGTGCAATTGCAGCCACCAATGAAACTCCTGAACTGTAACCTACTATAGTGCAATATGAAGCACCGGAACATAAGATATTTCTATAGTAGCTATAAATGTAGCCCATAAAACCATGAGTTAACTAAAAAGTATATACAAAGTTTATTAGGTAAACATATGGACACCATTAAAAACCAATGAAAAACAAACAACCTCAATGAGGAAGTGTGAATACATGTGAAGTTTCCACCTCTGTGTAAGCCACTAATCACAAGATTGCAAGTACAAATGATAAGTTGGTTGTGCGCACAGGTTTTTTGCAACAAATGCCTCCTGCATACAAGTATAACAAACATGCATATTAAGGTACATATAACATGTTAAAAGGGGCATGTAAGTATAACTGTCATGCATTCAAAATGCATATCACATGTGCGACCCTAATGTAGGACTATACAGCATAAATATTATAGCTATACGTGTATCAATATACCCCTACACCATATGTGTACCCCTTGGTCCTTTTCTAGATTAATAATCAGACAGATCCTATGTACCACCCATGACTATTGAGTGTCTAGAGATATATGGAATAAACTAACATTGTAGCAACCTGTGAATAGAAAAGAGTGGAAACCTGAAGATACAAAAGGGAACCTCGTACAGTGCTGAGGGTGCTGCCATCACCATGTATGCTGGTCAAGAAAAGGACATCCCTCTTGTATTTGATCACCAGCAGGTGGTCTCTACATTGAGCTCTGCGGTCACCCCTTCTGAGCATCTGCCCAATTAGCATCTTTGGGAGGCCTCTCTTATTTTTGCGGACAGTATCACAGACTGCGGTACCTCGCACAGAGAGGGACTTGAAGAGAGGGATGCTGGTATAAGGCTGAGTTCACACGATGCGTTTTTAATGCGTTTCCACGGCGTTTTTGCAGTTGCGTAAACGCCGCGGAAACGCATTAAAAAAGCATGGTAG
This sequence comes from Phyllobates terribilis, assembly GCF_046119375.1. Classification (NCBI taxonomy): domain Eukaryota; kingdom Metazoa; phylum Chordata; class Amphibia; order Anura; family Dendrobatidae; genus Phyllobates; species Phyllobates terribilis. The sequence continues at coordinate 73,603,891 of NW_027362770.1, read as the reverse complement.
AAGGGCAGCAATGTTCCCCAATTGAAATCCCCATGTGCTGTGCCCATGATGCGGATTTTTCCGCCGTGTAAACGCTGCGCTCAAAAATCCGCAGCATGTCAATTAATTTTGCATAAACGCGGCGTTTTCGCCGCCATTGACTTGCATTAGAACGCGCCAATTCCACAAGACTGCATTTGTACTTGCGCTATTGGCGCGTTCTAATGTGCGGATGGTACCCGGGTGTGGAGGAGAGGAGAGTCTCATCCACACACAGGTACCATTAAAAAAGCTGTAAAAAAAGAATAAAATAAAAAATAAATGTATACTTACCTTCTGTCGGCCCGCGCACCGCTCCTGCTTGGTTCCTGGCACTTTGCAGTGAGTTGTAGGACCTGCGCTGACGTCAGAGTCATGTGACGGGTCACGTGACGCTGACGTCGGCAGGTCTTTCAATTCAAAGTTGCCGGCGAGGGAGAACGGATTGAGCAGGACAGCGCGGGCCATCAGAGGGTAAAGTATACATGTATTTTTTATTTTTACCACTCTCTCGGGTCACACTATATAAATCCATGCCGGTTGCATGGATTTATATAGTGTGACCTAGTTGTCAAGCACTTTCCAGGTGATGCTAAAATCGCCTGGAAAGCGCTTGTCAATCCACATGCGGAAGGAAACGCATGTGAATCCGCATGTATTCCGCAGGAAAAACGCATGCACAATCTGCATGCGTTTTTTCTGCCAGGGAGATGCAGAAATGATGCAGAAATTTTCTGCTTCATTTCTGCATCGTGTGCACATACCCTAAGTTATCCACGTAGAGGTGATAACCTTTATACAGCAGTGGTTGCACCAAATCCCACACAATTTTCCCGCTCACTCCCAGAACAGCAGGGCATTCGGGGGGTTCGATATGGGAGGTACTCTCACACAGTTTATACAGCTTGATTCCGTACCTGGCCTTCTTACTGGGCAGTTACTGCCGGAATCCAAGCCTCCCCTTAAAATGAATTAGGGACTCATACACGCAGATGTCCCTTTGGGGCACGTACACTACAGCAAACTTGTTGTTGAAGTGGTCGATGACCGGCCGAACTTTGAAAAGACGATCAAAGTGCGGGTCATCTCGTGCAGGTCTCCGTGCATTATCATAATGCAAGAACTTGTAGATGGCCTCAAAACGTGTCCGGGTCATGACCATTCGGAACACTGTAGTGTTATACAACTCTCCAGTATTGCTGAACTCCTGGCTTTTTCAGGATCCCCATGTGAAGGACCAGGACCCAAAACTTCATAATTTCTACTGCGTCTACAGGAGACCAGTTAGAAAATTATGAAGTGCGGTTTTCTGCCAAAAATTGATGAGCTTACAAATTAGATTGACCCACCATGAGGTTTACAAAATCCACAGAGAAAAAGACTTTGAAAAAGTATATTTCTGTGAGGCCGGTGGTGTCAAACTTGATTCCTGATTCCGCCAATAAATCAGGAATCAGTGGCTCATAATTTTCGGGGAGCGAGGTCCATACGGGATCAGAAGTGGGGGCGCTGGTTCATCTTCTCTCCTGGGGTAACTTCGTGGCGGTTCAGCAGCACCTGAGGAAGAAAAGGAGGAGGAAGAGGAGAAGAAAGAGGAAGACGACGAGGAGTCAGAAAAATAAAGAAAGGTGGGATCCTCTCCCTCATTGTCAGTGTTGGTAGCAAGAAACGGGTATGCCTCCTCTACTGAATAACGAGTTTAGGATGAGCGGGACATTTTTTTTTATGTATGTGGTGCGTGTGTGTCAGTACTTTATTCAGTGCGTGTGTGTGTCAGTGTGCTTGGTGTAAACTTTTTTTTCTCAATAATAAAAAAAAAGGAACAGCCGGAGGTGGTGCAAACAGCGAACACGAGTGCAGATTAGTGATCTGTGGTCACTAATCACGGCAGCTGCAGGTAGCACTAAAAAAAAAACTGCCAAAAATCGAGCAATCAAGTACTGATCAGTTATCAAGTACTGATCAGCGTTTGGGGGGTAAAAAGAGAGGGGGAGAGGGGATTGGGGAGAATGTGGAGGTATCAAAAAATTTGGTGGGGGAAGGGGGTAAAAAGAGGGGGGAGGGGGAGAGGGAGATTGGAGTGGGGAGGGGTGTAAAAAGGGGTCGGGGTAGATGAGAAGATCAGAGATTGACTAACCAAAAGTCTTCTCTGTTCTTCTTGCAGGATCAGCAGTAGTGTTGAGCCACCCCCATAGTGTTCGGGTTCGGTTCGGTTCGTCGAACACCGGGATGTTCGAGGAACTGTTCGTCGAACTGTTCGTCGAACACCTTAGAACACCGTCGAACACCGTTAAAACCAATGGCAGGCAAACAAAAACACATAGAAAACACATAGAAAACACCTTCAAAGGTGTCCAAAAGCTGACAAACTGCTCAGAAGACACTCTCTTTAAAAAAGCCGGCCGGCAATTCAGCAGCGGCATACACCGGTACCCGACAATTTATACAAGAAGGAATAGAGCATCACACATAGATTAGATAGATAGAAACATGTCAGTCACACATATAAGAAGCACAGTGACAGTGTTGGTTACTGCACTTGTCATTTAGTGTAAAGGATTTATTAAAAAAAATATTAGTGTTTTCATGCACCGTCTCTTTAAAAAAGCCGGCCGGCAATTCAGCAGCGGTACCCGACAATTTAGAACAGAAAGAATAGAGCTTCACACATAGATTAGATAGATAGAAACATGTCAGTCAGATATATAATAAGTACAGTGATAGTGTTGGTTACTGTACTTGTCATTTAGTGTTAAAATAAAGGATTTATTAAAAAAAAAATTAGCGTGGGGTTCCCCGTAATTTTAGTCTCTAGCGGAGGTTAAGCAGACGGCTGGGGCAGATGTTTGAAGCCTGGGAAGGGGGTAATACCCACGGAGCTTCCCAGGCTACTAATATCAGCCCCCAGCTGAATACCTAGCCTTTACTAGCTGTTAAAATGGGGGACCCCCCAAAAAAATGACGTGGGGTCCCCCCTAATTTAATAGCTAGCAAAGGCTAGGCAGACAGCTGGGGGCTGATATTAATAGCCCAGGAAGGGTGCCATGAATATTGGCCCCCTCCCAGGCTAGAAACACCAGCCGTCAGCCGCCCCAGAAATGGCGCATCCATAGGATGCGCCAATTCTGGCACTTAGCCTTGCTCTTCCCACTGCCCTGTAGCGGTGGCAGTGGGGTAATAGGGTTGGGGTTGATGTCAGCTTATAATGCCAGCTGACATCAAGCCCAGGTTAGTAATGGAGAGGCGTCTATAAGACACCCCCATTACTAACCCCATAGTGAAAGTTAAAAGAAAACACAACACCCAGAATAAAGTCCTTTAATTTAAATAAACACACAATTCTTTATTGTTCTAAATTAAACCATACTTACCATCACGCCCATTCCAGCTGAAGCCAACGATCTCCTGCAATAAAAGAAAAATAATAAAGCAACCTCATCCTTACCTTTCGATGGTTCCCAGGACAGCTCCAGCTCTGCTACATCGAGATGACTGGCTGGACCGCAGCAGAACGCTGCCATCCAGCCTGTCAACCCGCAGACACTGAGAAGAGCAGGCTTGCTTCGCTCCTCAGTGTCTCGCTGTGACGGCATCCAGATGAGCCAAGGTCATGTCCAATGAACTCGGCTCACCTCATGCACGTCACTGACAGCGTGGGAAAATTCTCCTGCACTCAGCGCTTCAGCGTGGGAGAATTCTCACGCTGAAGCGCTGAGTGCAGGAGAATTTTCCCACGCTGTCAGTGACGTGCATGTGGTGAGCTGAGATCATTGGACATGAACTCACCTCATGCACGTCACTGACAGCGTGGGAAAATTCTCACGCTGAAGCCCTGAGTGCAGGAGAATTCTCCCACGCTGTCAGTGACGTGCATGAGGTGAGGTCATGTCCAATGATCTCAGCTCACCTCATGCACGTCACTGACAGCGTGGGAGAATTCTCCTGCACTCAGCGCTTCAGCGTCAGAATTTTCCCACGCTGTCAGTGACGTGCATGAGGTGAGCCGAGTTCATTGGACATGACCTCGGCTCATCTGGATGCCGTCACAGCGAGACACTGAGGAGCGCAAGCATGCCAGCGCTTCTCAGTGCCTGCGGGATGACAGGCTGGATGGCAGCGTTCTGCTGCGGTCCAGCCAGTCATCTCGATGTAGCAGAGCTGAAGCTGTCATGGGAACCATGGAAAGGTAAGGATGATGTTGGTTTATTATTTTTCTTTTATTTCAGGAGATCGTTGGCTTCAGCTGGAATGGGCGTGATGGTAAGTATGGTTTAATTTAGAACAATAAAGAATTGTGTGTTTATTTCAATTAAAGGACTTTATTCTGGGTGTTGTGTTTTTTTTAAATACTTTACTAGAAATTCATGGCGGTCATGTCTAATACTGGCGTGACCCCATGAATTTTGGGCTTAGGGCCAGCTGATAATGCCAAGCTGGCCCTAACCCCTTTATTACCCAGTGAGCCACTGCACCAGGGCCCTGGATGAGTTGGGTACAGCGCCAGAAGATGGCGCTTCTATGAACGCGCCATTTTCCGGGGTGGCTGCGGACTGCAATTTGCAGCGGGGGGGGGGGCCCAGAAAGCTTGGGCCTCCCTGCGCTGCAGATTCCAGCCCCCAGCTGCCTAGTTGTACCTGGCTGGACACAAAAATAGGACGAAGCCCCACGTATTTTTTTTTTAATTATTTCATGAAATTCATGAAATAATTAAGAAAAAAAGGCCTTCTCTATATTGTTGTGTCCGGCCAGGTACAAATAGGCAACTGGTGGTTGGGGGCAGCCCGTTCCTGCCTGCTGTACCTGGCTGGACACAAATATAGTGCGAAGCCCCACTTCAATTTTTTTTAATTATTTAAGGAAATTCATGAAATAATTAAGAAAAAAAGGCCTTCCCTATATTGTTGTGTCCGGCCAGGTACAAATAGGCAGCTGGTGGTTGGGGGCAGCCCGTTCCTGCCTGCTGTACCTGGCTGGAAACAAATATAGGACGAAGCCCCACATCAATTTTTTTCAATTATTTAAGGAAATTCATGAAATAATTAAGAAAAAAAGGCCTTCCCTATATTGTTGTGTCCGGCCAGGTACAAATAGGCAACTGGTGGTTGGGGGCAGCCCGTTCCTGCCTGCTGTACCTGGCTGGACACAAATATAGTGCGAAGCCCCACTTCAATTTTTTTAAATTATTTAAGGAAATTCATGAAATAATTAAGAAAAAAAGGCCTTCCCTATATTGTTGTGTCCGGCCAGGTACAAATAGGCAGCTGGTGGTTGGGGGCAGCCCGTTCCTGCCTGCTGTACCTGGCTGGACACAAATATAGTGCGAAGCCCCACTTCAATTTTTTTAAATTACTTCAGGAAATTCATGAAATAATTAAAAAAAAATTGACGTGGGGCTTCGCACTATACTTGTGTCCAGTCAGGTGCAGCAGCCAGGAACGGGCTGCCCCCAACCACCGGCTGCCTATTTGTACCTGGCCGGACACAACAATATAGGGAAGACCTTTTTTTTTTAATTATTTCATGAAATAATTAAAAAAAAATTGAGGTGGGGCTTCGCACTATATTTGGGTCCAGCCAGGTACAGCAGGCAGGACCGGGCTGCCCCCAACCAACAGCTGCCTATTTGTACCTGGCCGGACACAACAATGTAGGGAAGCCCTTTTTTTCTTAATTATTTCATGAAATAATTTAAAGAAAATTGACGTGGGGCTTCGCCCTGTTTTTGTGTCCAGCCAGGTACAACTAGGCAGCTGGGGGCTGGAATCCGCAGCGCAGGGAGAACCAAGCTTTCTGGGCCACCCCCGCTGCAAATTGCAGTCCGCAGCCACCCCGGAAAATGGCGCGTTCATAGAAGCGCCATCTTCTGGCGCTGTGCCCAACTCATCCAGGGCCCTGGTGCGGTGGCTCACTGGGTAATAAAGGGGTTAGGGCCAGCTTGGCATTATCAGCTGGCCCTAAGCCCGAAATTCATGGGGTCACGCCAATATTAGACATGACCACCATGAATTTCTAGTAAAGTATTTAAAAAAAACACAACACCCAGAATAAAGTCCTTTAATTGAAATAAACACACAATTCTTTATTGTTCTAAATTAAACCATACTTACCGTCACGCCCATTCCAGCTGAAGCCAACGATCTCCTGAAATAAAAGAAAAATAATAAACCAACATCATCCTTACCTTTCCATGGTTCCCATGACAGCTTCAGCTCTGCTACATCGAGATGACAGGCTGTACCGCAGCAGAACGCTGCCATCCAGCCTGTCATCCCGAAGACACTGAGAAGCGCAGGCTTGCTTGCGCTCCACAGTGTCTCTCTGTGAGGGCATCCAGATGAGCCGAGTTAATGTCCAATGAACTCGGCTCACCTCATGCACGTCACTGACAGCGTGGGAAAATTCTCCTGCGCTCAGCGCTTCAGCGTGGGAGAATTCTCACGCTGAAGCGCTGAGTGCAGGAGAATTTTCCCACGCTGTCAGTGACGTGCATGAGGTGAGCTGAGATCATTGGACATGAGCTCACCTCATGCACGTCACTGACAGCGTGGGAAAATTCTCACGCTGAAGCCCTGAGTGCAGGAGAATTCTCCCACGCTGTCAGTGACGTGCATGAGGTGAGGTCATGTCCAATGATCTCAGCTCACCTCATGCACGTCACTAACAGCGTGGGAGAATTCTCCTGCACTCAGCGCTTCAGCGTGAGAATTTTCCCACGCTGTCAGTGATGTGCATGAGGTGAGCCGAGTTCATTGGACATGACCTCGGCTCATCTTTATGCCGTCACAGCCAGACACTGAGGAGCGCAAGCATGCCAGCGCTTCTCAGTGCCTGCGGGATGACAGGCTGGATGGCAGCGTTCTGCTGCGGTCCAGCCAGTCATCTCGATGTAGCAGAGCTGAAGCTGTCGTGGGAACCATGGAAAGGTAAGGATGATGTTGGTTTATTATTTTTCTTTTATTTCAGGAGATCTGAGTTCATTGGACATGAGCTCACCTCATGCACGTCACTGACAGCGTGGGAGAATTCTCCTGCACTCAGCGCTTCAGCGTGAGAATTTTCCCACGCTGTCAGTGACGTGCATGAGGTGAGCCGAGTTCATTGGACATGAACTCGGCTCATCTGGATGCCGTCACAGAGAGACGCTGAGGAGCGCAAGCAAGCCTGCGCTTCTCAGTGTCTGCGGGATGACAGGCTGGATGGCAGCTTTCTGCTGTGGTCCAGCCTGTCATCTCGATGTAGCAGAGCTGAAGCTGTCGTGGGAACCATGGAAAGGTAAGGATTATGTTGCTTTATTATTTTTCTTTTATTGCAGGGGATCGTTGGCTTCAGCTGGAATGGGCGTGATTGTAAGTATGGTTTAATTTAGATCAATAAAGAATTGTGTCTTTATTTCAATTAAAGGACTTTATTCTGGGTGTTTGCGTTTTTTTTTAACTTTGACTATGGGGTTAGTAATGGGGGTGTCTTATAGACGCCTCTCCATTACTAACCTGGGCTTGATGTCAGCTGGCATTATAAGCTGACATCAACCCCAGCCCTATTACCCCACTGCCACCGCTACAGGGCAGTGGGAAGAGCAAGGCTAAGTGCCAGAATTGGCGCATCCTATGGATGCGCCATTTCTGGGGCGGCTGACGGCTGGTGTTTCTAGCCTGGGAGGGGGCCAATATTCATGGCACCCTTCCTGGGCTATTAATATCAGCCCCCAGCTGTCTGCCTAGCCTTTGCTAGCTAATAAAATTTGGTGGGACCCTACGTCATTTTTTTGGGGGGTCCCCCATTTTAATAGCTAGTAAAGGCTAGGTATTCAGCTGGGGGCTGATATTAGTAGCCTGGGAAGCTCCGTGGGTATTACCCCCTTCCCAGGCTTCAAACATCTGCCCCAGCCATCTGCTTAACCTCCGCTAGAGCCTAAAATTAAGGGGAACCCCACGCCAATTTTTTTTTAAATAAATCCTTTATTTTAACACTAAATGACAAGTACAGTAATCAACACTATCACTGTACTTATTATATATGTGACTGACATGTTTCTATCTATCTAATCTATGTGTGATGCTCTATTCCTTCCATTCTAAATTGTCGGGTACCGCTGCTGAATTGCCGGCCGGCTTTTTTAAAGAGACAGTGCATGAAAACACTATTATTTTTTTAAATAAATCCTTTACACTAAATGACAAGTACAGTAAGCAACACTGTCACTGTACTTCATATATATGTGACTGACATGTTTCTATCTATCTAATCTATGTGTGAAGCTATATTCTTTCGGTTCTAAATTGTCGGGTACCGGTGTACGCCGCTGCTGAATTGCCGGCTTTTCATGTTTCACTGTGATCACAGTTCCCATCGATTTGGGCAATCACTCTAATGCCACAACCACCATGGCTGTGGCATTACAGTGAGTGGCAGACAATCCCTGCATGATTGGTGCTCTAAATAGCGCCAGACATGCAGGACACGCTTTTGGTGCACGAACAGTTATCGAACATAACCTCGAACAGCCGAATTTTTTACAAATCGTTCGGGTTCGTCGAACAACTCGAACACCGCCCAAAACAGCTCGAATTTGAGATTGGCGAACAGTTCTAGTCGAACACCGCTCATCTCTAATCAGCAGCAGGATCAGGGGGCCAGAGCAGCTTACCTCAGCAGCAGGAGACTGGTGCAGCAGACCAGCAGAAGCAGCAACCGGAGCAGGTAAGAGAAACGTCTTGTGGTGTCACAGAGACTTCTGTGAAACCACAAGTCCCAGCATAGCGCAGATCAGAACTGTGACCACCCTGTACAAATCCTCACCAAATGTGAGGGGATGCAGGGCTGTGACAGCCAGGTCACAGGCCGGTCACCGCCCGGTCACCGCTCTGTCATGGGCTCTGATTGGTGCAATCGATGTCATCATCGATCGCTCCAATCAGAGCCCGCTGGGACCAGGGTTGCCATCACAGGTGGTCACAGGATGGTGACAGGTTGGTCACAGGCCGGTCACTGCGTGGTCGGCGCTCTGATTAGTGAGATTGATGTTATTGGTGATCGCACCAATCAGAGCGGGTTGGGGCCAGGCACCAGTCTAGGATCGGTGCTCTTAGGAGCACCGATCCTAGGCTGCACATCACTGTTTCAGGCAATCTGATTTCCTGTAACAGTGAGAAATGCTGTGATTTTGTCCCTGGTGTCCTTAGAAAGCTCGTGGGTCTTGGCCATGGTGGAGAGATTGGAGTATGATTGATTGAGTGTTTGGACAGGTATCTTTTATATATGTAAAGAGTTCAAATAGGTGCAATTAATACAGGTAATGAGTGCAGAGTAGGAGGGCTTCTTAAAGAAAAACTAACAGGTCTGCTGTGAGAGCCAGAATTCTTGCTGGTTGGTAGGTGATCAAATACTTACTTCATGCAATACAATGCAATTTAATGATTTAAAAATCATAAAATGTGATTTTCTGGTTTTTATTTTTAGATTCTGCTTTTCACAGTTGAAGTATACCTACGATAAAAATTACAGGCCTCTCTATTCTTTGTAGGTGAGAAAACTTGCAAAATCGGCAGTGTATCAAATACTTATTTTCCCCACTGTATGTGTACATTTTTAGCATCAATGTGGCATCAGCATTTCATGTATGGACAAAATAAAAGCAAAAACAGTAAAAAACAGACAATAACAATATCAAATAGCAATACTCCTCAAATGTAAATTTTCAATCGCACACAATAGAAAATGGAATAAAAAGCAATCAAAAAGTGATGTATAAAAAAAATGGCTTCACTGAAAACATCAACTCGTTCCACAAAAAACAAGCCCTAATACAGCTCTGTGGATGAAAAAATAAAAAGTTACAGCTCTCAGAATATGATGATGCAAAAAACAAATACATTTTTGTAAAATCTTTTTTTTAGTCTGTAAAAGTAGCAAAGCATAAAAAAACTATTGTGGTAGATCAGCTCTCTCGCCAGCTCCAGATACAACAAACTCCAGCTCTCACTGGAGCTCCAGACTGGAGACTTCCTTGTCTACATGTCAAATTTAGACACTTCATTCCACCTGCGGTAATCATTACAAAACCACCACTCACCTTTGGGCTTCGGCACGAGTACGATGGGACTCGAACGTCCACTTTTTGACGCCTCTCTTACACCGAGGTCTAGCATTCTCTTCACCTCTTTTGAGATTACCTCACGGAGTGCTTCTGGTATCCTATATGGTTTAAGGTTCACGCTTACATGCGGCTCTGTCAGTACGTCCAGGCAGTGCTCCACCACCTGCGTATGCCGCAGTAACTCCGAGAACAGGTCACGGTTTTTCTGCAGCAGTTCTCAACACTATTGCTTCTAGGCCGGTAATAGAGTCTCTACAATTGTGACTTCTTCCATTTTGGCCTTGGGACAGTCTCCCAGGCAACGCGCTTCCAGTGATTGTCGATCTTGCCATGGCTTGGGCAAGTACACGTGATATACTTGGTGAGGATTCCTTAGTCCTGGCCAGTGGACCTTGTAATTAACCTCGCCCGTTTTTCCACCACCTTATATGGGCGTTGACACTTGGCCAAGAACTTGCTCTCAACTGTGGGGATAAGCACCAGTATGCAGACCCCAGGCTGGAACTGCCTCAGTCTTGCTGATCGGTTATAAACCTCTGACTGTGACTCATGTGTTTGGAGGAGATGCGCCTTTCACTTTCGCCATTCTCTCCTGCATCTGGGCGACGTGATCTATGATGCTCCCGTGGGACATGACCTCGGTTTCCCAGGTTTCGTTGACAATATGCAGAAGCCAGTGGAGGCTTGAGGAACTTCCCTGAAGGAGAAGAGCAGAAGTAGATAGTCTCAGTCTCGGCCATCCTTCTCAATGACCTTGAGCATCGCCTTTAAGGTCTTATTGAAGTCTCCCACTAGGACATCTGTCCATCCTCCAGCTGGACAATCTGGAGGACCTTACAAAGCTTCCTCATTACCTTGCTCATGAAGGGTGTCCCTTGGTTCATCAAAATCTCCTTTGGCAGGCCCGTCCTAGAGAAAATATGGACAAGCTCTCAGGCTATACTCTTGGCAGATGAGTTCCTTAGTGGTACAGCCTCGAGGTAACGGGTTGCACAGTCCATGACCACCAGGATGTATTGATGTCCCTGTGCAAACTTACTAGGTCCATGGCAATTCTCTCAAATGGGATCTCTATAACCGGTAACGGGACTAGAGGACTTTGGAAGTGAGAAGAGGGAGCAGTTACCTGTCAGGCGGGGCAGGACCTGCAATAATTTAGGATCTCCCGGTAACATCCAGGCCAATAGAACCTCCACATTATATTCTCCTGAGTTTCTTCCACACCCAGATGTCCCCCCAAAATATGCAAATGGGCCATGTCTAAAACTTTCCACCGATAGGGTCCTGGAACCAACAGCTGCTCCACTATTTCATCTTCCCTCAGTTTGGTCACACAATACAATTGAGTCCAAAGTGTGGGAACCTGGTGTCTGCCCCCGGCTCTTAAGCAACTCTGTTACAGACGGTAACATTGTCAAACGCCCCTTTTAAGACAAGGTCCCTAATTTGAGCAGTCCCAAAGTTCTCTCTGGACACTTCTAACTCTGGGAGGTTGGCCTCCTCGGTCACCATCTTGTCCCCCTCTCCGGCAACAACACACAAGAGGAACTCATCCACCTTTGATTTCGATGGGGTTTTTTCCTGAGGGATCTGGCTTTTTTTCTAGACACTCGGTATAGCCCCCTTTTGCCACAAGTCCCAAAACAAGGAAAAATTACGACCCAATATGACCGAATGTGTCAAGTCCTTGACTACCCCAACCTCATGGGACTGGGCACCAAAGTCTGTTCCCACGGTTACTCTGGCCACAGGGTAGTCCTTGGCGTCTGTGTATACAGCGAACACTCACGAATTTGAAAGGGATCAACTGGTTGGGAAGTGTAGCACTGATCAGGGTCACCAGACCAACCAACAGTCCAAGCACCATTACCCCATTATTTGACAAGGCACACGCCTGAAGCCCCTCACCGGATTGACAGTCCACACTACAGACCGGATAGGTGTAATAGGAACAACGCTGGCCTAGGCTGCAGCCCATTGGTTCAGGGGACATATCACACCGGGCATCTATGTGTTTAGGATTGTGATATCGCCAACAGACCACATCCTTAACAACAGCCTTTGGGGGACCCTCAGTGGGATTAGGATGACCCCCATTTGTGGCTCTAGACCTTCTCTGTGGTGAGCCCGCCCCCTTTGGGTATTCCAGTACGGGGAAGTGGCGATGTCTGGTTTCCCAAGGAATTTATCGACAACCTGGTACCTCTCTGCTAGGCCAACCAGGTCATCTGCATTCCGAGGTTCGCCCTGGCAACCCAGGTCTGTACTGACCTGGGAAGGGAATGAATGAATCTGTCCATTACCGCATGCTTGACCATCTGGGCAGGAGTGGAATACTCTGGCTGCAACCACTTTTGGACTAGAAATAAGAAGTCAAACCTCTTTGAGCGAGGGTTTGTTGCCAGCATACGCCCAGTGGTGAACTCGGCCTCTAACCGACATAGTTACTTCTAGGTGTGCCAAGATTTAGTTTTTTAACTTGGCATCCTGCAGTGCTGAGTCATAATATGCCTTTTAGAGTTCACCTGTCTAATATGGCACCAGCACCTCTGCTCACTGCTCTGGCAAAAGTCTCTCCCGATTAGCCACCCTCTCGAAAACTGTGAGAAAGGCTTCCACAGAATCCCCCAGGGTCATCTTCTGCACAGCCCATCTTACCACCTTCCGGACATATGAGTCGTCACCTGGACTTGGGGGAGGGGCGGTTTCTCTGCTGTGAACCTCCCCTGTCAGGAGTTCCATCTGCAATTGCTGCTGTTGGATCTGCTGCATTGGGAGTTTATTTGTCTCCTGCTGTACTTGCTGCTGCTGCAGGTACTGCTGGTGCTACTGCTCTCGGTGCGGCTAGAGCTGCTGTTGGTGCTGCTGATGCTTCTGCTGCTGGCTTAGGATCAGGTGCTTGATCAGCTCCTCCATTTTGTCTGACTGTTCTATATCTCTAGTCTCCATCACCCAGGACATGCAGTTTGTCCATAGCCGTCACACTTGCTTCCTGGGGATCTTTCTTCACCAACTGTGGTAGATCGGCTCACTCTGTTGCTCTCAGTGGTAGACACAGGAATGTTTCTTCTGTAGGTTTATTTAAACACAGCATAAATCAGTGCAAGATTTAACAAAATAAACATGACCTTTCTGGTATAACGGCAAAACAAAAGGTAACTTATAGCACCGTCCATATGCATGTGGGATTCGCCTGTTCAGGATACAACAAACTTCAGCTCCTACTGGAGCTCCAGACTGTAGAATTCCTTGTCTCCAAACACACAGAAAGAGAAAATTCTCAGTGGTTGGATATTTAACTTGCCGAACCACTGCCTTGAGGTGGAGATATGTTGAGTAACCGTCCCTCCAATTGCTTGCAGCTACTTACAAAAAACCCCAACCCTGTCATGGCTGATTAATCCCTCTTAGGACATAACTTGCTGGATAGAAACTTCTGGGTTTCACATCATGAAAGATATCAATAGCAATATTGTAACGGGTCTGGGAGGCGGAACCTCTGGGCTACTATACAAGGGAGCGGTCCTTGTAAGGGAGCGGGTGGCGACCAGGCAGGCAGTCACAGCAGGTGACCGGGACAGTCTCTGGGTGTACGGGCAGGAGGTCACGGCAAGTGATCAGGGCAGTCTCTGGAAGAACGGGCTGGAGGTCACGGCAAGTGACCGGGGCAGTCTCTGGAAGAACGGGCTGGAGGTCACGGCAAGTGACCGGGGCAGTCTCTAGGTAAAGGGTAGGTACGACCTGTGATGGCTGAACCTCCAGGTAGGCTAGCAAGGCAGATGGAGGATGTGTGCTCCCAGGTGAGCAAGCGAGAGTCTCTGGAATAGCAGGTGGTCACAGCACGTGACGGCGGAGCCTCCAGGTAGGCAAGCAGGCAGGTAGCGGAGAAGCGCTCCCAGGTGAGCGGGCAAGAGTCTCTGGAATAGCTGGTGGTCCCAGCACGTGACAGCGGAGCCCCCGGGCAGGCAAGCAGGCAGGTAGCGGAGAAGCGCTCCCAGGTGAGCGGGCAAGAGTCTGGAATAGCTGGTGGTCACAGCACGTGACAGCGGAGCCTCCGGGCAGGCAAGCAGGCAGGTAGCGGAGAAGCGCTCCCAGGTGAGCGGGCAAGCTGGTCCATAGACAGACTGACCGGAGTTGTAAGGCAGACCGTCGGACCTCAGGCAAGCAGGCAGGTAGCTGATGTGCGCTCCCAGGTGAGCGGGCAAGTTGGTCCTTAGACAGACTGACCGGAGTTGTAAGGCAGACCGTCGGACCTCAGGCAGGCAGGCAGGTAACAGGAAATCAGGCAGGATTAGGACAGCAAGCTGGCAGGAATCTGGCAGGTAACTGGCAGGTAACTGGCAACGGGACCTGAGGGCTGAAGCAGAGTAGAACGGTGCAACAACATTGCTCGGGCACCTCCATTTTGGAGGAGGTGCCTTATATATGGTAAAGTCCTCCGGCCATTGGCCGGGGACTCCTTAGGACGGCGCGCGCGGCCCCTTTAAGAGGGAGGGAGGGCGCGCGCGCGCGCCCTAAGCACAGTGGCCGGGAAGGAGCGCGCGCTGCCAGCAGAGCGGGAGAGGGACGCCGGGCACGGAGCAGAGCGGTGAGGGGAACAGCGTCCCTGCCTAGCAGAGGGCAGGGACGCCGGCACTACAGTACCCCCCCCTTTAGGCCCCCCCTTTTTTAGGCCAGATAGAAATTTAGCTAGGATGAGAGGGGCATGGATGTTCTCCCGGGGCTCCCACGTTCTCTCCTCAGGACCAAACCCCTTCCAATCTACCAGAAAAAAGGTCTTTCCTCTTACCCTTTTGGTGGCAAGCATGTTCTCTACCTCAAACTCGTCCTCAGCAGAAACCGGAGCAGGAGGCGTACCTGTAGACTTGGAAAAAGAGTTAAGCACCACGGGTTTGAGGAGAGATACATGGAAGGAGTTAGGGATCCGTAAGTTGGCCGGGAGTTTCAATTTATAGGCCACCGGGTTGATCTGACTGATGACCTCCAGAGGACCGATGAACCGAGGCCCTAACTTGTAAGAAGGTATCTTGAGTCGAACATATTTAGATGAGAGCCAGACTTTATCTCCTGGACGAAATTGTGGAGGATCCAGGCGTTTTTTGTCAGCGTGTCTTTTCATACGCTCGGATGACAGAAGGAGTGCGGACCGGGTACTCTCCCATATGGAGGAAAATTTGCTAACGAGAGATTCCGCAGCCGGGTTGTCCACAGAGGTGGAGACAGGAAAAGGAATCCGAGGATGCTGACCAAAGACTACAAAAAACGGGGATTTGGAGGAGGATTCGCTCTCGTGATTATTATAAGAGAACTCGGCCCATGGTAGGAGATCCACCCAGTCAGAATGGTGGGCATTAACGAAGTGCCGGAGGTAACTGGTCAGGTTCTGATTGATCCGCTCCACTTGACCATTGGACTGTGGGTGGTAAGCGGAAGAGAAGTCCAGGGTGACGTCTAGTAGTTTACAAGTGGCTCTCCAGAAACGTGAGGTGAACTGTACCCCACGATCCGACACGATGTGGAGGGGCAGGCCATGAAGACGGAAGATGTGGCGGATAAAGTCTTTAGCCAGCTCGGGTGCAGACGGAAGGCCTGGCAGGGGAATAAAGTGAGCCATCTTGGAAAAGCGGTCAGCGACCACCCAAATGACCGTACAACCGGCAGAGACGGGGAGATCAGTTATAAAGTCCATTGCTATATGCTGCCAGGGGGCAGCAGGTACAGGAAGCGGAAGGAGGCGTCCGGCTGGCAGATGTCTCGGGACTTTGTTGCGGGCGCAGGACACACAGGCAGAAACAAAGTCTATTATGTCCTTGTGCAGGGTAGGCCACCAATAGTGCCGGGCAATAAGCTGGAGGGTCTTTTTCTGACCGGCGTGGCCAGCTAGTTTAGACGAATGGCCCCAGTGTAGGATCTTCTCCCGATCAGGTATTGAAACAAACGTCTTACCGGGAGGGAGACGATTTAGACTCACGGGAGCCACCTGCATTACTCTGGCGGGATCGATGATATGTTTAGGTTCTTCCTCGAGATCGGACACCAGAAAGGATCGGGACAAGGCGTCTGCTTTGACGTTTTTGTCAGCCGGGCGAAAATGAAGAACAAAATCAAAGCGAGCAAAAAACAAGGACCACCGGGCTTGGCGCGGGTTAAGTCTCTGGGCATGCTGGAGGTAAGCCAAGTTCTTGTGGTCAGTGTAAATTATTACCGGATGAAGAGCCCCCTCGAGTAGGTAATGCCACTCCTCCAACGCCAGCTTGATGGCCAATAACTCTCGGTCTCCTATGGAATAGTTGCGCTCAGAAGAGGAGAAGAGTTTGGAGAAGAAGCCACAAGTTACCATTCTCCCGGAAGATGATTTTTGAGTAAGTACCGCTCCGGCTCCAGAGGAGGAGGCGTCAACTTCCAGGAAGAACTGCTTGTTGCCGTCCGGGCGATGCAGCACCGGGGCGGAAGAGAAGGCCTGTTTTAGGGAAAGAAAGGCCTCCTCTGCTTCGGGCGGCCACTCTTTGGGATTAGTACCCTTACGGGTGAGCGCGGAAATTGGGGCAGTCCGGGAAGAGAAGTGCGGGATGAAGAAGCGGTAATAGTTGGCGAAGCCCAGGAACCGTTGAATAGCCTTCAACCCCTCTGGTCGGGGCCATTTCTCGATGGCAGACAGTTTCTCAGGATCCATTTGTAGGCCGGTCTGAGAGATAATGTAGCCCAGAAACGGAAGCGAGGTCTGCTCAAAGAGGCACTTCTCATATTTAGCGTAGAGATGGTTCTGCCTGAGCCTGAGCAGGACCTGACGAACATCCCTCCGGTGAGTCTGGAGATCCGGAGAGAAGACCAAGATGTCGTCCAGGTACACCACTACGCAGGAGTAGAGAAGGTCCCGGAAGATGTCATTGACCAACTCTTGAAAGACGGCAGGAGCGTTACAGAGGCCAAAGGGCATTACCAGATATTCATAGTGGCCGTCCCGGGTGTTGAATGCCGTCTTCCATTCATCCCCCTGACGGATACGAACCAGGTTGTACGCCCCACGGAGGTCCAGTTTGGTGAAGATTCTAGCCCCCCTCAGACGATCAAATAACTCCGGAATGAGCGGAAGGGGGTACTTATTCTTCACCGTGATCTGGTTAAGGCCTCTATAGTCTATACAGGGACGGAGAGAGCCGTCCTTCTTTTTGACGAAAAAGAAGCCTGCTCCCGCCGGGGAGGTAGATTTCCGGATGAATCCCCTGGCCAGATTCTCCTCAATATATTCGGACATCGACCGGGTCTCAGCAGCGGATAATGGATAAATACGCCCACGGGGAGGAGAAGTACCAGGTAACAGGTCGATAGGGCAGTCGTATGGTCTATGAGGGGGTAGTGTCTCTGCCTCCTTTTTATTAAAGACATCAGCATAAGACCAATAAGGAATCGGAAGTCCAGGTAGATTAGCTGGGGTAGGAGAAGGACGGACGGGATGAACGGGAACCAGACAGGTCTTATGGCAGCCCTGTCCCCAGCGAAGGACTTCTCCGGTCTGCCAGTCAAGAACGGGTGCATGTTTCTGGAGCCAAGGTAGGCCTAGCAAGAGGGCGTGAGAGAGTCCAGGCAGAACATGGAAGGAGATACTTTCAGAATGCAGCATTCCCACCTGCAGAGTAATGGATTCGGTGATGAGTTGGATGGGGCGTGGTAAGAGCCCCCCATCCACGGCAGCAACAGACAAGGGTACAGCCAGAGGTTTGGTGGGGATGCGGTATTTCTCTACCAGGGACTGTGAAATAAGATTCCCGGCTGCTCCAGAGTCCAGTTGGGCTAGTTCGAAATAACGGTTCTCCCCGTAGACGATTGAAACTGACAACAGCAGGGATGGAGAGGATTTATTCTTGTCTAGGTGGACCTCTCTGAGCGAACCTAGACACAGGCGTTTCCCGACCTCTCCGGGCAGGCACGGATCCGGTGCTCCTTACTGCCACAGTAGAAGCAGGTCCCCTCGGCACGACGTAAGTCCTGACGGGTCTTGACCATCTTGGTCTGGTCGACCTGCATAGGCTCAGGAGGGTGTACCTGGTTAGAGACAGAAGGAGTGACGGGTTTCTGAAAAGTAGGAGCTAGACGTGGTAACCTCCTCTCACGGGTGACCTCTCTGGCACGCTCCTGGAACCGTAGGTCAATCCGGGTGGCAAGAGTTATTAAGTCATCGAGAGTGGTAGGAATGTCCCGACCGGCAAGTTCATCTTTAATACGGCCGGACAGACCCTCCCAGAAGATGGAAACCAGAGCGTCGTTATCCCAGGCCAGCTCCGAGGCAAGGGTACGGAACCGTATGGCATATTGGCCCACTGTGAGACTTTCCTGACGGAGGCGTAGCAATGATGATGCGGATGAGGTCTTCCGTCCGGGTTTCTTCGAAGACTTTCCGGAAAGCCGTGAGAAAAGCAGGCAAGTTGGACACCAGGGGGTCTCCTCTCTCCCATAGAGGATTTAGCCAGGCCAGGGCCTCCCCGGTGAGATGGGACATGATGATTGCAATTTTGGCTCGGTCGGATTTAAACTGGTGGGACAATAGTTCAAAGTGCAGGGTGCACTGATTTATGAAGCCCCGAGCCTGGGCTGAGTCGCCTCCGAAGCGAGGAGGTGCAGAAAGCCGAGGTCCGGGGTAGGATATCATGGTGTTAGTGGACAGCGGAGCTGCCGGATTGCGAGACATGGCACTGGCGGAGGTTGTTGGTGGAGCAGTCAGAGTGTCCAGGCGAGTATTGACATTCCGCAGGTGACCCAGGATGGACTCCTGTTGGGACCTTTGACGGGACAGTTCATGACACAGGTCCGAGAGCGAGGGAGCTTGGGTGCCACCGGGTTCCATGGCCCGAGCAAACTGTAACGGGTCTGGGAGGCGGAACCTCTGGGCTACTATACAAGGGAGCGGTCCTTGTAAGGGAGCGGGTGGCGACCAGGCAGGCAGTCACAGCAGGTGACCGGGACAGTCTCTGGGTGTACGGGCAGGAGGTCACGGCAAGTGATCAGGGCAGTCTCTGGAAGAACGGGCTGGAGGTCACGGCAAGTGACCGGGGCAGTCTCTGGAAGAACGGGCTGGAGGTCACGGCAAGTGACCGGGGCAGTCTCTAGGTAAAGGGTAGGTACGACCTGTGATGGCTGAACCTACAGGTAGGCTAGCAAGGCAGATGGAGGATGTGTGCTCCCAGGTGAGCAAGCGAGAGTCTCTGGAATAGTAGGTGGTCACAGCACGTGACGGCGGAGCCTCCAGGTAGGCAAGCAGGCAGGTAGCGGAGAAGCGCTCCCAGGTGAGCGGGCAAGAGTCTCTGGAATAGCTGGTGGTCCCAGCACGTGACAGCGGAGCCCCCGGGCAGGCAAGCAGGCAGGTAGCGGAGAAGCGCTCCCAGGTGAGCGGGCAAGAGTCTGGAATAGCTGGTGGTCACAGCACGTGACAGCGGAGCCTCCGGGCAGGCAAGCAGGCAGGTAGCGGAGAAGCGCTCCCAGGTGAGCGGGCAAGCTGGTCCATAGACAGACTGACCGGAGTTGTAAGGCAGACCGTCGGACCTCAGGCAAGCAGGCAGGTAGCTGATGTGCGCTCCCAGGTGAGCGGGCAAGTTGGTCCTTAGACAGACTGACCGGAGTTGTAAGGCAGACCGTCGGACCTCAGGCAGGCAGGCAGGTAACAGGAAATCAGGCAGGATTAGGACAGCAAGCTGGCAGGAATCTGGCAGGTAACTGGCAGGTAACTGGCAACGGGACCTGAGGGCTGAAGCAGAGTAGAACGGTGCAACAACATTGCTCGGGCACCTCCATTTTGGAGGAGGTGCCTTATATATGGTAAAGTCCTCCGGCCATTGGCCGGGGACTCCTTAGGACGGCGCGCGCGGCCCCTTTAAGATGGAGGGAGGGCGCGCGCGCGCGCCCTAAGCACAGTGGCCGGGAAGGAGCGCGCGCTGCCAGCAGAGCGGGAGAGGGACGCCGGGCACGGAGCAGAGCGGTGAGGGGAACAGCGTCCCTGCCTAGCAGAGGGCAGGGACGCCGGCACTACAAATATCAATAGCAATCTTCGTGATACATATCTTCCCTCACATACATTGCCTGTGACCCTCTGACACTATATAAATCTAGTATTGCTGTAATCATACTTACCTGAAGAATAAACCAATCTTATCATTTTTACCCTACGTTATAAATAAAACTAAAGTCAATTATTGAATTGCTAGCATTTGTACATTCTGCATCAGAAAAATGTCAGAAAAACTTCAATTCATCAAGCAATAAATAAACCCTCATAAAGCTTTGCTGGGCATAAAATAAAAATGTTATAGATCATAGAGTATGGCGACAAAAAAAAAACAGCTTACAAAAGAAAAACATTTTAAGGTTGCAAAATTAGTAAATTATTTAAAAAAAAGCTATATAAATATTTTATCACTGTAATCATACTGACCTGAAGAATAAAGCTGTCTAATCACTTTTACCGCATTGTGAATGGCTTAAAAAAATAAAAAAAAAACAGTTCTTGAACTCCTGTCTGTTTATTTTGCCTCTCAAAAATCGGAATAAGGCTTGGTTTCCATTTATCCTGTGCTCTACTCCTAAGTACTTTTTGCTTTTTGTACTAAGGAATGTCTATCTAGGGATAAATACATCACTACCTACATCAGCACGTACTAATTTATCCCTGATGTTGGGAACCTTATTACAAATTCGGGGAGGTGTTTGAAATTCATTCACGGTTGGAAAAGCTTCTCTCAAAATATGCCTGTGTTTTTTAATTATTTTATCCACTCTAACATTGATCTGATGATATTGTCTTACAAAAGGTATTCGTGGTATACTGCCATCTATTTTAATCCTTTCAACTCCCATGTCTCTCTCAGCTTGATCTAAGACATGTTTAGGGTAACCACGATGTTGAAAGTTACTCCTCATTTCTGTTATAAGTTCCTTATAGGTTAAAGGATCTGTAACAATTCTTTTCACCCTCAAAAAACTGCGATCTAGGAATCGTCTGTTTCATGGAATACGGATGACCACTTTGAAAGTGTAAAAAGCTGTTCCTATCTGTGTTTTTTTTTAAAATAAATCAACATCCACACATCCAGTGCCAGTCTTGATGACCATTGTGTCTAAAAAATTCATACGTTCAACATCATATGATAAAGTAAAATTTAATTCTGTCCATACACTATTTAGATAATTTTGAAATTCCATTAGTGCTTCATGTGGCCCCTCCCATACACAAAAAATATTGTCTATAAATCTCAGCCAAATTTTGGCATAGGTTTTAAATACGTCATGACAATAGACAAAGTTCTCCTCAAAAAAAGTCATGTAAAGATTTGCATATGGGGGGACCACATTCGCACCCATCGCTGATCCCCTTTTCTGTCTGTAAAAACATCCTGGAACAAGAAGTAATTTTCATACAGAACAATTTCCAATAGGTCAAATACAAATTAGCAATAATAGGACTTTCAGAGATGTCATCACCATTTCTAATTTTCTGTAAAAAATCAAGCAAAAAAGACTTGCTTTTTTAGTGAAAGGAGTCAGAATTCGATCCAAAACAATTGACAAGGGGTTCAATACAGATTCAGACAAAGCCACTATGGGTCTGTCGGGAGGGGGGGTCAATCAAAGTTTTGCTGACTTTACGTAATACATAGATCACAGGGGTAATAGGATCTGTTTTAATCAAATATTCCACCAATTTAGTAGCAATAATACACCTGGATCTATGTCTATCGACCACATTTTTAATTTTAATTTCCTGAAGTGGGTTCTTTTCTAAGGGCATATATGTTTCAATATCAGTCAATTGTCTCTGGATCTCACATATATACTTATCATGATCCATTATAACAATTGACCTTCCCTTATCGGCAGGCTTAATTTCAATGGTTTAGTCCCTTTGTAATTGGTTTAGGGCTTCTCTCTCTTCAGATGTTAAATTACCATTAATCTGAAAACCTTCCTGCTGTATTTGATTCAATAAAATATTGACACCTATTTTCACAAAATTAATATACGTCTCAGTTGGATGGTATATTTTTGGTGGTACAAAACTACTTTTGTTCCTAAGACCCAGATCAAATAATTTCAAACAATCATTACCATCACCATTGATTGTTGCTGACATTGGCAGTGGAACATTAGAAAAATGTGATTTCACTCTAATATTTCTATAAAAAAGATTTAAATCAATGTCCAGTTGAAAGCCATTTAAATCAGTCATTATGCCAAAGGATAAACCCTTTTACAGGGTCTGCATCTGGTTCAGTAATATAGTCTTAGACGAAATGTTTATAATTAATGAAATCTTCAATACCTGAGACCTGGTGATCATTGATGGCATAGTTTCTCCTTTGGTGGGGGCCCCCTCTCCGCATTTTCTTGTGGACTGGCATTCTCTCCCCCTCCAAAAAAAGGACGCTGTTGGTTCCAGGAGCCAGAGATGTCACTGCCGGAATTGGAGGAGTAATAGCCAGTCCGGGGAAATGATTTAAACCCCCTTTCAAAGCCAGGTCTCGGGTCATGCCACCTATAAACTCTGTTAGACAAATAATCCTCAGTGTCTCTGGTAAACTTTTGTCGCTTGTTGTCCTGCAGATCCCTGCAGAAATTCTCTAAGATGGTATTTGTAGAATCTTTTCAAACACTCAAATCATGAGATTTCATGCAGGAACTGAGCTGTAGTTCAATATTATGTATTTCATTCCTCAGGTCAGTGATGGCTGTCTGCAATCTCTCAACAGTCAAAAGGATTAAATCCAAAGAGCATTTATTAATGATATGCTCAAATTTATCACAGAAGTCTGAATCGTTGGAGAAGAAAGTAGGGCGTAAATGCACCCTCAATCCCCGTGGGAGCCGTTTCTCACGGTAATACTTTGTTAAAGTAGTGGCATGGAGTTCATATGAGATCAGTCTCTTGGACTCCTTTTCAAAATCTCGTTTTCTGAACTTACTTGCAGGTAACTTCAAAAAATCCGTAGAAATTGTTGATTATGAAATGATCCTTGTAGCATCCTCATCATTAAAGGCTTTACTCACTGCTGCCATGTAGATCTAACGTGTGCACGTACAGTGTAAAATTAGAATTTTACATCTTTATGTTTGGTGCCAGAAATGTGGCAAAAGGTAGAAAAGTTCAAGGGGGCCAAATACTTTCACAATGCACTGTACTTCAAGAGAACAATATAGATATAAAGAAATAGTCGGAACATTACACTACAATCACAGATTTTATTTATTTTTTATTGTTTATTCATGATGTTGATTTATGATGTTAATTGAATTTATAATGTTATATTTTGTGTGTAGTGCCGGCGTCCCTGCCCTCTGCTAGGCAGGGACGCTGTTCCCCTCACCGCTCTGCTCCGTGCCCGGCGTCCCTCTCCCGCTCTGCTGGCAGCGCGCGCTCCTTCCCGGCCACTGTGCTTAGGGCGCGCGCGCGCGCCCTCCCTCCCTCTTAAAGGGGCCGCGCGCGCCGTCCTAAGGAGTCCCCGGCCAATGGCCGGAGGACTTTACCATATATAAGGCACCTCCTCCAAAATGGAGGTGCCCGAGCAATGTTGTTGCACCGTTCTACTCTGCTTCAGCCCTCAGGTCCCGTTGCCAGTTACCTGCCAGTTACCTGCCAGATTCCTGCCAGCTTGCTGTCCTAATCCTGCCTGATTTCCTGTTACCTGCCTGCCTGCCTGAGGTCCGACGGTCTGCCTTACAACTCCGGTCAGTCTGTCTAAGGACCAACTTGCCCGCTCACCTGGGAGCGCACATCAGCTACCTGCCTGCTTGCCTGAGGTCCGACGGTCTGCCTTACAACTCCGGTCAGTCTGTCTATGGACCAGCTTGCCCGCTCACCTGGGAGCGCGTCTCCGCTACCTGCCTGCTTGCCTGCCCGGAGGCTCCGCTGTCACGTGCTGTGACCACCAGCTATTCCAGACTCTTGCCCGCTCACCTGGGAGCGCTTCTCCGCTACCTGCCTGCTTGCCTGCCCGGAGGCTCCGCTGTCACGTGCTGTGACCACCAGCTATTCCAGACTCTTGCCCGCTCACCTGGGAGCGCTTCTCCGCTACCTGCCTGCTTGCCTGCCCGGGGGCTCCGCTGTCACGTGCTGGGACCACCAGCTATTCCAGAGACTCTTGCCCGCTCACCTGGGAGCGCTTCTCCGCTACCTGCCTGCTTGCCTACCTGGAGGCTCCGCCGTCACGTGCTGTGACCACCTGCTATTCCAGAGACTCTCGCTTGCTCACCTGGGAGCACACATCCTCCATCTGCCTTGCTAGCCTACCTGGAGGTTCAGCCATCACAGGTCGTACCTACCCTTTACCTAGAGACTGCCCCGGTCACTTGCCGTGACCTCCAGCCCGTTCTTCCAGAGACTGCCCCGGTCACTTGCCGTGACCTCCAGCCCGTTCTTCCAGAGACTGCCCTGATCACTTGCCGTGACCTCCTGCCCGTACACCCAGAGACTGTCCCGGTCACCTGCTGTGACTGCCTGCCTGGTCGCCACCCGCTCCCTTACAAGGACCGCTCCCTTGTATAGCAGCCCAGAGGTTCCGCCTCCCAGACCCGTTACAGTTTGCTCGGGCCATGGAACCCGGTGGCACCCAAGCTCCCTCCCTCTCAGACCTGTGTCATGAACTGTCCCGTCAAAGGTCCCAACAGGAGTCCATCCTGGGTCACCTGCGGAATGTCAATACTCGCCTGGACACTCTGACTGCTCCACCAACAACCTCCGCCAGTGCCATGTCTCGCAATCCGGCAGCTCCGCTGTCCACTAACACCATGATATCCTACCCCGGACCTCGGCTTTCTGCACCTCCTCGCTTCGGAGGCGACTCAGCCCAGGCTCGGGGCTTCATAAATCAGTGCACCCTGCACTTTGAACTATTGTCCCACCAGTTTAACTCCGACCGAGCCAAAATTGCATTCATCATGTCCCATCTCACCGGGGAGGCCCTGGCCTGGCTAAATCCTCTATGGGAGAGAGGAGACCCCCTGGTGTCCAACTTGCCTGCTTTTCTCACGGCTTTCCGGAAAGTCTTCGACGAACCCGGACGGAAGACCTCATCCGCATCATCGTTGCTACGCCTCCGTCAGGAAAGTCTCACCGTGGGCCAATATGCCATACGGTTCCGTACCCTTGCCTCGGAGCTGGCCTGGGATAACGACGCTCTGGTTTCCGTCTTCTGGGAGGGTCTGTCCGGCCGTATTAAAGATGAACTTGCCGGTCGGGACATTCCTACCACTCTCGATGACTTAATAACTCTTGCCACCCGGATTGACCTACGGTTCCAGGAGCGTGCCAGAGAGGTCACCCGTGAGAGGAGGTTACCACGTCTAGCTCCTACTTTTCAGAAACCCGTCACTCCTTCTGTCTCTAACCAGGTACACCCTCCTGAGCCTATGCAGGTCGACCAGACCAAGATGGTCAAGACCCGTCAGGACTTACGTCGTGCCGAGGGGACCTGCTTCTACTGTGGCAGTAAGGAGCACCGGATCCGTGCCTGCCCGGAGAGGTCGGGAAACGCCTGTGTCTAGGTTCGCTCAGAGAGGTCCACCTAGACAAGAATAAATCCTCTCCATCCCTGCTGTTGTCAGTTTCAATCGTCTACGGGGAGAACCGTTATTTTGAACTAGCCCAACTGGACTCCGGAGCAGCCGGGAATCTTATTTCACAGTCCCTGGTAGAGAAATACCGCATCCCCACCAAACCTCTGGCTGTACCCTTGTCTGTTGCTGCCGTGGATGGGGGGCTCTTACCACGCCCCATCCAACTCATCACCGAATCCATTACTCTGCAGGTGGGAATGCTGCATTCTGAAAGTATCTCCTTCCATGTTCTGCCTGGACTCTCTCACGCCCTCTTGCTAGGCCTACCTTGGCTCCAGAAACATGCACCCGTTCTTGACTGGCAGACCGGAGAAGTCCTTCGCTGGGGACAGGGCTGCCATAAGACCTGTCTGGTTCCCGTTCATCCCGTCCGTCCTTCTCCTACCCCAGCTAATTTACCTGGACTTCCGATTCCTTATTGGTCTTATGCTGATGTCTTTAATAAAAAGGAGGCAGAGACACTACCCCCTCATAGACCATACGACTGCCCTATCGACCTGTTACCTGGTACTTCTCCTCCCCGTGGGCGTATTTATCCATTATCCGCTGCTGAGACCCGGTCGATGTCCGAATATATTGAGGAGAATCTGGCCAGGGGATTCATCTGGAAATCTACCTCCCCGGCGGGAGCAGGCTTCTTTTTCGTCAAAAAGAAGGACGGCTCTCTCCGTCCCTGTATAGACTATAGAGGCCTTAACCAGATCACGGTGAAGAATAAGTACCCCCTTCCGCTCATTCCGGAGTTATTTGATCGTCTGAGGGGGGCTAGAATCTTCACCAAACTGGACCTCCGTGGGGCGTACAACCTGGTTCGTATCCGTCAGGGGGATGAATGGAAGACGGCATTCAACACCCGGGACGGCCACTATGAATATCTGGTAATGCCCTTTGGCCTCTGTAACGCTCCTGCCGTCTTTCAAGAGTTGGTCAATGACATCTTCCGGGACCTTCTCTACTCCTGCGTAGTGGTGTACCTGGACGACATCTTGGTCTTCTCTCCGGATCTCCAGACTCACCGGAGGGATGTTCGTCAGGTCCTGCTCAGGCTCAGGCAGAACCATCTCTACGCTAAATATGAGAAGTGCCTCTTTGAGCAGACCTCGCTTCCGTTTCTGGGCTACATTATCTCTCAGACCGGCCTACAAATGGATCCTGAGAAACTGTCTGCCATCGAGAAATGGCCCCGACCAGAGGGGTTGAAGGCTATTCAACGGTTCCTGGGCTTCGCCAACTATTACCGCCTCTTCATCCCGCACTTCTCTTCCCGGACTGCCCCAATTTCCGCGCTCACCCGTAAGGGTACTAATCCCAAAGAGTGGCCGCCCGAAGCAGAGGAGGCCTTTCTTTCCCTAAAACAGGCCTTCTCTTCCGCCCCGGTGCTGCATCGCCCGGACGGCAACAAGCAGTTCTTCCTGGAAGTTGACGCCTCCTCCTCTGGAGCCGGAGCGGTACTTACTCAAAAATCATCTTCCGGGAGAATGGTAACTTGTGGCTTCTTCTCCAAACTCTTCTCCTCTTCTGAGCGCAACTATTCCATAGGAGACCGAGAGTTATTGGCCATCAAGCTGGCGTTGGAGGAGTGGCGTTACCTACTCGAGGGGGCTCTTCATCCGGTAATAATTTACACTGACCACAAGAACTTGGCTTACCTCCAGCATGCCCAGAGACTTAACCCGCGCCAAGCCCGGTGGTCCTTGTTTTTTGCTCGCTTTGATTTTGTTCTTCATTTTCGCCCGGCTGACAAAAACGTCAAAGCAGACGCCTTGTCCCGATCCTTTCTGGTGTCCGATCTCGAGGAAGAACCTAAACATATCATCGATCCCGCCAGAGTAATGCAGGTGGCTCCCGTGAGTCTAAATCGTCTCCCTCCCGGTAAGACGTTTGTTTCAGTACCTGATCGGGAGAAGATCCTACACTGGGGCCATTCGTCTAAACTAGCTGGCCACGCCGGTCAGAAAAAGACCCTCCAGCTTATTGCCCGGCACTATTGGTGGCCTACCCTGCACAAGGACATAATAGACTTTGTTTCTGCCTGTGTGTCCTGCGCCCGCAACAAAGTCCCGAGACATCTGCCAGCCGGACGCCTCCTTCCGCTTCCTGTACCTGCTGCCCCCTGGCAGCATATAGCAATGGACTTTATAACTGATCTCCCCGTCTCTGCCGGTTGTACGGTCATTTGGGTGGTCGCTGACCGCTTTTCCAAGATGGCTCACTTTATTTCCCTGCCAGGCCTTCCGTCTGCACCCGAGCTGGCTAAAGACTTTATCCGCCACATCTTCCGTCTTCATGGCCTGCCCCTCCACATCGTGTCGGATCGTGGGGTACAGTTCACCTCACGTTTCTGGAGAGCCACTTGTAAACTACTAGACGTCACCCTGGACTTCTCTTCCGCTTACCATCCACAGTCCAATGGTCAAGTGGAGCGGATCAATCAGAACCTGACCAGTTACCTCCGGCACTTCGTTAATGCCCACCATTCTGACTGGGTGGATCTCCTACCATGGGCCGAGTTCTCTTATAATAATCACGAGAGCGAATCCTCCTCCAAATCCCCGTTTTTTGTAGTCTTTGGTCAGTATCCTCGGATTCCTTTTCCTGTCTCCACCTCTGTGGACAACCCGGCTGCGGAATCTCTCGTTAGCAAATTTTCCTCCATATGGGAGAGTACCCGGTCCGCACTCCTTCTGTCATCCGAGCGTATGAAAAGACACGCTGACAAAAAACGCCTGGATCCTCCACAATTTCGTCCAGGAGATAAAGTCTGGCTCTCATCTAAATATGTTCGACTCAAGATACCTTCTTACAAGTTAGGGCCTCGGTTCATCGGTCCTCTGGAGGTCATCAGTCAGATCAACCCGGTGGCCTATAAATTGAAACTCCCGGCCAACTTACGGATCCCTAACTCCTTCCATGTATCTCTCCTCAAACCCGTGGTGCTTAACTCTTTTTCCAAGTCTACAGGTACGCCTCCTGCTCCGGTTTCTGCTGAGGATGAGTTTGAGGTAGAGAACATTCTTGCCACCAAAAGGGTAAGAGGAAAGACCTTTTTTCTGGTAGATTGGAAGGGGTTTGGTCCTGAGGAGAGAACGTGGGAGCCCCGGGAGAACATCCATGCCCCTCTCATCCTAGCTAAATTTCTATCTGGCCTAAAAAAGGGGGGGCCTAAAGGGGGGGGCACTGTAGTGCCGGCGTCCCTGCCCTCTGCTAGGCAGGGACGCTGTTCCCCTCACCGCTCTGCTCCGTGCCCGGCATCCCTCTCCTGCTCTGCTGGCAGCGCGCGCTCCTTCCCGGCCACTGTGCTTAGGGCGCGCGCGCGCGCCCTCCCTCTTAAAGGGGCCGCGCGCGCCGTCCTAAGGAGTCCCCGGCCAATGGCCGGAGGACTTTACCATATATAAGGCACCTCCTCCAAAATGGAGGTGCCCGAGCAATGTTGTTGCACCGTTCTACTCTGCTTCAGCCCTCAGGTCCCGTTACCAGTTACCTGCCAGTTACCTGCCAGATTCCTGCCAGCTTGCTGTCCTAATCCTGCCTGATTTCCTGTTACCTGCCTGCCTGCCTGAGGTCCGACGGTCTGCCTTACAACTCCGGTCAGTCTGTCTAAGGACCAACTTGCCCGCTCACCTGGGAGCGCACATCAGCTACCTGCCTGCCTGCCTGAGGTCCGACGGTCTGCCTTACAACTCCGGTCAGTCTGTCTAAGGACCAACTTGCCCGCTCACCTGGGAGCGCACATCAGCTACCTGCCTGCTTGCCTGAGGTCCGACGGTCTGCCTTACAACTCCGGTCAGTCTGTCTATGGACCAGCTTGCCCGCTCACCTGGGAGCGCTTCTCCGCTACCTGCCTGCTTGCCTGCCCGGAGGCTCCGCTGTCACGTGCTGTGACCACCAGCTATTCCAGACTCTTGCCCGCTCACCTGGGAGCGCTTCTCCGCTACCTGCCTGCTTGCCTGCCCGCGGGCTCCGCTGTCACGTGCTGGGACCACCAGCTATTCCAGAGACTCTTGCCCGCTCACCTGGGAGCGCTTCTCCGCTACCTGCCTGCTTGCCTACCTGGAGGCTCCGCCGTCACGTGCTGTGACCACCTGCTATTCCAGAGACTCTCGCTTGCTCACCTGGGAGCACACATCCTCCATCTGCCTTGCTAGCCTACCTGGAGGTTCAGCCATCACAGGTCGTACCTACCCTTTACCTAGAGACTGCCCCGGTCACTTGCCGTGACCTCCAGCCCGTTCTTCCAGAGACTGCCCCGGTCACTTGCCGTGACCTCCAGCCCGTTCTTCCAGAGACTGCCCTGATCACTTGCCGTGACCTCCTGCCCGTACACCCAGAGACTGTCCCGGTCACCTGCTGTGACTGCCTGCCTGGTCGCCACCCGCTCCCTTACAAGGACCGCTCCCTTGTATAGTAGCCCAGAGGTTCCGCCTCCCAGACCCGTTACATTGTGATTGTAGTTTAATGTTCCTTTGTGGTTTTCTATAATATTTTTCTTCTTATGATGTCATTTCCTCTAAACTTCTTTATATGTGCGTCGAATTTGTCTTGTTATCCACAATTGACAAAAGCCCGTAAAGGGCTGAAATGTTTTGTTGTAGTTCTCCTACATGTGGAATGAATGCATTTATTAAATACACTTAGGTGCCAGGACCTTTCTACTTTGCTTGCAATCTATTCCTCCACATGCACCACCAACCACCAACAAGGATTACGGAGTGCTGACTATTTCTTTATATCTATAATGAAAACACAAAAGTCATTATCTCATTAAATTAGAATACTTTATAACACCAGCTTGAAAAATTATTTTAAAATCCGAAATGTTGGCCTACTGAAATGTATGTTCAGTGAATGTACTCAATACTTGGTCGGGGCTCCTTTTGCATCAATTACTGCATCAATAAACCAAAGACAAAAGCACAATACACAAATACCCAAAAGTAAATGGATGAATCGCAAAGTGCATAAAAATAATGATAAATAATAAAGAGTATTTAGTTAACATAAATTTTGATCAAAATAATGTAAAAACCATCCCGCCAAGTCACGGCAACCCATATGGGACAGTCCTAACTCTAATATTAAAACCTTACCATTTGTCAAGTGACATACATATGGATAAGGGCAAAGACTGAACCCTTAGTAGAAACATGGACCTGACAGGCAGAATGAACCTTCCAGCTCAGAAAAAGGGCGGCCACACCCTTATATGCACTAATGCACATTAGACTGCAAAGAAAAAACCTGGGAGTCTGAACTGAAACGTAAATTGATGTGCACGCAAAATGTAAATGCAAAGACAAAAGCACAATACACAAATACCCAAAAGTAAATGGATAAATCGCAAAGTGCTTAAAAATAATGATAAATAATACAGGGTATGGATAAGGGCAGAGACTGCTTTTGTCTTTGTTTTTTTCTGTCTAATGGCCTCATGTGAACATGCATTTATGTGGCACCCTGCTACACACAGGTACCACAGGACCCAAAAGGGTGCATGGATGGACTTCTCCACAAGATTCCCTTACTACACACAGACACCTCCACCCTTCCACCTCATACCACCAGAGGGAGTCCTGTTAGGGATATATATACTGGAGGGTGGAGTTAGGTAGGGAGAGTGGGCTGCCACTTGAGATCAGTGAAGAGGCAGCACCTGTTGTGCTGCTGTGCGGAGGGCCTCGAGTGTGGCCGGAGGCAAGGAGAGGAGAGAGGAGTTAAGGGGGCAGAGGAGCATCTTAGGCTCACCCCAGGACACAAGCCGGACACCGGGTCCGCGCCTACAGGGTCCTCTACACCCAGTAGGGATAACCGGCATACCAGGAGGATTACAGACCCCTGGTCAACCTGAAGCTATAATCATTTACAGGACTAGGAACTACGAAGGCCCCAGTGTCCAGGGATAGTGGTTGCCAGAGAAAAGTTCTACTACCAAGCTGACAGATGAGAGAGTGAAACAGCATAGAAGCTAGGCCTAGTTCCAGGGTGGCCAGGAGCTTTAGAGAGAGGAAGAAACGGACCAGAAGGCCTACTACCCGCTCACTGGGGAGAGTCCAGAAGTGCACCCTTCCTATTGAGTACCCTGGACCATACCTGCCGTTACACCAGTAAAGGTACTGAAGTGAATCCCCTGTGTACGTGTCCGTCATTCCCCCTGACCCGACCGGGCCACCTCTCACCTGCATCCCTTCCATCAACCCTGCCTCGGGGGCCCGCTCTGCCTGTGGGGAGCTGAAGCATCCCAACTGCCATCCCATCACCACCGGAGGTCTACAGCAGCGCTGGTACCCATTACCAGAAACCACAGGTGGCGTCACGAGACAAAACTGTTATTCATCCCTTCAAGTAACAAGCCCCTTTTAAAGAGTGACCCCAGAGTACGGGCCTGGGAGCCGACTGCCGTGACCTCCCAAGAAGGTAAAGGCCCGGGAACCGAGTCCCCCATATCCCACTGGGCGAGTCATCTCTTCCTGGCGTCACGAACAGGATTTCGTGCCCATTGCCACAGGGTACTGTGTGCCGTATTTGAACTGTGATTGAACTGTGGTGAACATCGCCGCCATTACCGCGTCACCGCGCGGGAAGAAGAGGGGCGTAACCGCGGGAACCAGAGAGGCGTGACTGTTGGTAGCGCGCGACGTCCAGGCCCCGCCTCGCCCTCCGACGCAGCACCAGGAAGCGTCAGGTCCTGGAAGGAGACCGTGATCTGCGGAGCTGCGGCCTACCTGATAAAAGTAAAGAAGGTAGGCTACGGTTTACTAGGGGGGCGCAACCATGGCCGACGACCAGCAAAACACCAGAGCACCGGTTAACGCTCCCGATGCTCAACTCGCGCCCGGCGCTGCTCAGGCCGGAGCTGCTGCCCCACCAGCAGGGGTCGTGACTCCAGTGATACCCATGGCCCTGCCGTACGTCCCCAGAGCAAAATGGCTTCCCCAGTATGACGGCAAACCAGACACCCTGTCTGGGTTCAAAAGAAAAATATGCGTTGTATTGGACATGTACTCAATGACTGGTAAACAGAGAGCCACTGTTGTGCTGGGACAATTGGCTGGTGCCGCAGAGCGGGAAGTTGAAACCTGGCCAGCCGCAGACCCGGAATCAGTATCTATTATATTTAAGAGACTGCAAACTGTTTTTGAAAACCGCACTGAGACAGATCTTCGGATAAGGTTCTACCACTGTACCCAGAAACCTGAGGACAGTATCCGGGACTATGCCTGGCATTTACAAGAGGCACCGCGGGCCCTGAAACAGGTTAGTCCAGCCAGCATATGTAACATACCTGGTGGCGTCCTTGCATAGAGGTCCACCTCCCACTGTGCAAGAGCGCGCACTTGATTTCCAGTCCAGACTGTCACTTTGGCTTCTTTCCATGTTGTCTGCTCTGCTGTGCTGCTTAGGGCGATGCCCGCTGAACTTCCTGTTTCTTGTAGCTGCTGCAGACACACCCCTAATTCTTCCTCAGCCTATTGCTGTCTGTCATCTGGTATTTAACCCAGCTCCTCCCTTGTATCCTTGCCTGAGCATTGTGTTCTGTCAGTTGGCTTCTTGTCAGCCCCGATGGGTAATGTGTGTGGGTAGCGCACTAGTCCTCCTGCCCGAAGAGACTACTGCCCATCCAGAATCCACACAGGATGACTACGCTCTCCGGAATACTTCTCCCAACCTCAAGAGGCAGTCCAGACGTGCTAGGAGTAGAGGCAAGCCGTCACGCCAGGGTCTGTCCTCCCAAAGACCTCCTGATCCCAACCTTGAAGTCCCAGCTGAAGGTTCATTTCCCTGTATTCTAGAGCAGCCCCGACGGGTAATGTGCGTGGGTAGCGTACCAGTTCTCCTGCCCGAAGAGACTTCTGCCCACCTAGAATCCACACAGGAGGACTTCCTGCACCCGGTATCTGATGCTTCTCCCACTTTAACCGGTGAGCCTGTCCAAGGGTACTTCGAAGCAGTGATTACCTCCGAGTCTGTGCATCTCTACTATCAGGCGGAGGACCCCCTGTTGCCTCCTGAATCCTCCGGGATACCACCTGATGACAAATGGAGAGAGACTTCCCTACACCTGGTACCCTATACTTCGTCCGCTCTGTCCTGTGAGCCTGACAATGGGTACCTCAAAGCGGTAGTTAACCCCGAGTCTGTACACCCCTCCGACCAGGCGGAGGACCTCCAGTTGTCTCCAGAACCCTTCGGGATGCTACCTGGTAGCGAATGGACAGAGTCTTCCCTATACTCTGTACCTGATACCTCGCCCGCTTCGTCCAGTGAGTCCGACCTAGTGTACTCCGAAGCACAGGTTACCCCCGAGTCTCTACACCCCTCTGACCAGGCAGAGGACCTCCAGTTGTCTCCTGAACCCTTTGGGGTGCTACCTGGTAGCGAATGGACAGAGACTCTCCTATACTCGGTACCTGATACCTCGCCCGCTTCTTCCAGTGAGTCCGACCGAGTGTACTCTGAAACAGAGGTTATCCCAGAGTCTCTACACCCCTCCAACCAGGCGGAAGACCTCCAGTTGTCTCCTGAACCCTTCGGGGTGCTACCTGATAGCGAATGGACAGAGACTCTCCTATACTCGGTACCTGATACCTCGCCCGCTTCTTCCAGTGAGTCCGACCTAGTGTACTCCGAAGCAGAGGTTACCCCTGAGTCTCGGCACCCCTCCAACTCGGCGGAGGACTTCCAGTTGTTTCCTGAATCTTCCGGGGTACCACCAGATAACAAAGAGACAGTGACTTTTCTACACCTTGCACCTGATACCTCGCCCATTTCATCCTGTGAGCTTGACAAGATGTACCCCGAAGCAGAGGTTACCCCCGAGTTTCTGCACCCCTCCAACCCGGCGGAGGACTTCCAGTTGTCTACTGAACCCTCTGTGGTGCTACCTGATAATAAGAGGAGAGAGACTTCCTTGTGTGCTGTTCCTAGTACTCCACCCGTTTCGTCTGTTGCTGAGGATGGCTGGATAGGAGGTAGCATCCTAGCTACCCAGATGAGACCAGTTTTGTCTCTTCCTGTGGACAGTAGAAGTAATCTCCTTGAAGAGAAGGATTGGCCCTCAAATTCCCTGCGGAAGATTCTGGCAGGCCTAAAGAAGAGGGGGCGTAAGGGGGGAGTACTGTAACATACCTGGCGGCGTCCTTGCATAGTGGTCCATCTCCCACTGTGCAAGAGCGCGCGCTTGATTTCCAGTCCAGACTGTCACTTTGGCTTCTTTCCATGTTGTCTGCTCTGCTCTGCTGCTTAGGGCGACACCCGCTGAACTTCCTGTTTCTTGTAGCTGCTGCAGACACACCCCTAATGCTTCCTCAGCCTATTGCTGTCTGTCACATGGTATTTAACCCAGCTCCTCCCTTGTATCCTTGCCTGAGCATTGTGTTCTGTCAGTTGGCTTCTTGTCACTGATGTGCCAGGTCCTGTCTATGTTTCCTGCCTTGCGGTATCAGTTCCCGTTTCTGAACTGTGTCCTGTCTGAACTATCTTCTAGCCTGTTGTCTCCTGCCTATCCTGGAGGCTGTATTTCCAGGCCAGTGTGAACACGCTCCTAGCCTGTTCTTTCCGCCTTCGAGGGGCCGCATACCTAGACTCGCTCCTGTATCTTGCTGCTGTGTCTGTTCTTGTCTGAATACTCTCCTAGCCTGTTACCTGTTTTTCTCTATGTCTGTACCTTCCCTTTTCCTGCAGAATCTGATCCCGTACCAAACTCCTACTCGTTGTCCCTGTACTCCCGTTTGTGAGTTTAGAGTCCACTCGCTACTTCATTTCTAGTATCTTGTGTGTACCTGGTTCTGCCTTTCCCTTCCAGTCTGTTCCGTGTGAACAGAGCCCTGTCCCCTCTGCTCTGCCTTGCTCACAGCACCGGCGGTTCTTGCCTGCTCTGCCTTGCTCACCGCTCCTGCGGTTTCCGCTCTGCTCTGCCTTGCTCACCGCTCCTGCGGTTTCCGCTCTGCTCTGCCTTGCTCGCTGCTCCGGCAGTCTCGCTCTGCTCTGACCCTTTGCTCGCTGCTCTGGCAGTCTCGCTCTGCTCTGACCCTTTGCTCGTTGCTCCGGCAGTCTCGCTCTGCTCTGACCCTTTGCTCGCTGCTCCGGCAGTCTCGCTCTGCTCTGACCCTTTGCCCGCTGCTCCGGCAGTCTCGCTCTGCTCTGACCCTTTGCTCGCTGCTCCGACAGTCTCGCTCTGCTCTGACCCTTTGCTCGCTGCTCCGGCAGTCTCGCTCTGCTCTGACCCTTTGCTCGCTGCTTCGGCAGTCTCGTCCTGCTCCTTTCTCGCTCACCGCTCCAGGTGGCCTTGTCCTGTTCTTCTCTTGCTCACCGCTCCAGGCGATCTCGTCTTGTTCTGCTCTTGCTCGCCGCTCTGGGCGGCCTCCCTCTGCTGTGTTTGTCCACCGCATCTGCGGTTCTGTTCCTGAGTCCCAGTCTGTACTGGGTCCTATCCACTCGGTGCTCCAACCTGTCGTACCTGCCAGTACCTCCCTGCCTGCATACCAGTCGTGCTTACCAGCATCCGCCAGTCTGCATACCAGCCGTGTCTGCCTATTCCCAGCAGTCTGTGTGCCAGCCTAACCTGCCTGTTCCTGTATTCCCCTGTGTGGGTCAACAGCCGTGTCCGGGGTCTGTCCTGGAGTAGCACCTGGTCCCTCTGCTCGGTTCCTTCTTGGTGCACTGGCGTCGTATGCCGTCGTGCGACCCTGGTCGGATCGGGTGGATACTTAGTTACGCCCCTCCAGGCATTCACTCTCCGGCACGGTCCAGTGGAATCACTACATATACACGCACACGCCACTCAGCCCGGGCGTGTGCATTACAGCATACATGATGAGGACAAAATGCTGATAGAACAATTCATCCGGGGGTTAAGGTCCCAGGAGGAGAGCAGAACTGTAAGGTGGTGGGCCTTAGATCATCCAAATGCCACCTTTGACACCATGAAGGACATGGCTATTAAGGGCCTTCAGCCCCAGGAAACATCAGATTCTGCTATCCAGCGTTACCAGGGTGGGGCCACCCCAGTGACCACAGCACTCACTGCCCCTTCATTAGCGGCTGAGGCAAAAGTGCAAACAGTGCCCCAAAAGTGCAAACAGTGCCCCCTAGCGAGCTGGACAGCCTGCGCTCTGAAGTGCATCAGCTAAGTAAAACCCTGACCACTGTCCTGCGAGCCCTGCAGCTACAGACGGAGCCCGAGCTGGATGGGAGGATCCTACTTGCCGACAGTCCTGAGGATGTCCCCTGGATGAGGAGAAGAAGGAGGACAACGCCACCCTGTGGGAGGACCAACGACCGACCTCGCCCTCCAGGAGAACTCATTTGCTACCTTTGTCACAAGGCAGGCCACACCACACGGATCTGTCCTTTAAACGGGCAAACCCTGGGGCCAAGGGCCGACACCCAAGAGTAGATCAACCAGGCCCATCAAGCTGGTACGACCGGTTTGTAGGAGGAAGGCCTTTCCTGTCCATCGTGCTGGACGGCATAGCAACACCTGCACTACTGGACACCGGCTCACAGGTAACCATCATACCTGATGTCCTCTACAAAAGGTACTGGTCCATAGATGAACTCCACTCGCCAGACCCAAACCTCTCTGTGTATGCCTCCAATGGCCTTCCTCTTAACCTTGTCGGGGTTAAGGACGTGACAGTGAAGGTGGGAAGAGTGGAACTAAAGGACCAAGGACTGATTGTAATAGAATCTAACCCTGGTGATACAAACCCATATATGATACTTGGTACAAATGTTGTTGGTAACTGTTTGGGAGAAGTGTTGTTCTTACTCCAACAGATTGCTGACACTGCCAGACCAGGACAGAGGAAGGTGCTCCAGAAGGAAATTCGCGCCCTCCTGTACCAGCAACAGGTAAAACTAACAGGTGGTGAGATTGGTAATGTACAGGTGACAGACCCCATACCCATTGTGATTCCCCCACTAAGTGAAATGCTGATTTGGTGTAGGGCAGCAATAGGTCTCAAGGGACAGAACTACCAGGCAGTAGTAGAGCCCATTAACTCTGAGCACAGACCTACACTTCTAACTGCTAGAGGGGGAGTTGATGTGAGCAATGGGAGGGTACCCATACGCCTCCTAAATTGTGGGGAGGAGGAAGTCAAATTGCCAAGATACGCCACTGTTGCCAGACTGTATACTGTGGATAATAATGCCATACACACAGTGGAATCCTTGACCCCACCAGATATGGTGGAGGACAATGACTCCAAAACCCAGCTGGAGGAATGGTGTCAACAGCTCCATGTTGGAACTGACGCCACTCCTGTCCATCAAAAACACGGTGTCTACAGAGTGGTTCAGAAATATGAACAGGTGTTTAGTAGTGTTGAGCCTCCCCCGTAGTGTTCGAGTTCGGTTCGGTTCGTCGAACACCCGTATGTTCGCCGAACTGTTCGTCGAACTGTTCGTCGAACACCGTCGAAAATCGTTAAAACCAATGGCAGGCAAACAAAAACACATAGAAACACATAGAAAACACCTTTAAAGGTGTCCAAAAGCTGACAAACTGCTCAGAAGACACAATTAACACATGGAAAAGTGACAAGTACATATAGTCATGCGAAAAGAAAAGAGGTGGAGGAGTAAAAGGAGGGGGAAACACAGATATAGGCATGTCATGCCCTTCTAAAACCAAAAAAGTGCGAAGCAGACACGGTCAGTCCCTTCCTGCCCGTACGACCTCCGTGTTGCCGGGTTTGTGCCAGAGCTGCGGTGGACCCTGACGGCCAGCCCCCCTCTCCCAATACTGGTGCCTGTCCGCTGGTGGGTCGAGCGAGCCCCCCTGCGGTGGAGGCAGGTCTAAGCTTTTTAATTTAAATTGTCTCTCTAATTTGAATGAATACACTTTAAATCCTTTTACAAGGATCTATTGGAGGGCAAGTCTCATGCCAGCAGCCGCGTAATTCCAGCTCCAGTAGCGTCCACTAAAGCTGCTGCAGTTAAAAAGCTTTCATAAGGATCAAGCTTGGCGGCCCACCACAAGGCGTCCTACCGCCAGTCCCAGCCCCTGTGCCTTGGGGTGCCTCCCCGATGCTCTTCACTGAGTGTCCCGGGGGCCCGAACCATTTCCTTTGAAAAAATTAAGTGTCCAAACTACAGGTGCTAATTAGTTTGGCAGGTGTGTCCAATGAAAGGCAAGACTACTTAAGAAGGCTGTCCCACATTATTAAGCAGCCTACATCTTCTGCCAAAATGGGAAAGAAAAAGGATGTGTCGGCTGCTGAGAAGCAACAAATTGTGGAGTGTTTAGGTCAAGGCATGATACAATCAACATTGCCAAGACACTTCATCCTGATCATCGCACAATCAAGAAGTATGTAGCTGATTCACAGTACACACGTGTGCGTGCTGATAAGGGAAAATTGAGGACTCTTTCCTACAGGCAATTACATCAGGTTAAAAGAGCAGCGGCAAAAATGCCTTGTCATAGCAGCAGACAAGTTTTTGAAGCTGCTGGTGCCTCCAACGTCCCCCGAACAACAAGATGCAGGGTCCTTCAGAGGTTTGCAGCTGTGCGTAAGTCATTCTGTCGACCTCCTCTATCCACTGTACACAAGCAGAAATGGCTCCAGTGGGCCAAACAATACATGAAGACTGACTTCAAAACTGTTTTGTTCACCGATGAGTGCCGTGCAACGCTCGATGGTCCAGATGGATGGAGTGGAGGATGGCTGGTTGATGGACACCCCATGCAAACACGGCTACAGCACCAACAAGGAGGAGGTGGAGTAATGTTTTGGGCTGGAATCATGGGGAGAGAGATTGTCGGCCCCTTTAGGATCCCTGAAGGGGTAAAGATGAACTCCATAATGTATTTGGAGTTTCTCAAACAGCACTTCCTGCCATGGTTCAAGAAGAAGAACCGTGTATTCCACAGCAAGATCATTTTCATGCATGATAATGCACCGTCTCATGCTGCACATAACACACCTGCATCTCTGGCTGATATGGGCATAAAAGGGGACAAACTTATGGTGTGACCCCCATGCTCCCCTGACCTCAACCCCATTCAGAACCTCTGGAGCATCATCAAAAGGAGTGTCTATGATGGCGGGAGGCAGTTCACATCTAAGCAACAGCTCTGGGAGGGTATTCTGTCCTCATCCAAAACCTGACAAATTCAATGGACGAGAAAGTTGAGAAGCTCCTTTCGAACAAGGGGTCCTATGTGCAAATGTAACATCACCTAGAATAAAGTTTTGAGTTGAAAACTGTTTGATTTCAGTTTCTAATAACCTGCTAATGTTTATAATTTCAAAAATGACCATTTTTTTGTTCTTTATTAAAATGAAAAGGTTGATCGAAGAGTGTGGGGGATCTAAGAGTGTGGCAACCCAGTAGTCAGGATTACTTCGAATTCTGACAATCGGAGGGTCATGTTGCAGGTAGTTCAGCAAGAAGGCACTCATGTGTCTTGCGCATCTCGGAGCCCCTAAATTATTTTCCGGGCTAAATGCAGCTAAAAATTATTATAAATTTGAAAGCTGGTGGAGCTTAGTATAGATGGCCTAATAGAATCAGTACTGCTAACTGCTACAAAGCCCAAATTATTTTCCAGCCAAGATACAGATAAACATGATTAGTAATTTTAAATCTGGTGGAGTTTAGTATAGATGGCCAAATAGAATCAGTACTACACACTGCTACAAGGCCCAAATTATTTTCCAGCCAAGATACAGATAAACATGATTAGTCATTTTAAATCTGGTGGAACTTAGTATAGTTGGCCTAATAGAATCAGTACTGCACACTGCTACAAGGCCCAAATTATTTTCCAGCCGAGATACAGATAAACATGATTAGTAATTTTAAAGCTTAAAACGGTTGGTGAGGTGATTTTAACAAATCATCAAGCTTTTACTCTCCCCAGGATGAGACAGGGGTAGAAAAGTCGTTTCGGATCCATGATTTGTTCATCTTTATGAACGTGAGTCTGTCTACATTATCAGTGGAGAGCCGCTTGGGCTTATCTGTCAGCACACCACCAGCAGCGCTGAACACACGTTCAAACAGAACGCTGGCTGCGGGGCATGACAAGATCTTCAAGGCGTAAGTGGCGAGCTCCGGCCATTTATCCAGATTGGAAGCCCAAATAGAGCAAGGGTCCAGTGACACAGTCATGGCTTCAATGTTTACTTGGAGATACTCCTGTACCATTGTCTCTAGGCGTTGACTATGTGTCAGACTTCTTGTCTCCTGTGGCCTTGCAAAGGATGGGCTAAAAAAGTGGTGAAATGATTCCGAAAAATTGATGTTACCAGCAGATACTGTGTTTCTGTTACGTTTTGAGAGCTGAACACTCGACGGTCCCACGGTTGGCAAGTTGGAACTGAGATTCACTACGTGCACCACTAGTGTTTTGGGGAAAAGCACATGTAAGATTCTGCAACAGTCTCTGCTGATACTCCTGCATGCGTACATCTCTCTCTATGGCAGGAATAATTTCTGCAAATTTACTTTTGTACCGGGGATCTAACAGTGTGGCAATCCAGTAGTCAGGATTATTTCTAATTCTCACAATTCGAGGGTCATGTTGCAGGTACTGCAGCAAGAAGGCACTCATGTGTCTTGCGCATCCAGGAGCACCAAGTCCCTGTTGTATTGGTGGCGAGGTAACAATCATGCTTCCTTCCTCTGCCCTCTCCCCCCAACCTCGCACAACAGAAATGTGATCAAGGTCTCCCTCATCTGATGAGTCTTCCATCAGTTCGTCCTCCACTTCTTCCTGGGCTCCAGCACCTTCCTCACTAGTTTGGCTGCTACCATGTGCCCTGGTAAAACCATCTCCCCCATCCTCACATGCCTGCCGCCTTGGTGCTGCCGACCGTCTGGACCTTGCAGATGTTAGCCCTTCCGCATACAACTCCTCCTCCTCTACTTCCTCCACCTCCTCTTGTGCCACCACCTGACTCCGAATTCTGTTTAACATGTGCTCCAGCATGTAAATCACCGGAATAGTCATGCTGATAATGGCATCGTCAGCACTAAACATCTTCGTCGCCATTTCAAAACTGTGCAGAAGGGTGCATAGGTCCCTGATCTGAGACCACTCCTCCAGCGTGATTTGCCCCACCTCTGGATCTCGTTGGCCCAGGCTATACGTCAGAACGTATTGCACCAGGGCTTGTCGGTGCTGCCACAGTCGGTGCAACATGTGCAGAGTTGAATTTCACCGGGTAGGCACATCGCATTTTAGCCGGTGAAGTGGCAGGCCCAACGACTTCTGTAGAGATGTAAGTCGCTGAGCTGCGGGATGCGAACGGCGGAAGTGAGCACACAGCGACCGTGCCCTCTGCAGAAGGCCATCTAGTCTGGGATAGTGGGCTAAAAATTGCTGGACAACCAGGTTCAACACGTGAGCCATACAAGGCACGTGTGTGACATTGCCCCGGCGAAGGGCCGCACCCAGGTTTGCAGCATTGTCGCACACGGCCTTCCCTGGTTTCAGGTCCAGTGGAGACAACCATTCATGAAATTGGTTCTCCAGAGCTGACCACAACTCCTCAGCTGTGTGACTCACATTTCCCAGACATTTCAAAGTAAAAACCGCCTGATGACGTTGAGCCCTACTGCCAGCATAGTAAGGAGGTGTGCAGGATCCCTTCTGCGCAGTTAGAAAGCTTGTGGCATGACCAGACAGGCTTTGGGTGCAGGTGGAAGACCGAGAGGAGGTTGAGGAGGCAGAAGCAGTGGAGGAACTTTGACATAAAGAGGATTGACGCACAACTCGTGGGAACGGCAAGACTTGGACAGCAGCCCCTTGTCCTGCTGTCACCATAGTTACCCAGTGCCCAGTCAGCGACATGTAACGCCCCTGTCCATGCCTACTCGTCCAAGTGTCTGTGGTGAAATGCACCCTGTCACACACAGAGTTTCTCAAAGAAGCGGTGATGTTGTGTGCGACATGCTGGTGGAGCGCAGGCACACCTTTCTTTGAGAAGTAGTGCCGACTGGGCATCTGGTACTGGGGCACTGCGACGGACATAAGGTCTCGAAAATCCTCTGTGTCCACCAGGCGGAAAGGCAGCATTTCTGTAGCCAAGAGCTTGCAGATGGTGAAATTCAACCTCTTAGCTTTCTCATGGCTAGGAGGAAATGGTCTTTTACTTGTCCACATCTGAGGGACCGAGGGCTGGCTATTGTGCTTAGACGGGGTTGATAAGGGTGTCCCCGGCAAACTGCCGGTCTGTGAGGAAGATGCAGGCGGACATGTTAGGTTGCCTTGATCCAAAGGTGGTGCTATCGATGTCGGACAGTGCTCAACACCAGCTGGTGTTACCACCTCCAAAGAAAATGATGACCTGCCAATCACGCTGGCTGTTGCGGGTAAAGAGGTGGCAGGTCTGCGCCCCAAAACAGGTGTGACTGCTGTCTCCCCAGTCACAGAGGATGAAGAGGCCGCGGATGCACAAGATATGGCAGACGGTGGTTGGCCCGGCCGGCTAGGCCGCATTGTAGCACACTGAGCTTCCCACTGCAACTTATGCTTCATGTCCATGTGCCGGTTCATGCATGAAGTACTCAAACTATGTATTTTTTGGCCTCTACTTAGCTTTTGCTGACAAATGTTACAGATAACACGAGTTGGGTCATCTTTATCGATCTGAAAAAATGCCCAGGCTATGCAAGGCTTAGCACCCATGCGACCTGAAGAGCCACCACTACTTGTGGTGAGAGGCAGAGTTGTGTTTGAGGATGCAGTTGTTGACGTGCTTCCAGTACTATGTCTCTGTCCAGGAAGGCGCAACCTGACCTCGTCGTCACTAGCATCTTCCTCCACCTCCTCTGCTGACCTCATCTCTTGGCTGACTGTGGGTTGACAGTAAGTGGGATCTCCAACCTCATCATCATCACCCTGTGCGTTATCACACCCGTCGTCCTCAGAGCCAACCTGTTCCTGCCCTGACAAAAAACTAAAGTTGTCGCTCCAATCAAGTATTTGAGTCTCATCATCGTCTTCCTCATTGTCTCCACCAACAGGAGTTACAGTTTGGGAATGAGGGTCTACATTATGGTCAGAACCTTCTGCGTCTGGTCCTGGATCCGACTCATAAAGATTCTGGGCATCAGTGCAGATCATTTCCTCGTCTGGATTCACAGAAGCGCTGGAGTCGACCTCTGATTCCCAG
This sequence comes from Phyllobates terribilis, assembly GCF_046119375.1. Taxonomy (NCBI): domain Eukaryota; kingdom Metazoa; phylum Chordata; class Amphibia; order Anura; family Dendrobatidae; genus Phyllobates; species Phyllobates terribilis. The sequence continues at coordinate 73,560,052 of NW_027362770.1, read as the reverse complement.
GCTATAGTATGAGTAAACAGCTCTGCAGACTCAACCATCTGTTCTACCTCATACTCAGACGGGCAGCTGGAGATTTGGGAGCTGTGAGGAAGCAAGTGCGATTGGGGTGACACCATTGAGGAATGGAGTATTTGTGATGTTGAAGTTGATGTGGAGGAGAGCCCACTTAAAGGAGCACTTGATATCCGTTGAAGCACCTGCTGTTTTTGTGCCTCATCTGGAATTTGTAGCGATTGGCGTGGCCGTAAGAAAGGGATCTTATCACAATGTCCGCTAAAAGAAGTAGACATTTTAGTTTGGCTGGAAGATGGTCTTTCTTCTGCAGATGTTACTGTTGCTTTAACACCTACCCCACGGACACAACCTTTTTTCCCCTACCCAACACGCCTATTCCCCTTTCCACCAGCAGCAGGCCTTTTTCCACTCATTTTGGTGGTTAACTAATTCACAACTCTGGTGTTGTTTGCACAAAAAAACAATGGATGGGAACCGAGCAGAGCTGAGTGGCCAAACTGTGGTATTAGGCCAAAACTATTGGCTGGGTTAGATGGAGAAAAAAATTATATTCGATTTGCAACCTGATGGAGGTCAGTATAGATGGACTAATAGAACAAGTCCTACACACAGCTAGAAGCCCAAATATTTTTTCAGAGGTAGATGCAGAAAAAAAATATATTCAGTTTGCAACCTGATGGAGGTCAGTATAGATGGACTAATAGAGAAAGTCCCACACACTGCTAGAAGGCCAAATATTTTTTCAGACCTAGATGCAGACAAAAAATTATTTTGAATTTGCAACCTGATGGAGGTCAGTATAGGTGGACTAATAGAACAAGTCCCACACACTACTAGAAGGCCAAATATTTTTTCAGAGCTAGATGCAGAAAAAAATTATATTCAGTTTGCAACCTGATGGAGGTCAGTATAGATGGACTAATAGAACAAGTCCCACACACAGCTAGAAGCCCAAATATTTTTTCAGAGGTAGATGCAGAAAAAAATTATATTCAGTTTGCAACCTGATGGAGGTCTGTATAGATGGATTAATAGAACAAGTCCCACACACAGCTAGAAGCCCAATATTTTTTCAGAGGTAGATGCAGAAAAAAAATTATTTTTAATTTGCAACCTGATGGAGGTCAGTATAGATGGACTAATAGAGAAAGTCCCACACACTGCTAGAAGGCCAAATATTTTTTCAGAGCTAGATGCAGAAAAAAATTATATTCAGTTTGCAACCTGATGGAGGTCAGTATAGATGGACTAATAGAACAAGTCCCACACACAGCTAGAAGCCCAAATATTTTTTCAGAGGTAGATGCAGATAAAAATTATTTTTAATTTGCAACCTGATGTAGGTCAGTATAGATGGACTAATAGAGAAAGTCCCACACACTGCTAGAAGGCCAAATATTTTTTCAGAGCTAGATGCAGATAAAAACTTATTTTTAATTTGCAACCTGATGGAGGTCAGTATAGATGGACTAATAGAGAAAGTCCCACACACTACTAGAAGGCCAAATATTTTTTCAGAGCTAGATGCAGAAAAAAATTATATTCAGTTTGCAACCTGATGGAGGTCAGTATAGATGGACTAATAGAACAAGTCCCACACACAGCTAGAAGCCCAAATATTTTTTCAGAGGTAGATGCAGATAAAAATTATTTTTAATTTGCAACCTGATGGAGGTCAGTATAGATGGACTAATAGAGAAAGTCCCACACACTGCTAGAAGGCCAAATATTTTTTCAGAGCTAGATGCAGAAAAAAATTATTTTTAATTTGCAACCTGATGGAGGTCAGTATAGATGGACTAATAGAGAAAGTCCCACACACTGCTAGAAGGCCAACTATTTTTTCAGAGCTAGATGCAGAAAAAAATTATATTCAGTTTGCAACCTGATGGAGGTCTGTATAGATGAATTAATAGAACAAGTCCCACACACAGCTAGAAGGCCAAATATTTTTTCAGAGCTAGATGCAGAAAAAAATTATATTCAGTTTGCAACCTGATGGAGGTCAGTATAGATGGACTAATAGAACAAGTCCCACACACTGCTAAAAGCCCAAATATTTTTTCAGAGCTAGATGCAGAAAAAAATTATATTCAATTTGCAACCTGATGGAGGTCAGTATAGATGGACTAATAGAATGATGCTATGCCCAAAAGATTTTACTTCACTAGGTGCAGTAAAAAAATTGGTATTCTATACACAGGTGTTATATCTTGCAACACAGATAGGCTACTCCACTGACTAACACACTCTGCAATAGGCCAAAAAGGATTAGCTTTGCTAGATTCAGCCAAATGCTGTAAAAAAAACTTGCACAGCACTGGCACAGACGTGCCTGGCAAAAACTGATAGGAACTGATGTAACCTAGTCCTGAAAAGGACTGCAATTACAATTAGTCTTTACTCCCACAATCTATCTATTTAAGAGCACAGACCTGCCTGATAAAAGTCATAGGAAATGCTGTAACCTAGTCCTTAAAAGGACTGCAATCACAACTATTCCCTACTCCCAAGCTATCTGTAGATTTGTGCGAAAATTGGCTTGAAATTAACAAGGTATAGCACACACAGCAACAGCGGTGCCGTCTAACACGTAGCTGCAGCAGTGAGAAAATGGTGGCGATGGGGAAAATGGCTTGGTCTTATAGGGCAAGGACATGTGACATACACTGCCAATAACACATGCCCTTGCTTGTGTGAAAAACAGCAGTTCGCTCCGTGTGTGCGCTGCTGATAGGCTGACAGACTGCACCTCCCCACTGCAAATGCGGGAAAGAGAAAAAAAAATGGAGATCTTCATTATTCCTGCAGAGATCCATCCCCTGCCCCTCCCCCACCCCGCTGTACACTCAAACTGCGTATTAACATTAATTTTCATCATTACTGAGAAAAAATCCAGTTATGATTTTGGTGCACGAACAGTTATCGAACATAACCTCGAACAGCCGAATTTTTCGCAAATCGTTCGTGTTCGCCGAACGGCTTGAACACCGCCCAAAACAGCTCGAATTTGAGATTGGCGAACAGTTCGAGTAGAACAACGCTCATCTCTAATCTTAGTTTGGCTGGAAGATGGTCTTTCTTCTGCAGATGTTACTGTTGCTATAACACCTACCCCACGGACACAACCTTTTTTTCCCTTCCCAACACGCCTATTCCCCTTTCCACCAGCAGCAGGCCTTTTTCCACTCATTTTGGTGGTTAACTAATTCACAACTCTGGAATTGTTTGCACAAAAAACAATGGATGGGAACCGAGCAGAGCTGAGTGGCCAAACTGTGGTATTAGCCGAAAAGTATTGGCTGGGTTAGATGCAGATAAAAATTATTTTGAATTTGCAACCTGCTGGAGGTTAGTATAGATGGACTAATAGAACAAGTCCCACACACTGCTATAAGCCGAAATATTTTTTCAGAGCTAGATGCAGAAAAAAATTAAATTGAATTTGCAACCTGGTGGAGGTTAGTATAGATGGACTAATAGAACAAGTCCCACACACTGCTACAAACCGAAATATTTTTTCAGAGCTAGATGCAGAAAAAAATTAGATTGAATTTGCATCCTGGTGGAGGTTAGTATAGATGGACTAATAGAACAAGTCCCACACACTGCTACAAGCCGAAATATTTTTTCAGAGCTAGATGCAGAAAAAAATTAGATTGAATTTGCAACCTGGTGGAGGTTAGTATAGATGGACTAATAGAACAAGTCCCACACACTGCTACAAGCCGAACCCCAAATATTTTTTCAGAGCTAGATGCAGATAAAAATTATTTTGAATTTGCAACCTGCTGGAGGTTAGTATAGATGGACTAATAGAACAAGTCCCACACACTGCTAGAAGCCTAAATAGTTTTTCAGAGCTAGATGCAGAAAAAAATTATTTTGAATTTGCAACCTGCTGGAGGTTAGTATAGATGGACTAATAGAACAAGTCCCACACACTGCTACAAGCCGAAATATTTTTTCAGAGCTAGATGCAGAAAAAAATTAGATTGAATTTGCAACCTGGTGGAGGTTGTAACATACCTGGCGGCTTCCTTGCATAGTGGTCCATCTCCCACTGTGCAAGAGCGCGCTCTTGATCTCCAGTCCAGAATGTCTCTCTGGCTTCCCTCCATGCTGTCTGTTTGTGTCTGTTTCTGCTGCTTAAGGGCGGCGCCCGATCACTTCCTGCTTTTTGTACCTGCTGCAGGCACACCCCTTGTGCGTCCTCAGCCTATTGCTGTCTGTCACCTGGTATTTAACCCAGCTGCTCCAATCAATCCCGGCCTGAGCATTGTGTTTCATTTAGTGTGCTCTTGCACTCTGAATGTGCCAGGTCCCTTCTGTGTTCTCTTGTCTGCCTATCCTGGAGGCTGTATTTCCAGGCCAGTCTGAACACGCTCCTAGCCTGTTCCTCCCACCCTCTAGGGGCTGCATTCCTAGACCCGCTCCTGTATCTAGTCTGTCCTGTCTGAACACGCTCCTAGCCTGTTCCTCCTGCCCTCTAGGGGCTGCATTCCTAGACCCGCTCCTGTATCTAGTCTGTCCTGTCTGAACACGCTCCTAGCCTGTTCCTTCCGCCTTCTAGGGGCTGCTACCTAGACCCGCCCCTGTATCTTGCTACTGTGTCTGTTCTTGTCTGTATACTCTTCTAGCCTGTTTCCCGTGTTTCTCTATGTCCGTACCTTTCCTTTTCCTGCAGAGTCTGAACTCGTACCTAACTCCTGCTCGTTGTCTCAGTACTCCCGTTTGTGAGTTTGTGGTCCACTCGCTACTTCACTGCAAGTACCCTGTGGGTATCTGGTTCTGCCTTTCCCTTCCTGTCTGTTCCGTGTGAACAGAGCCCTGTCCCCCCTGCTCTGCCTTTGCTCACCGCTCCGGCGGTTCTAGCCTGCTCTGCCTTTGCTCACCGCTCCGGCGGTTCTAGCCAGCTCTGCCTTTGCTCACCGCTCCGGCGGTTCTAGCCTGCTCTGCCTTTGCTCACCGCTCCGGCGGTTCTAGCCTGCTCTGCCTTTGCTCACCGCTCCGGCGGTTCTAGCCTGCTCTGCCTTTGCTCACCGCTCCGGCGGTTCTAGCCTGCTCTGCCTTTGCTCACCGCTCCGGCGGTTCTAGCCTGCTCTGCCTTTGCTCACCGCTTCGGCGGTTCTAGCCTGCTCTGCCTTTGCTCTCCGCTCCGGCGGTTCTAGCCTGCTCTGCCTTTGCTCACCGCTCCGGCGGTTCTAGCCTGCTCTGCCTTTGCTCACCACTCCGGCGGTTCTAGCCTGCTCTGCCTTTGCTCACCGCTCCGCTGCGAATTCAACAGCATGCCATTTGGACTCTGCAACGCATCCGGGTCGTTCCAGAGGTTGATGGAGTGTTGCTTGGGACACCGGAACTTTGAGACAGTGCTGCTATACCTGGATGAGGTTATCGTGTACTTGAGGACGTATGAAGACCATCTAAAGCACCTGGCGGAGGTATTTGAGGCATTGTCCTGGTATGGGATGAAACTAAAACCTTCCAAGTGCCACCTGCTCAAACAGAAGGTTCAGTACCTGGGACACGTAGTCAGCTCAGAGGGGGTAGCACCAGACCCGGAGAAGGTCACTGCCATCCAGAAGTGGCCTGAACCAAGGAACATCAAAGAAGTATGTCAATTTCTGGGACTGGTCGGGTACTACAGGAGGTTCATTAAGGACTACACCAAAAAGGCAGCACCTTTACAAGATCTCCTGGTAGGACAGTCCAAAAGAGGTAAAAGTCCCCCATTCTAGTGGGGCAAAGAACAGACTGAGCCCTTTGCATTAATGAAGGAAGCCCTAACCGGTGACGAAATCCTGGATTACCCCGACTACAGCCAACCTTTCCTGTTATATACAGACGCCAGCAATGAGGGACTGGGAGCTGTGCTGTCCCAGAAGCAAAACGGCAGAGAAAAGGTAATCGCCTATGCCAGTAGGAAGCTTCGCCCTACTGAGAGGAACCCAGAGAATTACAGTTTCTTCAAGCTGGAGTTCCTGGCCTTCGTCTGGGCTATCACTGAAAGATTCAAACATTACCTAGCCTCAACTAAATTTACAGCCTTTACCGACAATAACCCCTTGACACACCTGGAGACAGCCAGGTTGGGAGCCATGGAACAGCGTTGGGTGGCCAGATTGTCGAATTACCAGTTCACAATCAGGTACCGGGCAGGTCACAAGAACACCAATGCTGATGCCCTGTCAAGAATGCCCCACCAGTCGGACACCGAGGATGAAGTGGATGACCTAGAGGAAATTGAATTACCTGCTTTCCACAGAAATAGAATGGTCCACGAGCAACACACCTCCAGAAGACGTCATGGTAAGACGTTAAACCCTTTACCTCATCACAGCTGGAAGGAGACCCAGGACAGTGACCCGGTTGTCAGCCTCATCAAAGGACTGATAACCCAAGAAGGTTCTCACCTGGAGAAGGATGCTCCTCCACAAGCCAAACACCTGTGGAATGAGAGAAGCCGGCTGTTCATCTACAGAGAAAAGCTGTGCAGAAGGTATGTCAACCCCAGAACCCATGAAATGGTGTGGCAGATTATAGTACCCAGGATGGATATCCAGATGGTGCTAGAGGCCTACCATGACCAAGCAGGTCATTTTGGCTGGAAGAAGCTGGAAACCCTGCTGAAGGACCGGTTCTATTGGGTTGGAATGTGGAGTTCCATAGAAAGGTGGTGCCGGAATTATGGGCCCTGTAGCCTCAGAAGGAAAGACTACGGAAGTCAGAAAGCACCCTTGCAGTCCATCAAAACAACCCAACCCCTGGAGATTGTCGCTCTGGATCACGTCAAGCTGTCGCCCAGCAGATCAGGCTATTCCTATGCCCTGACCATGGTGGATCACTATTCCCGGTTCCTGGTGGTAGCCCCTGTCAAGGATCTGTCAGCAGAAACTGCAGCAAGAACATTTCAAACCTACTTCTGCATGCCCCATGGATACCCGGACAAGGTGCTAACAGATCATGGCCCTGCCTTTGAAGCTGAGGTATTTAAAGAATTCTGTCACCTGTATGGATGCAAGAAGATCCGGACTACACCATATCATCCTCAAACCAACGGTATGTGCGAGAAAATGAATAACATCGTCATTGACCTGTTAAAAACCCTACCTTTGGAAGAGAGGAACCAATGGCCAGACAAACTACCTGACCTGGTGGACCTGTATAACCACATACCTGTGAGTTCTACTAATTGTACCCCAGCGTACCTCATGAGAGCAAGACCCGGAAAATTTCCCATGGACCTGGAACTCCGAGTGGTAGAACCTGCTGCAGATATGTCCACTGAAGACTGGGACACAAATCGGCAAGAGCAGTACAGGAAAGTACAGGCCTGTGTTGAAGACAGCCTAAACAAAGTAAGTAAAAGACAGGAAGACCAGTATAACAAGCATGCACCAGCAGAACCCTTGGCACCCGGAGAAATAGTGCTAAGCGGAAAAGAAGAGGTCACAAGCTCGATGACCAGTGGGAAAGAGAGCCCTACACCGTGTTAAATTCCGGATTTGACAACACCAAAACCTGCCTGATCAGCAAGGATGGAGGTAGGACAACCACAACAGTCTCAAGAGACCACTTGAAATTGTGCCCAGGTCTACTGAAGACACAGGAGGAAGAAGTACCTCTTATAATACCGGAAAAACCCAAGGAAGATGCAGTTCATACAGTTCTAGGAGACTTCCCTGTGGACTGGCCTCAACTCGATGGAGCAGTTATCATACCAGTGATACACTTCTGTCAGCCACCAAAAGAACCTCCACCACAAGAAGAACCTGTGAGCACCCTGGAAGAACCAGCTCAGGAACAGGAAGAGTCCCCAGTGAGAGGAGGATCACCAGTTGAAGCAGAGCATGAGGGTCCAGTAAACAGTGCACTTGCCAGTCCTATTGAGATGTTGAGGCAGTTCTATAACTTACCCGCACGTAGACCTGATAGGTTAGCGGATAGTGCATGCACAGACACCGGTATCACCCCAGTGCTACGTAGATCCACACGCAGCACACAAGGCCAAATCCCTACCAGGTATAGGGAATAAGATACAAAATGTCTACAGTGTAAATAGTTACCCGTAAGGGTACAGAGGAAAAAGTTGTATGCAAACTGGAAAATATATGTGAAAATTTAGTTACCCATAAAGGGTATAAAGACTTGTAGGCTGAGGACTGTGATCAGCCAAAAACTGTCCATTATAAATAGTTGCACTTATTAAAGTGCCCCCTATTGGTTTTATATTAAAAGACCACTGAACAAAAACCCGTTTGGCGTGGCCGAAGACGTGGTCCAACAACTGGATCACTTATGCCCTGTAGTCACGCCCAGGGCCTACGTTGAGGGTTTTCTGATGGGTCCCTCATGCTACTCATGTTGCACCTTTACCAGTGAGATGGATACCTGGTTATGGGACTCACTGTAACTTTGATATGTATTATTGTTATTGTAATTGTTGTTGTGACCTGTTTACAAAAATGCTTCAGTACAGAAGTACTGAGTTGTACTAGGGGGGGAGTGTGGCACCCTGCTACACACAGGTACCACAGGACCCAAAAGGGTGCATGGATGGACTTCTCCACAAGAGGCCCTTACTACACATAGACACCTCCACCCTTCCACCTCATACCACCAGAGGGGGCCCTGTTAGGGATATATATACTGGAGGGTGGAGTTAGATAGGGAGAGTGTGCTGCCACTTGAGATCAGTGAAGAGGCAGCACCTGTTGTGCTGCTGTGCTGAGGGCCTCGAGTGTGGCGAGAGGCAAGGAGAGGAGAGAGGAATTAAGAGGGCAGAGGAGCATCTTAGGCTCACCCCAGGACACAAGCCGGACACCGGGTCCGCGCCTACAGGGTCCTCTACACCCAGTAGGGATAACCGTCATACCAGGAGGATTACAGACCCCTGGTCAACCTGAAGCTATAATCATTTACAGGACTAGGAACTACGAAGGCCCCAGCGTCCAGGGATAGTGGTTGCCAGAGAAAAGTTCTACTACCAAGCCAACAGATGAGAGAGTGAAACAGCATAGAAGCTAGGCCTAGTGCCAGGCTGGCCAGGAGCTTTAGAGAGAGGAAGAAACGGACCAGGAGGCCTACTACCCGCTCACTGGGGAGAGTCCAGAAGTGCACCCTTCCTACTGAGTACCCTGGACCATACCTGCCGTTACCACCAGTAAAGGTACTGAAGCGAATCCCCTGTGTGCGTGTCCGTCATTCCCCCTGACCCGACCGGGCCACCTCTCACCTGCATCCCATCAACCCTTCCCCGGGGGCCCGCTCTGCCTGTGGGGAGCCGAAGCATCCCAGCTGCCATCCCATCACCACCGTAGGTCTGCAGCAGCACTGGTACCCATTACCAGAAACCACAGGTGGCATCACGAGACAAAACTGTTATTCATCCCTTCAAGTAACAAGCCCCTTTTAAAGAGTGACGGGTCCGGGAGCCGACTGCCGTGACCTCCCAAGAAGGTAAAGGCCCGGGTACCGAGTCCCCCATATCCTCCTGGGCGAGTCATTTACATTTTGCGTGCACATCAATTTACGTTTCAGTTCAGACTCCCAGGTTTTTTAATTACTGCATCAATTCGCATGGAGGCGATCAGCCCGTGGCACTGCTGAGGTGTTATGGAAACCCAGGTTGCTTTGATAGCAGCCTTCAGCTTGTCTGCATAATTGGGTCTGATGTCTCTCATCTTCCTCTTGACAATACCCCATAGATTCTCTATGGGGTTAAGGTCAGGCAAGTTTGCTGACCAATCAAGCACAGTGATACTGTTGTTTTTAAACCAGGTATTGGTACTTTTGCCAGTGTGGACAGGTGCCACGTCCTGCTGGAGAATGAAATTTCTATCTCCAAAAAGCTTGTTGGCAGAGGGAAGCATGAAGTGCTCTAAAATTTCCTGGTAGACGGCTGCGCTGACTTTGGTCTTGATAAAACACAGTGGACCTACACCAGTACACCAGCAGATAACATGGCTTCCCAAACCATCACTGATTGTGGAAACTTCACACTAGCCCTCAAGCAGCTTGGATTGTGTGCCTTTCCACTCTTCCTTCAGACTCTAGGACCTTGATTTCCAAATGAAATGGAAAATTTACTTTCATCTGAAAACAACACCTTGGACCACTGAGCAACAGTCCAGGTCTTTTTACTCCTTGGCCCAGGTAAGACGCTTCTGGCGTTGTCTATTGGTCATAAGTGGCTTGACACAAGGAATACGACACTTGTAGCCCATGTCCAGCATGCGTCTGTGTGTGGTGGCTCTTGAATCCATGACTCCAGCAGCAGTCCACTCCTTGTGAATCTCCCCCAAATTTTTGAATGGCCTTTTCTTAACAATCCTTTCAAGGCTGCGGTTATCCCGGTTGCTTGTGTACCTTTCTCTACCACATTCTCTACCATTAATATGCTTGGATAAGGCACTCTGTGAACAGCCAGCTTCTTTAGCAATGACTTTTTGTGGCTTACCCTCCTTGTGGAGTGTGTCAATGACTGCCTTCTGGACATCTGTCAAGTCAGCAGTCTTTCCCATGATTGTGGAGCCTACTGAAACAGACTAAGGGACATTTTTAAACGCGTAGGAAGCCTTTGCAGGTGTTTTTTTTTAAATTATTCTAATTTATTGAGATAATGACTTTTGTGTTTTTATTGGCTGTAAGCCATAATCATCAACATTAACAGAAATAAACATTTGAAATAGATCACTCTGTTGGTAATGACTCAGTATAATATATGAGTTTCACTTTTTGTATTGAAGGACTGAAATATATTAACTTTTTTATGACATTCTAATTTTGTGAGAAGCACCTGTATGTGAGTGAATGTGAAAAAAAGGAGTGAAATGGAATAAGAAAAGTAAATAAAAGAATGAGGAAGATTATAATAATAAATAAATATCTGACGTGTATATGATACCGGACAAAATATCATTTTTTATAGGAAACTCCCAAAATCTCATTGTTCATTTAACCCCCTTGGTTTCATGTGTTTTAGTACTGTAATCCATTTGCGTTCTAACTTGGCCAATTTCCTGGTCATGTCACCCTTTCTATTACCTGGATAGAGTCGATAAATTCCACGAAATGGGAGTAAGTACAACTGATGTGGGTGAAATGTCTTGTTAAAGGTTTAAGTTTTGCAATCGGACCAAATTCTTCCTGTGGGATCTTTCCTGCCGCCTTAATGTCCTTGATATGTTCAAGGATCCGATTTCTCAATTCACGTGTTGTTATGCCCACATCAATCAGACCACAAGGTCATGTTGCAAGATAAATAACTAAGGTTGTTCTACAGTTAATAAAATATAGAATTTTAAAATTAAAATCGCGTTTGGCCTTTAGTATCACCTTGTCCGGAACGAAATGACCTATAAAATTGTCCCACTAGTTAGCCCCTTTAGTGAACACCGTAAACAAAATAAAACAAAGCAAAAAATGGTGCTTTATCATCATACAAAAAAATTATAATTCTCAGAATAAAGCAATGCAATGTATAGTGAAAAGAATGTGGATTTTCTTCTAAAAAAATCGGGAAAGTTACCTGAGGGTTTTTCCATTTGTTCAGCTAGTAGCTCTTCTAGCATTTGTAATGACACCAATTCCTCTTCTGTCTATTGTTCTATGTTGTTCTTAATCTTTTTTGTCCTTATATAATGATCAATAAAATTTATTATTTGCATATTGATTTTTTGCCTACTTTTTTTTAATAATAATAATTTTTGGGGTTTATACAGTACAGACCAAAAGTTTGGACACAGCTTCTCATTTAAAGATTTTTCTGTATTTTCCTGACTATGAAAATTGTACATTCACACTAAAGGCATCAAAACTATCAATTAACACATGTGGAATTATATACTTAACAAAAAAGTGTGAAACAACTGAAAATATGCCTTATATTCTAGGTTTTTTCAAAGTAGCCACCTTTTGCTTTGATGACTGCTTTGCACACTCTTGATGAGCTTCAAGAGGTAGTCACCCGAAATGGTTTTCACTTCACAGGTGTGTCCTGTTAGGTTTAATAAGTGGGATTTCTTGCCTTATAAATGGGGTTGGGACCATCAGTTGTGTTGTGCAGAAGTCTGGTGGATGCACAGCTGATAGTCCTACTGAATAGACTATTAGAATTTGTATTAAGTAAAGAAAAACGAGTGGCCATCATTACTTTAAGAAATGAAGGTCAGTCAGTCCAAAAAATTGGGAAAACTTTGAAAGTGTCCCCAAGTGCAGTTGCAAAAACCATCAAGCGCTACAAAGAAACTGGCTCACATGAGGACCGCCCCAGGAAAGGAAGACCAAGAGTCAACTCTGTTTCTGAGGATAAGTTTATCCGAGTCATCAGCCTCAGAAATCGCAGGTTAACAACTTTTGGTCTGTACTGTATGTGATCCTAGCCTTATACTGAAAGCAATCAAAAGATGTTATGTACCAAAAGAACGCATCTAATAAAAACTTCAACTTATTCCTCAAAAAACTAGTCCCAGGTTAGTCATCTGTCAATGGAAATGAAGGGGGCTTCCATGTTACTGGCAGGACACATGCACTGGAAAAGCTATGTATCTTCTACACCTCCTAGTCCCAAATATAGCTGAGTGAAATCTGGGCTCCCAAATCCAAATGAGTGTGCCTAAACCATAATTTTTGTCCACATGTATGTCATTTCTTTAGTGATGAAAGAAATACCCCAAAACTCCGTGTCTTCAAATTGGGATTCTGATTTGGCTTTTTTCCTAAGTCATATTGCACGACTTGTTAAAGATTCGATAGTGGCTTATAGGATCACTGCTTCCAACAGGTGGCACTATAGAGTTCTGGTCCTCGTCCTCTCTGAAGAGGCGTTTTGCACATTTAATTTCCCAGAGGAGCATTGCACGGCAAATAAGCCTCCTTACACTGGCATGCCAGAGCTGGTATGTCACTCTCTACAAGGTGAAATGTTACCCCTTAGACCTCAGTCCAGAGCCTCTCACCCAGCCAAATCAGATCTCACACTTTGCACTGACGAGGTGCAAGGACTCTGAAACACCTTGAATGCTGTCTCTTGGCCTTCCAGCATCACCACTGTGGTCGCTTAAGCCGGTCGCTGCGTTTGGAAGACAGCCAGGAGGAATCGAGAGAGACATCCTGGAAGCTGTGCATGATGGGAGTTAAGCTTCAATTCTCTGGGACCAGTGATTTCTGGATCAAAAATGGACTCAGAATTGACATAGCTAAAGATAAAAAGATGCATTTTTCTCTGGGATATTTGGTCAACATGATGTTTTATGACATCCTGAAGATTCTGAGATAATATATCTGCAGGAGTTCAGGAGGGAAGGCAGTTGTGTGCTGGTGCTATCTTCTATGGCTGCTTGCGAGAATTTGTTTTTTGCTCTAAAAAATGGAGTTGCAAATCCTTTGCTAGAAGGTCTTTCCTTTACTGTGCTTTTGGCCACGGCCCCACTATCAGTATTTGGTCAGTATTCGGTCAGTATTTTTTCTCAGAGGTGGGAGCCAAAACCAAGTGAGGGACAATCAGAGAAAAGGTGTAATAGAAGCAAGTCACCCATTCTGCATTTATCACCCACTCCTGGTTTTGGCTCCCCCTCCTGAGAGAAAATACTGACCAAATACTGACCAAATACTGATAGTGGGGCCGTGGCCTTACTCTAATGGGGATGTCCCAGTTGTAGTTTTTATGCACAACCTTTTCGTTTCCCTGGAGGACATTACTTTATTTTTAAAGATACATTGAATATATGTTCAGTACTCCCAATGGAGAAGGGCTCTGGACCAGGAAGTATAATTTTTTGTGAAATTTGGGATGGATCCCCAAAACCCGGGAGGCATATGTTAATTTTAAAATTTTTCAACTGGAAAGAATAGTTTTTTTTGTTTTTTTGCGGATGCCCCAATGTACTGCAGGAGGTGTAAAAATTTCAGGCATACCGAGGATGGTTGCCGGGAGATGCCAACTTGTAAGAATTGCAATGGTTCTGGCCACATGGCAAAAGACTGTACAAATTCTGTTATGTGCTATGTTTGCAGTGAGGAGGAGGAGGACCATAAGTATCGGGACTGTAAGGCCAGGACCAGTCCTAGGTCTTATGGTGAAGTCTCAGGTGGGGCGCGCGCCCCCTTGCTGCTGTTGACATTCCACAGGTTACAGTCCCAGATCTTAATGAGGAACCTGAGCCTCCCGAAATCATGGATACATATGAGGAGGTCCTGTCCCAAACCAAATCTCCCAGCCCAGAGGCAGCGAGTTTGTAACTTGCTGAAGTTGAGTGTAAGCTCCTTCATCAGTCTGATGTTTGTGGGGAGGGGGAGTTGGACGGTTCTCTTGATAAGTTCCCCAGTGTATCTTGGATAATTACATAGGAGGAGTTGGCCAGTTTTGGAGGTCAAAGTGACTTCACTTCTGCAAAGTCCTCCGAGGAAGAGGAGCCTGGAACTTCCTGTAAGAAGCCCAGAACGGATTGGGCAGACGCCGGTGAAGATTGTGCAAGTGAGTGAACATAGTTACCCTCAGAATGTCTTCTCTCCTGACACCAATGCTTTTTTAGGCATTCCCACAGATGTAAACAAATTCGAGGAGTTGCATTTCCAGATGGAAAACGAAAACAGTTGAAGAGGAAGCGGCCTGTTTGTCATCATGTATAAAACACCATCATGTTATGGCTCCCCAGGCTGGTTGGAGCATTGCGTCCCTGAATGTAAGGCAAGTTAGATCCAAATCCAGGAGGGCAACCAGCCTAGATTATATGAAACAAATAAATGTTGATATCTTCTGCCTTCAGGAATGCGGGATTGTGGACTCTCCGAGTGATAAGAACTGGCCTTATTATGGGGACAGTGAAATGATATAGGGACAATTATGGGGACACACATTATGGGGAACATACTTTGGGGCACATTTTTAAGGCAGGAGCAGGCTGATGGGAACTACTGCTCCCATCGAGCTGACACTACCGAATGGGGGACAGGCATAGGCCGATGGGAGTAGTAGTCTCACATCGGCCTATATCTGTCAGCAAACACCCACACATGACCCCACACAGACCCCCCCACACACAGACACACTCACACAGACACTTACCACACTGATCATGAATCCAACATTCAAGTCCATCCTCTTATACCATCCGAGATGAGCAGCCTTGATACAGGGAGAATCTTCTGGGATTCTTCGCTTTTTGGATTTATGGGATGCTCATGGGATGTCTGTAATGCACACTGTGATGCTGTGTCACCCTGGCCTGGATGCCACAACATCTAATAAAGCTGTGTCTGAGAGCAAGGGGGAGGTTCTCTGGTCAGGGGAACATTAGTATGCAATGCCTCCTGTCTCAGGCCAGTAGGGGGAGCTGGCTGCCCCTATAAAAGCTGGTACTGGGGGCAGGGTTAGAGAGAACTGGATGACCTGTCTCAGCACTGAGACATGTCCCGGAGCAGAGCAGGGACAGAAAGTTGTATTGCACCTAAGAGGAAGTGTGGCAGGAGGAGAGCCACAAGCCAGAGACAAGAGGCGAAGTGAGCCTGTCTTGGCAGATAAAGGACTTAATTTACCAGACTTTGGTGTCTAAGGCTGGGAGGATTCCACATTCTCCAGCAGATAACCAGTCCGCAGGGGACTGTATATTCCTTGGCCTAAGAAGCCTGAAGGCCCTGCCACAACAGAAGGGACCAGGAAAGCCGTACCAGGCCGGGAGCAGAAAGGAACCCACGTTGCAGGCCATACAGGCGAGAGTACACGGAGAGCTCGGAAACGTGGGCTGTTATCCTATAAGGAGGAGATAGCCAGAAGGAGCGCAGAAAGTACGGTAGGCCTACACCCTCACCCTGACCAGGGCCAATCTCCCAATTGCTCTCAGACATCCAGGTCACCTCCTAGCCGGGACTGTTTATGGGTCAGTTTACCTGTTTTAGTAAAGACCCTGGACTGCAACCTGTTGTCTGTGTGCTACGTCGCGCCTCCAGCACTACCAGTACTGGGACTCTCACCACCATCACTCCCACCATCCATTATACTGCCCTGGGGCCGCACTCTTCCCGTGGGGAGTCACACCATCCCAGCTGCATACATCATCAGCCCCAGCGGTCTACCTTGCAGCGGTGGTTCCTAATGACCACAAATCCACGGGTGGCGTAGTCGGACATAATCATCAGCACATAACGGACTACCACTGGCCTGACCACCCTGAGCCACGGAACCGGGTTGCCACTACTACTCCCACCGTTTCCCTATTGCCCGGATCCGAGTGCCCCGCGGCCCAGGGGGCGAGTCAATGCCACTTCCCAATTGCTGCGATTATGGGGTACAAAATTGCAGCAAATGCGCTTCAAATCCGCAAGTATTTTTACATATTTGCGGAATTGAAGCGGCTCAATGAAAGTCTATGGAGGGGACTACGCCTCGATTCCGCAAAATTAATAGTTGTGCTGCGGATTTTTCCTCAATGATAGTTGCACATGCGGATTATCATTGGGGAACATTACAGACCTCATATCAGGCGGTTTTTAAGCGTTTTCGAGGCAGAAATAACGCAGCGGAAAAGCTTAAAAACCGCATCGTGGTACAGTCCTTCTGAGGACTAATCCAGCTGCATATGTGATGCCTCGCCCTCCCTGGGAAATGGGGTTACTCGGAGCCGGGTCAGTGTAGGGGTTGCAGGGGATGCAGTCGTGGCCTGGACTCGTTCTGTGCCCAGGGCTGTCACATCAAAATATTGGGCTTCTTTTAGGATTAGTGGTATTTCGACTACGCCACCTGTGGTTTCTGGTGATGGACACCAGCACTGCAACAGTCCACTGAGGCTGGTGTTATGGGCAGCTAAGATGGGACGGCTCCCCACAGGCGGAGCAGGCCTCAGGGCAGTGTGAGAAGGAATGGTGGGTGCAGTGCCGCGCAGGAAATAACTGGCTGAGGTGGTGTGTGAAGTCATCCGGGTCTTTACTCACTTTCAGATGAACTGTCAGCCGCAAAGCTTCTCTCTGCTACACACGGTGTACCGGGGTTCAGCACTTCCTAGGTAGATCAGGAGCACCTGTCGAGACCCCTCTGGTGTGTGTTCCTCTCCTTGGTAAGTTCTCCCACTAAGTCTTCTCCTGACTGTGTGTGGTATGAACGTGGTGTAAGGCCGGGGTCCCACTGGATAAACGCAGTGTGAGAGATACAGGTGGCGACTCCGCTCCGTCCGTATCCCCCTGGGATCCACTAAGCCTCCGGGCTTCTCTGACTGAGACGTGAAGTAACAAAGTCAGATATCGGGGGCCGGTCACCCCTCTTTCAGCAGGAATCCCTCTGGCTAGGCCAGAATAAAGAGTACAGGTGGCGACTCCGCTCCGTCCGTATCCCCCTGGGATCCTTTTGCCTGTGGAGCCTATCTCATCTGCTCCCCTCCAAGGCCTTCTTAGGTCAGGACCTTGACCGGGTAGAGACAGTGGTTAACTCTGACCCACTTCTCGTCTCAAGGCCAGAGTACGAGGACCGTGTATCTTCAGTCAGCTGCAGACTCTTGCTGGACCCTGGCAGAAGACCACAATCAAAGACCTTGAACTTAAGATGGCCGTAGATTAAATATGAATCAATAAGTGTTTCATTAAAGTGTGTCCTCCACCCTCACCCATTATATGGTTCCCCCTCTCTTTGGTTCCCCCCATCTCCTCTATCCCGGCCTGGGGCAGCACCCTGGTGCATTTAGGCCCCCTACAGGACAGGAGTGGTGTAGTGTTGAGCGTCAAGTGGGGTCCTGTGAGATGCTCCATCCTTACCTGGAAGAGGAGATACCACACCTCTATCTGAGGTGCAGTACCCCTGTGGTGACTGAATCCTCAGGGGCGCCACACATATAATCAGTGCTAGGCAGTCAGGCAGTGTATGTGGCAGACTGCAGTGTATGATACAGCACAAGAGGGTCCATTGAACATCCTGTGTGCTGTTGCTGTAATAATTACAGATATTTGTAGACATAGCCCCAGACATCAGTGGACAGGGCAAATATTTTTTTTCCTCTTAATCCTGGTTATTTGCTTAAAAAGCAATCCAGAGTACACAATTTTTCTGCTCCATTTGCTTGTTCTCACTGCAGAATAAAGCCAGATCTGTTCCATATTTCACCGATAAAAATCCAGAAATTTTAACTAAACGGGGAAAATATTGGCCTCCTTTTCCATAGAATAGTATTAGTAAATTACAGGCCTGCTATTTAAAACCATGGTTCTCGGTCAGACATATCACCTATAAGACTTTTGCAAAATCAGGCATTTCTTCCATTTTCATTCCATTGCAGTGTGTCGGTCAAGCTATTCACCCTAGGTGTCTGTGAAGAATAGTATTAGTAAATTACAGACCTGCTATTTAAAACCGTGGTTCTCTGTCAGACATAACACCTATAAGAGTTTTCCAAAATCAGACATTTCTTCCATTTTCATTCCGTTGCAGTGTGTCGGTCAAGCTATTCACACTAGGTCTCTGTGAAGAATAGTATTAGTAAATTACAGGCCTGCTATTTAAAACCGTGGTTCTCTGTCAGACATATCACCTATAAGACTTTTCCAAAATCAGACATTTCTTCCATTTTCATTCCGTTGCAGTGTGTCGGTCAAGCTATTCACACTAGGTCTCTGTGTAGAATAATATTAGTAAATTACAAGCCTGCTATTTAAAACCGTGGTTCTCTGTCATATGTATCACATATAACTGCGGTTAAAATCCAGCCATTTGTAGTGAACGTGGAAAATATTGTCCTCCATTTATAGATTGTAGCAGTGTGTCAGTGTACACCATTTTACAGCTTCAGTTGCTTGTTTGCAGAATACAGCCAGATTTTTTTCGTTTTATTCATATTACTGTATTGTGGAAGCAGAGGAACTTTTTTCAATGATCAGACGCACATGATCCATATGACTGCCGTAATAATCCAGAAATTTTGTAGAGCGTACCAAATATTCCAATCCTTTTAAAGTCAGCCACCTGTGTTTTGTTGAACCAATTGACGCTTGGTCGCTGACAAATACCATACTATTAGGCAACTGCCTGAAACCGTGGCCATCAGACGTTATCCCATGTGACTGCCCTAATAATCCAGCAATTATTGTGAGCGTGTCAAATATTACACTCCATTTAAAGTATTGCAGTTGAGGTTTTAAACCTATTCTCAGTTGGCCGCTGACAAATAGCATATCTGTGAACAATGTTGTCAGAGTATTAAGCCACTTTTGCGGACTGACAAAAAAAACAACATACAAAAAACAAGCTAAAATGGAAAAAATGTTAAGAAACATTCTTTCCAGGATAATGACTTGTATATAAGGCCAAAGAAATAAAAAAAAATAAAGTTATGGACTGTGGAAGACATTTATGCGAACAGAATGAACACACATGTGTAGATGGTGATGATATCACCTATCAGCAGCACCTGTTCCTATTGTAAATGTATCTGACAGCGTTATCGATAGGGAATAGAGTAGAATTTACATTTTTTTGGGGTAGCACCAGCAGCACGTAGTATAAGGCAATAATACCTGGGTGGATCGGTGTAATACGCTATCCATAATGCAATACCTCACCCCTAAAAGAATTTCAGATAATACAGTTAATATTGTAGAACATAGAATCTATTTGAATTGTCCTTCCCATTATTAATGAGTGTGTCTCCTATACTGTTATTGCATATGCAACAATTTCAAGGACTGCCAAAAATTAGGAATCATTCCAATACACATTTAAAGAGACGTAAAAAATAAATAAATAAAAAAATAAAAACACAGTAGGATCTTTTTTTAGTATAAAAACCAGACTCGCCAATGTAGCCTCAATGTAATAACATAGTTCAGCTCCTGCACCTCCTCCTCCAGTTCGGCCTCCATCTCCAAAATGACCACATCAGTCACAAGGTCACAAGCTGGAAGCACTGCAGCACTGCCTTGGCCAAGTGGCAACAGGCTGTGCTGAAGATAATATGCTTAATGCTTAGGTGACAAACCACCCACCGCTGCAGAGTTGTTGAAAGCTGTAACACAGCAGCCTGATCTGTGGCTCTCACCGCTGAACATACAGCCAGGCATGGTCGTGTCTGACAATGGGCAGAACCTAGTGGCGGAGAAATGACAGCCGAAGTAGATACGGTTTCCCTCTATGCCAGTCCTTTCACAAAGCTAAAGAATATGGCTGTGGTGAAATACAACTCTCACCGAGAAGCAGCGTCAGTGAAAAACATTGGGCCCAACAGAGGGTTTGATTTTGAGGGCCCACCTTTCTCCCCTGCTCAAGAGCTCCATAGCAGCTGCAAAGTTTGCGCTATCATGAACTCTCCTGATGGAGAAGCCAGGGCCCGCCTGAGGATTCCCTGGTAGGCCTGTAAAACCCTGCCGAGAAGCAGCCCTGGCTAAGAAAAGTGTGTGGGAAGGTTCCTGGACACTCCATGGCTGCTTTTTTTACTGTGGACTGGCTCCAGCTATCTATAAGATTGAAATCTATGATCCCTTCACTGGCTCCTCATTTGCTAGAGTCTTAAGTTCAAAACCGTAACCATGACTTGCAAAGCCATCCAAAACCTGTCTACTCCATATATCTGTTACCTAGTCTCTCGGTACATACCAGCACGCAACCTCCGATCCTCACAAGATCTCCTTCTCTAATCCCATCTTCTCTCCTCTTCCCACAATCACATTCAATATTTTTCCTGTGCATCCCTTCTACTCTTGAACTGTGTACCCCAACATATCAGACTCTTGCCTACTGTTGAAACCTTTAAAAGGAAGCTGAAGACCCACCTCTTCCGACAAGCCTACAACTTGCGGTAACCCTCGCTCCGCCATACCGCTGCATGACCAGCTGTACCCTCAACTACTGTATCCTCACCCATCCTTATAGAATGTTTGTGCACCCTCACGGGTAGGGTCCTCTCTGCTCTTGTACCAGTCAGTGACTTCTTTTCACATGTAAAGCGCAATGGAATAAATGGCACTGTAATAATGAATAATAATAATTATACTACTTGTACTCTGGGTCAATTGATGGCACTTTCCTGGTGACTGCCCCTAAATTCATGTATTTTGGCAGCTTTTGGTCTCGTTTGAAGGTGTTGTGTTTACATTTGGTTTTGGCACCCATTGAATCCAATGGCGTTTGGCAATGTTCGGTGAATATTCGACAATTACATTGGCGAATATTGCAAAAACGGCGATTGTAATCCGAAACGAATATTGAAATATTTGCTCGTCTCTAATCAGAAACACAGTTAAAAAAATTATGTGGGTGTTGCATCACGGTCTCCCTGATGACATGGTGGTGGAGGATGAGGAGAAGGAGGAGGGCGACATAAAATAGAACAATTCCTGAAGGGTATACCCATGTCTGGGTGTGAAGGGGTGTATGGGAATAGACCCCCCAAAAAATAACCACTGGATTTGATTTTATGTTTGATGCTATCAACTGGTGGTGTTGAGAAGTCTGGCCTAATTCAGCCATTGTTCATTTTTATGAGTCAGCCTGTCAGCATTTCAGTTGACAAGCGGATGCGCCTTACAGTTTTATCAGTTATAATGCCCCCGGCGGCACTTAAAACTATCTCTGACAAAGCGCTAACGGCCAGGACCTCCAAGGTTTAGAAAGACAGTTCATGCCACATGTCCAGCTTGCATCTTCCAAAACTTTTCCCTCCTTGTCAGGGCCTGGGCTCTGGGAGGGTCTGAGAAAACTGTCCCAAACTGTCCCAGACCTTTGACAGCATTCTCCTGCCTCTGCCGCATTTGGTTTGTGTCTTCCTCGCTTGTACTCCTTAGTTGTCCAATGAACTGTCTGACTGTGACCTATGCCGCCAGCGTTGTCAGATGGGAATTTTTTTTTGTTAGAATTCTTCAACAAGAGCCTGAACTTAATATCTCCCAAAATGAACTTCTTTGGTTTCCTCCCTCTATTAACCTACCTATACCTGACTTTGCAATTTCCTTTAGGTGCTGCCACCATAATTACCACTCGGCACGCCTGCTATCTTGGAGTCATGTTTGACACACAACTTTCCTTTATTCAACTTGGAAAATCACTCACTAGCTCATATCACCTGCACCTTAAAAGCTTCTCCAGAAGTCAACCTTTTCTCACCTTTGATACTGCAAAAAATCTTACTGTCACTCTTATTCACTAGTGCAACTGTCTTCTAATCGGTCTCCCTCTGAACAAACTGTCTCCTCTTTAATCCCTTCTGAATGTAGCAGCCAGGGTCGTATTTCTATCAAGCTGCTTCACCGACGCCTCTACCCTGTGCCAGTCATTGCACGGATTAAGTTAAACAATCACTACAGAATACAATACAAACTCATCTCTCACCCACCAAGCTGTCCACAGTTCTGCACCGGCCTATATCTCTTCCCTCATTTTTGTGTGTCACCCCTCCTGTGCCCTCTGTTCTGCGACTGATCTAAGACAGACATCCTCCTTAATTAGAACCTCCCACCTCCATCTCCAAGAATTCTCTCGTGCCGTGCCAGTTTTCTGTAATGCCCAAAATGAGTACAACACGATGGTCATGGTAAAGGCAGGGGAACATAAAGTCAGCCTTGTGTGCCAGACTGCCAATAGCCAAGACTTCCTTGCTCTCACCAACAGTATTACTGTCTATGTTCTCTTCCTCCTCCTCTTCATTATCATCAAATCCGCTCTGAAATGAGGCTAGGTAGCATCACCCTGTACAGTTCCTTGCTCCACCTGCAATGCCTCCTCTTTAATTGTGAGCAGCGAGCATTTCAGTAGATAGAGAAGAGGGATGGTGACACTAATTATGGCGTCATCGCCGCTCACCATCTTGGAGGAGTCCTCAAAGTTTTGGAGAAGGGCACAGATGTCAGACATCCATGCCCACTCATCAGCTCTTATTTGCGGAGGCTGACCTAAATGCCGATGGACATGTTGAAGCTGGTACTCAACAACTGCTCTCTGCAGCTCAAAATCATTCCAAACATCTGCAATGTTGATTTCCAACGCATAGTCACATCGCACACCAGTCGGTGACCTGGAATCTGCAAATGCTGCTGAAGACCTGCCAGGGTCAGCTGTAGCCGACTTTCTGAAATGGGCACACACGTGACGAACTTTCACAAGCAGCTCTGGCAGATCAGTGTAGATTTTGAGAAATGGCAGAACCACTAAGTTGAGCACATGTGACTCGCCCCCTGGGCCGTGGGGATACCCGGAGCTGGGCCTTGTAGATACTGGGGGTTGTAGTCACCGTGGCGATAACCCGGTCCGTGACTCAGGGCGGTCAAACAAGGGTAGTCTATGTGCATCAGGTTTGTATAGTCCGACTACGCCACCTGTGGAATGCGGTTATTGGGAACCACCGCTGCGGAGCAGTCCACTGAAGCTAATGGCGTGTGCAGCAAGGTGATGTGACTTCCCACAGGAAGAGTGGAGCTTCAGGGCAGCGTGTATGGATGATGGTGGTGATAGTGCCTGGATCAATAATAATAACACGGAGTCTTTGCAGTGCAGTCCTAGGGTCTTTACTGGTGGTAATTATATAGGCCCCAACGGAACTACTTGCTAGGGATGAGGGCCTGGTCAGTCTGGGAGCAATCATAGAATTCCCCTAGCCAGGAGGAACTGTAGGCCTGCCGTTTTGACTGTACTCTTTTGGCTATCCCGCTTATAGTCGTGTTGTAGCCCACATCCCTGAGTGTGACGTGCTGTGCTCACCCGTATGGCTGGCGACTCGGATCCCGTGTATTCCTCGCTCCTCTGTGGCGGTACTGGTCCTTTCGTGTGGCTGAGCCTCCGGACTTCTGTTGGCCAGGAGACCTACAATCTCCTGCTGTGTGGTTTCTGCTGCTGGGCTTGAAGGGTCCCACAGCCTCGGACTCTGGTGTCCGGTCCTCTGTGTGCACTGGCCAGGACGAGCTCTGCCAGCTCCAGTCCTCAGCTCCTTGCTCCTTTGTCCTATCTGACTCCCGACACTAGAATTAACTCAGACTAAACTTAGACTAGCTAACCCCGCCTCCAGATCCAGTTATATAGGGCAGGATCCTCCCCTTTCTGGCCTGGGGCAGGAGGTGTTGCATGTAGTGTGTTCCCTGACCAGGAAACTCCTGTTTTGCTCCCAGACATGGTGTTACTACCACTGTGGCAACCAGACCCCCTGGTGTGCCACATTCCCCCCTAGTAAATTTCAGTACTCCTTGACTGAACATATTTTGCAAAAATATAACAGGTAACAATATACAATACATGAACATATATACAGTCATTACTGTCTCTTTAGGTGACGGTATAATCCGTACCCAGGTGTCCATTTCAATGAAGATGTAGTTTGAGGGACCCGTCCCAAACCCTCCACGGAGGCCCTTGTGTGGCTACAGGGCATTGATGATCCGGATGTTGGACCACATCTTCAGCCACCTCCACGGGTTTTTGTTCTGTGGTCTGGCACAAAGGGGCACTTTCCAGGTGCAACTATTTACAAGGTAAAGTTTTTGATTATTCATTGTCCATAACCTAAAAGTCTTTGAACCCTGTCGGGTAACTGGGAAAACATATTCAATACACACATAAAACATTTGCAATAATACAGTTATACATTACACTTTAAATTCTCCAACGAGCAGGGAGCTGACCTCTGGTGATTCTGGTAGACCTACGGAGTACACTTTCTGTCTGTGTTCTACCTTGGTCCCCTGTATTTACCCCTGGTGTGGTGGGCTCAATGTTCACCTCACTACAGGTGTTTGGAGGTGTCTCTGGTAGGTTGGGCAGCTTCCTACGGATCCTTTGGCTTACCGTGGGTACGACAGGCTCGCTACTAGCAGAGGGTAGATTCTCCTGGTCTGCTGATGAGGAATCTTCTGTCTCCGGGGCCAATGGTTTTTCCAACTCTACTGGGACTTCCGTAACTTCTTGAGGGGCTGGATAGAGGAATATAAGGACTGGCACAACTATTGCATTATTTACTTGTGTCCATGACCGTGGAAATTCTCAGAGTACTGTGCTGACCATTTCTTCCACTTCCTCTGCGGGTTGAGGGATATCTTGGTCTTCTTTAGCATGCTGTAGCTGCTCGGGACGTTTCTTCAGGTGGTCTCTGGAAGCTGTTACTGTTGTCTCACCTCCGTCCTTACTTATGAGGCACACCTTGGTGTTATCATGGTTTGAGGGTAGAATGGTGTACGGCTCTTCCTCCCACTGGTCATCCAACTTGTGGAGTCGCCTCTTTCTCTTTAGGACTTGATCTCCAGGTGACAAGGGAGCAGCAGGTGCATGTTGATTGTAAGTCCTCTCTTGTCTTTCTCTTGCTTGGGACAGACTTCTTTCAACACTTTCCTGTACCTTACGGTATTGCTGTTGCCGCTCAGTGTCCCAGTCTGCGTCTGGTGAGGCGTCCTCTGGCGTCAGAACTCCCATATCCAGATCGATTGGCAGCTTACCAGGTCTCGCTCTCATCAGGTAAGCTTGTGTGCAGTTGGTGGAATTCACTGGGATATGATTGTAGAGGTCCACCAGGCCTGTCAACTTTTCTGGCCATAGACTGCGTTCCTCCAGGTGCAATGTCTTCAGTAGGTCTATCACCACCTGGTTCATCTTTTCACACATCCCGTTGGTCTGGGGGTGATTAGGCATTGTCCTGATCTTCTTGCAGCCGTACAGGTTGCAGAACTCCTGGAATACTTCTGCTTCGAAGGCCGGACCTTGGTCAGTTAGCACACGTTCTGGGTAACCATGCGGGCGGCAGAATTGCTGTTGGAAAGCTCTGGCTGCTGTCTGAGCCGTTTGGTCCTTGACTGGCACTACTACCAGGAACCGGGAGTAGTGGTCTACGATGGTGAGAGCGTAGACATAGCCTGACCTGCTCGGGGATAGCTTCACATGGTCCAGGGCTACCAGTTCGAGTGGCTGCTTGGTGATGATGGGCTGCAGGGGAGCCCTCTGGCTGTCACGGTCTTTTCTTCTCAGGTGGCATGGTCCGCATTCTCGACTCCACCTCTCGACTGCTTTCCTCATGCCAACCCAATAGAACCGTTCACGTAGCAGGACTTCCAGCTTCTTCCATCCAAAATGTCCCACTCCATCGTGGTACGCTTCCAGGACCATAGACGCATCTCGCCTCGGGACTACCACCTGCCAGACCAGCTCATGTGTCCGGGAGTTGACAGTTCTTCAACACAGCTTCCCTTCATAGATGAACAGCTTGCTCTTTTCTCTCCACAGCTGTTTGGTCTCTTCTGGAGCATCTGAATCAGGGTATGAGTCAGTTTGTGTCAGCAACTCTTTGACTAGGCGAACAGCCGGGTCACTGTCTTGTGTTTCTGCCCGTCCATGGTGGGGCAATGGATTGAACGTGGCTTCTCTGTTGGCAGAGCACCTGTTCTTCACACAATGGGAGCACTGCTTTATCCCATGGCGGCGGAACGCGGGGATTTCTATCTCTTCCAGCTCCTCCGGGTCTTCTCCCTCGTCTGGCAAGTTAGGCATTCTGGACAGCGCATCTGAGTTTGCATTCTTGTGCCCAGCCCGGTACTTGATGGTGAATTCGTAATTAGACAGTCGGGCCATCCATCTTTGTTCCAGGGCACCAAGCTTTGCAGTGTCCAGGTGTGTCAGCGGGTTATTATCCGTGAAAACGGTGAATTTGGAGGAGGCGAGATAATGCTTGAAGCGCTCTGTCACGGCTCAAACGATGGCAAGGAACTCCAACTTGAAGGAGCTGTAGTTTTCTGGGTTTATTTCTGTGGGCCGGAGCTTCCTGCTGGCATAGGCTATTACCCTTTCTCTGCCTTGTTGGATCTGGGACAGCACCGCTCCCAGTCCCACGTTGCTCGCGTCCGTGTGAAGGATGAAGGGCTGTCCATAATCAGGGAAGGCCAGGACCTCGTCTCCTGTGAGAGCTATCTTCAGCCTGGTGAAGGACTCATCTTCCAGCTTGTCCCATAAGAATGGTGGTTTCTGGTTCTTGGCCTTCCTTGACTGGCCTATCAGGAGGTCCTGCATGGGTGCCGCCATCTTGGTGAAGCCTGGTATAAACCTTCACAATAAGAACATCCAAGAAAGGAGGGAGAGGGATATTATGGAGATAATACCAATATGTAGAAAGAACATCACCCTCAATAATAAGCAGCCAAAGGTATAGCTGTTGTTGCAAAATGCAGTATCTTTATTAGTTAAAATATAACATACAATGTATGACCGTAAAAGACAAACAGGAGTGACTCGGATGAAAGACCACAATGGGGGTTAAGAAAGAAAAAACCCCCTAAGAGTGAGAGGGAAAACCTTGGCCCAATTGCAGGTGTAACTCCATAATGAATGACCAGGTATAATACGTAGTCAGGCAATGTGGTATAGATCCAGCTAGGCTATAAAACTGAGTTAGATAAAGTGATATAGCAGATAGAGGTATCAGAAATAATCTGCTTGTAATGATCAGAATAGCCACACATTACCTTGTGACATGATGATGACCAGGTAACAGGAGTCTGCAAGAGGGGATGAGTAGCGCGCCTCGACGCGCGTTTCACCGAAGTGGCTTCGTCAGGAGGCGTGGCTAAGGTCCGTCGGAGGGTGTATATATACAGGGACTGATAGCAGCGTCTGTCCAATGGACACACAGCCCGTCATCATATCCCGCCCCCTCAGGCACCCGAGCGAGTCCCGCGCCGCCAGACACAGCAGGAAGGGAGGAATGAACGTCCCCTCCGCTGTCTAGGCAACCAGGGCACGCCCACGACGCCCGAGCGGCAGGGCAAGAATCAGAAAAGACAGGAAAGAAAAGTGAGTAGGATAGTTGCGATCATGAGCGGATCTCCTGCCGAGGGGTGGGTGGCCAATCCACAGATCGGCAGGGAGGCGCTCAGATCCGCAGAATAAGGAATAGAATGAAGAGAACATAGGATCTCCTATGTAAGGAGGACGATTGGGAAGGTGTGCATTAGCCAACATAATAGAGATAGTCAAAAATACAATAAAAGGTAAACCACTATAGTGGTAGGATGAAATAGCAGGTCATCAACAGAAAAACAACAAAACAGGAATAAGTACGCATATAATCCTACAGAACAAAACAGATAAATAATATCGGGCCAGAGTCACTGTTACAATATATTGCTAAGTTACATAGATTATGACAGTTCAAAAGAATCCCACAGGTCAGTCATAGAAGATAAAGCTGAAGAATACAGCTATTAATATAACAAGATTCGTATAGTAATTGCGAAACGTTCAGGCAAGGATAAATCACAACTTGCCAATATAGAGAATATATCCAGTGTTCATTGCAGATTATAATAGTAACAAAATTTATAAAGTTTATAAAGATTATGGGTCTTCAAGGTGGTATATATGGCACACATCCGTTCCTCCCGTACAGGTCAGGCGCTGCTAGTGTGAAGAACATAAGGAAGTATCTAGGGTGAAATAGAGACAGCAGTTAAAATCTTATATGAACACACAGGATAAATAAAATGGACTGTATAACCCACCGGTTATTTAGACCAGGAATGACTTAAAACTCACATATTCATTGAGTCCGAAGGGAGCAATTGTATTAAGGACCGTTATCCAACGGGTTTCTTTTTGTAGGAGTTTTTGTTTGACATTACCCCCTCTAATCCCCAGGTAAACATGATCAATACCACATATGGTTGTACCCATAGGGTTGCCCCTATGTTTTTCTAGATAGTGTCTGGGGGTTGTTTTGAGAGTTTGTGGATCAGGGCATGTGCTTGAATTTTTAATATCACGGATATGTTCTTGAATGCGGACTTTTAGTGGTCTCGTGGTCATTCCTATGTAAATAAGTCCGCAGGGGCAAGTAAGATGGTATACTACAGCCTCAGTATCACATGATATGTGGTGTACTATTTTGTATATTTTGTTATCACTAGAACCATGAAAATCTGAAGTTCTGGGAACATATTTACAAATAGAGCATTTACTGCAGGGGAAACTTCCCCATGGTGGACCTTTACTACCAAAGATAAACTTATTACAGGGTGGTATGTAGTGACTCCTAGAAAGCAAATCTCCTAATGTCTTAGATCTACGCCATGTAATGGTAGGATATACTGTGAGATTAGGACGTAAGTCCTTATCTGTGAGAAGAATGGGCCAGTGTCTTGAGACAATAGATTTAATTTCTGACCAATTAGTATTAAATGTAGAAATAAAGCGAGGAGTTAAGTTAGATTGAATATTACCCTTGTTTCTGTATGTACCTTGGGGTTTATTTAGGAGATTTTGTCTGTCTGACTGTAGGGCTCTGGTAAATCCTCTGTCAATATCCCGATATTTGTACCCCCTCTCATAGAATCGTTTAGACAGTTCTTGTGCTTGATCCAAAAAATTATCCTCAGTAGAACATATCCTGCGAGCCCTCAAGAACTGACCTATTGGTATAGAGTTCTTGAGTTTTGGAGGATGGGATGAGGTGTAATGTAGTAAAGAGTTCGTTGAAGTTTTTTTACGGAAAATATCCGTTTCCAGACTTCCGTCTGAATTTTTATAGATAAGAAGATCCAGGAAGTCAATCTGTTTTTGGCTGTATTTCCATGTCAGCCTGATATTTTGGTCATTGTTGTTAAGACGAGTGAGAAAGTCCTCCAACTGCGACGCGGAGCCCTGCCAGACAAATAATACGTCATCGATAAAGCGTGACCAGAGGATCACCGCCTCATTGCCCGGGGTGTTAAGGACCGTATCCCTCTCCCACAGCCCCAGGAAAAGATTAGCATAGGAGGGCGCACAGGCCGCCCCCATTGCTGTGCCCTGGAGCTGTAGGAAGGGGCGGTCCTTAAACACAAAATAATTATGAGTTAGAATGAATTTCAAAAGTCCCAGTATGAAGTTAATCATCTGGGGTTCGAGATTAGTCATGTTCAAAAAGAATTTGGCGGCCCGAATCCCCTGGTCATGTCCTATCGATGTATAGAGCGACTCCACGTCGCAGGTAACTAACCACATGCTCTCGTCAAGCTGCACCCCATTCAGCCTTGTTAGGACATCAGTAGTGTCCTTAACAAAGGAAGGAAGGGTCTCCACACATGGTTGCAAGAAAAAGTCCACAAATTTGCATATGGGTTCACAAAGACCCCCCATGCCGGAAACAATGGGTCTGCCAGGTGGGCAGTGGGGGTCCTTGTGAACCTTAGGTAGGAGGTAAAATGTGGGGTTGACAGGGAACTCTGGTAGGAGGGCTTCTCCCATTTTAGTTGTAATTACATGGTCCTCCATACCATCATCAATAAGATCTTTGAGCTCCTTTTTAAAAGAACCCAGAGGGATATTATCCAGTCTTTTATATTTATCAATACAATGAAGTTGTTTAAATGCCTCCGCCTCATACATCTCCACAGGCCACACAACTACGTTTCCACCCTTGTCCGCTCTTTTAATCACTATATTTTTCATCTGTTGCAATTCACGGATTGCATACCTAGATGATATAGAGAGATTATCATGTTTAATTTTTGGGTTAAGTTTCTTAAAGTCCTCACGGACTAATTTAACAAAGATGTCTATTTGTGGGCAGGCCGACAAGGGCGGGAACGCACGAGAGCGGCGGTGGAGATGTATGGGGCTGTCAGGTACAGAAGATGGCCCTTGTTCCTCTTCTAGTGACTCAAGGTCTCTCAGAGCTTGTGCTTCTAGTAGGGATAGATTAGATCCTGTAGTGGAGTTGAAGTGTTTTTTGAAGACTAGCTTCCGAGCAAACAACTCCAAGTCCTTAACAGCAGTGAAATAGTCAAATCGTTCCACAGGAGAGAAGGATAATCCCTTAGACAGGACATCAATGTGGGCTTGTGTCAATGGAACATGTGAAAGATTAATTACCTTCAAGGTTTCTTGGTCCTTTTCTCCCTGAAATTGTAGGGCCGATTTCTGAGGTGTGTGGAGGGTGTTCTTGCGTATACGTGCGGTTGCGCAGGAATATCTTCGAGACTGGATAAAGGGCGTTTGCCTAAAAAACGTCCTAAACCACCACCACATTCTTCCTCTGATGCCGTGGAAGTGCTAGAGATAGATTGCATGCGTGGCCTTATTTTGCCTTTATTTTTTGTTTTCCACCGATATATGTTGTTGGACTGGTAGTCACTCAGATCCCGTACAAATTTTTTTGCCTTAAGTTTTTGAACTTCATTTTCCCATTTATTGAGGTCTTCATCTAGTGATTTATCAAAGCTTTTACATTCTTCAGATGTTAGAGAATTGTATAATTTTTCCCGAATGTTATCGATCTCCTTCTCTAGTGGTTCTAGGGCTTTTTTATCGAGTCCTATAAGGAGCTCTAAAAGGGTTCGGGAACATTTATTAAGTGTATCTTCCCATTTGGTAATAAAAATGGGATCCTCAATATCCAAAGTTGGGAAAAGTTGGATACGTAGGCCTCTTGGTAAAATTTCTTTTTGAAGATAATTTTCCAAGGCGGCCTTGTTCCACCACAGTTTGACCCGTTTCTTAAGCAGCTCCCGTATTTTAAGTTTTAAGTCCTTCACATCACAGGTTTCCTTGTCACTACTCGGCCTTTCACCAAAGACCTCCCCGAGTTGATTAACCCAGGATTTGTCCCGTTTTCTATAATCCATATAACCTGTTAAGGTTTCTGAAAACACAATAAACCAATACCATATAAGCCTATAAGAAGAGCTGACAATCACAATAAGAACATCCAAGAAAGGAGGGAGAGGGATATTATGGAGATAATACCAATATGTAGAAAGAACATCACCCTCAATAATAAGCAGCCAAAGGTATAGCTGTTGTTGCAAAATGCAGTATCTTTATTAGTTAAAATATAACATACAATGTATGACCGTAAAAGACAAACAGGAGTGACTCGGATGAAAGACCACAATGGGGGTTAAGAAAGAAAAAACCCCCTAAGAGTGAGAGGGAAAACCTTGGCCCAATTGCAGGTGTAACTCCATAATGAATGACCAGGTATAATACGTAGTCAGGCAATGTGGTATAGATCCAGCTAGGCTATAAAACTGAGTTAAATAAAGTGATATAGCAGATAGAGGTATCAGAAATAATCTGCTTGTAATGATCAGAATAGCCACACATTACCTTGTGACATGATGATGACCAGGTAACAGGAGTCTGCAAGAGGGGATGAGTAGCGCGCCTCGACGCGCGTTTCACCGAAGTGGCTTCGTCAGGAGGCGTGGCTAAGGTCCGTCGGAGGGTGTATATATACAGGGACTGATAGCAGCGTCTGTCCAATGGACACACAGCCCGTCATCATATCCCGCCCCCTCAGGCACCCGAGCGAGTCCCGCGCCGCCAGACACAGCAGGAAGGGAGGAATGAACGTCCCCTCCGCTGTCTAGGCAACCAGGGCACGCCCACGACGCCCGAGCGGCAGGGCAAGAATCAGAAAAGACAGGAAAGAAAAGTGAGTAGGATAGTTGCGATCATGAGCGGATCTCCTGCCGAGGGGTGGGTGGCCAATCCACAGATCGGCAGGGAGGCGCTCAGATCCGCAGAATAAGGAATAGAATGAAGAGAACATAGGATCTCCTATGTAAGGAGGACGATTGGGAAGGTGTGCATTAGCCAACATAATAGAGATAGTCAAAAATACAATAAAAGGTAAACCACTATAGTGGTAGGATGAAATAGCAGGTCATCAACAGAAAAACAACAAAACAGGAATAAGTACGCATATAATCCTACAGAACAAAACAGATAAATAATATCGGGCCAGAGTCACTGTTACAATATATTGCTAAGTTACATAGATTATGACAGTTCAAAAGAATCCCACAGGTCAGTCATAGAAGATAAAGCTGAAGAATACAGCTATTAATATAACAAGATTCGTATAGTAATTGCGAAACGTTCAGGCAAGGATAAATCACAACTTGCCAATATAGAGAATATATCCAGTGTTCATTGCAGATTATAATAGTAACAAAATGTATAAAGTTTATAAAGATTATGGGTCTTCAAGGTGGTATATATGGCACACATCCGTTCCTCCCGTACAGGTCAGGCGCTGCTAGTGTGAAGAACATAAGGAAGTATCTAGGGTGAAATAGAGACAGCAGTTAAAATCTTATATGAACACACAGGATAAATAAAATGGACTGTATAACCCACCGGTTATTTAGACCAGGAAAGACTTAAAACTCACATATTCATTGAGTCCGAAGGGAGCTATTGTATTAAGGACCGTTATCCAACGGGTTTCTTTTTGTAGGAGTTTTTGTTTGACATTACCCCCTCTAATCCCCAGGTAAACATGATCAATACCACATATGGTTGTACCCATAGGGTTGCCCCTATGTTTTTCTAGATAGTGTCTGGGGATTGTTTTGAGAGTTTGTGGATCAGGGCATGTGCTTGAATTTTTAATATCACGGATATGTTCTTGAATGCGGACTTTTAGTGGTCTCGTGGTCATTCCTATGTAAATAAGTCCGCAGGGGCAAGTAAGATGGTATACTACAGCCTCAGTATCACATGATATGTGGTGTACTATTTTGTATATTTTGTTATCACTAGAACCATGAAAATCTGAAGTTCTGGGAACATATTTACAAATAGAGCATTTACTGCAGGGGAAACTTCCCCATGGTGGACCTTTACTACCAAAGATAAACTTATTACAGGGTGGTATGTAGTGACTCCTAGAAAGCAAATCTCCTAATGTCTTAGATCTACGCCATGTAATGGTAGGATATACTGTGAGATTAGGACGTAAGTCCTTATCTGTGAGAAGAATGGGCCAGTGTCTTGAGACAATAGATTTCATTTCTGACCAATTAGTATTAAATGTAGAAATAAAGCGAGGAGTTAAGTTAGATTGAATATTACCCTTGTTTCTGTATGTACCTTGGGGTTTATTTAGGAGATTTTGTCTGTCTGACTGTAGGGCTCTGGTAAATCCTCTGTCAATATCCCGATATTTGTACCCCCTCTCATAGAATCGTTTAGACAGTTCTTGTGCTTGATCCAAAAAATTATCCTCAGTAGAACATATCCTGCGAGCCCTCAAGAACTGACCTATTGGTATAGAGTTCTTGAGTTTTGGAGGATGGGATGAGGTGTAATGTAGTAAAGAGTTCGTTGAAGTTTTTTTACGGAAAATATCCGTTTCCAGACTTCCGTCTGAATTTTTATAGATAAGAAGATCCAGGAAGTCAATCTGTTTTTGGCTGTATTTCCATGTCAGCCTGATATTTTGGTCATTGTTGTTAAGACGAGTGAGAAAGTCCTCCAACTGCGACGCGGAGCCCTGCCAGACAAATAATACGTCATCGATAAAGCGTGACCAGAGGATCACCGCCTCATTGCCCGGGGTGTTAAGGACCGTATCCCTCTCCCACAGCCCCAGGAAAAGATTAGCATAGGAGGGCGCACAGGCCGCCCCCATTGCTGTGCCCTGGAGCTGTAGGAAGGGGCGGTCCTTAAACACAAAATAATTATGAGTTAGAATGAATTTCAAAAGTCCCAGTATGAAGTTAATCATCTGGGGTTCGAGATTAGTCATGTTCAAAAAGAATTTGGCGGCCCGAATCCCCTGGTCATGTCCTATCGATGTATAGAGCGACTCCACGTCGCAGGTAACTAACCACATGCTCTCGTCAAGCTGCACCCCATTCAGCCTTGTTAGGACATCAGTAGTGTCCTTAACAAAGGAAGGAAGGGTCTCCACACATGGTTGCAAGAAAAAGTCCACAAATTTGCATATGGGTTCACAAAGACCCCCCATGCCGGAAACAATGGGTCTGCCAGGTGGGCAGTGGGGGTCCTTGTGAACCTTAGGTAGGAGGTAAAATGTGGGGTTGACAGGGAACTCTGGTAGGAGGGCTTCTCCCATTTTAGTTGTAATTACATGGTCCTCCATACCATCATCAATAAGATCTTTGAGCTCCTTTTTAAAAGAACCCAGAGGGATATTATCCAGTCTTTAATATTTATCAATACAATGAAGTTGTTTAAATGCCTCCGCCTCATACATCTCCACAGGCCACACAACTACGTTTCCACCCTTGTCCGCTCTTTTAGCCTACCAACCCGAGGAACTGCCGCACTTCTTTAATGGTGGAAGGTCTCGGCCAGTCCTTGATTACGGTGATCTTGTCGGGGTCTGGTGCTACACCTTCAGCTTACCACATGTCCTAAGTACTGTACCTTGGGCTTCAGCAGGTGGCACTTTGACGGCTTCACCTTCAATACAAAGCAAACTAGGGCTTCAAACACTTCCGCCAGGTGCTTCAGATGATCCTCATATGTCTTTTTGTATACTATGAAGTCATCCAGGTACAGGAGGACTGTCTCGAAATTCTTATGTCCTAGACTGCACTCCATCAACCGCTGAATGGTTCCTGGGGCGTTGCAGAGCCCGAATGGCATGCAGTTGAACTCGCTGAGGCCCATCGGGGTGGTGAATGCGGTCTTTTCTTTTTCTGCCTCTGCTACAGGAACCTTCCAATACCCACTAGTAAGATCCAAAGTAGAGAAATAATTAGCAGATTTTAATGCAGCTAGTGACTCCTCTATCCTGGGTAGCGGGTATGCATCTTTATGTGTTATGCGGTTAATTTGCCTGTAGTCTACACACATTCTCATTGTGCCATCCTTTTTCTTTACAAGAACTAATGGAGCTGCCCAGGGGCTACAACTGTCTCTTATTACCCCAGCCTCCTTCATCTCTCGCAACATCCCTTTGGCATTTTGGTAGTGTGCTGGCGGTACAGGCCGTTACCTTTCTTTAATGGGTGGATGGTCTCCCGTGTTGACATGGTGTTGAACCCACTTTACCTGCCCGAAGTCGAGTGGGTGTTTACTGAAGACCCTTTCATACTCTTGGACCACCCGGTATACTCCTTGTTTTTGATGTTGAGAGGTGGAGTCAGTGCCCACATGCAGCTTCTGGCACCAGTCCTCCATCTGTCCCTTGGAACCATTATCCTCCACCTGTTTGGATGGAGGTAAGGGTTCCACTGTCTTTATAGAATTTTGATTGAAGGTGAATAGCTTGGCTAGGGTGGCATACCGGGGCAAGTGGACTTATTTTTCCCCAATGTTCAGGATGTTGACTGGCACTCTCCCATGGCGGACATCAACCACCCCCCTGGCTGTCAAAATGGTGGGCCTACTGTCAGAGTAGACGGGCTCTACCAGGGCCTAGTAATCTCTACCCCTTAGACTGATGGTTGCCCGGCACCATATCAGCATTTCACTTCTTGGGGGCATGGCAATAGGGAATGGGTCACTCATCCTGACACTGCCAATCTCACCACCAGACAGTTCTACCTGTTGTCTTTTCATCAGGGCTCTGATCTCTCTTTGGAGAACCCGCTGCTGGCTGGAACTGGCGGTCTCCGCAACCTGCTGTAACAAGACAATTATTTCTGCAAGACAATTTTCAATGACATTAGTGCCTAAGGTTATCATGGGATGACTTTCTCGGTGATCAATGTCGACAATAATCAGTCCTTGTGCTGGCAGTTCAACCTTGCCAACCTTTATGGTCACTTCTTTGAACCCCACTTGAGGTACGGGTTGACCATTGCTGGCATAAATGCTTAAATGTTCATCTGGACGGCAGGTGATGTCAGTCCAGTGCCGTTTGAAAAGAATGTAGGGGATGGTGGTCACCAGGGATTCAGTGTCCAGCAACGCGCTCATTGGAAAGCCGTCCAGCACGATAGGTAGGACCGGTCGTCCTCCCACATATTTGTCTCGCCAGCTTGATGGGCCTGGTGGTCTTATGCCTGGGGGTTGGCCCTCTGCCCCAGGTTTTGCTCGTTTAAATAACAGTACCTTGCATAATGTCCTGGCTGGTTGCAGCGGCGGCAGATGGGTTGTCCGTCCTTGTCGTAGCGGTCGCTGTTCCTCCCTCTGGATGGTGGAATCCTCTTCTGTCGGTGCCACGGGACGTCCTCCGGACTGGAAGCCAGCTGGATCTTTCCTTTGGGAGACACCTGCAAGGACTGCACAGTTTTGGTTAGCGCAGCTACACTTTTAGTTAACTCTTGGACCTGATGGTGCAGGTCTGTAGACGGGGCATTGTCCAGAATCTGTGCATCAGCTCCTACAGGCTCCGGGGAAAAGGGTGCCACCTCCTGGTGGTAGGTGACAGCTGGGCGGCGGTGAGCTGTAGCGCCACCTGGTGCTGGTTCTCGTAGCACCCGGATGGCCCTGTCCTTGAACTAAGCAAAGTCCAAGTCAGGGTTTTGCAGAGCCATTATGCGCAACTGGGTTCGGTGGGCGCTGGACAGTAAACCCTCAATAAATTGTTCAGTTAACAGTCTGTTTTCATCGCACACACTGTCAGGGTCTACCTGTTTGATGGTCCACAGCGCCTCCTGCAGGTTTAAAGCATAGTCCCGTACACTGTCCTGTGCCCGTTGTTTGCACCCATAAAACTTCATCTTTATCTCTGCTGTAGTATGGGTGTCAAAAGTGTCCTCTAGGCGGGCCAGTATCCCTTTTACAGTCCCTTTTTCCCTGGTTGACCAGGACTTTACTTCCCTCTGGGCTGCACCAATTAACTGGCTATAAGGATGCTCACTTTCTGCTCCTCGGACAGGGGGTATACTTTAAATAAACTGCTGAGTCTCTCCTTGAAGTCACTCAGGGTGTGCGACTCTCCTGAGTACTGGGGCAACCACGCTGCCCCCGGTATATAAGGCATGGTGAATGGCATCACCGCGGGAGCGGCCGCGCCGGTGGTTGAAGTTCCCTCCATATCGGGCGTCTTCCTCCCCCCTAGTGAACTGTGGCCTACCTTCTTTCACTTTTCTTCCATAGGCCGCAGTCGGTACATGGGGTGAGGCTTTGGACTTTGCGCGTTTTCAGCGATCACGCCCCTCTTCTTCCCGCGCGGCGACTTGAAAATGGCGGACAATGGCGGGAAAACGGCGACAGATGGCGGGAAATCTTCACCACGGTATGCGACACAGTCTGTGAAGGCGCGCAGTACCCGGTGGTAGCGGGCACGCAATCCTGCCGACTACGCCAAAGTTGACGTGCCCCCTGAGCCTTGGGGATACCCGGAGCCGGGCCTTGTGGATACTGGGGGTTGTAGTCACCGTGGCGGTGACCCGGTCCGTGACCCAGGGCGGTCAAACCAGGGTAGTTTATGTGTATCTGATTTGTATAGTCCGACTACGCCACCTGTGGAATGCGGTTATTGGGAACTGCCGCTGCGGAGCAGTCGACTGAAGCTGATGGTGTGTGCAGCAAGGTGATGTGACTCCCCACAGGAAGAGTGGAGCTTCAGGGCAGCGTGTATGGATGATGGTGGTGATAGTGCCTGGATCAGTAATAATAACACGGAGTCTTTGCAGTGCAGTCCTAGGGTCTTTACTGGTGGTAATTATATAGGCCCCAACGGGACTACTTGCTAGGGATGAGGGCCTGGTCAGTCTGGGAGCAATCATAGAATTCCCCTAGCCAGGAGGAGTTGTAGGCCTGCCGTTCTGACTGTACTCTTTTGGCTATCCCGCTTATAGTCATGTTGTAGCCCATGTCCCTGAGTGTGACGTGCTGTGCTTACCCGTATGGCTGGCGACTCGGATCCTGTGTATTCCTCGCTCCTCTGTGGCGGTACTGGTCCTTTCGTGTGGCTGAGCCTCCGGGCTTCTGTAGGCCAGGAGACCTACAATCTCCTGCCGTGCGGTTTCTGCTGCTGGGCTTGAAGGGTCCCACAGCCTCGGACTCTGGTGTCCGGTCCTCTGTGTGCACTGGCCAGGACGAGCTCTGCCAGCTCCAGTCCTCAGCTCCTTGCTCCTTTGTCCTATCTGACTCCTGAGACTAGACTTAACTCAGACTAAATTTAGTCTGGCTAACCCCGCCTCCAGATCCAGTTATATAGGGCAGGATCCTCCCCTTTCTGGCCTGGGGCAGGAGGTGTTGCATGTAGTGTGTTCCCTGACCAGGAAACTCCTGTTTTGCTCCCAGACATGGTATTACTACCACTGTGGCAACCAGACCCCCTGGTGTGCCACACATGGGCCAGGCATGGTACATGTGCGAGCTTGCCTAGCTTCAGGGCTGACACCACATTCTCTGATACAACTTTCAACTGCACTACCTGAGCAACTTCTGTGGGTTGTAGAGTCCGTCTCATGCTACCACGAGTGTGAAAGCACAACCAACATTCAAAAGTGACCAAAACATCAGCCAGAAAGCATTGGTACTGACATGTGGTCTGTGGTCCCCACCTGCAGAACCCCTCCTTTATTGAGTGTGTCTTGATAATTGCCAATAATTTCCATCTATTGTCTATTCCATTTGCAAAACAGCATGTGAAATTGATTGTCAATCAGTGTTGCTTCCTAAGTGGACAGTTTGATTTCACAGAAGTTTGATTTACTTGAAGTTATATTCTGTTGTTTAAGTGTTCCCTTTATTTTTTTGAGCAGTGTATATACACACATGCACATACACACACATCAATACACATAAACACACACACAAAAGCTATGCAGATATATAGGCATGTGTGTATACATGCGCACACACACAGACCCCCCCCACACACATATCCAATTTTAGGGCTCTTTCACACGTCAGAATCTCCAGTACGAGTAGTGATTAGAGATGAGCGTTGTTCTACTCGAACTGTTCGCCAATCTCAAATTCGAGCTGTTTTGGGCGGTGTTCGAGCCGTTCGGCGAACACGAACAATTTGAGAAAAATTCGACTGTTCGAGGTTATGTTCGATAACTGTTCGTGCACCAAAATCATAACTGGATTTTTTCTCAGTAATGATGAAAATTAATGTTAATACGCAGTTTGAGTGTACAGCGGGGTGGGGGAAGGGGCAGGGGATGGATCTCTGCAGGAACAATGAAGATCTCCATTTTTTTTTCTCTTTCCCGCATTTGCAGTGGGGAGGTGCAATCTGTCAGCCTATCAGCAGCGCACACACGGAGCGAAGTGCTTTTTTTCACACAAGCAAGGGCATGTGTCATTGGCAGTGTATGTCACATGTCCTTGCCCTATAAGACCAAGCCATTTTCCCCGTCGCCACCATTTTCTCACTGCTGCAGCTGCGTGTTAGACGGCACCGCTGTTGCTGTGTGCGCTATACCTTGTTAATTTCAAGCCAATTTTCGCACAAATCTACAGATAGCTTGGGAGTAGGGAATAGTTGTGATTGCAGTCCTTTTAAGGACTAGGTTACAGCATTTCCTATGACTTTTATCAGGCAGGTCTGTGCTCTTAAATAGATAGATTGTGGGAGTAAAGACTAATTGTAATTGGAGTCCTTTTCAGGACTAGGTTACATCAGTTCCTATCAGTTTTTGCCAGGCAGGTCTGTGCCAGTGCTGTGCAAGTTTTTTTCACAGCATTTGGCTGAATCTAGCAAAGCTAATCCTTTTTGGCCTATTGCAGAGTGTGTTAGTCAGTGGAGTAGCCTATCTGTGTTGCAAGATATACCACCTGTGTATAGAATACCAATTTTTTTACTGCACCTAGTGAAGTAAAATCTTTTGGGCATAGCATCATTCTATTAGTTCATCTATACTGACCTCCATCAGGTTGCAAATTGAATATCATTTTTTTCTGCATCTAGCTCTGAAAAAATATTGGGCTTCTAGCTGTGTGTGGGACTTGTTCTATTAATC
Source organism: Phyllobates terribilis (assembly GCF_046119375.1). Lineage (NCBI taxonomy): Eukaryota > Metazoa > Chordata > Amphibia > Anura > Dendrobatidae > Phyllobates > Phyllobates terribilis. Next base: position 73,519,495 of record NW_027362770.1, on the reverse strand, counting down.
CATCTATACAGACCTCCATCAGGTTGAAAACTGAATATATTTTTTTCTGCATCTACCTCTGAAAAAATATTGGGCTTCTAGCTGTGTGTGGGACTTGTTCTATTAATCCATCTATACAGACCTCCATCAGGTTGCAAACTGAATATATTTTTTTCTGCATCTACCTCTGAAAAAATATTGGGCTTCTAGCTGTGTGTGGGACTTGTTGTATTAGTCCATCTATACTGACCTCCATCAGGTTGCAAACTGAATATATTTTTTTCTGCATCTACCTCTGAAAAAATATTGGGCTTCTAGCTGTGTGTGGGACTTGTTCTATTAATCCATCTATACAGACCTCCATCAGGTTGCAAATTGAATATAATTTTTTTCTGCATCTAACCCAGCCAATAGTTTTGGCCTAATACCACAGTTTGGCCACTCAGCTCTGCTCGGTTCCCATCCATTGTTTTTTTGTGCAAACAACTCCAGAGTTGTGAATTAGTTAACCACCAAAATGAGTGGAAAAAGGCCTGCTGCTGGTGGAAAGGGGAATAGGCGTGTTGGGAAGGGGAAAAAAGGTTGTGTCCGTGGGGTAGGTGTTAAAGCAACAGTAACATCTGCAGAAGAAAGACCATCTTCCAGCCAAACTAAAATGTCTACTTCTTTTAGCGGACAATGTGATAAGATCCCTTTCTTACGGCCACGCCAATCGCTACAAATTCCAGATGAGGCACAAAAACAGCAGGTGCTTCAACGGATATCAAGTGCTCCTTTAAGTGGGCTCTCCTCCATATCAACTTCAACATCACAAATACTCCAGTCCTCAAAGGTGTCACCCCAATCGCACTTGCTTCCTCACAGCTCCCAAATCTCCAGCTGCCCGTCTGAGTATGAGGTAGAACAGATGGTTGAGTCTGCAGAGCTGTTTACTCATACTATAGCCTGGGAATCAGAGGTCGACTCCAGCGCTTCTGTGTATCCAGACGAGGAAATGATCTGCACTGATGCCCAGAATCTTTATGAGTCGGATCCAGGACCAGACGCAGAAGGTTCTGACCATAATGTAGACCCTCATTCCCAAACTGTAACTCCTGTTGGTGGAGACAATGAGGAAGACGATGATAAGACTCAAATACCTGATTGGAGCGACAACTTTAGTTTTTTGTCAGGGCAGGAACAGGTTGGCTCTGAGGACGACGGGTGTGATAACGCACAGGGTGATGATGATGAGGTTGGAGATCCCACTTACTGTCAACCCACAGTCAGCCAAGAGATGAGGTCAGCAGAGGAGGTGGAGGAAGATGCTAGTGACGACGAGGTCAGGTTGCGCCTTCCTGGACAGAGACGTAGTACTGGAAGCACGTCAACAACTGCATCCTCAAACACAACTCTGCCTCTCACCACAAGTGGCTCTTCAGGTCGCATGGGTGCTAAGCCTTGCATAGCCTGGGCATTTTTTCAGATCGATAAAGATGACCCAACTCGTGTTATCTGTAACATTTGTCAGCAAAAGCTAAGTAGAGGCCAAAAAATACATAGTTTGAGTACTTCATGCATGAACCGGCACATGGACATGAAGCATAAGTTGCAGTGGGAAGCTCAGTGTGCTACAATGCGGCCTAGCCGGCCGGGCCAACCACCGTCTGCCATATCTTGTGCATCCGCGGCCTCTTCATCCTCTGTGACTGGGGGGACAGCAGTCACACCTGTTTTGGGGCGCAGACCTGCCACCTCTTTACCCGCAACAGCCAGCGTGATTGGCAGGTCATCATTTTCTTTGGAGGTGGTAACACCAGCTGGTGTTGAGCGCTGTCCGACATCGATAGCACCACCTTTGGATCAAGGCAACCTAACATGTCCGCCTGCATCTTCCTCACAGACCGGCAGTTTGCCGGGGACACCCTTATCAACCCCGTCTAAGCACAATAGCCAGCCCTCGGTCCCTCAGATGTGGACAAGTAATTTCCTCCTAGCCATGAGAAAGCTAAGAGGTTGAATTTCACCATCTGCAAGCTCTTGGCTACAGAAATGCTGCCTTTCCGCCTGGTGGACACAGAGGATTTTCGAGACCTTATGTCCGTCGCAGTGCCCCAGTACCAGATGCCCAGTCGGCACTACTTCTCAAAGAAAGGTGTGCCTGCGCTCCACCAGCATGTCGCACACAACATCACCGCTTCTTTGAGAAACTCTGTGTGTGACAGGGTGCATTTCACCACAGACACTTGGACGAGTAGGCATGGACAGGGGCGTTACATGTCGCTGACTGGGCACTGGGTAACTATGGTGACAGCAGGACAAGGGGCTGCTGTCCAAGTCTTGCCGTCCCCACGAGTTGTGCGTCAATCCTCTTTATGTCAAAGTTCCTCCACTGCTTCTGCCTCCTCAACCTCCTCTCGGTCTTCCACCTGCACCCAAAGCCTGTCTGGTCATGCCACAAGCTTTCTAACTGCGCAGAAGGGATCCTGCACACCTCCTTACTATGCTGGCAGTAGGGCTCAATGTCATCAGGCGGTTTTTACATTGAAATGTCTGGGAAATGTGAGTCACACAGCTGAGGAGTTGTGGTCAGCTCTGGAGAACCAATTTCATGAATGGTTGTCTCCACTGGACCTGAAACCAGGGAAGGCCGTGTGCGACAATGCTGCAAACCTGGGTGCGGCCCTTCGCCGGGGCAATGTCACACACGTGCCTTGTATGGCTCACGTGTTGAACCTGGTTGTCCAGCAATTTTTACCCCACTATCCCAGACTAGATTGCCTTCTGCAGAGGGCACGGTCGCTGTGTGCTCACTTCCGCCGTTCGCATCCCGCAGCTCAGCGACTTACATCTCTACAGAAGTCGTTGGGCCTGCCACTTCACCGGCTAAAATGCGATGTGCCTACCCGGTGGAATTCAACTCTGCACATGTTGCAGCGACTGTGGCAGCACCGACAAGCCCTGGTGCAATACGTTCTGACGTATAGCCTGGGCCAACGAGATTCAGAGGTGGGGCAAATCACGCTGGAGGAGTGGTCTCAGATCAGGGACCTATGCACCCTTCTGCACAGTTTTGAAATGGCGACGAAGATGTTTAGTGCTGACGATGCCATTATCAGCATGACTATTCCGGTGATTTACATGCTGGAGCACATGTTAAACAGAATTCGGAGTCAGGTGGTGGCACAAGAGGAGGTGGAGGAAGTAGAGGAGGAGGAGTTGAATGCGGAAGGGCTAACATCTGCAAGGTCCAGACGGTCGGCAGCACCAAGGCGGCAGGCATGTGAGGGTGGGTGAGATGGTTTTACCAGGGCGCATGGTAGCAGCCAAACTACTGAGGAAGGTGCAGGAGCCCAGGAAGAAGTGGAGGACGAACTGATGGAAGACTCATCAGATGAGGGAGACCTTGATCACATTTCTGTTGTGCGAGGTTGGGGGGAGAGGACAGAGGAAGGAAGCATGATTGTTACCTCGCCACCAACACAACAGGGACTTGGTGCTCCTGGATGCGCAACACACATGAGTGCCTTCTTGCTGCACTACCTGCAACATGACCCTCGAATTGTGAGAATTAGAAATAATCCTGACTACTGGGTTGCCACACTGTTAGATCCCCGGTACAAAAGTAAATTTGCAGAAATTATTCCATAGAAAGGGATGCACGCATGCAGGAGTATCAGCAGAGACTGTTGCAGAATCTTACATGTGCTTTTCCACAAAATACCAGTGGTGCACGTAGTGAATCTCACAGTTCCAACTTGCCAACCGTGGGACCGTCAAGTGTTCAGCACTCAAACCGTAACAGAACCACAGTATCTGCTGGTAACATCAATTTTGCGGAATAATTTCACCACTTTTTTAGCCCATCCTTTCCAAGGCCTCAGGAGACAAGAAGTCTTACACATAGTCAACGCCTAGAGACGATGGTACAGGAGTATCTCCAAGTAAACATTGAAACCACGACTGTGTCACTGGACCCTTGCTCTTTTTGGGCTTCCAATCTGGATAAATGGCCGGAGCTAGCCACTTACGCCTTGGAGATCTTGTCATGCCCCGCAGCCAGCGTTCTGTCTGAACGTGTGTTCAGCGCTGCTGGTGGTGTGCTGACAGAAAAGCGCACGCGGCTCTCCACTGATAATGTAGACAGACTCACGTTCATAAAGATGAACAAAGATGAACAAATCATGGATCCGAAACGGCTTTTCTACCCCTGTGTCATCCTGGGGAGAGTAAAAGCTTGATGATTGGTTAAAATCACCCTACCAACCGTTTTAAGCTTTCAAATTACTAATCATGTTTATCTGTATCTTGGCTGGAAAATAATTTGGGCTTTGTAGCAGTGTGCAGCACTGATTCTATTAGGCCATCTATAATAAGCTCCACCAGATTTAAAATTACTAATCATGTTTATCTGTATCTTGACTGGAAAATAATTTGGGCTTTGTAGCAGTGTGCAGCACTGATCCTATTAGGCCATTCATACTAAAGCTTCACCAGATTTAAAATTAATAATAATTTTTAGCTGCATCTAGCCCGGAAAATAATTTTGGGGCTCCGAGATGCGCAAGACACATAAGTGCCTCCTTGCTGCACTACCTGCAGCATGACCCTCATATTGTCAGAATTCGAAGTAATCATGACTACTGGGTTGCCACACTCTTAGATCCCCCAAACTTTTCGATCAACCTTTTCATTTTAATAAAGATCAAAAAAATGGTCATTTTTGAAATTATAAGCATTAGCAGGTTGTTAGAAACTGAAATCAAACAGTTTTCAACTCAAAACTTTATTCTAGGTGATGTTACATTTTCACATAGGACCCCTTGTTCGAAAGGAGCTTCTGAACTCTCTCGTCCATTGAATTTGTCAGGTTTTGGATGGTTTCTGCTTCAATTGTTTTGCATGAGGACAGAATACCCTCCCAGGGCTGTTGCTTAGATGTGAACTGCCTCCCGCCATCATAGACACTCCTTTTAATGATGCTCCAAAGGTTCTGAATGGGGTACAGGTCAGGGGAGCATGGGGGTCACACCATAAGTTTGTCCCCTTTTATGCCCATATCAGCCAGAGATGCAGATGTTTTATGTGCAGCATGAGATGGTGCATTATCATGCAGAAAAATGATTTTGCTGTGAAATACACGGTTCTTCTTCTTGAACCATGGCAGGAAGTGCTGTTTGAGAAAATCCACATACATTATGGAGTTCATCTTTAGCGCCTTCAGGGATCCTAAAGGGGCCGACAATCTCTCTCCCCATGATTCCAGCCCAAAACATTACTCCACCTCCTCCTTGTTGGCGCTGTAGCCGTGTTTGCGTGGGGTGTCCATCAACCAGCCATCCTCCACTCCATCCATCTGGACCATCGAGCGCTGCACGGCACTCATCCGTGAACAAAACAGTTTTGAAATCAGTCTTCATGTAATGTTTGGCCCACTGGAGCCGTTTCTGCTTGTGTGAAGTGGATAGAGGAGGTCGACAGGATGGCGTATGCACAGCTGCAAACCTCTGAAGGACCCTGCATCTTGTTGTTCGGGGGACGTTGGAGGCACAAGCAGCTTCAAAAACTTGTCTGCTGCTATGACAAGGCTTTTTTGCCGCTGCTCTTTCAACCTGACGTAATTGCCTGTAGGAAAGAGTCCTCAATTTGCCCTTATCAGCACGCACACGTGTGTACTGTGAATCAGCTACATACTTCTTGATTGCCAAGACACTTCATCCTGATCATCGCGCAATGTTGATTGTAGTCATGCCTTGACCTAAACACTCCACAATTTGTTGCTTCTCAGCAGCCGACACATCCTTTTTCTTTCCCATTTTGGCAGAAAATGTAGGCTGCTTAATAATGTGAGACAGCCTTCTTAAGTAGTCTTGCCTTTCATTGGACACACCTGCCAAACTAATTAGCACAGGTGTCTGCAATTGCTTACAGTGATATAAAGAGCCCTGACACACATCACCATCAATGAGTTTAACTGACAAACAAACAAATTCTTCCCTTATCACTCCTAAACACTTTTTGCATAATAATTTGGAACGCAGTGTACATGTGCTTTTCCACAAAACACCAGTGGTTCACGTAGTGAATCTTAAAGTTCTAACTTGCCAACCGTGGTCTGTATGGAGTTGTTCAATAAAGGGCCCAAAATTAAGATAACATAGATGGGAGAGGTCTCTATGAATAGGAATTCCTAAGTATTTGATACCCTGTGAGGGCCAGGCAAAGGGAAAGTTGGACTGGATGGAATCCTATATGGATTTGGGGAGGGAGACATCGAGGGCCTCAGACTTCGCTGCATTGATTTTAAAATTTGACCATGTAACAAAGTGATCTATTTCAGCCATAACAGCATGGATGGATATATGTGATTGAGTGATATATACTAGGACATCATCAGCAAATAGAGAGCACTTGTACTCGGTGCCTCCCACCTCAATCCACCTAATATTGGGGTTATGGCGAATTGATGAGAGCAGGTGCTCCGTCACTAGGATGTATAAGAGAGGGGACAGAGGACATCCCTGCCTTGTCCCATTGGTGATTGTGAAAGGTGATGAAAATGTTCTGACGCACCCCCTGGGCCTTGGGACACCCGGAGCCGGACCCTTTTTGGTGGATGCTGGTGGTTGTAGTCTCCGTGGCGGCAACCCGGTTCCGTGGCTCAGGGCGGTCAAACCAGTGGCGGAACTATTTATGTGGTTTTGATGTTTAAATGTCCGACTACGCCACCCGTGGATTGCGGTCAGAGTGAACCGCCGCTGCAGGGCAGACCGCTGAGGCTGGTGTTGTGGGTGCAGCAGAGCGTAGCATAACTCCCCACGGGAGGAGTATAGCCTCAGGGCAGTGTATGCAGAGGATGGGGGTGATGGTGCAGGGCAGCAGCAGTAACGACACGGAGTCAGTGATGCAGTCCAGGGCCTTTACACACAGTTCTTATTATCCAGACCACGTCTGCAGGTAACGGCTGCCCACGTCGTACTGTGCTCACCAGGTGAGGGGCTCAGACAACTTACAAGATAACTTTGGAGCGCTTCACAGGACCCCCTTTGTGTGTCCTTTGTCTGGCCTTTCTTACCAACCCTTCTGTCCGGCTGCCTCGGGCCTCCTCTTGGTAAACTTGGCGCCAGTTTCCCTGACCCTATGTGGTGCCTTTCTAGCGGGTGTAGCGAGGGGCTGCGCCACATAAAATGTCACAGCCTCCGGTTTCTAGCTGAGGGTCGTTTACTGCCTCCACTAGTTTCGGGGACCGGTCTCCCCCTTTGGCCTGACCCCTCCACGCAGGTGGATTCGGGCGTGCGGTGGCGACTCGCCCGTCCGCACCCCTGGGATCCCTTCATTCCTCATTCCTGGAGCCTTCTCCGCTCCTCTTCCTTCCTTCTCCCTCTTCCAGGCCTGGGCCTCTGTTACTAGGCCCGCCTCCGGAGCAGAGCTCATGCAGAGCTCATGCAGAGCCCCTGCTCCCTGCCACTTCTGCTCAGACTTCTCTGCACTGAACTAAGATGGTGCCCACCTTTTATACTCCCTTTCAATGCACCCAGGAACTGCTTCCTCCCTGCTCCTGCACTACAGGGTTCCCCTTCCTCAGTGTTCCCTCCCCCCACTCCAGCCAGGGACAGGGACTGTCGTGCCCATCTCAGAGGCATATTGGTCGCCCTGCCCCACGGCAATGTGGTGTAATGCATGCAGGTGTCGGGTCCTGATCCACACTCCATCCTTACCTGAGAGTGAGATATCACACCTCTGGGTGAGGTGCAATACCTCTGTAGCAACCGAGCCCTCAGGGTGCTACAGTTCCATTTATCTTCAGCCTAGGTGACGTATTGTGATACAGGGCCGTGATTTTTTCTATAAAAGGGTCCCCTAGACCCCTACCCCAAGCTTTTTAAGAGAATCATATATGGCGTGCCAGGAGACTCTATGGAATGCTTTCTCAGCATCCAACGAGAGTATCTAATTACAAATTTTTAACTGCATCTAGCCCAGGAAATACTTTGTGCCTAGTAGCAGTGTCTGCTAGTCAGCGGATTATCCCGGTTGTTAACCAAGCTACACCACCTGTAGTTTAGACACTTAATTTTTTCAAAGGAAATGCTTCGGGACCATGGGATACTCAGTGAAGAGCATCAGGAGGCACCCCAAGGCATAGGGGCTGGGACTGGCAGTAGGATGCCTTGCGGTGGACAGCCGAGCTCGATCCTTATAAAAGTTTTTTAACTGCAGCAGCTTTAGTGGACGCTACTGGAGCTGGAATTACGCGGCTGCTGGCATGAGACTTGCCCTCCAATAGATCCTTGTAAATGGATTTAAAGTGTATTCATTCAAATTAGAGAGACAATTTAAATTAAAAAGCTTAGAGCTGCCTCCACCACAGGGGGGCTCGCTCGACCCACCAGCGGACAGGCACCAGTATTGGGAGAGGGGGGCTGGCCATCAGGGTTCACCGGGGCTCTGGCACAAACCCGGCGACACGGAGGTGGCACGGGCAGGAGCGGACTGGCCGTGTCGGCTTCTCACTTTTTGGATTTTAGAAGGGCATGACATGCCTATATCTGTGTCTCCCCCTCCTTTTACTCCTCCACCTCTTTTATTTTCGCATGACTCTATGTACTTGTCACTTTTCCATGTGTTAGTTATGTCTTCTGAGCAGTTTGTCAGCTTTTGGACACCTTTGAAGGTGTTTTCTATGTGTTTCTATGTGTTTTTGTTTGCCTGCCATTGGTTTTAACGGTGTTCGAAGGTGTTCGACGAACAGTTCGACGAACAGTTCGGCGAACACACGGGTGTTCGACGAACCGAACCGAACTCGAACACTACGGTGGTGGCTCAACACTAGTAGTGATGACATTTTCCACACATACTGGAGACACAGACACACACAGACCCATTAAAATGTATGCTCAGACACGCATATCTGCGTTAACGCAGATATGCGGACGTGGAAAACTGGCAGCGTATGCAGGAGCTTTCATTGAATGAAGCTGCATACGCTGTACAATAATCTAAAATTTAAATATATTAAAAACAAAATTAATGTGGGCTCCCGTATAATTTTAATAACTAGCAGAGGGAAAGCAGATGGTAGAGGGCTGATGTTATAGTCTGGGAAGCAGCCAATAATCATGACCCCTTCCCTTGCTATTAATACCAGGCCGCAGCAGATAGCTTAGCTTTTACTGGCCTTTCTATAGGGGGACCCCAGAAAAAAATGATATGGGGTCCCCCTATAAATTGTAACCAGCAAAGGCTAGCCGCTTTGCCTTTTCTGGCTACTATACAGTGAGACCCTCCAAAAAAATGACAAGGGGTCCCCCTATAATTTGTAGCCAGCAAAGGCTAGGCGGACAGCTGTGACCTGATATTAATAGCCTAGAAAGAGGCCATGGTTATAGGCCCACTCCCAGGCTATAATATCAGCTCTCAGCCACCCCAGATTTGATGCATCCAATTTGTGCGCCACATCTGGCGCTTAGCCTCGCTCTTCCACGCTGCCCTGGTGTGGTGGCAGGGGGTAATGGTGTTGGGGTTCATGTCAGCCGCAGCTGGCATGAAGCCCAGGTTAGTAATGAAGGGTGTCTATAAGACACCCCCATTACTAACCTAGAAAGAGTTAGGCTGTGTGCCCATGGCAGTGGCAAAAATGCTGCAGAAACGCTTAAAAAATGCATGGTAGAAGGTCTGCCATGTTCCCAAATGATAATCTGCATGTGCTGTGCACATGCTGCGGAAATTTCCGCTGCGGGTTATCATTGCGGAAAAAAAGGCAGCACTACCAATTATTTTGCGGAAGCGCTGCGTTTTTGCCGCCATTGACTTGCATTGGAACGCATGGAATCTGCATCACTGCATCTGTAGATGTGGAATCCATGCGTTTCAATGTGCGGATGGTACCCGGGTCTGGAGGACAGGAGACTCTCCTCCAGACCCGGGTAGCATAGAACCTGTTAAAAAAAGAATAAAATAAAAAAGCAGCGCAGAGCAGCGCTGACTGAACTACGGTGACCTCTGCGATACACTGCCGGTGACGCTTTATGGCCCTGTCAGTGTATTGGCGGCTCTGGTTTAGAGCGGTCCCATTTTATGTGGCTGCTCTAAACTTCTGATCTTAGTGAGACACTCGATTTTGACTACGACGGAGGGGTAAGGATACGGTTGTGGTTTATTATTTTATATTTTATTACAGAAGATCGATGGCTTTGGGGAATTAGGTGTATAGGTGAGTATAGGTATATTTTTTTATTTTTTATTTTATTTTAGGTGGCGTTCGGCGGGGACAGGTCATGCATGAAATATATTTTATTTATTTTTTTTAACCACTGGCCACCAATGAAATATATTTTTTGGGAAAAAAAATAAAAATTAAAGGGGACAATAAATAAAAAAAATTATGGGGGCAATAAAGAAAAAATTACTTTAGGGGGCAATAAAGAAATATTTATAGGGACAATAAATAAATAAATTATGGGGACAGTGAAATGATATGGGGACAATTATGGGGACACACATTATGGGGCACATACTTTGGGGCACATTTTTAAGGCAAGAGTAGGCTGATGGGAACTACTGCTCCCATCGAGCTGACACTACCGAACGAGGGACAGGCATAGGCCGATGGGAGTAGTAGTCTCACATCGGCCTATATCTGTCAGCAAACACCCACACATGACCCCACACAGACCCCCCCACACACAGACACACTCACACAGACACTTACCACACTGATCATGAATCCAACATTCAAGTCCATCCTCTTATACCATCCGAGATGAGCAGCCATGATTCAGGGAGAATCTTCTGGGATTCTTGGCTTTTTGGATTTATGGGATGCTCATGGGATGTCTGTAACGCCCACTGTGATGCCACTTCCCAATTGCTGCGGTTTTGTGGTACAAAATTGCAGCAAATGCGCTTAAAATCCACAAATATTTTTACATATTTGTGGAATTGAAGCGGCTCAATGAAGTCTATGGCGGGGATTACGCCTCGATTCCACAAAATTAATAGTTGTGCTGCGGATTTTTCCGCAATGATAGTTGCACATGTGGATTATCATTGGGGAAAATTACAGACCTCATATCAAGTGGTTTTTGAGCGTTTTCAAGGCGGAAATAACGCAGCGGAAAAGCTTAAAAACCGCATCGTGGTACAGTCCTTCTGAGGACTAATCCAGCTGCATATAATCAGTGCTAGGCAGTCAGGCAGTGTATGTGGCAGACTGCAGTGTATGATACAGCACAAGAGGGTCCATTGAACGTCCTGTCTGCTGTTGCTGTATTAATTACAGATATTTGTAAACATAGCCCCAGACATCAGTGGACAGGGCAAATATTTTTTTCCTCTTAATCCTGGTTATTTGCTTAAAAAGCAATCCAGAGTACATCATTTTCTGCTCCATTTGCTTGTTCTCACTGCAGAATAAAGCCAGATCTGTTCCATATTTCAGCGATAAAAATCCAGAAATTTTAACTAAACGTGGAAAATATTGGCCTCCTTTTCCATAGAATACTATTAGTAAATTACAAACCTGTTATTTAAAACCATGGTTCTCTGTCAGACATATCACCTATAAGACTTTTCCAAAATCAGGCATTTCTTCCATTTTCATTCCGTTGCAGTGTGTCAGTCAAGCTATTCACACTAGGAGTCTGTGAAGAATAGTATTAGTAAATTACAGACCTGCTATTTAAAACTGTGGTTCTCTGTCAGACATAACACCTATAAGACTTTTCCAAAATAGGACATTTCTTTCATTTTCAGTCCGTTGCAGTGTGTCGGTCAAGCTATTCACACTAGGTGTCTGTGAAGAATAGTATTAGTAAATTACAGGCCTGCTATTTAAAACCATGGTTCTCTGTCAGACATATCACCTATAAGACTTTTCCAAAATCAGGCATTTCTTCCATTTTCATTCCGTTGCAGTGTGTCAGTCAAGCTATTCACACTAGGTGTCTGTGAAGAATAGTATTAGTAAATTACAGACCTGCTATTTAAAACTGTGGTTCTCTGTCAGACATATCACCTATAAGATTTTTCCAAAATCAGACATTTCTTCCATTTTCATTCCGTTGCAGTGTGTCGGTCAAGCTATTCACACTAGGTCTCTGTGTAGAATAATATTAGTAAATTACAGGCCTGCTATTTAAAACAGTGGTTCTCTGTCATATGTATCACATATAACTGCGGTTAAAATCCAGCCATTTGTAGTGAACATGGAAAATATTGTCCTCCATTTTTGTAGCCTGTGTGTCAGTGTACACCATTTTACAGCTTCAGTTGCTTGTTTGCAGAATACAGATTTTTTTCATTTTATTCATATTACTGTATTGTGGAAGATGAGGAACTTTTTTCAATGATCAGACGCACATGATCCATATGACTGCCGTAATAATGCAGAAATTTTGTAGAGCGTACCAAATATTCCACTCCTTTTAAAGTCAGCCACCTGTGTTTTGTTGAACCAATTTGCGCTTGGTCGCTGACAAATACCATACTATTAGGCAACTGCCTGAAACCGTGGCCATCAGACGTTATCCTATTTGACTGCCCTAATAATCCAGCAATTATTGTGAGCGTGTCAAATATTACACTCCATTTAAAGTATTGCAGTTGAGGGTTTAAACCTATTCTCAGTTGCCCGCTGACAAATAGCATATCTGTGAACAATGTTGTCAGAGTATTACGCCACTTTTGCGGACTGACAAAAAAAACATGCAACCTCCGATCCTCACAAGATCTCCTTCTCTACTCCCATCTTCTCTCCTCTTCCCACAATCACATTCAATATTTTTCCTGTGCATCCTTTCTACTCTTGAACTGTGTACCCCAATGTATCAGACTCTTGCCTACTGTTGAAACCTTTATAAGGAAGCTGAAGACCCACCTCTTCCGACAAGCCTACAACTTGCGGCAACCCTCGCTCCGCCATACCGCTGCATGACCAGCTGTACCCTCAACTACTGTATCCTCTGTATCCTCACCCATCCTTATAGAATGTTTGTGCACCCTCACGGGTAGGGTCCTTTCTGCTCTTGTACCAATCAGTGACTTCTTTTCACATGTAAAGTGTAATGGAATAAATGGCACTGTAATAATGAATAATAATAATTATACTACTTGTACTCTGGGTCAATTGATGGCACTTTCCTGGTGACTGCCCCTTAATTGATGTATTTTGGCAGCTTTTGGTCTCGTTTGAAGGTGTTGTGTTTACATTTGGTTTTGGCACCCATTGAATCCAATGGCGTTTGGCAATGTTCGGTGAATATTCGACAATTACATTGGCGAATATTGCAAAAACGGCGATTGTAATCCGAAACGAATATTGAAATATTTGCTCGTCTCTAATCAGAAACACCGTTAAAAAAATTATGTGGGTGTTGCATCACGGTCTCCCTTGTGATATGGTGGTGGAGGATGAGGAGAAGGAGGAGGGTGGCATAAAATAGAACAATTCCTGAAGGGTATACCCATGTCTGGGTGTGAAGGGGTGTATGGGAATAGACCCCCCAAAAAATAACCACTGGATTTGAGTTTATGTTTGATGCTATCAACTGGAGGTGTTGAAAAGTCTGGCCTAATTCAGCCATTGTTCATTTTTATAAGAGTCAGCCTGTCAGCATTTTCAGTTGACAAGCGGATGCGCCTTACAGTTTTATCAGTTATAATGCCCCCGGCGGCACTTAAAACTATCTCTGACAAAGCGCTAGCGGCCAGGACCTCCAAGGCGTAGAAAGACAGTTCATGCCATATGTCCAGCTTGCATCTTCCAAAGCTTTTCCCTCCTTGTAAGGGCCTGGGCGCTGGGAGGGTCTGAGAAAACTGTCCCAAACTGTCCCAGACCTTTGACAGCATTCTCCTGCCTCTGCCGCATTTGGTTTGTGTCTTCCTCGCTTGTACTCCTTGGTTGTCCAATGAACTGTCTGACTGTGACCTATGCCGCCGGCGTTGTCAGATGGAAATTTTTTTTTTGTTATAATTCTTCAACAAGAGCCTGAACTTAATATCTCCCAAAATGAACTTCTTTGGTTTCCTCCCTCTACTAACCTACCTATACCTGACTGTGCAATTTTCTTTAGGTGCTGCCACCATAATTACCACTCGGCACGCCTGCTATCTTGGAGTCATGTTTGACACACAACTTTCCTTTATTCAACTTGGAAAATCACTCACTAGCTCATATCACCTGCACCTTAAAAACTTCTCCAGAAGTCAACCTTTTCTCACCTTTGATACTGCAAAAAATCTTACTGTCACTCTTATTCACTAGTGCAACTGTCTTCTAATCGGTCTCCCTCTAAACAAACTGTCTCCTCTTTAATCCCTTCTGAATGTAGCAGCCAGGGTCGTATTTCTATCAAGCCGCTTCACCGACGCCTCTACCCTGTGCCAGTCATTGCACGGATTAAGTTAAACAATCACTACAGAATACAATACAAACTCATCTCTCACCCAACAAGCTGTCCACAGTTCTGCACCGGCCTATATCTCTTCCCTCATTTCTGTGTATCACCTCTCCTGTGCCCTCCGTTCTGCAACTGATCTAAGACAGACATCCTCCTTAATCAGAACCTCACACCTCCATCTCCAAGAATTCTCTCGTGCCGTGCCAGTTTTCTGTAATGCCCAAAATGAGTACAACACGATGGTCATGGTAAAGGCAGGGGAACATAAAGTCAGCCTTGTGTGCCAGACTGCCAACAGCCAAGACTTCCTTGTTCTCACTAAGAGTATTACTGTCTATGTTCTCTTCCTCCTCCTCTTCATTATCATCCAATCCGCTCTGAAATGAGGCTAGGTAGCATCACCCTGTACAGTTCCTTGCTCCACCTGCAATGCCTCCTCTTTAATTGTGAGCAGCAAGCGTTTCAGTAGACAGAGAAGCGGAATGGTGACGCTAATTATGTCATCATCGCCGCTCACCATCTTGGAGGAGTCCTCAAAGTTTTGGAGAAGGGCACAGATGTCAGACATCCATGCCCACTCATCAGCTCTTATATGCGGAGGCTGACCTAAATGCCGATAGACATGTTGAAGCTGGTACTCAACAACTGCTCTCTGCTGCTCAAAATCATTCCAAACATCTGCAACGTTGATTTCCAACGCATAGTCACATCGCACACCAGTCGGTGACCTGGAATCTGCAAATGCTGCTGAAGACCTGCCAGGGTCAGCTGTAGCCGACTTTCTGAAATGGGCACACATGTGACGAACTTTCACAAGCAGCTCTGGCAGATCAGTGTAGATTTTGAGAAACGTCAGAAGCACTAAGTTGAGCCCATGGGCCAGGCATGGTACATGTGCGAGCTTGCCTAGCTTCAGGGCTGACACCAGGTTCTCTGATGCAGCTTTCAACAACTCTGCAACGGTGTGTGGTTTGTTTCCTAAGCATATAGTCCTGCTTATTGTTATTGCCACACACAAAGTTTAAGCAAATAATCTGGAATATGTCCTGAAAAAATGAATCAAGTGATGGAGATGGAGGCTGAAGAGGAGGAGGAGGAGGTGGACGAGGAGCTGTAGAATGTAGGTGTGACATGCAGAAGTAGTGCTGTTGCTTTAAAAGCATTCAGCAACTATTAGAAGTAACATAAGCACATGAGACAGGAAGTGTTGTGCTCCAGAAGCATCCAGCAACTAGAGGGGTTAACACAGTCACAGAAGAATGGGGAGTGTTTTAGCAGAGCCCCAGGGGGATTGTGGGGAAGTTGTTTACTGTCTGGCTGGAGCCGAAGAGAAAGGTGGTGTGTTTGTTCTGTATCTCACAGAAGCGCCCCTGCAAGTGAAAAGGAGTCAAGTCAGGAGTGAACCTAAGCACAGGTGAGGTAGAGTTCCTGAACTGGCAGTGCAGAGTATTGTCAGGCATAAAGATAAGAACTGGAAGAAATGGTGTCACATGGATCATCTCCCTGAGCAAACCCTCCCCCCTCCTCCATCTCACTGTGCTGTAAACATTGTTGTGTTCATTAATGTGCCTTTGCATTAGAACTGTGCTGTCCTGTACTACTGGGAAGATTGTGAACTGCTGTGCTGCTAAGGAAACTGTACTGTTTATCACTGGAGCCTGTTGCTCATAAGACTTAACTTGCACTCGCTGTGCGGCTTCTTATTAAATGCTACTGTTCTACCGTTTATGAGGAATCTTGTCAAGTGTCAAACAAGCTACGTATCTGTGCCTGAGGGTCAATACCCCTGTGTGCCTGAGAGAAGCGGCAGGACATGGTCTATGGTCACCCTCAGTAACGGTTCCCCCAGGAT
Source organism: Phyllobates terribilis (assembly GCF_046119375.1). Classification (NCBI taxonomy): domain Eukaryota; kingdom Metazoa; phylum Chordata; class Amphibia; order Anura; family Dendrobatidae; genus Phyllobates; species Phyllobates terribilis. The sequence continues at coordinate 73,503,286 of NW_027362770.1, read as the reverse complement.
TCCAAAGAATTTATGTAACCTGTCTCGCCCCTATCTGAACCTAGTGGCGTGCTTGTAACATTGGTGGCCCATACAGGGAATCCTGACCGGGAATTAGCGTGTAGAGGAAGAAGAGGAAAGTGTCTGGAAAAACACAGCAGCACAGCACCTTAACTCAACTCTGCTACACCAGTTAAAGGGGACTAGCCCTAAAGAAAAACTCACTAGCAGCAATGGATGTGAAAATACAAATGGACAGAATTAGTGAGCTGCTACTTCAGTTAACCTGTGAAGAATTGAGAACAGTAGCAGAACATATAAAGATGTCAGTAGAACAGATTTCCAAAGCACACAACCGCAGGCAACTATTACCTGCCATTAATGCAAAAATGGATGAGCTGGAGTAGAAAGAAGCTGAAAATGTCAAGGGGACATTCCTCCAGGAGCTAACACAGTTTCTAATGAGGTTGAAGTTGAAGGATGGAGGGGCAGCACCAATTACCAAAAGCGGGAATCTACCGTCCACAGACTGAACTACAGGAATTGAAAGAACAATTCAAAGCCCTAACAACAGCCCTGCAGGAATCGACCAAAACCTCTGAATGGGTGATAGACTCAGACAGGACCTTTAACTTGCTTGGGTTAGATAAATCAGGGAGACAGTCCTCTCTAACATCACAAATCACCATAAGGAAAGAATTCAAGATCCTGGGACAGATTGGAGAGTATAAACAGAAAGAGAGACTGTCTTATAGGAACTTGTTGCACCAGATTGATGCAGGCTTACAGAAAGGCTACAAGCCAGATGAGATCGTTGAGGGGGTGGTGAAAGCGATCAGCTCAGGACTGAACCTCCGTATTATGCTAGAAATGAAAACTCAATTGACTTTGCAAGAGCTGAATATGATTTTAAAAGGGCACTTTAAATAAGAGAGTACTTCAGAATTATTACACCGACTCATTAACCTCTCACAGAAAAATAATGAATCACCCCAACATTTCTTGTTCAGAACAATTAAACTGAAGGATAGACTGTTATTTGCATTCAGAGATGGACTAATCCAGAAGAAGTTCTTGAGATCATTGGGAACGGGATTAATCAGCAAAGATATCAAGTTGCAGCTGAAACAGTACCTAGAAGAGTTTGGCATTTTGGACGAAGTTCTAATTGAAAAAATGAATGAGGCCGCTAGTTTGGAGTCAGAGAGCGAACAGAAGTTAAAGAAAGGCTCTGCTCCTAAAATCACCAAAATGAGTCAGCTGAAGTTGGAGACCCCTGGTGGCCAGTCAGAAGATCATCATGGAGACCCTCCAGTGCCACCTCCGAGAGGGAACCCTAAATCACCAACAAAAGAGAGGCCTGCCAGCGCCGACTGGGAGGAAGTAATAGGAGAACAGCGAGCCGAGTTGAGTGAAGTGAAAAACTTGATTCGTTCCAGGCCTGAACCTGTATACCTCAGACCCAGAGGTGGGTTCCAAAACAGAAGATACCCGGCTTGTGAAGCGTGCCGTTCATCAAATCAGAGTACGGTATGTGTCCACTGTCTAAGATGTGGTGAGGAAGGACATTATGCCAAGGAGTGAGAATGGTCACGGTCATTTGGGTTAAAAGACAGGAGGTTACCACTGGGGGCCGACTGGTAACTGCGACACGGAGGAGGCACCAGAAGCAAATCGAAATCTCACCAAACCCCAGAATGGCGCATGAGGTAAAACGGCTGCGTCAGTACTATCCCCAAGTGTGTTCCCGTCTACAACAGCTGCAATGGAGACAGGGGCATCAGTTGCTTAATGCCCAGTGTGGAGGTCAAACGATTTACTCCTGGGAGGAGGATTCCTCAGTCAGTAAAGATAGCCTCATCAGCCTAATCGGTGAAAGGTGCTTTATACAGTGCCAGCTAGATGGACTCCTAGTAAAAGCACTGTGGGACACAGGAGCCCAAGCAAGCCTTTTAAATGAAGAATGGAGAAGGCGCTACCAGCCACACACTTGCCTTTGGTCACTAAAAGAACTCTTGGGACCAGTGGGACTCCATGGCAAAGCCGTCAACCAGACCGAAATCCAGGGGCATACATAGGAATCATGGGGCCCCATAGCAGAAGTTCTAACTGGGCCCCCCCCAAAAAAAATGTAAATAATTGTCGGGGTCACAGAAGAGCAGATCTCACAACTTTCCAGCCTTTACATAGTAATTTTCCTCCTGCTGAAGTCCTAGATTCCTTTTTCATTGCCCACATAAAGTATGATGCCAACAAAAGTGCCCCCCCCAAACACAGTATGATATCCCCATGGTGAATTCCTCCACATGCACAGTATAATGACCGTACTTTACCCCACCTCAAAACAAGGCAAAGTATCGTGACTCCAACACCGTATGATCCCCCAACTGTGACCCCCACACAGCCCTCCATACAGTATACTGGCCCTACATACAGTATAATGGCCTCACAACTCTCTACACTCCACAGAGTATAATGCACTCGCCATGGTCCTCCACAGAGTATAATGCACTCGCCATGGTCCTCCACAGAGTATAAGACACTCGCCACGGTCTTCCACACAGTATAAAACACTCACCATGGTCCTCCACACATTATAATGCACTCCCCATGGTCCTTCACACAGTATAATGCACTTGCCATGGTCCGCCACACAGTATAAGACACTCGCCATGGTCCTCCACACAGTATAAGACACTCCCCATGGTCCTCCACACAGTATAATGCACTCCCCATGGTCCTCCACACAGTATAATGCACTCCCCATGGTCCTCCATACAGTATAATGAACTCCCTATGGTCCTCCACGCAGTATAATGCACTCCCCATGGTCCTCCACACAGTATAATACACTCCCCATGGTCCTCCACGCAGTTTAATTCACTCCCCATGGTCCTCCACACATCATAATGCACTCCCCATGGTCCTCCACACATCATAATGCACTCCCCATGGTCCGCAACACAGTATAATGCACCCCATGGTCCTGTACGCAGTATAATGCAGCCCCCCATATGGTAAAATGCGGCCCCCACCATAGGGTAAAATGCAGCCCCAGTCCTCCAGTATTATCAGTACTCACTGATTTAAAAAATAAATAAATACATACTTACCGCTCCTCGTTCCCCGCTGCTTCAGTCTCTGCAGCGTGTCTCTCTCATCACCTCAGCAGCTGCCAGCTACACTGTCTGACACAGCGTGGTGCGTCATCATGCCACTGTGTCAGACACAGAGGAGAAATGATGGGAAAGGGAGTGTCACATGATGCTTCTGACGCGCCCCCAGAGCCGTGGGGTGCTCGGCGGGCCTATGGATGCTGGCGGGGGATATCACGGTGGCTGGCACGCTCCGTGGCCCAGGGCGGTCAACAAAGAAAGGGGAAATTGGGTTTATATGGGGTTTTTGGAATAGTTTGTGACACCACCTGTGGTGCCTGGTAAGTCCTCTGAGGCAGATGTTAGGGCAGCTTATGATGGAACGGCTCCCCACAGGTGGAGCGGGCCTCAGGGCAGCGTGGGGGAATGGATGGTGGAACAAGTGAGAGACGGCCAGGACGGTTCAGGGAGAAATGACGGACACTCACACGGGGGTTCGCTTCAGTACCTTTACTGATGTAGATGCAGGTATGGTCCAGGGTACTCGGTACGAAGGGTGCTCTTCTAGACTCTCCCCAGTGAGTGGGTATAGGGCCTCCTGATCCGTTGCTTTCACTTGCTAAGCTTCTGACCTGCCTGGAGCTAGGCCTGGCTTGATTACTGTCTCTCTCTCTCTTGCACCTGCTGACCTGGTGGTAGGGCCTTCTCTTGGAGATAACTCTCCCTGGACGCTGGGGCCTCCGTGACTCCTAACTCTGGTACTGTAGTCAGCGTTGGTCGACCTGGGGCTTGTAGTCCTCCAGGTATCCGGTGGTCCCTACTGGGTATAAAGGGACCCTGTAGGCACTTACCCGGTGTCCGGTGTATAGTTCAGGGTGAGCCTGATACACTCCTCTGCCCCCACGTTACTTCCTCTCTCCTCTCGCCTTCGGCCACACTCGGGGCCCTCAGAACTCAACTCGTGCTGTAGGCCTTGGCTCACCTAAGCACAGGAGCCAGCGTGCTGTGTCTTCGCTGCTCTCAGCGTCAGCATGCTCTCAGACTCTCTCTGTCTGAACTCACCAACTAACTGAGCTGCCTAGCTCCACCCTCCATATATATATCCCTAACAGGGCTCCCTCTGGTGGTATGAGGTGGAAGGGTGGAGGTGTTTGAATGTAATGAGGGCCTCTTGTGGAGAAGTCCGTCCATGCACCCTGGGTCCTGTGGTACCTGTTGTAGCAGGGTGCCACATTCCCCCCTAGTACAATTCAGTACTCCTGGACTGAAGCATTTTATAACAGGTTAACAACAATAATCATAATAACAACAAGCATATTAACATTAATAAAGTTACAGTAAGTCCTGTAACCTGGTGTCCATTCCACTGATGAAAGAACATGAGGGACCCGCCTGAAAACCCTCAATGTAGGCCCTGGGCGTCTTCGGCCACGTCTTCGGCCACACCAAACGGATTTTTGTTCTGTGGTCACTTAAGGGGCACTCCAGGGAGTGCAACTATGTACAGGAACAGTTTTTGGGCTGCTCACAGTCCTCAGCCTACAAGTCTTTATACCCTTACAGGTAACTAAATGCACATGTTAATTTCAGTTTACAAAATAAACGATATGCAATACCCTACTGGGTAACTATTTACACTGCAGGTATTTCTAACTTATTCCTTGTACCTGGCAGGGATCTGGCCTTTTGTACTGCGTGTTGACCTACGTAGTATTGGGGTGTTGTTGATGTCCGTGTTTGCACTGTTTGCTACCCTGTCAGATCTACAGTACAGACCAAAAGTTTGGACACACCTTCTCATTTAAACATTTTTCTGTATTTTCATGACTATGAAAATTGTACATTCACACTGAAGGCATCAAAGCTATGAATTAACACATGTGGAAATATATACTTAACAAAAACATGTGAAAAAACTGAAAATATGTCTTATATTCTAGGTTCTTCAAAGTAGCCACCTTTTGCTTTGATGACTGCTTTGCACAATCTCAGCATTCTCTTGATGAGCTTCAAGAGGTAGTCACCGGAAATGGTCTTCCAACAGTCTTGAAGGAGTTCCCAGAGATGCTTAGCACTTGTTGGCCCTTTTGCCTTCACTATGCGGTCCAGCTCACCCCAAACCATCTCGATTGGGTTCAGGTCTGGTGACTGTGGAGGCCAGGTCATCTGGGGTAGCACCCCATCACTCTCCCTCTTAGTCAAATAGCCCTTACACAGCCTGGAGGTGTGTTTGGGGTCATTGTCCTGTTGAAAAATAAATGATGGTCCAACTAAACGCAAACTGGATGGAATAGCATGCCGCTGCAAGATGCTGTGGTAGCCATGCTTGTTCAGTATGCCTTCAATTTTGAATAAATCCCCAACAGTGTCACCAGCAAAGCACCCCCACACCATCACACCTCCTCCTCCATGCTTCACGGTGGGAACCAGGCATTTAGAGTCCATCTGTTCACCTTTTCTGCGTCGCACAAAGACACGGTGGTTGGAACCAAAGATCTCAAATTTGGTCTCATCAGACCAAAGCACAGATTTCCACTGGTCTAATGTCCATTCCTTGTGTTCTCTAGCCCAAACAAGTCTCTTCTGCTTGTTGCCTGTCCTTAGCAGTGGTTTCCTAGCAGCTATTTTACAAAGAAGGCCTGCTGCACAAAGTCTCTCTCTGCTGCTAGAACTCTGTGTGGCATTGACCGGGTCTCTAATCTGAGCTGATGTTAACCTGCGATTTCTGAGGCTGGTGACTCGGATAAATTTATCCTCAGAAGCAGAGGTGACTCTTGGTCTTCCTTTCCTGGGGCGGTCCTCATGTGAGCCAGTTTCTTTGTAGCTCTTGATGGTTTTTGCAACTGCACTTGGGGACACTTTCAAAGTTTGCCCAATTTTTCGGACTGACTGACCTTCATTTCTTAAAGTAATGATGGCCACTCGTTTTTCTTTACTTAGCTGCTTTTTTCTTGCCATAATACAAATTCTAACAGTCTACTCAGTAGGACTATCAGCTGTGTATCCACCAGACTTCTGCACAACACAACTGATGGTCCCAACCCCATTTATAAGGCAAGAAATCCCACTTATTAAACCTGACAGGGCACACCTGTGAAGTGAAAACCATTTCCGGTGACTACCTCTTGAAGCTCATCAAGAGAATGCCTAGAGTGTGCAAAGCAGTCAGCAAAGCAAAAGGTGGCTACTTTGAAGAACCTAGAATATAAGACATATTTTCAGTTGTTTCACACTTTTTTGTTAAGTATATAATTCCACATGTGTTAATTCATAGTTTTGATGCCTTCAGTGTGAATGTACAATTTTCATAGTCATGAAAATACAGAAAAATCTTTAAATGAGAAAGTGTGTCCAAACTTTTGGTCTGTACTGTACGTGTGGGCAAATTGTAGAACTGTCTTAACCTCTCGATGGGACTGGCAAGTACACTGTTTACTGGGCTTTCTGGCTCTGCTTCTACCAGTGATCCTGTGGCGCCCTGCTCTGCACAGGTGCCACAGAACCGGGTAGGGTGCATGAATGGACTTCTCCACAAGAGCCCCTCACACATTCACACACCTCCACTCTACCACCTCAGACCACCAGAGGGAGCCCCAATAGGGATATATAAACTGGAGGGTGGAGTTAGGTGGTCAGAGTGTGCTGATGCTAGGAGAGCAGTGAAGATGCAGCACGCTGGCTGCTGTGCTTAGGCGAGCCAAGGCCTACAGCACGAGTTGAAGCCTAGTGAGGGCCCTGAGAGTGGCCGATGGCAAAGAGGAGAGGAGATATGAGTTAAGGGGGCAGAGGAGCGTACCAGGCTCACCCCGAACTATACACCGGACACCGGGTCCGCGCCTCCAGGGCCCCTTCATAACCAGTAGGGTTCACCGGATACATGGAGGACTACAAGTCCCAGGTCGACCAAAGCTGACTACCGTACCGGGGCTAGGAGTCACGGAGGCCCCAGCATCCAGGGAGAGTGATCTCCAAGAGAAAGCCCTACCACCAGGTCAGCAGGTGCAAGAGAGAGAGACAGTAACCAAGCCAGGCCTAGCTCCAGGCAGGTCAGAAGCTTAGCAAGTGAAAGCAATGGATCAGGAGGTCCTATACCCGCTCACTGGGGAGAGTCCAGAAGTGCACCCTTCCTACCGAGTACCCTGGACCATACCTGCATCTACACCAGTAAAGATACCGAAGCGAACCCCCGTGTGAGTGTCCTTCATTTATCCCAGAACCGTCCTGGCTGTCTTTCACCTGTTCCACCATCCATTTCCCCACGCTGCCCTGAAGCCTGCTCTACCTGTAGGGAGCCGTTCCATCATAAGCTGCCCTAACATCCGCCTCAGAGGACTGTCGCAGCGCTGGTAATCCTTACCAGGCACCACAGGTGGCGTCACGAATACTTCCCAAACCCCATACAAATAACAATCCCCTTTTTGTTGACCGCCCTGGGCCACGGACCGGGCCAGCCACCGTGATATCCCCCACCAGCATCCATAGGCCCAGCTGCCAAGTACCCCATGGCTCTGCGGGCACGTCATCTCTGGCGTCACGAACAGGATACGTGACCAACCCGTTATCGGCGGGTATTGTGTGCCTAAAGAACTGTGTTATGTTACTGAATGTGGCGCCCGCCCCAGAACAACGGGCTCCATTATGTGCATGATCAAAAACAATAATATGGAACCCCCCATCGTGGGCCAGGTCCCAGAATGGCGCCAGGAGCACACCCTGCCCCTTGCAACAGTGACTGTCCGCATAGATGTGTCCGTCAAGGCAGGGAGGACGTCGCAAAGTGTGACCAACAGCAGACTGCCATGGGACCGCCCCCGAAAGGGGAGAGGAGGAGGAGAGAAAGAATGGAGACAGGGTGTGGTCTTAACCAGTCTAGACAGACCGCACCCGGCAGCCAGCATGGACGGAAGCAAAGATCTAGCCTCCGCCTCTGGCCTGCTGCAACAAGTGACCCCCCTCACCCTGGAGGGGGAATCCAGTAAATTGTCCCCAGAGGATGCAGAATTCCTCCAGAGTGAGATTCTGGAGCTGAGTCAGCAAGTACAAAGGGCCCAGCAAGCAGCGGTCACCAAGTGGAGGAGCGAGCTGTTGGAGAAACTAGCAGCGCGGTGGAGAGCAGCACCGGATACCAGCAGCGGCACCCCAGCACCGGCGGAGCCCGCTGAATACCAGGAGGCCGTGTGTAGCACAGGAGCAGGTAGGAAAAAATCCCCTGTCCTGGGCACTGCAAGCGCTGACCTGCTCCTGGGCCTCCTACACCAGCACTCCCCGTACCCCGCCATGCCCTCCCTGGAGCAGCTGCTCAGCCTGGAGCCTCCTCCCCCGGGCGCTGATCCTGAGGACCTTCTACTTGACGCCCTCACGAAACCTCCACTCCCGGGCGCTGAAGCCAGGAACCTCCTGTTCGGTTCCCTTCCGAAGCCTCCACCTCCGGCACCCAAGTGGGTGTACGGCGCGCGGGTCTTTGACTGGTCTGCCCGGTTCGAGGACCAGCAGCCATGCCCGCTACTCCTGACGCCAGCGCCCCCGGTTGCCTGCCCCAGCGGAGAAGAGTTTAGTTGGGACAACCGGGGGGGGACCTGATGGGGTTCCCGCAAGAGACCCAGGCCGAAGCCCTGCAGAGGAAGACGTTCTTCAGGCGGGAGCTCCAGCAGCTGGAGAAGGAGCGGCGCGCTCGGCGGGCGCGTTGTGAGCGACTGGAGGCCCGGAACAAGGCCGCAAAGGATCAAGCCCGTCAGGCGGAGTATGCCCACCCTAGCCCCCGTGAAGAAGGACTCGTGGTGATGTGACGCCCAGCTGCGCTTGGTATCACAGATCCTGGAAGTGTGCATTGATGGATTCCTCCACAAGAGGCCCCCATAACATTCACACATCTCCACCTTCCACCTCAGACCAGCAGAGGGAGCCCGTTAGGGATATAAATAGGGAAGGTGGAGCCAGGCAGTTCGGTTCCTGCAGGAGATGAGCCAAAGAGAGGTCAGTCTGCAGTGGAGCTCAGTGATTCAGCAGTTCCTCTGGAGAGTTCAGTTAGTATACATCTGAATACAGAGTCGAGCTCAGTTGAGTTGTAGCTCAGAATAGTGAGCTTTAGGTGTGCCGGCGCCATAAGATCGGTGAAACGCTTAGTGTGTTTAGCCTAGTGAGGGCCTGAGTAGGCCGAAGGAGAGTGGAGAGTTAGTACATAGGGGGCAGAGGAGATTAACTAGCTCACCCCGAAGAATTTACCGGACACCGGGTTCGGAGCTTACCGTGATCTATATGACCCAGTAAGGCATAACCGGAATCCCTGGAGAACTACAAGTCCCAGGATCGCTAAAGTGCTGATACGTAAAAGAGCCGGGAGACACATAGGCCCCGCAAGCTGAGGAGCGTGTACTCCAAGAAAAGGCCCTACCACAAGGTCAGCCAGCGAAGGACAGAGACAAAGTTAGGCCTAGCTCCAGGCAGGTCAGAAACTTACTACGCAGAGGCAAGAAACAGGAGGCCCTACACCCGCTCATTGGGGAGGATCCTGACATGCACCCTTCACCCTACAGTGCTCCGGGATGTGCCTGAATTTCCATCAGTAAAAGGTACTGAAGTGACTATCGTGTCCGTCCTAGGCAGGGACGCTGTTCCCCTCACCTCTTCGCTCCGTGCCCGGCGTCCTCCTCCCGCTCTGCTTGCAGCGCACGCTCCTTCCCGGCCACTGTGCTTAGGGCGCGCGCGCGCTCCCCCTCTCTTAAAGGGGCCGCGCGCGCCGTACTAAGGAGTCCCCGGCCAATGGCCGGAGGATCTCTCCATATATAAGGCACCTCCTCCAAAATGGAGGTGCCCGAGCAATGTTATAGCATAGTTCATCACTCTGCTTCAGCCCTCAGGTCCCGTTACCAGTTACCTGCCAGTTACCTGCCAGTTTCCTGTCTGATACCTGCCTGACTCGTGTCCATCTGCTGTTATTCCTGCGGTCCGACAGTCTGCCTACCAGCCCTGCCAGTCTGTCTATGGATCCGTGTGCCCGCTCACCTGGGAGCGCTCACCTGCTTCCTGCCTGCTAGCCTACCTGGAGGCTCTGCCGTCACGTGCTGTGACCACCTGCCCATCCAGAGAATCTTACCCGCTCACCTGGGAGCGCTCACCTGCTACCTGCTCGCTAGCTTACCTGGAGGCTCTGCCGTCACGTGCTGTGACCACCTGCCCGTCCAGAGACTCTTGCCCGCTCACCTGGGAGCGTCCACCGGTTACCTGCCAGTTAGCCTACCGGGAGGCTCTGCCGTGACTTGCTGTGACCACCCGCTTGTCCAGAGACTCTCGCCCGCTCACCTGGGAGCGTCCACCCGCTACCTGCCTGCTTGCCTACCTGGAGGCTCAGCCGTCACTTGCTGTGACCACCCGCTTGTCCAGAGACTCTCGCCCGCTCACCTGGGAGCGTCCACCCGCTACCTGCCTGCTAGCCTGCCTGGAGGCTTAGCCATCACTTGCCGTGACCACCCGCCTGTCAAGAGACTGTCCCCGTCACTTGCCGTGACCTCTTGCCCTCTTACCCAGAGATTGTCCCCGTCACTTGCCGTGTCCTCCTGCCCTCTTACCCAGAGACTGTCCCCGTCACTTGCCATGACCTCCTGCCCTCTTACCCAGAGACTGTCCCCGTCACTAGTCGTGACTGCCTGCCCGCCTTCCCTGGGTGTCACCCGCTTCCTTACAAGGACTGCCCCTTTGTATAGTTGCTCTGTGGTTCCACCTCCCAGACCCGTTACAGTTTGCTCGGGCCATGGAACCCAGTGGCACCCAAGCTCCCTCGCTCTCGGACCTATGTCATGAACTGTCCCGTCAGAGGTCCCAACAGGAGTCCATCCTGAGTCACCTGCGGAATGTCAACTCTCGCCTGGACACTCTGACTGCTCCACCAGCAACCACCGCTAGTGTCATGACTCGCAACCCGGCAGCGCCGCTGCCCACCAATACCATGGTATCCTGCCCCGGACCCCGGCTTTCTGCACCTCCTCGCTTCGGAGGCGACCCCGCTCAAGCTCGGGGCTTCATAAACCAGTGCACCCTGCACTTTGAACTCCTGTCCCACCAGTTTATCTCCGACCGGGCCAAAGTAGCCTTCATCATGTCCCATCTCACGGAGGAGGCACTGGCTTGGCTAAATCCTCTATGGGAGAGAGGAGACCCCCTGGTGTCCGACCTGCCAGCCTTTCTCACGGCTTTCCGGAAGGTCTTCGACGAACCCGGACGGAAGACCTCATCCGCATCATCTCTGCTACGCCTCCATCAAGGAAATCTCACCGTGGGCCAATATGCCATACGGTTCCGTACCCTTGCTTCGGAGCTGGCCTGGGATAACGACACCCTGGTGTCTGTCTTTTGGGAGGGTCTGTCCAGCCTTATTAAAGATGAACTCGCCGGTCGGGACATTCCTACCACTCTCGACGACTTAATAACTCTTGCCACCCGGATTGACATCCGGTTCCAGGAGCGCGCCAAAGAGGTCACCCATGAGAGGAGGTTTCCACGTCTAGCCCGTACCTTTCAGAAACCCGTCTCTTCTCCCGCTACTCCCCAGGCGCACTCACCCGAGCCTATGCAGGTCGACCAGACCAAGATGGTCAAAACCCGTCAAGAGTTACGCCGAGCTGAGGGGAGCTGCTTCTACTGTGGCAGTAAGGAGCACCGGATCCGTACCTGCCCGGAGAGGTCGGGAAACGCCTGTGTCTAGGATCGCTCAGAGAGGTCGTCCTAGACAAGAATAAACCCTCTCCATCTCTGTTGCTGTCGGTCTCTATCATCTGCGGGGAGAACCGTTATTTTGAACTAGCCCAACTAGACTCTGGAGCTGCCGGAAATCTCATTTCTCAGTCCCTGGTAGAAAAATACCGCATTCCCACCAAACCTCTGGCTGTACCCTTATCTGTCGCTGCCGTGGATGGGGGCCTCTTACCACGTCCCATCCAACTCATCACCGAATCTATTACTCTGCAAGTGGGAATGCTGCACTCTGAGAGCATCTTCTTTCATGTTCTGCCTGGACTCTCTCACGCCCTCTTGCTAGGCCTACCTTGGCTTCAGAGACATGCACCCGTGCTTGATTGGCAGACCGGAGAAGTCCTTCGCTGGGGACAGGACTGCCATAAGACTTGTTTAGTTCCCGTCCATCCTGTCCGTCCTTCTCCTACCCCAGCTAATCTACCTGGACTTCCGATTCCCTATTGGTCTTATGCGGACGTCTTTAATAAAAAGGAGGCAGAGACATTACCCCCTCATAGACCATACGACTGCCCAATCGACGCCGGCGCTACTCCTCCCCATGGCCGTATTTACCCTTTGTCCGCTGCTGAGACCCGGTCCATGTCTGAATATATTGAGGAGAATCTGGCCCGGGGATTTATCCGGAAATCTACCTCTCTGGCGGGAGCAGGCTTCTTCTTCGTTAAAAAGAAGGACGGCTCACTCCGTCCCTGTATAGACTATAGAGGCCTTAACCAGATCACGGTGAAGAATAAATACACCCTTTCGCTCATTCCGGAATTATTTGACCGTCTGAGGGGGGCTAGAGTCTTCGCCAAGCTGGACCTCCGTGGGGCCTATAACCTGGTCCGTATCTGTCAGGGGGATGAATGGAAGACGGCATTCAACACCCGGGACGGCCACTATGAATACCTGGTAATGCCCTTTGGTCTCTGTAACGCTCCCGCCGTCTTTCAGGAGTTGGTCAATGACATCTTCCGGGACCTTCTCTACTCCTGCGTAGTGGTGTACCTGGACGACATCTTGGTCTTCTCTCCGGATCTTCTCACTCACCGGAGGGATGTTCGTCAGGTCCTGCTCAGGCTCAGGCAGAACCACCTCTACGCTAAATATGAGAAGTGCCTCTTTGAGCAGACCTCGCTTCCGTTTTTGGGCTACATAATTTCTCAGACCGGCCTACGAATGGATCCTGAGAAACTGTCTGCCATCGAGAAGTGGCCTCGACCAGAGGGGTTGAAGGCTATTCAGCGGTTCCTGGGCTTCGCCAACTACTACCGCCTCTTCATACCGCACTTCTCTTCCCTTACAGCCCCAATCTCTGCGCTCACCCTTAAGGGCACTAATCCCAGAGAATGGCCGCCCGAAGCAGAGGAAGCCTTTCTTTCCTTAAAACAGGCTTTCTCTTCCGCCCTGGTGCTGCATCGCCCGGACGGCAACAAGCAACAAGCAATTCTTCCTGGAAGTTGACGCCTCCTCCTCTGGAGTCGGAGCGGTACTTACCCAAAAATCGTCCTCCGGAAGAATGGTAACTTGCGGCTTCTTCTCCAAACTCTTCTCCTCTTCTGAGCGCAACTATTCTATAGGAGACCGAGAGTTATTGGCCATTAAGCTGGCACTGGAGGAGTGGCGTTACCTGCTCGAGGGGGCTCTTCACCCGGTAATAATTTACACAGACCACAAGAACTTGGCTTACCTCCAGAGTGCCCAGAGACTTAACCCGCGCCAAGCCCGGTGGTCCTTGTTTTTTGCTCGCTTTGATTTCGTTCTTCATTTTCGCCCGGCTGACAAAAGCATCAAAGCTGACGCCTTGTCCCGATCCTTCCTGGTGTCTGATCTCGAGGAGGAACCTAAACACATCATCGATCCCGCCAGAGTAATGCAGGTGGCCCCCGTGAATCTAAATCGTCTCCCTCCCGGTAAGACGTTCGTAACTGTACCTGATCGGTAGAAGATCCTACACTGGGGTCACTCGTCTAAGCTAGCTGGCCACGCCGGTCAGAAAAAGACCCTCCAGCTTATTACCCGGCACTACTGGTGGCCTACCCTGCACAAGGACGTAATAGACTTTGTTTCTGCCTGTGTGTCCTGCTCCCGCAACAAGGTTCCGAGACACGTGCCAGCCGGTCGCCTTCCTCCTCTTCCAGTACCTGCTGCCCCCTGGCAGCATATAGCTATGGACTTTATTACAGATCTCCCTGTCTCTGCCGGTTGTACGGTCATTTGGGTGGTCGCTGACCGCTTTTCCAAGATGGCTCACTTCATTCCCCTGCCGGGTCTCCCGTCTGCACCCGAGCTGGCTAAAGACTTTATCCGCCACATCTTCCGTCTCCATGGCCTGCCTCTCCACATCGTGTCGGATCGTGGGGTTCAGTTCACCTCACGCTTCTGGAGAGCCACATGTAAGCTGCTAGACGTCACCCTGGACTTCTCCTCCGCTTACCACCCACAGTCCAATGGTCAAGTGGAGCGGATCAATCAGATCCTGACCAGTTACCTCCGGCACTTCGTTAATGCCCACCATTCAGACTGGGTGGATCTCCTACCTTGGGCCGAATTCTCTTACAATAACCACGAGAGCGAATCTTCCTCCAAATCCCCGTTTTTTGTAGTCTTCGGTCAGCATCCTTGGATCCCATTTCCAGTCTCCACCTCGGTGGACAATCCGGCTGCGGAATCCCTCGTTAGCGAATTTTCCTCCATTTGGGAGAACACCCGATCCGCACTCCTTCAGTCGTCCGAGCGGATGAAAAAACACGCTGACAAAAGACGCCTGGATCCTCCACAATTCCGTCCTGGAGATAAAGTCTGGCTCTCGTCCAAGTATGTCCGGCTCAAGGTTCCTTCCTACAAGTTAGGGCCTCGGTTCATCGGCCCACTGGAGGTTATCAACAGATCAACCCGGTGGCCTATAAATTGAAACTCCCGGCCAACTTGCGGATCCCTAACTCCTTCCATGTATCTCTCCTCAAACCCGTGGTACTTAACTCTTTTTCCAAGTCTACAGGTACGCCTCCTGCTCCGGTTTCTGCTGAAGACGAGTTTGAGGTAGAGAACATTCTGGCCACCAAAAGGGTAAGAGGAAAGACCTTTTTTCAAGTAGATTGGAAGGGGTTTGGTCCTGAGGAGAGAACGTGGGAGCCCCGGGAGAACATCCATGCCCCTCTCATCCTTGACAAATTTCTGTCTGGCCTAAAGAAGGGGGGGCCTAAAGGGGGGGTACTGTAGCGTCGGCGTCCCTGCCTCCTGCTAGGCAGGGACGCTGTTCCCCTCACCTCTCCGCTCCGTGCCCTGCGTCTTCCTCCCGCTCTGCTTGCAGCGCGCACTCCTTCCGGCCACTGTGCTTAGGGCGCGCGCGCGCTCCCCCTCTCTTAAAGGGGCCGCGCGCGCCGTCCTTAGGAGTCCCCGGCCAATGGCCGGAGGATCTCTCCATATATAAGGCACCTCCTCCAAAATGGAGGTGCCCGAGCAATGTTGTAGCATAGTTCATCACTCTGCTTCAGCCCTCAGGTCCCGTTACCAGTTACCTGCCAGTTACCTGCCAGTTTCCTGTCTGATACCTGCCTGACTCGTGTCTATCTGCTGTTATTCCTGCGGTCCGACAGTCTGCCTACCAGCCCTGCCAGTCTGTCTATGGATCCGTTTGCCCACTCACCTGGGAGCTCTCACCTGCTTCCTGCCTGCTAGCCTACCTGGAGGCTCTGCCGTCACGTGCTGTGACCATCTGCCCGTCCAGAGAATCTTACCCGCTCACCTGGGAGTGCTCACCTGCTACCTGCTCGCTAGCTTACCTGGAGGCTCTGCCGTCACGTGCTGTGACCACCTGCCCGTCCAGAGACTCTTGCCCGCTCATCTGGGAGCGTCCACCGGTTACCTGCCTGTTAGCCTACCCGGAGGCTCTGCCGTCACTTGCTGTGACCACCCGCTTGTCCAGAGACTCTCGCCCGCTCACCTGGGAGCGTCCACCCGCTACCTGCCTGCTAGCCTACCTGGAGGCTTAGCCATCACTTGCCGTGACCACCCGCCTGTCAAGAGACTGTCCCCGTCACTTGCCGTGACCTCCTGCCCTCTTACCCAGAGACTGTCCCCGTCACTTGCCGTGTCCTCCTGCCCTCTTACCCAGAGACTGTCCTCGTCACTTGCCGTGACCTCCTGCCCTCTTACCCAGAGACTGTCCCCGTCACTATTCGTGACTGCCTGCCCGCCTTCCCTGGGTGTCACCCGCTTCCTTACAAGGACTGCCCCTTTGTATAGTTGCTCTGTGGTTCCACCTCCCAGACCCGTTACAAAGTGCTTCCTATTGGTTTTATAAGTATAACCAAATGACCTCAGAAGAAAAACCCGTTTGGCGTGGCGGAAGACGTGGTCCAGCCGCAGGATCACCTATGCCCTGCAGCAACACCCAGGGCCTACGTTGAGGGTTTGCGGATGGGTCCCTCATGCTGCTACTGTTACACCCTGTTACAGAAACTTTATTGAAAAGTGTTTTATAATGTTATGGTAACCTGTAACGTTTAAAGTGAAGTGCCTCCCATAAAGGGAAGATAGTTTTATAATCTTGTATGTGAATGCATTCTTAAAAATTTTCATGTCTAAATTATCGTGTCTTACTCTGTTCCAGCCCGAGGATGTGCTGTGTTTTACCAGGGGGGAGTGTGGCGCCCCTGAGGGTTCAGTCACCACAGAGGTACTGCACCTCACCCAGAGGTGTGGTATTCCCTTCTCTCAGGTAAGCAGGGAGTGCTGCCCGGAACCCCAACACCTACATCCAACACTACACTGCTCCAGGCTGGCTGGAAGGGCAAGATGCAATGTGTTTTACTGCTGAGCCCTGTCCCTGGCTGGAGTGGGGGGAAGCCAAAGGTAGGGGGAACCAGTAGTGGGTGTGGGTGGAGGAAGTAGTTTAGGGGAGCACTTTGAAAGTAGGTATAAAAAGGGAAGCCATCTTAGGGTGGCAGTGGAGTAAGAGGAGTGAGTGAGTGAAGACAGTCAGGGAGCAGAGTCTCTTTAGGAGCTCTGCTCCACAAGTAGGGCCCAGTCTTCGAGGCCCAGGAGGGGAGCAGAGGAGAAGGCTCCGTTCTAGTAAAAGGGATTCTAGGGGGTACGGCGAGTGCAGGACGGCACCCGTACGCCCCGAATCTGCCAGGTGTCAGAAGGATCGTAGGCCGCAAGAAGGGGACCGGTCCCTGGACCAGTCGTGTAACTTCAAGTCTCGGCTGGAAAAACCGGAGGCTTCTGGCTTTCATAGTCCAGTTGCCAAAGCCTCATTCTAATCCCCGTGAGGGTCAAGCAGGTCTGGGAACTCCAGTAAGACAGGAGGGACTTCAGAGCACCCAAGCAGGATTGAAAGTGGGGAAGCGCAGGGCAGGAGGGAGAAGACCCAGCGTGAAGACGGTCTAGTGAGGAACACAAGAGAGCAGGGTTCCGTCAGGCATTCCTAAATCACCTAAGGAAGAGCTGAACCTCTGTTCTGGTGAACGCAGCGCGACTTGGGAAGCTGTAAGCTGACAGTGCAACCTGAGGAACTTAACAACAATGCCTCCGTCCATTTATTCATCTGCGCCATCTTTCCCCCTTCACTACAACGCCCAGCGCAACCACCAGCACTTACACTGCCCTGGAGCTAGCTCTTCCTGTGGAGAGCTACACCATCCCTGCTGCAGTTGTGGCACCCCTGAGGGTTCAGTCGCCACAGAGGTACTGCACCTCACCCAGAGGTGTGGTGTTTCCTTCTCTCAGGTAAGGAGGGAGTGCTGCCCGGAACCCCAACACCCACATTCAACACTACACTGCTCCAGGCCGGCTGGAAGGGCAAGATGCATGTGCACAGTGCTGAGTTCTGTCCCTGGCTGGAGTGGGGGGAACCCAGAGGTAGGGGGAACCAGTAGTGGGTGTGGGTGGAGGAAGTAGTTTAGGGGAGCACCATACAGTGAAGTATAAAAAGGGAAGCCATCTTAGGGTGGCAGTGGAGTAAGAGGAGTGAGTGAGTGAAGACAGTCAGGGAGCAGAGTCTCTTTAGGAGCTTTGCTCCACAAGTAGGGCCCAGTCTTAGAGGCCCAGGAGGGGAGTAGAGGAGTAGGCTCCGATCTACAAAAGGGATCCTAGGGAGTACAGCGAGTGCAGGACGGCACCCGTATGCCCCGAATCTGTCAGAAGACAGAGGGATTGTAGGCTGCAAGAAGAAGGGGACCGGCCCCTGGACCAGCCGTGTTACTCCAGGTCTCGGCTGGAAAAACTGAAGGCTTCTGGCTTATATAGTCAGTTGCCGAAGCCTTATTCTAATCCCCGTGAGGGTCAAGCAGGTCCGGGAACTCCGATGAGACAGGAGGGACTTCAGAGCACCCGAGCGGGATTGAGAGTGGGAAGCTCAGGGTAGGAGGGAGAAAGCCCCAGCGTGAAGATGGTCTAGTGAGGAACACAAGAAAGTGGGGTTCTGTCAGGCATTCCTAAATCACCTGAGGAAGAGCTGAACCCCTGTTCTGGTGACCGCAGCGCGACGTGGGAGGCTGTAAGCTGACAGTGCAACCTGAGGAACTTAACAACTGTAAGTAAAGACTCGGATGACTGCACCTCACTGCCTCCGTCCATTCTTTCATCTGCGCCATCTTTCCCCCTGCACTACAACGCCCATCGCAACCACCAGCACTTACACTGCCCTGGAGCTAGCTCTTCCTGTGGAGAGCCACACCATCCCTGCTGCAGTAACATCAGCTTCAGAGGACTGCTCCGCAGCTGCGGCTCCCTTTAGCCGCATTCCACAGGTGGTGTCACGAACACTTTATAAAATCCCCTATAAATAATTCCCCTTTTTGTTGACCGCTCTGGGCCACGGACCGGGCCAGCCGCCATGATATCCCCCACGAGCATCCATAGGCCTGGCTGCCGAGTACCCCTCGGCCCTGGGGGCGTGTCAATCCTTCTTCCGGGGATTCTTCCTGAGTAGGCTCTTCTGGGGCACTTACAGGTCTTACTTGCAGTGGAGGGTCTTCTGGCTGTTGGTAGAAGTGTACCACAGGTATTATTACAGCTCCATCCAGTTGAGGCCAATCTGCCGGAAAATCACCTAAGACAGTATGGAGTACACCTTCTTTGGGTTCTTCAGGCACTATAAGAGGTACTTCTTCCTGTGGCTTCAACGGACCTGGGCACAACTTCAAGTGGTCTCTTGAGACTGTTGCAGTTGTCTTACCCCCATCTTTACTGATTAGACAGGTTTTCCTATTGTCGAACTTGGAATACAACACAGTGTAAGGCTCTCTTTCCCACTGGTCGTCAAGCTTGTGGTTTCTTCTCTTTCACTTCAGCACAACTTCTCCAGGTGTTAAGGGTTCTGCTGGTGAACTCTTGTTGTACTGTGCTTCCTGCTTATCCCTCACCCTATTCAGACTGTCTTCGACACAGGCCTGTACTCTCCTGTACTGCTCTTGCCGATTTGTATCCCAGTCTTCAGTGGACATATCCACTTCTGGTTCTACCACTCCGAGTTCCAGGTCCATGGGCAACTTTCCCGGTCTTGCTCTCATGAGGTACGCTGGAGTACAATTTGTAGAACTCACAGGTATGTGATTGTACAGATCTACCAGGTCAGGTAGTTTGTCTGGCCACTGATTCCTTTCTTCGAGAGGTAAGGTCTTCAACAGGTCTATGACGATATTGTTCATCTTTTCACATAGACCATTGGTTTGAGGGTGGTACGGCGTAGTCCGAATCTTCTTACACCCATACAGATGGCAAAACTCTTTGAACAGCTCGGCTTCAAAGGCAGGGCCTTGATCCGTCAGCACCTTATCCGGGTATCCATGGGGCCTGCAGAAGTATGCTTGAAACGTCCTTGCTGCAGTTTCTGCCGTCAGATCCTTGACGGGGGCTACCACCAAGAACTGGGAGTAGTGATCCACCATGGTCAGGGCATAGGAGTATCCTGACCTGCTGGGTGACAGCTTGACGTGATCCAGGGCAACGATCTCCAAGGGTCGAGTTGTCTTGATGGGCTGCAGGGGTGCCTTCTGGCTGCTGTAGTCTTTTCTTCTGAGGCTACAGGGTCCACAATCCCGGCAACACCTCTCTATGGAACTCCGCATTCCAACCCAATAAAACCGACTCTTCAGGAGGGTTTCCAGTTTCTTCCAGCCAAAGTGCCCTGCTTGATCATGGTAGGCCTCTAACACCATCTGGATGTCTGTCCTGGGCACTACGATCTGCCATACCATCTCATGGGTCCTAGGGTTGACATACCTCCGGCACAGCTTCTCCCTATAGATGAACAGCCCATTTCTCTCATTCCACAGTTGCTTGGCTTGTGGAGGAGCGTCCTTCTCCAGGGAGGAACCTTCCTGGGTTATCAGTTCTTTGATACGGCTGACAACCGGGTCACTGTCCTGGGTCTCCTTCCTACTGTGATGAGGTAAACGGTTTAGTGTCTTACCACTATACCTCCTGGAGGTGCACTGCTCGTGGATCATCCCATTTCTGTGGAAGGCAGGTAGCTCAATCTCCTCCAGGTCATCCACTTCTTCTTTAGTGTTCGACTGGTGAGGCATTCTGGATAGGGCATCGGCGTTGGCGTTCTTGTGGCCTGCCCGGTACTTGATGGTGAACTGATAGTTTGACAGTCGGGCCATCCAACGCTGTTCCATGGCTCCCAATTTGGCTGTCTCTAGATGTGTCAAGGGGTTGTTGTCAGTATAGACTGTGAACTTAGTGGAGGCTAGGTAGTGCTTGAATCGTTCAGTGATGGCCCAGACCAAGGCCAGGAACTCCAACTTGAAAGAGCTATAGTTTTCTGGATTCCTCTCGGTAGGACGAAGCTTCCTGCTGGCATAGGCAAACACCTTCTCTTTGCCATACTGCTTCTGACTCAACACTGCTCCTAGTCCCTCGTTGCTGGCATCAGTGTAAAGCAGGAAAGGTTGGCTGTAGTCAGGGTAGGCCAGGATTTCTTTGCCAGTCAGGATCTCTTTCATCACTGTAAAGGACTCAGCCTGTTCTTTACCCCACTGGAAGGGAGGATTTTTACCTCTGTTGGACTGTCCTACCAGGAGATTTTGCAAAGGCGCTGCCTTCTTGGTGTAGTCCTTTACAAATCTCCGGTAATACCTGACCAGTCCCTGGAACTGACGCACCTCCTTGAGATTCTTCGGTTTTGGCCATTTCTGGATGGCAGTGACCTTCTCCGGGTCTGGTGCTACTCCTTCTGGACTGACGATGTGCCCCAGGTACTGAACCTTCTGTTTGAGCAGGTGGCACTTGGAAGGCTTCAATTTCATCCCATACCGGGACAACAACTCAAATACCTCCGCCAGGTGCTTCAAATGGTCCTTATACGTCTTGGAGTACACTATCACGTCATCCAGGTATAGCAGCACGGTCTCGAAATTACAGTGCCCCAAACAGCACTCCATCAATCTCTGGAACGTTTCAGGGGCGTTGCAGAGTCCGAACGGCATACTGTTGAACTCGCAGAGTCCCATCGGGGTAGTGAAGGCCGTCTTCTCCCGGTCCTCCTCAGCAACTGCTACTTGCCAGTACCCACTAGTGAGGTCAAGGGTAGAGAAGTAATTTGCAGACTTTAGTGCAGCCAGGGATTCCTCTATACGGGGCAAAGGGTATGCATCTTTATGTGTTATGCTATTTACCTGTCTGTAATCTACACACATCCTCATACTTCCATCCTTTTTCCTGACCAGGACCAAGGGAGCTGCTCAGGGGCTACAGCTATCTCTTATTACCCCTGCTTTTTTTATGTCATGCAACATTTCCTTCGCTTTCTGGTAGTGTGCTGGTGGTATGGGCCTGTAACATTCTTTGATGGGTGGATGGTCACCTGTGGGTATATGGTGTTGTACCCCTTTAATCCTCCCAAAATCAAGTGGGTGTTTGCTGAATACCTGTTTGTATTCCTGGACCACCCTGTGTACACCTTGTTTATGATGGACAGGAGTGGCGTCAGTCCCCACATGGAGCTGTTGACACCAATCCCTCACCTGGATTTCTGAGTCATTACCCTCCACTGTGTCTGATGAGGTTAAGGACTCTACTGTGTGTATGGCGTTGTTATCCACAGAATACAATCTGGCAACTGTGGCGTATCGTGGCAGCTTAATCTCTTCCTCCCCGTAATTTAGGAGACGGACGGGTACCTTCCCATTGCGTACATCAACTACCCCTCTGGCAGTTAAGAGTGTAAGAGTGTAGGTCTGTGCTCTGAGCTAATGGGCTCTACTACCACCTGGTAGTTCTGTCCTCTTAGACCTATTGCTGCTCTACACCAAATCAGCATTTCATTCATTGGGGGAATTACAATGGGTATTGGGTCTGTCACCCATACATTACCAATTTCACCACCTGATAGCTTTACCTGTTGCTGGTACATAAGGGCTCGGATCTCTTTCTGGAGCACCCTCCTCTGCCCTGGCTTGGCAGTGTCAGCCATCTGTTTGAGCAAGAATAACACTTCTCCCAAACAGTTAACAACAACATTAGTACCAAGTATCATGTGCAAGTCTGTATCACCAGGATAAGTCTCTACTACAATTAGTCCCCGGTCCTTCAGTTCCACTCTTCCCACCTTTACTGCCACATCCTTAACCCCGACTAGGTTAAGGGGAAGGCCATTGGAGGCATACATGGAAAGGTTTGGATCTGGCGGGTGAAATTCGTCTATGGAGCAGAACCTTTTGTAGAGGACATCAGGCATGATGGTTACCTGAGATCCAGTGTCCAGCAGGGCAGGTGTCGCGATGCCATCCAGCACAATAGACAGGAAAGGTCTTCCTCCCACGAACCGATGGTACCAGTTTGATGGGCCTGGTTGGTCTACTCCTGGGTGTCGGCCCTCGGCCCCAGGGTTTTCTCGTTTAAACGGCAGGTCCGGGCAGCGTGGCCTGCCTTGTGGCAACGGTAGCAGACAAGTTCCTTTGGTGGGCGACGTTGGTCGTTGGTCCTCCCGCGGGGTGGCGTTGTCCTCCTTCTTCTCCTCATCCAGGGGACATCCTCAGGGCTGTCGGCGAGTAGGATCCTTCCCTCCGGCTCGGGCTCCCTCTGTAGCTGCAGGGTGCTCAGGACAGTGGCCAAGGTTTTACTTTGCTGGCGCACTTCAGAGCGCAGGCTGTCCAGCTCGCTAGGGGGTACTGTTTGCATCTTTGTTTCAGCCGTTAATGAAGGAGCAGTGGGTGCTGCGGGCACTGGGGTGGCCCCACCCTGGTAATGTTGGATAGCAGTATCTGTTGTTTCCAGGGGCTGCAGACCCTTTATAGCCATGTCCTTAAGGGTGTCAAAGGTGGCATCTGGATGATCTAAGGCCCACCACCGTACAGTTCTGCTCTCCTCCTGGGACCTCAAACCCCGGATGAATTGTTCCGTCAGCATTTTATTTTCATCATGTATGCTGGCTGGACTAACCTGTTTCAGGGCCCGCAGCTCCTCTTGCAAGCGCCAGGCATAGTCCCCGACACTGTCCTCAGGATTCTGAGAGCAATGGTAGAACCTCATCCGGAGGTCTGTCTCAGTGCGGTCCTCAAAGACAGCTTGGAGCTTCTTAAATATGATGGATACTGACTCCTGGTCTGCGGCCGGCCAAGCTTCAGCTTCCCGCTCTGAAGCACCAGTCAATAGTCCTAGTACAACAGCGGCTCTCTGCTTACCAGTCATAGAATACATGTCCAGTACACCGCATATTTTTCTCTTGAACCCAGACAGGGTGTCTGGTTTGCCATCATACTGGGGAAGCCATTTCACTCCAGGGATATACGGCAGGGCCATGGGTAGTAACGGAGTCACGACCCCCTCTTCTTCTTGCGTGGCGACAGGAAAATGGCGGATAATGGCGGGAAAACTTCACCACAGTAAGTGTTACAGTCTTTTAAGACGCACAGTACCCGGTGGCAACGGGCACGGAATCCTGTTCGTGACGCCAGAGATGACGCTCCCCCAGAGCCACTGCCGAAATTCCTTTCACAGGCTGGGTGGAAGTGACTTTCCAACACAGGCCACGAAGAACAGCATCACCATTGAGCTCTTAGTACCTTTTCTCGTGACCAGTGATCAGAAGGTAATAAATAAACACCGATAAATCATTTAGGCCAGAAAAAGACAATAAGTCACACCAAAATAAGGCAAAAAAACAACCACATAGCCCAAATTAGAACTTGCCAAAACTTTAATAAAGACATATAGAGGTAAATACACACAATAGTAAAATCAAAGACACACCACAAAAGAAAAAGGATGGAGAGTCTGGACCCCAAAAATATGTAAGGTAATGTATCCTACTTGTAGTCCCCCAGGTAGATATGTAACAGCTAGTATAAATTTTAAGGGCATTAAATACAAACCAGCAAAAATTGTATAATGTAAAAAGATTACTAAGAATTACCAAAATGGTTATTTATCAAAATATATAAATATATATAAATGGCAAGTGAAGTATAGCTAAATAAAGTGCATAAATATATATGGTATATAAAAACACCACCCAGTTATACATATATAAACAAAGCTGCATACATAAATGACAAGTGTCAATATAAACAGCCCCTAATAGTATTTTAGAAAGTAACCATAATTACCCAAGGGCACAAGTCAATGGTCCAGGCACCCACCACACACCCGACGCGCGTTTCGCATAGGAAATGCTTCGTCCAGGGGTGATGAGATGCTGGGAGGAGCAAGTATATAAACGGATCCTGGCCAATACCATTAGAACAATAATCATAAACAGCTTGCATCCGTGCGCACAGCCTAACTTTTAATTAATTGTTGCCATAGATACCTGTGTGTATAAATCGCGCCCCTGCAATGAGACGCTGCCGCCACGCCGACCGCATGCATCGGAGCCGCTGGAAAAACAAAGCAGAGATAGCATACTTCCTGTCACATGACCGCAAGTGGTCACGTAATCGGAACTAATTCACGTGATCAGTAGGTATCGCAAAGCGCATGCGCGATGGCATTCAAATTTAAAGCAGGAGAATCACTAAGACACACAGAGGTAAACCTAGAAACCAAGTAAGGAAGCCACATAGTATACAAAGATATATATAAGAGTGAAAAAGAAATAAGAAACCATAGTGAAAACTGAAGAAATAATTCAGTATATTTATTGTTATGTCGAAACCCCCCCCAATGGAGAAAAACAACGTGTATAGAAGTAAAATTATAACACCAAAGAAGTGCAAATAATGACAAGATAAATAGGTATGAGATAAAAAATTGATATGACAAAGATATATAATGTGACAAGAAATACCACAAAGACATGAAATATTTAACCCCTTACTTACCGGGGACGTATTAGTACGCATATCTGCGTACCGCCGGTTCAGTGAGGGCTCCGGCACTGAGCCCTCACTGAACCGAGCACATGTCAGCTGATTCTTACAGCTGACATGTGCCCGCAACAGCCGCGGGTGGAATCGCGATCCACCCGCGGCTGTTAACCAGTTAAATGCTGCTGTCAATCTCCGACAGCAGCATTTAACGCGCGCTTCCGGGTAGCGCGTCATAAGCCCCGCCCACCGGCGACCCCGTCACGTGATCGCGGGTCGCCGATGGGCGTGCATGACAACCCAGGGTCTGCAGCAGACGCCTGTGGTTGTCATGATCTTGTCGCTATGAGCGCCACCTAGTGGTCGGCGCTCATAGCACAGGACCATTTCTGCTGCATGCAGGGGATCTGCTGGTCCCCTGTATGTAGCAGAGGCGATCGGACAGTTGCTGCTTCTAGTCTCCTATGGAGACTATAGAAGCATGCAAAAAGTAAAAAAAAAAAGTTTTTAAAAATATAAAAAAAAATAAAAAAATATAAAAGTTTAAATCACCCCCCTTTCACCCCATTCAAAATAAAATATATAAAAAAAAAACCCACATACACATATTTGGTATCGCCGCGTTCAGAATCGCCCGATCTATCAAAATAAAAAAAGAATTATTCCGATCGGTAAACGGCGTAGCGAGAAAAAAATTCTAAACGCCAGAATTACGTTTTTTGGTCGCCGCAAAATTGCAATAAAATGTAATAACGGGCGATCAAAACATCGGATCTACCCCAAATGTTATCAATAAAAACGTCAGCCTGGCACGCAAAAAATAAGCCATCAACCAGCCCCAGATCACGAAAAATGGAGACGCTACGGGTCTTAGAAAATGGCGCTATTTTTTTTTTTTTTTTTTTACCAAATTTTGGAATTTTTTTTCACCACTTAAATATAAAAGAACCTATACATATTTGGTGTCTATGAACTCGTAATGACCTGTAGAATAAGAAGGGCAGGTCAGTTTTAGCATTCAGTGAATATGGTAAAAAAAATAAATAAAAAACAACTGTGGTATTGCACTTTTTTTGCAATTTTACCGCACTTGGAATTTTTTTCCTGTTTTCCCGTACAGGATATGATAAAAATAGTAATGGCGTTGAAAAGTACAACTCGTCCCGCAAAAAATAAGCCCTCACATGGCCATATTGACCAAAAAATAAAAACGCTATGGCTCTGGGAACAAGGGGAGCAAAAACGAAAATGCAAAAACGAAAAATGCTCCGGGGCTTAAGGGGTTAAAGTGACGTGCACAGATACATAATAAATATCAAAAAAATATATATATACAGTATATATATATATATATATATATATATATATATATATATATATATATAAAAAAACATACATATATAAAAATATGTGAAAAATATATATATTAAAAATACATATATACTAAAAATATATACATTAAAAAACAATACAAAATGTATATTAATAAAGTAGTGAATTAGCTGAAAGTGACAAGTGCAATGGATGTAAAAATATTACTCAAACGGGGGTTGGTAGAGGGGGTGTATATTGGGGTGTGGGGAGGGGGGAAAGGGGGAAAGGGAGGAAGGGGGAAGGGGGGGTAAGAAGGAAAGGGGAGGGGGGAAGGGGGAAGGGGGGAAAAGGGGAAAGGGAGGGGAGGGGGAGGGGGAAGGGGGGAAAAGGAGAAAGGGAGGGGAGGGGGAGGGGGAAGGGGGCCGCGGATTGGTTTCAGGAAAACATCAAAAAAGAAGGCACAAGGATCCAAGACATCTAAAAGGAAAACACAGTCAGTGGCATATATAAAGACATACAAAAAATAAAATAGAAATAAAATAAAATGGAATAAAACCAGCATCAATAGGACTCAGATCAGAGGGCGGCTACAGAGAATATATACCCAGTTATAAATTATTCAAAGAAAAGGCACAAAGCTATTATGATCATTAAGACCAAAAGGTGATATAGTATTAAGTTTATAAATCCATTTCGTTTCTTTTTGGTCCAATAGTTTTTTCCAATTTCCCCCTCTGGGACTCAAAATAAGCCAATTTAAGAGTACATCATCAATATAACGCCACCATGATACTACCCGATTCACTAAGATCGGGGGAGATGTCTGAAATATGTTTCTCTCCCACAACCCCAGGAACAAATTAGCATATGAGGGCGCACAAGACGCCCCCATTGCTGTGCCCTGGAGCTGCAAGTAGAGCGCATCCCGAAACATAAAAAATTTGTGTGTGAGCACAAAATTCAAGCACGCAAGAAGTGTCGCTGGAATATACCTCCTCCTGAAAATTCATAAGGATCCTCTATCACCAGCAGGTAGGCCGATAGTGTCGGGGATAAACAGCATCTGTGATCCTCTATGCAAATTGATAGATCACTATTTACGACCTATGGTTGGGACACTTCCGTCTTACCTAAAGGATACTAATGATGCACTACGTAAATTAGACAATATCCAACTTGAACCAAATATGTGGTTGGTTACTTGTGACATTGAGTCACTGTACACATCCATTCGACATGGTAACGGCATTGAAGCTGTGCAGTTCTTTTTGAATTTTAGCGGGCTGGATGGTGATTTGTGTACGTTTCTTCTTGCGTCCTTGAATTTTGTGCTCACACATAACTTTTTTATGTTTCAGGATGCGCTCTACTTGCAGCTCCAGGGCACAGCAATGGGGACACCTTGTGTGCCCTCATATGCTAATTTGTTCCTGGGGCTGTGGGAGAGAAACATATTTCAGACCTCTCCCCCGATCTTAGTGAATCGGGTAGTATCATGGTGGCGTTACATTGATGATGTACTCTTAATTTGGCAGGGTTCACAGGATAAACTATGTTCTTTCTTTAGTGACCTTAATAACAATGATCTCAATGTCAAGTTAACCTACAAAAGTAGCAGGGAATGTATTGAATTTCTTGATATCTTAATACAGGTGGATTGTTACGGAAATATTGAGACAGACCTATTTCGGAAGAGTACCTCTGCCAATACCCTCCTCCATGCTTCATCACAGCATCTGAAACATCTGGTTAACAACATTCCGGTTGGACAATTTTTGAGGGCCAGAAGGATATGTTCCAGCACCTCTCTGTTCGAAAAACAGGCAGATGACTTACACAGACGTTTCAAAGACCGTGGTTATGGGAAGAAATCTATTTGTAAAGCTTATACAAGAGCTCGCCACAGTGAAAGAATTGATCTGCTAAATAACAAACCTCGTACTGTTCTCTTGGATTCAAAGGTACGCTGTGTCTTTGACTATAACTCCCACAGTGAGGAGGTATATGAAATTATACAGAAAAACTGGGCAGTTCTGTCTTTGGACAAAACTATCTCTCAATTCATCGATACGAAGCCATCTATCACATATAGAAGAGCTCGGAATCTACGTGATCATTTGGTACACAGCTATCATAAGGGACCTGGAACAGGATATATCTTCGGCTCAAAAGGTCCAAAATGGGGATGTTGGGGCGTGGCCAAGGCACAGGACAGCATGGCAGCTTAATCCTGAGCTCCTGAAGGCTGCGCTTTAAAAAAGCAACTTTAAAGCAAAGAAGAAGATCTTCTACTGACATATTCACATGGATTGATTCCCTATCATCCAGGGAATATTATGAGACTACTGAGACTCCTCCAGCCCTACTGATCAAAGAGATATTCCGTGCTGAAACTACTGGGAGAAGGCCTGAACTCAGCTCACACCGGAGCTGCGACGGGGCCCTGCAGGCCTGCGGGCCTGTATGTTTCTCTGTGGGTGGTCCCTGCTCCTTCCTGCCTCCGGACTCCAGTACTTTATACACCGGGTCTACTGACTGCCAACAAGCCCCTTTTGGAAGGAGTAGTGAGGCTCTGAAGATATAACAGACTGTGACGAGGCCTGGTGGGCCTGCGGGCCTCTGTTTCATTGTGGGGGCCTTCCCACCTCCGGACCGCAAAGCATAGCTCCCGTTACCGGGTCTCTCTCATCTACCAACAAGTCTCACCTGTAATCTGCGACGCAGCTCACCCGGTCCCGGACCCGACTCCCCCGTGCTGACAGGCACCTCTCCCTGCTGACAAGCCGCGCGGTCCCGCTGCTGTAGTGACAGGGATCGCGTGACAACTTGTCCCCCTCTACGGACCTGCAACCAAGCGAGAAGACCCTGAGACCGGAGACCTGAGAAGACCGACGGGACCCTGCTCCTTGAGGATCGAACCCCTACTATCAAGCTACGGGACCCATTCTGCCTTAAGATGCCGGCGGCCGCCCGATAACCCGTCCCTGCACCCAGCTGAAGTGGCTCCACGGAGGACCAGACTGGATCTGCGGGACCCCACTCCTTAAAGAAGCAGCGCTGCTCCCCCGGACCAAGCCTCCTTACTTCCACGGGACCCCGGGGACAAGACTTCTGACACCGACTGAGGACCGGGACCCCAAGCCTGAGCGACGCGGAGACCCAGGAGACGGAGCGGGACTGCACACACCAAGCCATCAAGGTTAGCTAAGCCCAGGCTGACGCCAGGGTTCTTACCGTGTCTCTGTGGGGCCGTTCTCCGCGATCCCGGGGCTGCTCTGGTGGCAGCGGTGTCCCCTCTTCTCGCTGCAGAGCCGCTCTGACCTTCTCTCCCTCCAGCTGACAGGCACCGCCGGTGTCTGTGGCCCGGCTCCCTCCTCATCTGTGTGGCTGTTCCCCGTATTCCCGGGGCTGTTCTCGTGGTAGTGGTGCCCCCTCCTCTGCTGCAGAGCCGCTCTGCTCCTCTCTCACCCCAACTGACAGGCGCCGCCGGTATCCACGGCCCGTCTCTCCGCGATCCCGGGGCTGTTCTGGTGGCGGCGGTATCCCCCCTCCTCTTGCTGCGGGGCCGCTCTGCTCCTCTCTGCTCCCAGCTGGCGGGCGCTGCCGGTGTCCGCGGTCCGTGTCACTCCTCTTCCCGCTGTGCCGCTCTGCTGTCTTTGTGCCTCCGGTGTCTGGTCCCTGCCGACTCCCGTTGATTGCCTCCTCCTCCTGCTGCAGCGCCGCTGAGCTCTCGCTTGCCCCCGGTATTTGAGCCCTGCCGGCTCCCACAGACTGCCTTTCCACTCCTGCAGCAGCGCCGCTGTGCTTTATCTGCCCCCGGTATTTGAGCCCCGCCGGCACATTTAAATTATTTCCCGCCTCCTGCTGCAGCGCCGCTCTGCTCCTCTGTCCATGGTACTGAACCACTATCAGTACATATAGAACGGCTCAATAAACACCGGACGGTGTATTACTGATTGGCGCATGGGGCTTGACTCTGGGGGGGAAGGGAAAGGTGGAACCGCTGCTGTCCTACTAATCATATATAGTGACCACACTATCCAGTCTATAGTATATATAAAAGTTACTGTTTAAAGAATTCTGCAGGTCTCTACAACAGTTGGCTCTCTACAAAGCCCTATATGGGCCTTTTAACAGCTACCTGAAGACCTTATTGACTTTAATAAGAGACACAGGGGACAGGAATTAGCTGTCCTTCTTCACATACAGCACAAGAGGGACATTCTTATAAACTTGCCTGCCGGAAGCTTTTTTTTTTTTTTTCCTTAAAGGGACAGTACCTGCAAATTGACTGCCTGTTGTCTTGGATACATTAGTAACCTGATCATTACAACTACCTGTTGATCTACTGTCTCTGCATTGGTTACTATATACCCTAATATCAATATACCTTTTTTCATTGTGAACTTCTCCTGATTTTTTTGGGAACTTTTGATTGCCTGTATCTTTGAAAACTGTAACTCGGCGACGCTTAAGTATTAGTTGCATCTGTTCTTGACCTGTATGTACATTATATACTAATCATATGTTCATAACCTATTAATACTTAATTCTTCCCAGGTAATCCACATCCTAGACAATTACTTGTATTTCTGAGTGGTGCCATCCCTCAAAATTTACATAGATAATTATACTTGTCCTTAAATATCCTAAGTCTCATTTAGGCGCCCTCTGAGCTAAAATCAACCTATAACAGTGAAATAGTAGTAGCTAAATCTCGCTACTGGCAGGCGGTAATTTTAGCCCCAATTAAATCCATTCATCTCTTTTATATCAGATCATATCTAACAAGGATACCTTACAATGGCTTCTAAACTCAAAAATACACAGAAGCCCATAGAATCTTCTTCCAGGCCCAGATCCGCCACAGGGAAAACCCTCCAAAACTTTTCTTGCTCCAATCCATTGGAGGATTCCCCTAATCTCATCAGTCCTATAAAATCTAGATCTCCCATTAAAAGATCGGAAGACTACTCAGAATCCAAAAATTCGAAAAAGACATTCTCCCTCAATAACCCTCAAAAAATCGAAACCTCTCCCAAACTTCAAAGATCCGCTAATCAAAAAACAGTTATTGGAAACAAGGAGGAGGAAATGGATCTATCCGTCTCTCATAAAAGAAGAGACCCGGGGGATTGGGGCAACAAATACTCACTTCTCGCAGAAGTCTCTGAGGACGATTCCTCAGACACATCCCCCAATCCGAGCCCAGATAAAAGACGCTCCAAAAAAGATTCATCTCCTCCTCCCCTTGATCTTGAAATCAACAAATTACCAAATCCGTCTATATCTCAGAACCTACATGATAGTGACCTTGGGTCATACCTGGATAAATTAACAAAAATGATAGATATGAATATGAAAATCGGCTTCGATAAACAAGTAGACACTATTAAATCCACATTAGACTCTTTTGGCGCTAAATTAGAGGAAAATGCTAAGAGACTCAGTGTATTAGAAGAGAAAACTGAGACTCTCTCCTCTGAAAATGCAGAAATTAAATCGGAGCTTAGGAGACTTAGGTTAAAAGTGGCGGATTTGGAGGATAGGAGTCGAAGGAATAATCTTAAAATCAGGGGTATTCCCGAAAGTGTCTCTACTTCCAGCCTTTCTGGGTATGTCAAGGATTTGTTTCGCAAAACCATTCCATCCCTTTCCGATCAAGATCTCATTGTGGATAGAGTACATCGCTTGTTCCGCCCTACCTCTATTTCCCCAGATCTGCCAAGAGATACTATACTAAGACTTCATTTTTTCACCACCAAGGAGAAAATTTTAAACTTCATCAGAGATGAAAAAAGGTTCCCCGATCCCTTCTAAAAGTCTTTGCGGATTTTTCTAAGGAGACTATGGATGCGAGAAGAGCATTCAAAACAACGACAGACAGACTAAGAAACATGGGTATCCCATATAGATGGGGTTTTCCGGTGAAATTGTTGGTGTTTTTCAAAGGGAAAACATTCACCCTACTTGACCCGGAGGAGGGCCCTAAATTTTTCACTCATATAAAAGATGTTCCTCACAAGGAAACAAAATCACCTAACCTTTAGGACCAATGGAATTCTCCACGAAGCACAAAACTCTAAATTGATATCCATCATATTTTAGTAGACAACAATGGTCTGGTGGGAGTCTCATGTTTGCTCTCAGTCTACCATTTTGATCTTCTTTATATAGTGCCTTCACGGTCTTGTGCCACACTTTATTGTTTTTCCCCACAATCCGAAGGAGAACCTTACAGGTGAAGGTTCCTTCTGGAAGTTTTGTTTCGTTTTGTTTCGTTTTAATTCAGAATTTTGTTTTTACTATTATCATAGAAAATTCTCTGTCTATCGGATTTTAATTGTCATATATTCTGAACTAGTCGAGATTGTACACATACTTTACTTTATCACTGAATTGTTTCATTTTGTGGTTCGTTGAGTCAACCAGCCCCTTCCCCCAGTGTCATAGCGTGCTTATTCATCTCATCTTAACTGTCTATGTCAATTAAGGTCCTTACCTACAATGTTAGAGGTTTGAATAACCCCAGTAAAAGATTCTCCCTTTGGAAGGAGTTAAATCTCCTCGGAGCAGATGTCGCTTGTCTCCAAGAAACTAGATTTGCCGAGGGAAAACACCCCAAATTTAGTCATAATAATTTCCCCCACATCTTTGAGTCCACTAGTGACCGCAAAAAAGCGGGAGTAGCAACACTGATAAAAAATTCCATCCCATTTGAACTAATAGATCAACATAAAGATTCCAAAGGTAGATACCATATCTTGATCTGTAAGTTAAACAACCATGAATGCACTGTTGTGAATTTATATGCCCAAAATAAAAGACAAATTTCATTCCTAAATAAAGTTTTGGCAAAAGTCGAAAAGGTCAGAAGAGGCGAACTAATCCTCCTAGGAGATTTCAATATGGTCCCGGATGGTCATGTTGACTCCTCTTCCCCCAATCGTCACCTATATTCTACGCTGAACAGTTGGCTCTCCAGAAATGAACTATTCGATATCTTCAGATGTTTGAATACAACATCTAAGGAGTTTTCTCATTTCTCGGACGCTCACCAGACAGCCTCTAGAATAGATCTAATACTATCAGACATCTTTACCCTCCCTAAATTCTCTGACATTTCTATTGGTTACAGATCTCTTTCAGATCATGCTCCCGTAATAAGCAAAATTCTTCTTGGCCCCTGTTTAAAAAATGGATTCCTATGGAAATGTAAATCATCTATTATTCATAACCCCAAGAATAAAATAGTAATAGAGAAGGCTATCTCTAATTACTTTAAAGAAAATGATACTCCAGAGCTGTCCAACCCATTCTCAATTTGGTGCGCTCATAAGGCCGTCCTCCGTGGCATTCTAATGCAGATTTCCTCCTCCGAAAAAAAAGAAAACAGACGAAAAATAATCTCTCTTCACAAATTAATCAAAGAAAAAGAACTAGCCCAAACCAACCTCCCTTCTCCCTCCCCAGCAATTCAAAAAGAACTTCTAAATTTAAGGGTGGAACTAAAATCTGAAATTTTGGCCTCCTACGATTCAATTATTCAAAAATCCAAATTTAATTATTATGCCGCTTTAAACAAACCTACACGTTTCATGGCCCGTATCGTTAAACAGAAAAGAGCTTCCAATAGAATTGACAAAATTAGAAATGAAAACGGTACAATATTTTCCCACCCAAAAGACATTGCGAATCAATTTGCAGAATTTTATAAAAAATTATACAACATCAACTCAGACCCTTTGACTCCCCAACCAAACCCAGATTTAATTAATAGTTTTTTGTCCTCAATAAATTTACCTAAACTGAACCCTCTGGATCTCGAGACTTTGAACCAACCCTTTTCCGACCTTGAAACTACAAATACAATTAAGCAACTAAAGCCCTTCAAGGCCCCGGGTCCAGATGGGTTTATCAACGAGTACTATAACATTTTTTATAATCATCTCACCCCTTATCTCACTAAAATTTTTAATCGCGCATCTGCCAAAGGCTCTTTCCCCCCAGAAATGCCACCCGGATTGACATCCGGTTCCAGGAGCGCGCCAAAGAGGTCACCCATGAGAGGAGGTTTCCACGTCTAGCCCGTACCTTTCAGAAACCCGTCTCTTCTCCCGCTACTCCCCAGGCGCACTCACCCGAGCCTATGCAGGTCGACCAGACCAAGATGGTCAAAACCCGTCAAGAGTTACGCCGAGCTGAGGGGAGCTGCTTCTACTGTGGCAGTAAGGAGCACCGGATCCGTACCTGCCCGGAGAGGTCGGGAAACGCCTGTGTCTAGGATCGCTCAGAGAGGTCGTCCTAGACAAGAATAAACCCTCTCCATCTCTGTTGCTGTCGGTCTCTATCATCTGCGGGGAGAACCGTTATTTTGAACTAGCCCAACTAGACTCTGGAGCTGCCGGAAATCTCATTTCTCAGTCCCTGGTAGAAAAATACCGCATTCCCCCCAAACCTCTGGCTGTACCCTTATCTGTCGCTGCCGTGGATGGGGGCCTCTTACCACGTCCCATCCAACTCATCACCGAATCTATTACTCTGCAAGTGGGAATGCTGCACTCTGAGAGCATCTTCTTTCATGTTCTGCCTGGACTCTCTCACGCCCTCTTGCTAGGCCTACCTTGGCTTCAGAGACATGCACCCGTGCTTGATTGGCAGACCGGAGAAGTCCTTCGCTGGGGACAGGACTGCCATAAGACTTGTTTAGTTCCCGTCCATCCTGTCCGTCCTTCTCCTACCCCAGCTAATCTACCTGGACTTCCGATTCCCTATTGGTCTTATGCGGACGTCTTTAATAAAAAGGAGGCAGAGACATTACCCCCTCATAGACCATACGACTGCCCAATCGACGCCGGAGCTACTCCTCCCCATGGCCGTATTTACCCTTTGTCCGCTGCTGAGACCCGGTCCATGTCTGAATATATTGAGGAGAATCTGGCCCGGGGATTTATCCGGAAATCTACCTCTCCGGCGGGAGCAGGCTTCTTCTTCGTTAAAAAGAAGGACGGCTCACTCCGTCCCTGTATAGACTATAGAGGCCTTAACCAGATCACGGTGAAGAATAAATACCCCCTTTCGCTCATTCCGGAATTATTTGACCGTCTGAGGGGGGCTAGAATCTTCGCCAAGCTGGACCTCCGTGGGGCCTATAACCTGGTCCGTATCCGTCAGGGGGATGAATGGAAGACGGCATTCAACACCCGGGACGGCCACTATGAATACCTGGTAATGCCCTTTGGTCTCTGTAACGCTCCCGCCGTCTTTCAGGAGTTGGTCAATGACATCTTCCGGGACCTTCTCTACTCCTGCGTAGTGGTGTACCTGGACGACATCTTGGTCTTCTCTCCGGATCTTCTCACTCACCGGAGGGATGTTCGTCAGGTCCTGCTCAGGCTCAGGCAGAACCACCTCTACGCTAAATATGAGAAGTGCCTCTTTGAGCAGACCTCGCTTCCGTTTTTGGGCTACATAATTTCTCAGACCGGCCTACGAATGGATCCTGAGAAACTGTCTGCCATCGAGAAGTGGCCTCGACCAGAGGGGTTGAAGGCTATTCAGCGGTTCCTGGGCTTCGCCAACTACTACCGCCTCTTCATACCGCACTTCTCTTCCCTTACAGCCCCAATCTCTGCGCTCACCCTTAAGGGCACTAATCCCAGAGAATGGCCGCCCGAAGCAGAGGAAGCCTTTCTTTCCTTAAAACAGGCTTTCTCTTCCGCCCTGGTGCTGCATCGCCCGGACGGCAACAAGCAACAAGCAATTCTTCCTGGAAGTTGATGCCTCCTCCTCTGGAGCCGGAGCGGTACTTACCCAAAAATCGTCCTCCGGAAGAATGGTAACTTGCGGCTTCTTCTCCAAACTCTTCTCCTCTTCTGAGCGCAACTATTCTATAGGAGACCGAGAGTTATTGGCCATTAAGCTGGCACTGGAGGAGTGGCGTTACCTGCTCGAGGGGGCTCTTCACCCGGTAATAATTTACACAGACCACAAGAACTTGGCTTACCTCCAGAGTGCCCAGAGACTTAACCCGCGCCAAGCCCGGTGGTCCTTGTTTTTTGCTCGCTTTGATTTCGTTCTTCATTTTCGCCCGGCTGACAAAAGCATCAAAGCTGACGCCTTGTCCCGATCCTTCCTGGTGTCTGATCTCGAGGAGGAACCTAAACACATCATCGATCCCGCCAGAGTAATGCAGGTGGCCCCCGTGAATCTAAATCGTCTCCCTCCCGGTAAGACGTTCGTAACTGTACCTGATCGGTAGAAGATCCTACACTGGGGTCACTCGTCTAAGCTAGCTGGCCACGCCGGTCAGAAAAAGACCCTCCAGCTTATTACCCGGCACTACTGGTGGCCTACCCTGCACAAGGACGTAATAGACTTTGTTTCTGCCTGTGTGTCCTGCTCCCGCAACAAGGTTCCGAGACACCTGCCAGCCGGTCGCCTTCCTCCTCTTCCAGTACCTGCTGCCCCCTGGCAGCATATAGCTATGGACTTTATTACAGATCTCCCTGTCTCTGCCGGTTGTACGGTCATTTGGGTGGTCGCTGACTGTTTTTCCAATATGGCTCACTTCATTCCCCTGCCGGGTCTCCCGTCTGCACCCGAGCTGGCTAAAGACTTTATCCGCCACATCTTCCGTCTCCATGGCCTGCCTCTCCACATCTTGTCGGATCGTGGGGTTCAGTTCACCTCACGCTTCTGGAGAGCCACATGTAAGCTGCTAGACGTCACCCTGGACTTCTCCTCCGCTTACCACCCACAGTCCAATGGTCAAGTGGAGCGGATCAATCAGATCCTGACCAGTTACCTCCGGCACTTCGTTAATGCCCACCATTCAGACTGGGTGGATCTCCTACCTTGGGCCGAATTCTCTTACAATAACCACGAGAGCGAATCTTCCTCCAAATCCCCGTTTTTTGTAGTCTTCGGTCAGCATCCTTGGATCCCATTTCCAGTCTCCACCTCGGTGGACAATCCGGCTGCGGAATCCCTCGTTAGCGAATTTTCCTCCATTTGGGAGAACACCCGATCCGCACTCCTTCAGTCGTCCGAGCGGATGAAAAAACACGCTGACAAAAGACGCCTGGATCCTCCACAATTCCGTCCTGGAGATAAAGTCTGGCTCTCGTCCAAGTATGTCCGGCTCAAGGTTCCTTCCTACAAGTTAGGGCCTCGGTTCATCGGCCCACTGGAGGTTATCAACAGATCAACCCGGTGGCCTATAAATTGAAACTCCCGGCCAACTTGCGGATCCCTAACTCCTTCCATGTATCTCTCCTCAAACCCGTGGTACTTAACTCTTTTTCCAAGTCTACAGGTACGCCTCCTGCTCCGGTTTCTGCTGAAGACGAGTTTGAGGTAGAGAACATTCTGGCCACTAAAAGGGTAAGAGGAAAGACCTTTTTTCAAGTAGATTGGAAGGGGTTTGGTCCTGAGGAGAGAACGTGGGAGCCCCGGGAGAACATCCATGCCCCTCTCATCCTTGACAAATTTCTGTCTGGCCTAAAGAAGGGGGGGCCTAAAGGGGGGGTACTGTAGCGTCGGCGTCCCTGCCTCCTGCTAGGCAGGGACGCTGTTCCCCTCACCTCTCCGCTCCGTGCCCTGCGTCTTCCTCCTGCTCTGCTTGCAGCGCGCACTCCTTCCGGCCACTGTGCTTAGGGCGCGCGCGCGCTCCCCCTCTCTTAAAGGGGCCGCGCGCGCCGTCCTTAGGAGTCCCCGGCCAATGGCCGGAGGATCTCTCCATATATAAGGCACCTCCTCCAAAATGGAGGTGCCCGAGCAATGTTGTAGCATAGTTCATCACTCTGCTTCAGCCCTCAGGTCCCGTTACCAGTTACCTGCCAGTTACCTGCCAGTTTCCTGTCTGATACCTGCCTGACTCGTGTCTATCTGCTGTTATTCCTGCGGTCCGACAGTCTGCCTACCAGCCCTGCCAGTCTGTCTATGGATCCGTTTGCCCACTCACCTGGGAGCTCTCACCTGCTTCCTGCCTGCTAGCCTACCTGGAGGCTCTGCCGTCACGTGCTGTGACCATCTGCCCGTCCAGAGAATCTTACCCGCTCACCTGGGAGTGCTCACCTGCTACCTGCTCGCTAGCTTACCTGGAGGCTCTGCCGTCACGTGCTGTGACCACCTGCCTGTCCAGAGACTCTTGCCCGCTCACCTGGGAGCGTCCACCGGTTACCTGCCTGTTAGCCTACCCGGAGGCTCTGCCGTCACTTGCTGTGACCACCCGCTTGTCCAGAGACTCTCGCCCGCTCACCTGGGAGCGTCCACCCGCTACCTGCCTGCTAGCCTACCTGGAGGCTTAGCCATCACTTGCCGTGACCACCCGCCTGTCAAGAGACTGTCCCCGTCACTTGCCGTGACCTCCTGCCCTCTTACCCAGAGACTGTCCTTGTCACTTGCCGTGACCTCCTGCCCTCTTACCCAGAGACTGTCCCCGTCACTATTCGTGACTGCCTGCCCGCCTTCCCTGGGTGTCACCCGCTTCCTTACAAGGACTGCCCCTTTGTATAGTTGCTCTGTGGTTCCACCTCCCAGACCCGTTACAAAGTGCTTCCTATTGGTTTTATAAGTATAACCAAATGACCTCAGAAGAAAAACCCGTTTGGCGTGGCGGAAGACGTGGTCCAGCCGCAGGATCACCTATGCCCTGCAGCAACACCCAGGGCCTACGTTGAGGGTTTGCGGATGGGTCCCTCATGCTGCTACTGTTACACCCTGTTACAGAAACTTTATTGAAAAGTGTTTTATAATGTTATGGTAACCTGTAACGTTTAAAGTGAAGTGCCTCCCATAAAGGGAAGATAGTTTTATAATCTTATATGCGAATGCATTCTTAAAAATTTTCATGTCTAAATTATCGTGTCTTACTCTGTTCCAGCCCGAGGATGTGCTGTGTTTTACCAGGGGGGAGTGTGGCGCCCCTGAGGGTTCAGTCACCACAGAGGTACTGCACCTCACCCAGAGGTGTGGTATTCCCTTCTCTCAGGTAAGGAGGGAGTGCTGCCCAGAACCCCAACACCTACATCCAACACTACACTGCTCCAGGCTGGCTGGAAGGGCAAGATGCAATGTGTTTTACTGCTGAGCCCTGTCCCTGGCTGGAGTGGGGGGAACCCAAAGGTAGGGGGAACCAGTAGTGGGTGTGGGTGGAGGAAGTAGTTTAGGGGAGCACTTTGAAAGTAGGTATAAAAAGGGAAGCCATCTTAGGGTGGCAGTGGAGTAAGAGGAGTGAGTGAGTGAAGACAGTCAGGGAGCAGAGTCTCTTTAGGAGCTCTGCTCCACAAGTAGGGCCCAGTCTTCGAGGCCCAGGAGGGGAGCAGAGGAGAAGGCTCCGTTCTAGTAAAAGGGATTCTAGGGGGTACGGCGAGTGCAGGACGGCACCCGTACGCCCCGAATCTGCCAGGTGTCAGAAGGATCGTAGGCCGCAAGAAGGGGACCGGTCCCTGGACCAGTCGTGTAACTTCAAGTCTCGGCTGGAAAAACCGGAGGCTTCTGGCTTTCATAGTCCAGTTGCCAAAGCCTCATTCTAATCCCCGTGAGGGTCAAGCAGGTCTGGGAACTCCAGTAAGACAGGAGGGACTTCAGAGCACCCAAGCAGGATTGAAAGTGGGGAAGCGCAGGGCAGGAGGGAGAAGACCCAGCGTGAAGACGGTCTAGTGAGGAACACAAGAGAGCGGGGTTCCGTCAGGCATTCCTAAATCACCTAAGGAAGAGCTGAACCTCTGTTCTGGTGAACGCAGCGCGACGTGGGAAGCTGTAAGCTGACAGTGCAACCTGAGGAACTTAACAACAATGCCTCCGTCCATTTATTCATCTGCGCCATCTTTCCCCCTTCACTACAACGCCCAGGGCAACCACCAGCACTTACACTGCCCTGGAGCTAGCTCTTCCTGTGGAGAGCCGCACCATCCCTGCTGCAGTTGTGGCACCCCTGAGGGTTCAGTCGCCACAGAGGTACTGCACCTCACCCAGAGGTGTGGTGTTTCCTTCTCTCAGGTAAGGAGGGAGTGCTGCCCGGAACCCCAACACCCACATTCAACACTACACTGCTCCAGGCCGGCTGGAAGGGCAAGATGCATGTGCACAGTGCTGAGTTCTGTCCCTGGCTGGAGGTAGGGGGAACCAGTAGTGGGTGTGGGTGGAGGAAGTAGTTTAGGGGAGCACCATACAGTGAAGTATAAAAAGGGAAGCCATCTTAGGGTGGCAGTGGAGTAAGAGGAGTGAGTGAGTGAAGACAGTCAGGGAGCAGAGTCTCTTTAGGAGCTCTGCTCCACAAGTAGGGCCCAGTCTTAGAGGCCCAGGAGGGGAGTAGAGGAGTAGGCTCCGATCTACAAAAGGGATCCTAGGGAGTACAGCGAGTGCAGGACGGCACCCGTATGCCCCGAATCTGTCAGAAGACAGAGGGATTGTAGGCCGCAAGAAGAAGGGGACCGGCCCCTGGACCAGCCGTGTTACTCCAGGTCTCGGCTGGAAAAACCGAAGGCTTCTGGCTTATATAGTCAGTTGCCGAAGCCTTATTCTAATCCCCGTGAGGGTCAAGCAGGTCCGGGAACTCCGATGAGACAGGAGGGACTTCAGAGCACCCGAGCGGGATTGAGAGTGGGAAGCGCAGGGTAGGAGGGAGAAAGCCCCAGCGTGAAGATGGTCTAGTGAGGAACACAAGAAAGTGGGGTTCTGTCAGGCATTCCTAAATCACCTGAGGAAGAGCTGAACCCCTGTTCTGGTGACCGCAGCGCGACGTGGGAGGCTGTAAGCTGACAGTGCAACCTGAGGAACTTAACAACTGTAAGTAAAGACTCGGATGACTGCACCTCACTGCCTCCGTCCATTCTTTCATCTGCGCCATCTTTCCCCCTGCACTACAACGCCCATCGCAACCACCAGCACTTACACTGCCCTGGAGCTAGCTCTTCCTGTGGAGAGCCACACCATCCCTGCTGCAGTAACATCAGCTTCAGAGGACTGCTCCGCAGCTGCGGCTCCCTTTAGCCGCATTCCACAGGTGGTGTCACGAACACTTTATAAAATCCCCTATAAATAATTCCCCTTTTTGTTGACCGCTCTGGGCCACGGACCGGGCCAGCCGCCATGATATCCCCCACCAGCATCCATAGGCCTGGCTGCCGAGTACCCCTCGGCCCTGGGGGCGTGTCAATCCTTCTTCCGGGGATTCTTCCTGAGTAGGCTCTTCTGGGGCACTTACAGGTCTTACTTGCAGTGGAGGGTCTTCTGGCTGTTGGTAGAAGTGTACCACAGGTATTATTACAGCTCCATCCAGTTGAGGCCAATCTGCCGGAAAATCACCTAAGACAGTATGGAGTACACCTTCTTTGGGTTCTTCAGGCACTATAAGAGGTACTTCTTCCTGTGGCTTCAACGGACCTGGGCACAACTTCAAGTGGTCTCTTGAGACTGTTGCAGTTGTCTTACCCCCATCTTTACTGATTAGACAGGTTTTCCTATTGTCGAACTTGGAATACAACACAGTGTAAGGCTCTCTTTCCCACTGGTCGTCAAGCTTGTGGTTTCTTCTCTTTCACCTCAGCACAACTTCTCCAGGTGTTAAGGGTTCTGCTGGTGAACTCTTGTTGTACTGTGCTTCCTGCTTATCCCTCACCCTATTCAGACTGTCTTCGACACAGGCCTGTACTCTCCTGTACTGCTCTTGCCGATTTGTATCCCAGTCTTCAGTGGACATATCCACTTCTGGTTCTACCACTCCGAGTTCCAGGTCCATGGGCAACTTTCCCGGTCTTGCTCTCATGAGGTACGCTGGAGTACAATTTGTAGAACTCACAGGTATGTGATTGTACAGATCTACCAGGTCAGGTAGTTTGTCTGGCCACTGATTCCTTTCTTCGAGAGGTAAGGTCTTCAACAGGTCTATGACGATATTGTTCATCTTTTCACATAGACCATTGGTTTGAGGGTGGTACGGCGTAGTCCGAATCTTCTTACACCCATACAGATGGCAAAACTCTTTGAACAGCTCGGCTTCAAAGGCAGGGCCTTGATCCGTCAGCACCTTATCCGGGTATCCATGGGGCCTGCAGAAGTATGCTTGAAACGTCCT
The DNA here is from genome assembly GCF_046119375.1 of Phyllobates terribilis. Lineage (NCBI taxonomy): Eukaryota > Metazoa > Chordata > Amphibia > Anura > Dendrobatidae > Phyllobates > Phyllobates terribilis. Next base: position 73,460,828 of record NW_027362770.1, on the reverse strand, counting down.
TGCTGCAGTTTCTGCCGTCAGATCCTTGACGGGGGCTACCACCAAGAACTGGGAGTAGTGATCCACCATGGTCAGGGCATAGGAGTATCCTGACCTGCTGGGTGACAGCTTGACGTGATCCAGGGCAACGATCTCCAAGGGTCGAGTTGTCTTGATGGGCTGCAGGGGTGCCTTCTGGCTGCTGTAGTCTTTTCTTCTGAGGCTACAGGGTCCACAATCCCGGCAACACCTCTCTATGGAACTCCGCATTCCAACCCAATAAAACCGACTCTTCAGGAGGGTTTCCAGTTTCTTCCAGCCAAAGTGCCCTGCTTGATCATGGTAGGCCTCTAACACCATCTGGATGTCTGTCCTGGGCACTACGATCTGCCATACCATCTCATGGGTCCTAGGGTTGACATACCTCCGGCACAGCTTCTCCCTATAGATGAACAGCCCATTTCTCTCATTCCACAGTTGCTTGGCTTGTGGAGGAGCGTCCTTCTCCAGGGAGGAACCTTCCTGGGTTATCAGTTCTTTGATACGGCTGACAACCGGGTCACTGTCCTGGGTCTCCTTCCTACTGTGATGAGGTAAACGGTTTAGTGTCTTACCACTATACCTCCTGGAGGTGCACTGCTCGTGGATCATCCCATTTCTGTGGAAGGCAGGTAGCTCAATCTCCTCCAGGTCATCCACTTCTTCTTTAGTGTTCGACTGGTGAGGCATTCTGGATAGGGCATCGGCGTTGGCGTTCTTGTGGCCTGCCCGGTACTTGATGGTGAACTGATAGTTTGACAGTCGGGCCATCCAACGCTGTTCCATGGCTCCCAATTTGGCTGTCTCTAGATGTGTCAAGGGGTTGTTGTCAGTATAGACTGTGAACTTAGTGGAGGCTAGGTAGTGCTTGAATCGTTCAGTGATGGCCCAGACCAAGGCCAGGAACTCCAACTTGAAAGAGCTATAGTTTTCTGGATTCCTCTCGGTAGGACGAAGCTTCCTGCTGGCATAGGCAAACACCTTCTCTTTGCCATACTGCTTCTGACTCAACACTGCTCCTAGTCCCTCGTTGCTGGCATCAGTGTAAAGCAGGAAAGGTTGGCTGTAGTCAGGGTAGGCCAGGATTTCTTTGCCAGTCAGGATCTCTTTCATCACTGTAAAGGACTCAGCCTGTTCTTTACCCCACTGGAAGGGAGGATTTTTACCTCTGTTGGACTGTCCTACCAGGAGATTTTGCAAAGGCGCTGCCTTCTTGGTGTAGTCCTTTACAAATCTCCGGTAATACCCGACCAGTCCCTGGAACTGACGCACCTCCTTGAGATTCTTCGGTTTTGGCCATTTCTGGATGGCAGTGACCTGCTCCGGGTCTGGTGCTACTCCTTCTGGACTGACGATGTGCCCCAGGTACTGAACCTTCTGTTTGAGCAGGTGGCACTTGGAAGGCTTCAATTTCATCCCATACCGGGACAACAACTCAAATACCTCCGCCAGGTGCTTCAAATGGTCCTTATACGTCTTGGAGTACACTATCACGTCATCCAGGTATAGCAGCACGGTCTCGAAATTACAGTGCCCCAAACAGCACTCCATCAATCTCTGGAACGTTTCAGGGGCGTTGCAGAGTCCGAACGGCATACTGTTGAACTCGCAGAGTCCCATCGGGGTAGTGAAGGCCGTCTTCTCCCGGTCCTCCTCAGCAACTGCTACTTGCCAGTACCCACTAGTGAGGTCAAGGGTAGAGAAGTAATTTGCAGACTTTAGTGCAGCCAGGGATTCCTCTATACGGGGCAAAGGGTATGCATCTTTATGTGTTATGCTATTTACCTGTCTGTAATCTACACACATCCTCATACTTCCATCCTTTTTCCTGACCAGGACCAAGGGAGCTGCTCAGGGGCTACAGCTATCTCTTATTACCCCTGCTTTTTTTATGTCATGCAACATTTCCTTCGCTTTCTGGTAGTGTGCTGGTGGTATGGGCCTGTAACATTCTTTGATGGGTGGATGGTCACCTGTGGGTATATGGTGTTGTACCCCTTTAATCCTCCCAAAATCAAGTGGGTGTTTGCTGAATACCTGTTTGTATTCCTGGACCACCCTGTGTACACCTTGTTTTTGATGGACAGGAGTGGCGTCAGTCCCCACATGGAGCTGTTGACACCAATCCCTCACCTGGATTTCTGAGTCATTACCCTCCACTGTGTCTGATGAGGTTAAGGACTCTACTGTGTGTATGGCGTTGTTATCCACAGAATACAATCTGGCAACTGTGGCGTATCGTGGCAGCTTAATCTCTTCCTCCCCGTAATTTAGGAGACGGACGGGTACCTTCCCATTGCGTACATCAACTACCCCTCTGGCAGTTAAGAGTGTAAGAGTGTAGGTCTGTGCTCTGAGCTAATGGGCTCTACTACCACCTGGTAGTTCTGTCCTCTTAGACCTATTGCTGCTCTACACCAAATCAGCATTTCATTCATTGGGGGAATTACAATGGGTATTGGGTCTGTCACCCATACATTACCAATTTCACCACCTGATAGCTTTACCTGTTGCTGGTACATAAGGGCTTGGATCTCTTTCTGGAGCACCCTCCTCTGCCCTGGCTTGGCAGTGTCAGCCATCTGTTTGAGCAAGAATAACACTTCTCCCAAACAGTTAACAACAACATTAGTACCAAGTATCATGTGCAAGTCTGTATCACCAGGATAAGTCTCTACTACAATTAGTCCCTGGTCCTTCAGTTCCACTCTTCCCACCTTTACTGCCACATCCTTAACCCCGACTAGGTTAAGGGGAAGGCCATTGGAGGCATACATGGAAAGGTTTGGATCTGGCGGGTGAAATTCGTCTATGGAGCAGAACCTTTTGTAGAGGACATCAGGCATGATGGTTACCTGAGATCCAGTGTCCAGCAGGGCAGGTGTCGCGATGCCATCCAGCACAATAGACAGGAAAGTTCTTCCTCCCACGAACCGATGGTACCAGTTTGATGGGCCTGGTTGGTCTACTCCTGGGTGTCGGCCCTCGGCCCCAGGGTTTTCTCGTTTAAACGGCAGGTCCGGGCAGCGTGGCCTGCCTTGTGGCAACGGTAGCAGACGAGTTCCTTTGGTGGGCGACGTTGGTCGTTGGTCCTCCCGCGGGGTGGCGTTGTCCTCCTTCTTCTCCTCATCCAGGGGACATCCTCAGGGCTGTCGGCGAGTAGGATCCTTCCCTCCGGCTCGGGCTCCCTCTGTAGCTGCAGGGTGCTCAGGACAGTGGCCAAGGTTTTACTTAGCTGGCGCACTTCAGAGCGCAGGCTGTCCAGCTCGCTAGGGGGTACTGTTTGCATCTTTGTTTCAGCCGTTAATGAAGGAGCAGTGGGTGCTGCGGGCACTGGGGTGGCCCCACCCTGGTAATGTTGGATAGCAGTATCTGTTGTTTCCAGGGGCTGCAGACCCTTTATAGCCATGTCCTTAAGGGTGTCAAAGGTGGCATCTGGATGATCTAAGGCCCACCACCGTACAGTTCTGCTCTCCTCCTGGGACCTCAAACCCCGGATGAATTGTTCCGTCAGCATTTTATTTTCATCATGTATGCTGGCTGGACTAACCTGTTTCAGGGCCCGCAGCTCCTCTTGCAAGCGCCAGGCATAGTCCCCGACACTGTCCTCAGGATTCTGAGAGCAATGGTAGAACCTCATCCGGAGGTCTGTCTCAGTGCGGTCCTCAAAGACAGCTTGGAGCTTCTTAAATATGATGGATACTGACTCCTGGTCTGCGGCCGGCCAAGCTTCAGCTTCCCGCTCTGAAGCACCAGTCAATAGTCCTAGTACAACAGCGGCTCTCTGCTTACCAGTCATAGAATACATGTCCAGTACACCGCATATTTTTCTCTTGAACCCAGACAGGGTGTCTGGTTTGCCATCATACTGGGGAAGCCATTTCACTCCAGGGATATACGGCAGGGCCATGGGTAGTAACGGAGTCACGACCCCCTCTTCTTCTTGCGTGGCGACAGGAAAATGGCGGATAATGGCGGGAAAACTTCACCACAGTAAGTGTTACAGTCTTTTAAGACGCACAGTACCCGGTGGCAACGGGCACGGAATCCTGTTCGTGACGCCAGAGATGACGCGCCCCCAGAGCCACTGCCGAAATTCCTTTCACAGGCTGGGTGGAAGTGACTTTCCAACACAGGCCACGAAGAACAGCAACACCATTGAGCTCTTAGTACCTTTTCTCGTGACCAGTGATCAGAAGGTAATAAATAAACACCGATAAATCATTTAGGCCAGAAAAAGACAATAAGTCACACCAAAATAAGGCAAAAAAACAACCACATAGCCAAAATTAGAACTTGCCAAAACTTTAATAAAGACATATAGAGGTAAATACACACAATAGTAAAATCAAAGACACACCACAGAAGAAAAAGGATGGAGAGTCTGGACCCCAAAAATATGTAAGGTAATGTATCCTACTTGTAGCCCCCCAGGTAGATATGTAACAGCTAGTATAAATTTTAAGGGCATTAAATACAAACCAGCAAAAATTGTATAATGTAAAAAGATTACTAAGAATTACCAAAATGGTTATCTATCAAAATATATAAATATATATAAATGGCAAGTGAAGTATAGCTAAATAAAGTGCATAAATATATATGGTATATAAAAACACCACCTAGTTATACATATATAAACAAAGCTGCATACATAAATGACAAGTGTCAATAAAAACAGCCCCTAATAGTATTTTAGAAAGTAACCATAATTACCCAAGGGCACAAGTCAATGGTCCAGGCACCCACCACACACCCGACGCGCGTTTCGCATAGGAAATGCTTCGTCCAGGGGTGATGAGATGCTGGGAGGAGCAAGTATATAAACGGATCCTGGCCAATACCATTAGAACAATAATCATAAACAGCTTGCATCCGTGTGCACAGCCTAACTTTTAATTAATTGTTGCCATAGATACCTGTGTATATAAATCGCGCCCCTGCAATGAGACGCTGCCGCCACGCCGACCGCATGTATCGGAGCCGCTGGAAAAACAAAGCAGAGATAGCATACTTCCTGTCACGTGACCGCAAGTGGTCACGTAATCGGAACTAATTCACGTGATCAGTAGGTATCGCAAAGCGCATGCGCGATGGCATTCAAATTTAAAGCAGGAGAATCACTAAGACACACAGAGGTAAACCTAGAAACCAAGTAAGGAAGCCACATAGTATACAAAGATATATATAAGAGTGAAAAAGAAATAAGAAACCATAGTGAAAACTGAAGAAATAATTCAGTATATTTATTGTTATGTCGAACCCCCCCCCCAATGGAGAAAAACAACGTGTATAGAAGTAAAATTATAACACCAAAGAAGTGCAAATAATGACAAGATAAATAGGTATGAGATAAAAAATTGATATGACAAAGATATATAATGTGACAAGAAATACCACAAAGACATGAAATATTTAAAGTGACGTGCACAGATACATAATAAATATCAAAAAAATATATATATACAGTATATATATATATATATATATATATAAAAAAACATACATATATAAAAATATGTGAAAAATATATATATTAAAAATACATATATACTAAAAATATATACATTAAAAAACAATACAAAATGTATATTAATAAAGTAGTGAATTAGCTGAAAGTGACAAGTGCAATGGATGTAAAAATATTACTCAAACGGGGGTTGGTAGAGGGGGTGTATATTGGGGTGTGGGGAGGGGGGAAAGGGGGAAAGGGAGGAAGGGGGAAGGGGGGGTAAGAAGGAAAGGGGAGGGGGGAAGGGGGAAGGGGGGAAAAGGGGAAAGGGAGGGGAGGGGGGGGGAGGGGGGAAAAGGAGAAAGGGAGGGGAGGGGGAGGGGGAAGGGGGCCGCGGATTGGTTTCAGGAAAACATCAAAAAAGAAGGCACAAGGATCCAAGACATCTAAAAGGAAAGCACAGTCAGTGGCATATATAAAGACATACAAAAAATAAAATAGAAATAAAATAAAATGGAATAAAACCAGCATCAATAGGACTCAGATCAGAGGGCGGCTACAGAGAATATATACCCAGTTATAAATTATTCAAAGAAAAGGCACAAAGCTATTATGATCATTAAGACCAAAAGGTGATATAGTATTAAGTTTATAAATCCATTTAGTTTCTTTTTGGGCCAATAGTTTTTTCCAATTTCCCCCTCTGGGACTCAAAAAAAGCCAATTTAAGAGTACATCATCAATATAACGCCACCATGATACTACCCGATTCACTAAGATCGGGGGAGATGTCTGAAATATGTTTCTCTCCCACAACCCCAGGAACAAATTAGCATATGAGGGCGCACAAGACGCCCCCATTGCTGTGCCCTGGAGCTGCAAGTAGAGCGCATCCCGAAACATAAAAAATTTGTGTGTGAGCACAAAATTCAAGCACGCAAGAAGTGTCGCTGGAATATACCTCCTCCTGAAAATTCATAAGGATCCTCTATCACCAGCAGGTAGGCTGATAGTGTCGGGGATAAACAGCATCTGTGATCCTCTATGCAAATTGATAGATCACTATTTACGACCTATGGTTGGGACACTTCCGTCTTACCTAAAGGATACTAATGATGCACTACGTAAATTAGACAATATCCAACTTGAACCAAATATGTGGTTGGTTACTTGTGACTTTGAGTCACTGTAACACATCCATTCGACATGGTAACGGCATTGAAGCTGTGCAGTTCTTTTTGAATTTTAGCGGGCTGGATGGTGATTTGTGTACGTTTCTTCTTGCGTCCTTGAATTTTGTGCTCACACATAACTTTTTTATGTTTCAGGATGCGCTCTACTTGCAGCTCCAGGGCACAGCAATGGGGACACCTTGTGTGCCCTCATATGCTAATTTGTTCCTGGGGCTGTGGGAGAGAAACATATTTCAGACATCTCCCCCGATCTTAGTGAATCGGGTAGTATCATGGTGGCGTTACATTGATGATGTACTCTTAATTTGGCAGGGTTCACAGGATAAACTATGTTCTTTCTTTAGTGACCTTAATAACAATGATCTCAATGTCAAGTTAACCTACAAAAGTAGCAGGGAATGTATTGAATTTCTTGATATCTTAATACAGGTGGATTGTTACGGAAATATTGAGACAGACCTATTTCGGAAGAGTACCTCTGCCAATACCCTCCTCCATGCTTCATCACAGCATCTGAAACATCTGGTTAACAACATTCCGGTTGGACAATTTTTGAGGGCCAGAAGGATATGTTCCAGCACCTCTCTGTTCGAAAAACAGGCAGATGACTTACACAGACGTTTCAAAGACCGTGGTTATGGGAAGAAATCTATTTGAAAAGCTTATACAAGAGCTCGCCACAGTGAAAGAATTGATCTGCTAAATAACAAACCTCGTACTGTTCTCTTGGATTCAAAGGTACGCTGTGTCTTTGACTATAACTCCCACAGTGAGGAGGTATATGAAATTATACAGAAAAACTGGGCAGTTCTGTCTTTGGACAAAACTATCTCTCAATTCATCGATACGAAGCCATCTATCGCATATAGAAGAGCTCGGAATCTACGTGATCATTTGGTACACAGCTATCATAAGGGACCTGGAACAGGATATATCTTCGGCTCAAAAGGTCCAAAATGGGGATGTTGGGGCGTGGCCAAGGCACAGGACAGCATGGCAGCTTAATCCTGAGCTCCTGAAGGCTGCGCTTTAAAAAAGCAACTTTAAAGCAAAGAAGAAGATCTTCTACTGACATATTCACATGGATTGATTCCCTATCATCCAGGGAATATTATGAGACTACTGAGTCTCCTCCAGCCCTACTGATCAAAGAGATATTCCGTGCTGAAACTACTGGGAGAAGGCCTGAACTCAGCTCACACCGGAGCTGCGACGGGGCCCTGCAGGCCTGCGGGCCTGTATGTTTCTCTGTGGGTGGTCCCTGCTCCTTCCTGCCTCCGGACTCCAGTACTTTATACACCGGGTCTACTGACTGCCAACAAGCCCCTTTTGGAAGGAGTAGTGAGGCTCTGAAGATATAACAGACTGTGACGAGGCCTGGTGGGCCTGCGGGCCTCTGTTTCATTGTGGGGGCCTTCCCACCTCCGGACCGCAAAGCATAGCTCCCGTTACCGGGTCTCTCTCATCTACCAACAAGTCTCACCTGTAATCTGCGACGCAGCTCACCCGGTCCCGGACCCGACTCCCCCGTGCTGACAGGCACCTCTCCCTGCTGACAAGCCGCACGGTCCCGCTGCTGTAGTGACAGGGATCGCGTGACAACTTGTCCCCCTCTACGGACCTGCAACCAAGCGAGAAGACCCTGAGACCGGAGACCTGAGAAGACCGACGGGACCCTGCTCCTTGAGGATCGACCCCCTACTATCAAGCTACGGGACCCATTCTGCCTTAAGATGCCGGCGGCCGCCCGATAACCCGTCCCTGCACCTAGCTGAAGCGGCTCCACGGAGGACCAGACTGGATCTGCGGGACCCCACTCCTTAAAGAAGCAGCGCTGCTCCCCCGGACCAAGCCTCCTTACTTCCACGGGACCCCGGGTACAAGACTTCTGACACCGACTGAGGACCGGGACCAAGCCTGAGCGACGCGGAGACCCAGGAGACGGAGCGGGACTGCACACACCAAGCCATCAAGGTTAGCTAAGCCCAGGCTGACGCCAGGGTTCTTACCGTGTCTCTGTGGGGCCGTTCTCCGCGATCCCGGGGCTGCTCTGGTGGCAGCGGTGTCCCCTCTTCTCGCTGCAGAGCCGCTCTGACCTTCTCTCCCTCCAGCTGACAGGCACCGCCGGTGTCTGTGGCCCGGCTCCCTCCTCATCTGTGTGGCTGTTCCCCGTATTCCCGGGGCTGTTCTCGTGGTAGCGGTGCCCCCTCCTCTGCTGCAGAGCCGCTCTGCTCCTCTCTCACCCCAACTGACAGGCGCCGCCGGTATCCACGGCCCATCTCTCCGCGATCCCGGGGCTGTTCTGGTGGCGGCGGTATCCCCCCTCCTCTTGCTGCGGGGCCGCTCTGCTCCTCTCTGCTCCCAGCTGGCGGGCGCCGCCGGTGTCCGCGGTCCGTGTCACTCCTCTTCCCGCTGTGCCGCTCTGCTGTCTTTGTGCCTCCGGTGTCTGGTCCCTGCCGACTCCCGTTGATTGCCTCCTCCTCCTGCTGCAGCGCCGCTGAGCTCTCGCTTGCCCCCGGTATTTGAGCCCTGCCGGCTCCCACAGACTGCCTTTCCACTCCTGCAGCAGCGCCGCTGTGCTTTATCTGCCCCCGGTATTTGAGCCCCGCCGGCACATTTAAATTATTTCCCGCCTCCTGCTGCAGCGCCGCTCTGCTCCTCTGTCCATGGTACTGAACCACTATCAGTACATATAGAACGGCTCAATAAACACCGGACGGTGTATTACTGATTGGCGCACGGGGCTTGACTCTGGGGGGGAAGGGAAAGGTGGAACTGCTGCTGTCCTACTAATCATATATAGTGACCACACTATCCAGTCTATAGTATATATAAAAGTTACTGTTTAAAGAATTCTGCAGGTCTCTACAACAGTTGGCTCTCTACAAAGCCCTATATGGGCCTTTTAACAGCTACCTGAAGACCTTATTGACTTTAATAAGAGACACAGGGGACAGGAATTAGCTGTCCTTCTTCACATACAGCACAAGAGGGACATTCTTATAAACTTGCCTGCCGGAAGCTTTTTTTTTTTTTTTTTTTTTCCTTAAAGGGACAGTACCTGCAAATTGACTGCCTGTTGTCTTGGATACATTAGTAACCTGATCATTACAACTACCTGTTGATCTACTGTCTCTGCATTGGTTACTATATACCCTAATATCAATATACCTTTTTTCATTGTGAACTTCTCCTGATTTTTTTGGGAACTTTTGATTGCCTGTATCTTTGAAAACTGTAACTCGGCGACGCTTAAGTATTAGTTGCATCTGTTCTTTACCTATATGTACATTATATACTAATCATATGTTCATAACCTATTAATACTTAATTCTTCCCAGGTAATCCACATCCTAGACAATTACTTGTATTTCTGAGTGGTGCCATCCCTCAAAATTTACATAGATAATTATACTTGTCCTTAAATATCCTAAGTCTCATTTAGGCGCCCTCTGAGCTAAAATCAACCTATAACAGTGAAATAGTAGTAGCTAAATCTCGCTACTGGCAGGCGGTAATTTTAGCCCCAATTAAATCCATTCATCTCTTTTATATCAGATCATATCTAACAAGGATACCTTACAATGGCTTCTAAACTCAAAAATACACAGAAGCCCATAGAATCTTCTTCCAGGCCCAGATCCGCCACAGGGAAAACCCTCCAAAACTTTTCTTGCTCCAATCCATTGGAGGATTCCCCTAATCTCATCAGTCCTATAAAATCTAGATCTCCCATTAAAAGATCGGAAGACTACTCAGAATCCAAAAATTCGAAAAAGACATTCTCCCTCAATAACCCTCAAAAAATCGAAACCTCTCCCAAACTTCAAAGATCCGCTAATCAAAAAACAGTTATTGGAAACAAGGAGGAGGAAATGGATCTATCCGTCTCTCATAAAAGAAGAGACCCGGGGGATTGGGGCAACAAATACTCACTTCTCGCAGAAGTCTCTGAGGACGATTCCTCAGACACATCCCCCAATCCGAGCCCAGATAAAAGACGCTCCAAAAAAGATTCATCTCCTCCTCCCCTTGATCTTGAAATCAACAAATTACCAAATCCGTCTATATCTCAGAACCTACATGATAGTGACCTTGGGTCATACCTGGATAAATTAACAAAAATGATAGATATGAATATGAAAATCGGCTTCGATAAACAAGTAGACACTATTAAATCTACATTAGACTCTTTTGGCGCTAAATTAGAGGAAAATGCTAAGAGACTCAGTGTATTAGAAGAGAAAACTGAGACTCTCTCCTCTGAAAATGCAGAAATTAAATCGGAGCTTAGGAGACTTAGGTTAAAAGTGGCGGATTTGGAGGATAGGAATCGAAGGACTAATCTTAAAATCAGGGGTATTCCCGAAAGTGTCTCTACTTCCAGCCTTTCTGGGTATGTCAAGGATTTGTTTCGCAAAACCATTCCATCCCTTTCCAATCAAGATCTCATTGTGGATAGAGTACACCGCTTGTTCCGCCCTACCTCTATTTCCCCAGATCTGCCAAGAGATACTATACTAAGACTTCATTTTTTCACCACCAAGGAGAAAATTTTAAACTTCATCAGAGATGAAAAAAGGTTCCCCGATCCCTTCTCGCATCTAAAAGTCTTTGCGGATTTTTCTAAGGAGACTATGGATGCGAGAAGAGCATTCAAAACAACGACAGACAGACTAAGAAACATGGGTATCCCATATAGATGGGGTTTTCCGGTGAAATTGTTGGTGTTTTTCAAAGGGAAAACATTCACCCTACTTGACCCGGAGGAGGGCCCTAAATTTTTCACTCATATAAAAGATGTTCCTCACAAGGAAACAAAATCACCTAACCTTTAGGACCAATGGAATTCTCCACGAAGCACAAAACTCTAAATTGATATCCATCATATTTTAGTAGACAACAATGGTCTGGTGGGAGTCTCATGTTTGCTCTCAGTCTACCATTTTGATCTTCTTTATATAGTGCCTTCACGGTCTTGTGCCACACTTTATTGTTTTTCCCCACAATCCGAAGGAGAACCTTACAGGTGAAGGTTCCTTCTGGAAGTTTTGTTTCGTTTTGTTTCGTTTTAATTCAGAATTTTGTTTTTACTATTATCATAGTAAATTCTCTGTCTATCGGATTTTAATTGTCATATATTCTGAACTAGTCGAGATTGTACACATACTTTACTTTATCACTGAATTGTTTCATTTTATGGTTCATTGAGTCAACCAGCTCCTTCCCCCAGTGTCATAGCGTGCTTATTCATCTCATCTTAACTGTCTATGTCAATTAAGGTCCTTACCTACAATGTTAGAGGTTTGAATAACCCCAGTAAAAGATTCTCCCTTTGGAAGGAGTTAAATCTCCTCGGAGCAGATGTCGCTTGTCTCCAAGAAACTAGATTTGCCGAGGGAAAACACCCCAAATTTAGTCATAATAATTTCCCCCACATCTTTGAGTCCACTAGTGACCGCAAAAAAGCGGGAGTAGCAACACTGATAAAAAATTCCATCCCATTTGAACTAATAGATCAACATAAAGATTCCAAAGGTAGATACCATATCTTGATCTGTAAGTTAAACAACCATGAATGCACTGTTGTGAATTTATATGCCCAAAATAAAAGACAAATTTCATTCCTAAATAAAGTTTTGGCAAAAGTCGAAAAGGTCAGAAGAGGCGAACTAATCCTCCTAGGAGATTTCAATATGGTCCCGGATGGTCATGTTGACTCCTCTTCCCCCAATCGTCACCTATATTCTACGCTGAACAGTTGGCTCTCCAGAAATGAACTATTCGATATCTTCAGATGTTTGAATACAACATCTAAGGAGTTTTCTCATTTCTCGGACGCTCACCAGACAGCCTCTAGAATAGATCTAATACTATCAGACATCTTTACCCTCCCTAAATTCTCTGACATTTCTATTGGTTACAGATCTCTTTCAGATCATGCTCCCGTAATAAGCAAAATTCTTCTTGGCCCCTGTTTAAAAAATGGATTCCTATGGAAATGTAAATCATCTATTATTCATAACCCCAAGAATAAAATAGTAATAGAGAAGGCTATCTCTAATTACTTTAAAGAAAATGATACTCCAGAGCTGTCCAACCCATTCTCAATTTGGTGCGCTCATAAGGCCGTCCTCCGTGGCATTCTAATGCAGATTTCCTCCTCCGAAAAAAAAGAAAACAGACGAAAAATAATCTCTCTTCACAAATTAATCAAAGAAAAAGAACTAGCCCAAACCAACCTCCCTTCTCCCTCCCCAGCAATTCAAAAAGAACTTCTAAATTTAAGGGTGGAACTAAAATCTGAAATTTTGGCCTCCTACGATTCAATTATTCAAAAATCCAAATTTAATTATTATGCCGCTTTAAACAAACCTACACGTTTCATGGCCCGTATCGTTAAACAGAAAAGAGCTTCCAATAGAATTGACAAAATTAGAAATGAAAACGGTACAATATTTTCCCACCCAAAAGACATTGCGAATCAATTTGCAGAATTTTATAAAAAATTATACAACATCAACTCAGACCCTTTGACTCCCCAACCAAACCTAGATTTAATTAATAATTTTTTGTCCTCAATAAATTTACCTAAACTGAACCCTCTGGATCTCGAGACTTTGAACCAACCCTTTTCCGACCTTGAAACTACAAATACAATTAAGCAACTAAAGCCCTTCAAGGCCCCGGGTCCAGATGGGTTTATCAACGAGTACTATAAAATTTTTTATAATCATCTCACCCCTTATCTCACTAAAATTTTTAATCACGCATCTGCCAAAGGCTCTTTCCCCCCAGAAATGCTGGAAGCCACCATTACATTAATACCTAAATCAAAAGAGGAAAGAGACAACGTAAAAAACTACAGGCCTATTTCCTTGATAAATTCAGATATTAAGATATATTCGAAGATTCTGGCTAACAGACTATCAAATCTCTTACCGAATCTCATCAACGATGACCAGATTGGCTTCGTTGGTGGGAGACAAGCAACTGATAGTACCAGAAGACTTCTGAATATTATTAAACTAGTAAACACTTCAAAAATTCCCACTACTTTATTAGCTTTAGACGCTGAAAAAGCATTTGATAGAATAAATTGGTTATACCTAAAACACTCCCTTATTAAATTTGGCTTCAACAATTGTTTTCTTTCCTCAGTCATGGCCCTATACTCCAATCCTCAAGCAAGAATATATGTAAATAATTATCTCTCAAACCCTATCCCCATTACGAATGGTACCACACAAGGCTGTCCCCTTTCTCCCCTTCTCTTCGCCCTGGCCATGGAACCTCTCGCCCAGAAAATTAGGGAAAACCCCAACATTAAAGGTATTTCGACCCCTTCTCGCCAGTTTAAAATTAGTCTATTCGCGGATGACATCATACTCTCCCTGTTAGACCCAACAAATTCAATCACAGAAGTTTCAAATATTTTAAAATCATTTTCTTTGATATCTTATTTTAAGATTAATAATGGAAAATCGAAACTTCTAAACATTAATTTAGATCAACAATCCAAAAAAAATCTACATTTAAACACACCTTTTGGGTGGGCCAAAGGAAACCTGACTTACCTCGGGATCATCATAGGGAAAAACATTGACTCAACAATCTCCGCCAACTTAAATTTAATTAATGATATTGTCAAGAGGGATGTATCGGATTTTGCGGGAAGGGACCTTTCATGGTGGGGTAAAATTCTTTCAATCAAAATGTTTACTTTACCTAAAATTTTATATATCTTTCGTAATTTGCCCCTAACAATTCCCTACATTTCCATTAAAAATATCCAATCTCTCAATTCTTACATTTGGGATAATAAGAGAGCGAGAATCTCTGCTAACATTCTATACAGGAACAAATGCAATGGAGGTCTTGGCCATCCCAACATATTTGCCTATTTTCTAGCAAATTTGATTAAACAGAGCGCAAATTGGTTCAATAACAATAATCCCCCGGCTTGGACAGCTCTGGAGACATTCCTAAACAATAATTCCCCCCCTCGCGATCTTTTATTCAGACACCTTTTCAAAAAAACCACACACGATCCAACTCATCCTATTTTTCAGGCGATTATAGGAGCCTGGAAAAAAATCGCAAAACGGAAAAAAAGAATGTCTCCTAAAGATCTTGATACGCACAACCTTACTCTTATAAAAAATTTTTCAATTTCTTTTGTCGCTGCCCTACACGACTCTTTCATACCAACTGATTGGGAAAGTAAAGGGCTGAGGAAAATTAAAGACTTATGCGGAAACTCCACTATTTTACCTTTCCAAACTCTTAAAATAAAATTTGGTTTGCCATCTTCTGATTTTTTCCTCTACTCCCACTTAAAAGGAACCATCCTTAAATTCATTTCAAGCAAAATATACATCTCTGAAACCTCGGCAAATCTGCTTTGTAACCCAACACATAAAATTTTCTGGAGCTTGCGGCATATATACAATAGTTTTAACGATGACTCAGTATTCAAAAAGAATCTTTATATGCTCCGATGGGAAAAAGATTTAAAACTCTCTTTCTCCTCTGACCAATGGGAGAACGCTATCTCCTATACTCAAACCTCTAACATTTCTATGCCACTACTAGAGGCCTACTTTAAAATTTTGACTAGATGGTACTATACCCCGATCAGACTCCATCATATAAAATCTAGCAATTCTCCCCTATGTTGGCGTAATTGTGGGCTCAGAGGGGATAGTCTCCATCTTTTTTGGAGTTGCCCCAAAATTCGGAATTTTTGGACACAGATTACAACCTTACTATGTGATCTATTGAACGGACCTTTTATCCTGACCCCTCAACGAGCTCTATTATCTCTAGATCTAGAATCTTACAAACCCCATGAGAGGTCTATTATTATTCACTTACTTCTGGTTTGTAAAAACGCATTGGCATTTAATTGGAAGAAATCACATGTCCCTACGGTGGAGGAGCTGGTTGACAAAATGAATCACCACAAAATCTATGAACAAAGATTCGCAACCATCAACAACAATCTACATAGATTCTCAATGAAATGGGATATTTGGTCTACTAAATTTCCCTGTACTCCTTAATATTGATAACCATAAGATGCGTGTCGTTCTAGCATTTACCTAGTGTGTATGATCTCAAGTTAAACCGATGATGTTACTATCTCTATTGTTATTAACTTAGGTTGATACAGATAACTCTTGACTCTGGTTTACCCTTTCTATACTTCTATACCTCTTTAAAATACTTCACCACTTGACGACTCAATTTCTTCCCATTTTCCTTGTTCACTTCACCGAGTGTTCCCACTCCTTCCCCATTCCTTCCCATTCCTTCCCTATTCCTCCCCAGTCCCCTTCCACTTCCTTCCGTTTACCTTTTTAATCATTTACTTATACTTAGCTTGTGTTAACGTTAGCATTTCCCGTGTTAAATGTTTGTTTTTTCAAAATAAAAAAAATTATTGTAAAACAAAATGGGGATGTTCACCATGTAACAAATGTGTTGCCTGCAAAAGTGTTGACATTGCGAAATTCTTTCTGGACTCCAAGGGCACAAGATACAGAATCCTTATAACATTAATTGTACCACTAGGGCAGTTATTTATCATGCCACATGTCCTTGTGGTCTGATATATATCGGTATGATGACACGTGAGTTCAGGAGGCGAATTCATGAACACGTGCTGGATATCGAGGGGGCGGGACAAGTCGATCATTTGTCTTTGTTGAAATCTATTCCACGTCACTTTAAAATGACCCACAAATGTGATCCGACTGGACTAGTCTTTAGGGGTATTGATTGGGTTTTTTGAGTCCCAGAGGGGGAAATTGGAAAAAACTATTGGCCCAAAAAGAAACGAAATGGATTTATAAACTTAATACTATATCACCTTTTGGTCTTAATGATCATAATAGCTTTGTGCCTTTTCTTTGAATAATTTATAACTGGGTATATATTCTCTGTTGCCGCCCTCTGATCTGAGTCCTATTGATGCTGGTTTTATTCCATTTTATTTTATTTTATTTTTTGTATGTCTTTATATATGCCACTGACTGTATTTTCCTTTTAGATGTCTTGGATCCTTGTGCCTTCTTTTTTGATGTTTTCCTGAAACCAATCCCCCCCCTTCCCCCTCCCCCTCCCCTTTTCCCCCCTTCCCCCTCACCCCCCCTTTCCTTCTCCCCCCCTTTCCTTCTTTCCCCCCCTTCCCCCTTCCTCCCTTTCCCCCTTCCCCCCCCCACATCCCAATATACACCCCCCCACCAACCCCCGTTTGAGTAATATTTTTATATCCATTGTCACTTTCAGCTAATTCACTACTTTATTAATATACATTTTGTGTTGTTTTTTAATGAATTTATTTTTAGTATATATGTATTTCACATATTTTTATATATGTATGTTTTTTTATATATATATATATTTTTTTTATATTTATTATGTATCTGTGCACATGTCACTTTAAATATTTCATGTCTTTGTGGTATTTCTTGTCACATTATATATCTTTGTCATATCAATTTTTTATCTCATACCTATTTATCTTGTCATTATTTGCACTTCTTTGGTGTTATAATTTTACTTCTATACACGTTGTTTTTCTCCATTGGGGGGGGTTTCGACATAGCAATAAATATACTGAATTATTTCTTCAGTTTTCACTATGGTTTCTTATTTCTTTTTCACTCTTATATATATCTTTGTATACTATGTGGCTTCCTTACTTGGTTTCTAGGTTTACCTCTGTGTGTCTTAGTGATTCTCCTGCTTTAAACTTGAATGCCATCGCGCATGCGCTTTGCGATACCTACTGATCACGTGAATTAGTTCCGATCACGTGACAACTTGCGGTCACGTGACGGGAAGTACGCTATCTCTGCTTTGTTTTTCCGGCGGCTCCGATGCATGCGGCCGGCGTGGCGGCAGCGTCTCATTGCAGGGGCGCGATTTATACACACAGGTATCTATGGCAACATTTAATTAAAAGTTAGGCTGTGCGCACGAATGCAAGCTGTTTATGATTATTGTTCTAATGGTATTGGCCTGGATCCGTTTATATACTTGCTCCTCCCAGCATCTCATCACCCCTGGACGAAGCATTTCCTATGCGAAACGTGCGTCGGGTGTGTGGTGGGTGCCTGGACAATTGATTTGTGCCCTTGGGTAATTATGGTTACTTTCTAAAATACTATTAGGGGCTGTTTTTATTGACACTTGTCATTTATGTATGCAGCTTTGTTTATATATGCATAACTGGGTGGTGTTTTTATATACCATATATATTTATGCACTTTATTTAGCTATACTTCACTTGCCATTTATATATATTTATATATTTTGATAAATAACCATTTTGGTAATTCTTAGTAATCTTTTTACATTATACAATTTTTGCTGGTTTGCATTTAATGCCCTTAAAATTTATACTAGCTGTTACATATCTACCTGGGGGACTGCAAGTAGGATACATTACCTTACATATTTTTGGGGTCCAGACTCTCCATCCTTTTTCTTCTGTGGTGTGTCTTTGATTTTACTATTGTGTGTATTTACCTCTATATGTCTTTATTAAAGTTTTGGCAAATTCTAATTTGGGCTATGTGATTGTTTTTTTGCCTTATTTTGGTGTGACAGTGATCAGAAGGTGGCAGAGGATCCTATCCTGGGTTATAATGTAATCAGTGAGGTCATCACGAAACACAAGTCAGGGACACTTGTGGTGGATGCAATTGCCACATCGCTTGCCATACCAAACACCATGGCGGAAAATGTGATTCATAGAGTAAAGAAAGCACAGAATACAATGGACCTAAAAGAAGTCAAGGTAGGCTGGGGCCCAACCATCATCCCTGCAAGCCAAATAGTGGGGATGAGGTGTGGAGTCTGGGTAAAACCAGGAAGAAAAGTCCGGAAAAGTCTGTTCGTGCCAAAAGACTCCTCAGAACTTCCGGAAGGCCTAGTTCAAGGTGAGACTGTGCTTACGATTTCTACTGGTGGGTTTGCTCAAGTGACAATATCGGTGATGAATACTACGAAACACGAAATTAGACTAGATCCAAAGACTGTGTTAGGTCACATTGAAACCATTAAATCGGTATATCCAGCCAGTGTGAGACCCGCCCAGGGGTCTACAGTAAATTCAGTCTCCCCACCATGGAACAGGGGTTGCCCAGGGGAAGAAATTGCACGACCCACCTCGGTGTCCTGGGATCCCCCAGTAGCCGTGGAACACTTGTGTGCTGAAGATCTAGCGGTAGCAAAACAGATGCTGAGAGAAAAGTTTCATGCGTTCTCCAAAGATAACTCTGATACAGGCTGTATCCCATCGTTGCAGTTGAAAATTTATTTGAAAGACAGGACCCCAGTGACCAAGAAGTTACATGTCTGTGCCAAAACCATTACACCGTGAAGTGAAAGAATATTTACAAGATCTCATCAACAGAGGTTGGGTCCAAAAGTCGAAGTCGTCTTATTCCTCTTCTATTGCCTGTATTAGGAAGAAGAACGGTACACTGAGACTCTGTTGTGATTACCGGGAACTAAACCGAAAGTCAGTACCTGATCGACACCCAATACTAAAGATCCAAGATACGCTAGATAGCCTATCAGGAAGCACGTGGTTCTCTGTCCTCGATCAGGGTAAGGCATACCACCAAGGGTTTGTCGAAGAGTCCAGGAAACTCTTGACAGCATTCATCAAACCGTGGGGATTATATGAGTGGATCCACATACCGTTTGGGCTCAGTTCAGCTCCAGCAGAATTCCAGAGGAGCATGGAGACATGTTTAGAAGGATTGAGGGACGATATCGGCCAGCCATACTTGGATGATAATGTGGTACACAGCAAAACCTTCCGGGAGCATGTTGAACGTGTGAGGACCGTATTATAGCGGTATCAACAATATGGAGTTAAGTTGACCCCAAAGAAGTGTGAACTGTTCAAAAGGCAAGTCCGATTTCTAGGGAAAATTGTGTCCGGAGAAGCATATACCATGGACCCAGCAGAAATCGCTCCGGTACAGGCCTTAAAAGACAAGCGGCCCTCTACCGTCGGAGACTTAAGGCAGATATTAGGATTCCTCGAATACTACTGTTCTTATGTTCGGAACTTCTCCAGGGTTGCCGCCCCACTATACCTCCTCTTGGGGGGCATGACAGAGTCAACAACACCCACAGAGAAAAAGAACGCGGGTAGGACCGGGCTTAAAAGAAACAAAGCTGTTTCGGCCCAACAGCCCATTCTCTGGACAGCAGACCAATAGGAAGTATTGGATGAACTAGTAGACTACCTGGTAAAAGCACCCATCTTGGGATATCCTGATTTCAACTTATCATTTCTTCTTCATTGTGACGCTTCTCAAGTCGGACTGGGAGCTGCCCTGTATCAGCATCAAAATGGAAAATTGAGAGTCATCAGTTACGGTTCTAGAACGTTGACAGACGCTGAGAACAATTACCATCTACATTCCGGAAAATTGGAGTTCCTGGCATTGAAATGGGTTATCTGTGAGCGAACTAGAGATTAACTCTATTACAGCAAAGAGTTTGAGGTATACACTGATAACAACCCTTTGACCTATGTCCTCACTACACCTAAACTGAATGCAACGGGTCAGAGATGGGTCACTGAACTAGCTGACTTCAATTTCAGCATCAAGTACAGTCCAGGAAAATGCAATGCAGATGCTGACGGATTATCAAGAATGCCACTAGAGCCTGAGGAGTTCATGCAAGAATGCTCAGAGGAAGTCAGTCTGGAAGCAATTGAGAGCACTACCCAAGCAGTACAAACTTATCAAAAGGAAGACACACCATTGTGGTGTCTGTTGATGGTGGAAATCACCATAAAAACAAGAGAACAAGAACACCCCCTGTCTATTCAACAACTACCAAAAGGAAAAATCCATAGAGCATAACGAGAAGATCAGATAATTGGTAGAATACTACTTTATGTGGACCAAAATCGGTTTCCAAGTAAACGGGAGAGAAATAATGAGTCATCAGCAGTATCTGTTTTAGTTAAAGATGGACGAAGCTCTACCTTAGTGAAGACGGTATCCTGTATCGTAAAGGAGGACAAAACCAGCAGTTGGTACTACCCATAGTATTCCGTAGGTTGGTCTTCAAAGAACTCTATGAAAACATGGGACACCTGGGAGTGGAAAGGACAATAAACTTGATCCGTGAACATTTCTTCTGGCCGTACATGCAGAGAGCTATTGAGAGGTACGTGACCAGGGAGTGTGGGTGTCTGAAAGATAAACGTCCCAACACATCAACCCGGGCACCTATGGGCAACATCCAAACTACATATCCGTTCGAGATGGTCTCAATAGACTTTCTACATCTTGAGACGTGCAAGGGTGGCTATGAATACATCTTGGTGGTGATGGACCATTTTACTCCATTTGCTCAAGCATATGCCACTACTAATAAGTCGGGTTGAACAGCGGCAGAGAAGATCTTCAATGATTTCGCTCTGAGGTTTGGGTTCCCTACGAGGTTACACCACGACCAAGGAAGAGAATTTGAGAACCAGCTCTTTGTCAAGCTAGAAAAGTACTGTAGAATTCAGAGATCCCACACAATGCCCTATCACCCAGGGGGTAATGGACAAGTGGAATATTTTAACCGGACATTATTGTCGATGTTGTGCACTGCTGACTAGAAGAAAGACTGGAAGAGCTCTCTGTCAAAAGTAGTACATGCCTATAACTGTACAAACAGCGATGCAATGGATTACTCACCTTTCTTCCTATTGTATGGACAATCACCAAGACTGCCAATCGACATCATGTTCGATACTCTGGTGTCAGAGACTTGCAGAACCTATCCGGAATACGTTCGGAAATGGAAGGAACGGATGGCAGAGGCATATGACTCGCCCCCTGGGCCGTGGGGCACTCGGATCCGGGCAATAGGGAACGATGGGGGTAGTAGTGGCAACCCGGTTCCGTGGCTCAGGGTGGTCAGGCCAGTGGTAGTCCGTTATATTGATTATGTCCGACTACGCCACCCGTGGATTGCGGTTATTAGGAACCGCCGCTGCATGCAGACCGCTGGGGCTGATGAGGTGTGCAGCTATGGTAGTGTGACTCCCCACGGGAAGAGTGCGGCCCCAGGGCAGTGTAGTGGATGGTGGGAGTGATGGTAGTGAGAATCCCATTGCTGATAGTGCTGGAGGAGCAAGGAGCACACAGAAAACAGGTTGCAGTCCAGGGTCTTTACTAGAACAGGTAAATTGACCCACAAACAGTCCCAGCTAGGAGGGGACCTGGATGTCTGAGAGCAACGGGGAAATTGGCCCTGGTCAGGGTGAGGGTGTAGGCCTACCGTGCTTTCTGCGCTCCTTCTGACTATCTCCTCCTGATAGGATAACAGCCCACGTTTCCGAGCTTTCCGTGCTTTCTCGCCTGTATGGCCTGCGACGTGGGTTCCTTTCTGCTCCCAGCCTTGTACGGCTTTACTGGTCCCTTCGGTTGTGGCAGGGCCTCCAGGCTTCTTAGGCCAAGGAATGTACAGTCCCTTGCGAGCTGGTTCTCTGTTGGGGGATGTGGAATCCTTCCAGCCTCAGACACCAAAGTCTGGTAAAGCTAAGTCTTTCTCTGCCAAGACAGGCTCTCTTCGCCTCTTGTCTCTGGCTTGTGGCTCTCTCCTACTGCCACACTTCCTCTTAGGTGCAATGCAACTTTCTGTCCCTGCTCCACTCTGGGACACGTCTCAAAGCTGAGACAGGCAATCCAGTTCTCCCTAACCCTGTCCCCAGTACCAGCTTTTATAGGGGCAGCCTGCTCCCCCTACTGGCCTGAGACAGGAGGCATTGCATGCTAATGTTCCCCTAACCAGAGAACCTCCCCCTTGCTCTCAGACACAGCTTTAATTACACTTGTGGCATCCAGGCCTGGGTGACACATTCCCCCCTAGTGAAATTTAGTACTCCGGGACTAAACAATAAACAAAGACAATATGCATAACCATAAAACAATAATAGACAGACGACGCACAGATTGAGTTCTTAAGGTCACAGTGTGGTCTGTGACCGGGTGTCCATATCACCAAAACAACGGGGAGCCTTAACCAGGTTGGGGTCTGTCCTACCCCAAGTCCTTTACAGTCTTAGTTCATTCCTGGGTTAGGCTCCGAACGCAGTCCATACAAGGTCCTGGTTATAAAAAGTCCATAACCTGTGAGTCCTTACGGTTGCTGCAAGAGACTGAAACACACTATTAATAAACATGTAGGTAACTTTGGCAAACAATTCAACATTTGGCAACAAGGTTATTTACAATTTAGTGCATCCTATATTCTCCAGCGAGCGGATATCTGTCCCTTTGTGCTCCTGGTTGACCTACGTAGCCCACTGTCTGGTGGTGGACCAACCTGGTTTTCCCCACTAGCGTTAGGGGTACAGCTACCAGCTGGGTGTACAGGTAGGGCAGGCAGCTGTCTGCGGGTTCTTTGGCTTACCGCAGGCATGGTAGGCTCACTGTCAGCAGAGGGTTGACTCTCCTGGGCTGCTGGTACGGGCTCTTCTGCCTCTGGAACCGCTTGCTCCTCTTCACCTTCCGGCTCTGGTGTTGGCTGTTGCTGGGCCGGTTGCAGGAAATGCAGGACGGGTACCACTATAGCATCATTTATGCGAGTCCAGGACTGAGGGAACTCTCCGAGAACGGTGCTGATCATTTCTTCCTTGTCCTCTGCGGGTTCAAGGTCACTCTGATCCTCTTCTGCACTACGGAGTTGCTCGGGGCACCTTTTGAGGTGGTCTCTGGAGACGACACTAGTGGTTTCTCCTCCGTCCTTGGTGATTATGCACACCTTTGGGTTGTCGTGGTCAGACTGCAGTACGGTGTAGGGTTCCCTTTCCCACTGGTCGTCCAACTTATGTAGCCTTCTTTTCCGCTTTAGGACTTGCTCACCAGGTTCTAGGGGACTAGCAGGGGCGTGTTGATTGAAGAGTCTTTCTTGCTTCTCTCTCACCTGGGCCAGGCTCTTCTCCACACTCTCCTGTACCTTCTTGTACTGCAGTTGCCTTTCCGTATCCCAGTCCGCATCCGGGGAGGTGTCCTCAGGTATTATGACTCCCATCTCCAGGTCTACGGGCAGCTTACCCGGTCTGGCTCGCATCAGGTAAGCCGGGGTGCAGTTTGTAGCGTTCACCGGGATATTGTTGTACATGTCTACCAGGTCCGGCAGTTTTTCTGGCCACAGGCTGCGTTCCTCCAGGGGCAACGTCTTCAGGAGATCAATGACTATATTGTTCATTTTCTCACACATCCCGTTGGTTTGGGGGTGGTAAGGCGTTGTACGAATCTTCTTACAGCCATAGAGGTTGCAGAACTCCTGGAAGATTTCAGCTTCAAACGCTGGACCCTGGTCTGTCAGGACCTGTTCCGGATACCCATGTGGACGGCAGAAGTACTGCTGGAAGGCTCTGGCCGCTGTTTGGGCTGTCAAGTCCTTTACCAGGACCACCACTAGAAAACGGGAATAGTGGTCCACGATTGTCAGGGCGTAGATGTATCCAGACCGGCTTGGAGCCAATTTGACATGGTCCAGAGCTACCAGCTCAAGAGGCTGCGTGGTGACGATGGGCCTCAAGGGTGTCTTCTGGCTGGTGCGGTCCTTCCTCCTCAGCTGACAAGGGCCACAGTCTCTGCACCATTTTTCTACAGCTCCTCTCATGCCGACCCAAAAGAACCTTCCTCTTAGCAGGAACTCCAGTTTCTTCCAACCGAAGTGTCCCGCTCTGTCATGGTAAGCTCCCAGGACCATAGCTGCATCCCGCCTTGGGACCACGACTTGCCAGGTCAGCTCGTGCGTCCGGTGGTTGACAATCCTTCTGCACAACTTGCCTTCGTAGAGGAACAGCTTGCTCTTCTCCTTCCATAGCTGCTTGGCTTCCTCTGGGGCATCTGGATCTAGGCGGGCGTCTTCCCGGGTCAGCAGATCTTTCACCAGGCGGACAGCAGGGTCACTATCTTGGGTTTCGGCCCAGCTGTGGTGAGGTAGGGGATTCATCATCACAGTTGTTAGATCCTCCTCCTTCACGCGGTGAGAGTGTTGAGCGGCTCCATACCGGTGAAACGCGGGCAGTTCTACCTCTTCCAGCTCTTCTGGGTCTTCGTCACCTTCAGGTAAGTGAGGCATTCTTGATAGGGCGTCCGCGTTGGCGTTGGTTTTGCCTGCCCGGTACTTGATCACGAAGTCATAGTTGGAGAGACGGGCCATCCACCGCTGTTCCAGGGCACCCAGTCTTGCATTGTCCAGGTGTGTCAACGGGTTGTTGTCCGTGTACACGGTGAACTTTGCAGAGGCCAGGTAATGCTTGAAGCGTTCCGTCACGGCCCACACCACCGCCAAGAATTCTAGCTTGAAGGAGCTGTAATTCTCCGGGTTCCTCTCGGTGGGCCTCAGCTTCCGGCTGGCGTATGCGATCACCCGTTCTCTGCCCTGTTGGTTTTGGGACAGTACGGCTCCCAGTCCCACATTACTGGCATCTGTGTGGAGAATGAAAGGCTGGCCGTAATCAGGGTAGGCCAGGATCTCATCCCCCGTGAGGGCCATCTTTAGCTGGCGGAAGGACTCCTCTTCCGGTTTATCCCACTTGAAGGGTGGCTTCTGACTCCTGGACTGTCCGATCAGGAGGTCCTGCATAGGAGCTGCCATCTTAGTGAACCCGGGGATGAACCTTCGGTAGTAGCCTACCAACCCGAGAAACTGTCTCACCTCTTTGATGTTTGAGGGGCTTGGCCAGCTCTTGATTGCTGTGACCTTGTCAGGGTCGGGGGTCACTCCTTCCGCGCTTACCACGTGCCCTAGGTACTGGACCTTTTGGTTTCAGCAGGTGGCACTTCGATGGTTTCACCTTCAGGCCATAGCCTGCCAGGGCTTCGAACACCTCAGCCAGGTGCTTGAGATGGTCCTCTTAGGTCTTCGAATAGACGATCACGTCGTCCAGGTAAAGGAGGACCGTCTCGAAGTTTCGGTGCCCTAGACAGCATTCCATCAGCCGCTGGAAGGTCCCTGGTGCATTGCAGAGCCCGAAAGGCATACAGTTGAATTCGCTCAGTCCCATCGGGGTGGTGAAGGCGGTCTTCTCCTTGTCAGCCTCTGCCACAGGAACCCGCTAGTAAGGTCCAAAGTAGAAAAGAAGTTAGCAGATTTTAGTGCGGCTAAAGACTCTTCTATTCTAGGCAGCGGATATGCGTCTTTGTGGGTGATACGGTTGATTTGTCTATAGTCCACGCACATTCTCATGGTGCCGTCTTTCTTTTTGACCAGAACCAAAGGGGCTGCCCAGGGGCTACAGCTGTCTCTAATGACCCCAGCTTCTTTCATCTCCCTTAGCATACCCTTGGCGTTCTGATAATGTGCAGGGGGTACAGGTCTGTGCCTCTCTTTTATTGGTGGGTGGCTCCCGGTGGGGATGTGGTGTTCTATCCCCTTTACTCTGCCGAAGTCTAGCGGGTGCTTACTAAAGACTCTCTCGTACTCCTGTACCACCCGGTAGACTCCTTGTTTTTGGTGCAGGGGAGTGGAGTCAGCACCCACGTGGAGTTTCTGGCACCAGTCCTATTTTTGTTTCTGGGAGCCATTACCCTCCACCTGAGGAGATGGAGGCAAGGGTTCCACGGCACTGATAGCTTTGTGTTCGACGACAAACAGTTTGGCGAGTGTAGCGTACCTGGGTAAGTGTACTTCCCTCTCCCCAATGTTGAGGATGCGGACGGGCACCCTCCCATGACGGACATCAACCACCCCCCGGGCTGTCAAAATGGTGGGCCTGCTGTCTGAGTACACGGGTTCTACCATGGCTTGGTAGTCTCTACCTCTCAACCCGATTGCAGTCCGACACCAGATCATCATTTCACTTTTGGGAGGCATGGAAATGGGGAATGGGTCACTCAGTCTTACGCTACCGATCTCACCACCAGACAGTTCTACCTGCTGCCGTCTCATCAGGGCTTTTATCTCCTTGTTGAGGACTCTCTGTTGGCTGGAACTAGCATTCACCGCCACCTGTTGTAGAATTACAATTACCTCTGAAAGACAATTTTCAATTATGTTAGTACCCACAGTTATTTTAGGGTGACTTTCATGACGGTCAATGTCCACAATAATCACTCCCTGTGCCGGCAGTTCAACTTTACCAATTTTAATGGTCATCTCCTTGAACCCCATCTGCGGCACGGGTAAGCCATTACTGGCGATGATGCTCAAGTTACTGTCTGGATACCGTGTGATATCAGCATCAGTCCAATACTGCTTAAAAAGTACATAAGGGATTGTGGTTACTTGCGACCCAGTATCCAGCAAGGCGCTCATGGGGATACCGTCCAGCACCACGGGTAAAACCGGGCGCCCCCCAACGTACTTATCACGCCAATTATAAGGGCCTGGTGATCTTATGCCTGGGGGTCGGCCCTCTGCCCCAGGTTGGACCCGTTTCAATTACAGTACCTGGAAATGTGTCCGGGCTGGTTGCATCGGCAGCAAATGGGCTGTCCATCCTCTGCGTAACGGTCTGTGGGCCTCCCTCGGAACGACGGGATCCTCCTCTGTCGACGCCAAGGGACATCCTCCGGACTTGAAGCCAGCTCGATGGGTCTTGACGGGTCCACTTGCAACGCCTGGACGGTCCTGGTCAACGCCGCGACGCTCCTGGTCAGCTCCTGGACTTGGTGGTGCAGGCCTTTCGACGGGGCTTGGTTCAGGGCCTGTGCATCAGCCTCCACGGAGTCCACAGAGGAGGGCGCCGCCTCCTGGTGGTAGGTGATAGCAGGGCGCCGGGGGTTTATAGCGCCACTGGTTGCAGATTCACGGAGCACCCTTATGGCCCTGTCCTTAAATTGGGCAAAGGTCAGATCAGGGTTCTGAAAGAACATGAGGCGCAGTTGGGCCCTGTGGGGGCTGGACAGCAGACCTTCTATGAATTGCTCTGTTAGCAGCTTATCGGTTTCCTGCACACTGCCAGGGTCAGTTTGTTGAATAGCCCTCAAGGCTTCCTGTAAATTTAAGGCATAGTCTCTGATGCTGTCCTGTGCCCGCTGCTTACATCCATAGAACCTCATTTTAATTTCAGCGGAGGTACGTGTATCAAAGGTACCCCGCAGCCGGGCCAGAATACCCTTCACAGTCCTTTTCTCCTCAGTGGGCCATGATTTTACCTCCCTTTGGGCTGCGCCAGTTAACTGCCCTGTCAATATGCTGACCTTCTGTTCCTCTGTCAGGGGGTAAACTTGGAACAAACTATACAGTCTTTCCTTGAAGTCAGTTAGGGCATGGGGCTCCCCTGAGTACTTGGGCAGCCAGGCCGCTCCCGGGATGTAGGGTAAGGAAAAGGGCATCACCGCTGCTGCAGCTGCGTTGGTGGTAGTGGGCGCCTCTGTGTCCGACATCTTCCTCCCCCCCTAGTGAAGTGTGGCCTACCTTCCGACGATCCTCTTCTGTAGGCCACGGCTCCGCTGCTGCTCTGGACGAGGACCTGGCGTCGCACTCCGATGACGTCAGCGTCGCTCTCTCTCCCTTCCAGGACCTTGCGCAGCGTCGGTGCGTGGGGCGGAGCTTCGGATCTCGCGCGGTTTTGACGTCCACGCCCCTCTTCTTCCCGCGCGGCGTCCTGAAGATGGCGTCCGATGGCGGGAAGACGGCAGAAGACGGCGGGAAACGGTCCAAGATGGCGTCTGATGGCGGGAATCGGCTCCGGATGGCGGGAAACGACTCCGGACGGCGGGAAACTTCTCCACAGGTAAGTTTACAACAGTCTTTTTCAGGCACGCAGTACCCGGTGGTTGCGGGCACGAAATCCTGCCGACTATGCCAAAGCTGACTCGCCCCCTGGGCCGTGGGGCACTCGGATCCAGGCAATAGGGAACGATGGGGGTAGTAGTGGCAACCCGGTTTCGTGGCTCAGGGTGGTCAGGCCAGTGGTAGTCCGTTATATTGATTATGTCCGACTACGCCACCCGTGGATTGCGGTTATTAGGAACCGCCGCTACATGCAGACCGCTGGGGCTGATGAGGTGTGCAGCTATGGTAGTGTGACTCCCCACGGGAAGAGTGCGGCCCCAGGGCAGTGTAGTGGATGGTGGGAGTGATGGTAGTGAGAATCCCATTGCTGATAGTGCTGGAGGAGCAAGGAGCACACAGACAACAGGTTGCAGTCCAGGGTCTTTACTAGAACAGGTAAATTGACCCACAAACAGTCCCAGCTAGGAGGGGACCTGGATGTCTGAGAGCAACGGGGAAATTGGCCCTGGTCAGGGTGAGGGTGTAGGCCTACCGTGCTTTCTGCGCTCCTTCTGACTATCTCCTCCTGATAGGATAACAGCCCACGTTTCCGAGCTTTCCGTGCTTTCTCGCCTGTATGGCCTGCGACGTGGGTTCCTTTCTGCTCCCAGCCTTGTACGGCTTTACTGGTCCCTTCGGTTGTGGCAGGGCCTCCAGGCTTCTTAGGCCAAGGAATGTACAGTCCCTTGCGGGCTGGTTCTCTGCTGGGGGATGTGGAATCCTTCCAGCCTCAGACACCAAAGTCTGGTAAAGCTAAGTCTTTCTCTGCCAAGACAGGCTCTCTTCGCCTCTTGTCTCTGGCTTGTGGCTCTCTCGTACTGCCACACTTCCTCTTAGGTGCAATGCAACTTTCTGTCCCTGCTCCACTCTGGGACACGTCTCAAAGCTGAGACAGGCAATCCAGTTCTCCCTAACCCTGTCCCCAGTACCAGCTTTTATAGGGGCAGCCTGCTCCCCCTACTGGCCTGAGACAGGAGGCATTGCATGCTAATGTTCCCCTAACCAGAGAACCTCCCCGTTGCTCTCAGACACAGCTTTAATTACACTTGTGGCATCCAGGCCTGGGTGACACACATACAACATAGCATCCAAAGTGGTGACGTAAGGACAGAGCAAGAGGAAGGAGTACTATGATCGAAAATGCTATGGAGCGGAATTGGCTCCGGGAATCCGGGTGCAAGTCAAGAACGTACATGAGAAAGGCGGTCCAGGAAGATTTTGTTCGTACTGGGGAGACAAGGTGTATGTGGTCATAAGGAGGAAAGCTGATGACAGCCCAGTGTATGAAATCCGATTGGAAACTGGAGACAAGAAAACCAGAATAGTCCATCGGAATTTACTACTACCCTGTGATTATCTCCCACCACAACAAGACTTCCCAGAAGTAGACCGACATCAACCGAGATTGACTAAGGAACCACCACAGACTGATGCTCCGGAGGTGGATAGTGACCTTGAAAGTTCCGATGAAGAAGAAAACACCATTGTATTTCTCGGACCAGCAAGGAGAGGGATGTACCATTGTCAGGAGAGTGAACTAAGTCCCTAGGCTCCAGAGTTTGTACCAAGGAGTACAGATGAAGTCCAATTCAAATCTGATGATCGAACACCTGTCCCTGAAGAGACTGATCGACACTCAGTAGGAGCGGAATTACCAGACTGTGTGGAAACAGGCTATTCAGGAGAAGTACAGGAACTTACAGAGGCAGCTTCAAGAGCATCTGAGGAAGCACGGGAAATGAGTGTGGCGGAAGAAACTCCTGTGACCGAAGAACCCGTGGTATATGAGGAACAACCCACCAGGAGGATGTCGACTCGAGAAGTTAGGAGGCCCGTGATGCTGACATATAAGACACTTGGTGAACCGAGTCAAGAGCCAAGGACTGTCAACTGGAAACAGGTATCTCTGACTACGGACCAGGAAAGCCCACTGGAGTGGTATTCACCACCGAGAGGCAGTATGGAAGATGTTGCCTACTGGAAAGACTTGTTTTCATGCTTTGATTTTCCTTAAAAGCCTTTGTAGAAACAAAGAACTGTTAAAGCCTAGTGAGAGAGAGCTGGTTGAAGACGTACGAAAAGCTCAAGCTGAAGAGATGCTGATTGTTTTTATTGTGTTAATTGTTTATTTCTTACAGGCATCCTACAAGAAAAAGGTTGTAAGAATAGGTTTGTATCAATGTTTATGAACGTTATACCAATTTGACAATGCCAATCTGTATATGAAGTTATTCAACTTTCACCACTGTCTCAGAATTGGTCAGATTGACCAATCAAGACAAATGTCGAGGACGACATTCAAAAAGGAGGGAAGAGTGTGACATGCAGAAGTAGTGCTGATGCTTCAAAGGGATCCAGCAACTATTAGAAGTAACACAAGTACAGGAGACAGGAAGTGTTGTGCTCCAGAAGCATCCAGCAACTAGAGGGGTTAACACAGTCACAGGAGACAGGGAGTGTTTTAGCAGTGCCCCAGGGGATTGTGGGGAAGTTGTTTACTGTCTGGCTAGAGCCGAAGAGAAAGGTAGTGTATGATCTGCATCTCACAGAAGGCAAGGGAACAGATTTCAGGTCAGAAGGGAAGCTAAACGCAGGTCAGATAAACTCTCTGAACTAACAATGCGGAGTATTATCCCGCAGGAAGATAAGGACTGGAATGAATTGTGTCACAGGGAACATCTCCCGCATCGAATCCTCCCCGCTTCCATCTCCATGCAGGATAAAGAATGCTGTGTACAACTGAATCCTTGTGAAGGAAAAGCCTATGGTTGTGTATGCATTAAAGCTGTGCTGTACTGTGCTACTGGATAGACTGTGTACTACTGTGCTGCGAAAAAGATTGTACTGTTGCTACTGGAGCCTGTTGCTCAAAGAAACACTTACTTTGCACTGGCCGTGTCTCATTAAATGCTACTGTTCTACCGTTTCTGAGGACTCTTGTCAAATGTCTAGTCAGCAACTGAATCTATCCTGTGCCTGAGAGAAGCTGCAGCCTATAGTCGCCCTCAGTAACGATTCCCCCAGGATTCCAACGAATTCATTTAACCGGTCTCTCCCCTATCTGAACTTAGGCGGCATGCGTGTAACACATGGTAGACTCAAATGCTCATTTAATTTAATTAAGATGACGCAGTACAAGCGACCTCCGATACTGAGTCTCGAAGACCAGCAGGGTGAGCGGTCGTGAGTTGTGGGGGAAAGTCATCAGGAGGAGTGGGTGAAGCAGGAGTACCACCTGAAAAGGACCAGCATCCCATTTATGCCTGGACGTGGTGGTTCACCGACAAACCCAAGGTGCTGGCCCATTTATGACCAGAGGAGGCACAAGCTATCAGGGACTGGGCCCCGAAACTTGCCACCACAGCTTGTGGCGTGAAGATGTCGTCAAATAGGCCCAAACTGGTGACCTGACCATTTGGAGAAGGCTAAGGGCTGGTCAAACAATATGTGTAGTACCTTGACAAGGTTAAGAAGTCGGTCCAGCAGAAGAAGGCTAGCTTGATTACACGTGAGTGGCGAGAAGGCCCATATACACAAGACAAAACCTAAGACAGAAACAGAATGAATATATACCTTTCTGTAACTAAATAAGTAAAAACAATGGTGCTCATAAATAACATAGGATATTAACACCGTTTTTCATTAAAAAAAGCAAAAAAAGCCATCCCATCAGCGTCAAGGTGTACCCAAACTGAGATGGTCCTAACCTCTATTATTAAAATTGTACTATGTATCAAAGTGACGTCAATGTGAATAAGGGCTGAGCAGGACCGGGTCCCAAATATGGATACCCAGAAAATCCGAAGTTATATAAACTTAATGTTCAGCTCAAAGAAAGGGAGGCCACGCCCTTACCTGCACTAAGTGCAGAAACCTGAAACTTCACCGAAGAAAATTAACTGAAGTTTAAGTTGGCATGCATACAAAATAGGAGCATGTTCACACTGGCCATTAAACAGACAAAACCTAAGACAGAAACAAAATGAAAATATACCCTGCTGTAAGTAAAAAAGTAAAAGCATTAGTTCATATAAATAACATAGGGTGCTTAGTAAACACCGCTTTTGATTAAAAAAAAAGCATAAAAGCCATCCCACCAGCGTTCAGGTGTACCTAAATTCGGGATGATCCTAACCTCTAGTATTAAAACCTTACCATGTGTCAAAGTGAAGTTCATGTGAACTTTAAGGGCCTAGCAAGATTGGGTCCTCAATCTTGATATGAATGGGGGTTTCGGTTTTATTTGGCAGTATGGAACCCCGGGGACGATATTTTCTTTCACCGATGAGGTAAAAAGGGAATACCTGCCACAAGTGCTGCTTCCTGTATCCCAGAGAGCTGGTTATATTCATGAAAGAGGGCTGACCTCGCAGCTTGTATGTTGTGAGGGTGGAATGACTGAGCACAGCTTTGGATGTGGAAAGGTAGGAGGAAGAAAAAGGCCCAAGAAAGGGAAAGGAGAGAGAGGCAGTGCTAGGAGGCTGCTGACTGACAGAGTACCTTGCCTTTGGGGGTAATACACTGGAAAGACAAGTTCTGCAATCTTTCTATGCTATGGAGGCTGAAAATAGAGGTTCCCAACTGGTAACCATGGGTTGTGTAGCATATTGACCTCTTTCAGGATTCACAAATGTCCGTGCTTCTCAATAGGCCATGGCGATGGTCTATACAAACCAGCTCAGCTCTGCGCCCAAACATGGAAGAGCAGCTGACACACCCAGGAGAAGGGGAAGCTTTACACCAAGGCAATCTTCTGATAGTTGGAGTGACCCGGAGGAATGAGAAAAAGTAGTCATTTTTCTTCACAACTTTAAGTTCCTGTGGGAGTGGAGTGGTATCCTATCCTGGCACCGTATCTTTATACAGAGTGACGTACATCCTATCTATAAATCTGTATAAACTCCACCAATGTGCCCTGTGATCATACAGTATATGATGCCTGAATATACAGTCATATGAAAAAGTTTGGGCACCCCTATTAATCTTAAGCTTAATGTTTTCTAAAAATTGGTGTTTTTGCAACAGCTATTTCAGTTTGATATATGTAATAACTGTTGGATACAGTAATGTTTCTGCCTTGAAATGAGGTTTATTGTACTAACAGAAAATGTGCAATCTGCATTCAAACAAAATTTGACAGGTGCATAAGTATGGGCACCTCACCAGAAAAGTGACATTAATATTTAGTAGATCCTCCTTTTGCAAAAATAACAGCCTCTAGTCGCTTCCTGTAGCTTTTAATGAGTTCCTGGATCCTGGATGAAGGTATTTTTGACCATTCCTCTTTACAAAACAATTCCAGTTCAGTTAAGTTTGATGGTCGCCGAGCATGGACAGCCTCTTCAAATGATCCCACAGATGTTCAATGATATTCAGGTCTGGGGACTGGGATGGCCATTCCAGAACATTGTAATTGTTCCTCTGCATGAATGCCTGAGTAGATTTGGAGCGGTGTTTTGGATCATTGTCTTGCTGAAAGATCCATCCACTGCGTAACTTCAACTTTATCACTGATTCTTGAACACTATTGCCAAGAATCTGCTGATACTGAGTGGAATCCATGCGTCCCTCAACTTTAACAAGATTCCCGGTGCCGGCATTGACCACACAGCCCCAAAGCACGATGGAACCTCCACCAAATTTTACTGTGGGTAGCAAGTGTTTTTCTTGGAATGCTGTGTTTTTTTGCCACCATGCATAACGTCTTTTTGTATGACCAAACAACTCAATCTTGGTTTCATCAGTCCACAGGACCTTCTTCCAAAAAGAAATAGGCTTCTTCAAATGTGCTTTTGCATACCTCAGCCGACTCTGTTTGTGCGTACTTGCAGAAACGGCTTCTTTCGCATCACTCTCCCATACAGCTTCTCCTTGTGCAAAGTGCGTTGTATAGTTGACCGATGCACAGTGACACCATCTGCAGCAAGTTGATGCTGCAGCTCTCTGGAGGTGGTCTGAGGATTGTCCTTGACTGATCTCACCATTCTTCTTCTCTGCCTTTCTGATGTTTTTGTTGTCCTGACACTTCTGGCCTTAACAAGAACTGTCCCTATGTTCTTCCATTTCCTTACTATGTTCCTCACAGTGGAAACTGACAGGTTAAATCTCTGAGACAGCTTTTTGTATCCTTCCCCTGAACAACTATGTTGAATAATCTTTGTTTTCAGATCATTTGACAGTTGTTTTGAGGAGCTCATGATGCCACTCTTCAGAGGAGATTCAAACAGGAGAACAACTTGCAAGTGGCCACTTTAAGTAGCTTTTCTCATGATTGCATACACCTGGCTATAAAGTTCAAAGCTCAGTGAGGTTACAAAACCAAAAAAAGTGCTTTAGTAAGTCAGTAAAAAGTAGGCAGGAGTATTTAAAACAAGAAAATGATAAGGGTGCCCATACTTATGCACAGGTCAAATTTTGTTTGAATGCAGATTGCACATTTTCTGTTAGCACAATAAACTTCATTTCAAGGCAGAAACATTACTGTGTCCAACAGTTATTACATATATCAAACTGAAATAGCTGTTGCAAAAACACCAATTTTTATAAAACATTAAGCTTAAGATTAATAGGGGTGCCCAAACTTTTTCATATGACTGTATATTGTAGCCACGGATCACCTTGGCTAGGAGCTCCTTCAGCTGTTTGTGCTGCATCTGCTACATATGCTGCTGCTGTTGCCACTGCTGCTGCTGCTGTTGCCACTGCTGCTGCTGCTGTTGATGCTGCTGGAGATTAGCCTGCACCACTTATTTTATTAGCTCCTTCATGCTGCCGGGAGTCCCCTGCTGGGTGGCGACCTTCACTCAGGACATGGAATCCTGCCTGTAGCAGTCACACATATCGGCTGGAAATGCTGCCCGCATTCTCCACCAATTGTAGGGGTTTTACTCAATTGGGTGCGATGGGAGGAAAACAGGGAGCATGTTCCTTTAAGAGTACATGTCAGTTTATTGCTTCATAAACCAACAAGCAAGAAAAAAAACAAACAGCCTTTAGTTGAGGCAAACAAAGTAAAGTGTCCTTAGTAGGTCTCTGCTTAGTCAGTCCTGTGGGCACACAGGCTGCGTAATGTCCAATATCCTGGCTCGGTCTGGAGTCAACCACACACAGGAGGCCTTCTCCCTCCAAACGCACAGACCATGTGACAAACAACAGCCTCCATTTTATAGGCTGTTAACCACACCCAGAGGTGAGGTATGTGGGTAGCTAGACCCGGCCAACTCTTCACAGCTACCCATAACCCGGTCCCAGGTGCACCAAATTAGTCCTCTTAGTGTGTGTGTGTGCACTAGAGAAAATACACCGGGTTACATCACAGAGACCAACCATCTCTGTGATACATATCTCCCATCGACTACGCGACCATTAGCCACATTACAATTAGAGATGAGCGGTGTTCGACTAGAACTGTTCGCCAATCTCAAATTCGAGCTGTTTTGGGCGGTGTTCGAGTTGTTCGACGAACCCGAACGATTTGCAAAAAATTCGGCTGTTCGAGGTTATGTTCGATAACTGTTCGTGCACCAAAAGCGTGTCCTGCATGTCTGGCGCTATTTAGAGCACCAATCATGCAGGGATTGCCAGCCACTCACTGTAATGCCACAGCCATGGTGGTTGTGGCATTACAGTGATTGCCCAAATCGATGGGAACAGTGCCAACAGTGAAACATGAAAAGCCGGCAATTCATCAGCGGCATACACCGGTACCCGACAATTTAGAACCGAAAGAATAGAGCTTCACACATAGATTAGATAGATAGAAACATGTCAGTCACACATATAAGAAGCACAGTGACAGTGTTGCTTACTGTACTTGTCATTTAGTGTAAAGGATTTATCAAAAAAAATATTAGTGTTTTCGTGCACCGTCTCTTTAAAAAAGCCAGCCGGCAATTCAGCAGCGGTACCCGACAATTTATAACAGACAGAATAGAGCTTCACACATAGATTAGATAGATAGAAACATGTCAGTCACATATATATGAAGTACAGTGACAGTGTTGATTACTGTACTTGTCATTTAGTGTAAAGGATTTATTAAAAAAAATAATAGTGTTTTCGTGCACCGTCTCTTTAAAAAAGCCGGCCGGCAATTCAGCATCTGTACCCGACAATTTAGAATAGAAGGAATAGAGAATCACACATAGATTAGATAGATAGAAACATGTCAGTCACATATATATGAAGTACAGTGACAGTGTTGCTTACTGTACTTGTCATTTAGTATAAAGGATTTATTAAAAAAAATAATAGTGTTTTCATGCACTGTCTCTTTAAAAAAGCCGGCCGGCAATTCAACATCTGTACCCGACAATTTAGAATAGAAGGAATAGAGAATCACACATAGATTAGATAGATAGAAACATGTCAGTCACATATATATGAAGTACAGTGACAGTGTTGGTTACTGTACTTGTCATTTAGTGTAAAGGATTTATTAAAAAAAAATAATAGTGTTTTCATGCACCGTCTCTTTAAAAAAGCTGGCCGGCAATTCAGCATCTGTACCCGACAATTTAGAATAGAAGGAATAGAGCATCACACATAGATTAGATAGATAGAAACATGTCAGCCACATATATATGAAGTACAGTGACAGTGTTGATTACTGTACTTGTCATTTAGTGTTAAAATAAAGGATTTATTTAAAAAAAAATTGGCGTGGGGATCCCCATAATTTTAGGCTCTAGCGGAGGTTAACCAGACGGCTGGGGCAGATGTTTGAAGCCTGGGAAGGGGGTAATACCCACGGAGCTTCCCAGGCTACTAATATCAGCCCCCAGCGGAATACCTAGCCTTTACTAGCTATTAAAATGGGGGACCCCCCCAAAAAATGACGTGGGGTCCCCCCTATTTTAATAGCTAGCAAAGGCTAGGCAGACAGCTGGGGGCTGATATTAATAGCCCAGGAAGGGTTCCATGAATATTGGCCCCCTCCCAGGCTAGAAACACCAGCCGTCAGCCGCCCCAGAAATGGCGCATCCTTAGGATGCGCCAATTCTGGCACTTAGCCTCGCTCTTCCACGCTGCCCTGGTGCGGTGGCAGGGGGTAATAGGGTTGGGGTTGATGTCAGCTTATAATGCCAGCTGACATCAAGCCCAGGTTAGTAATGGAGAGGCGTCTATAAGACACCCCCATTACTAACCCCATAGTCAAAGTTAAAAGAAAACACAAACACCCAGAATAAAGTCCTTTAATTGAAATAAAGACACATTCCTTTATTGTTCTAAATTAAACCATACTTACCATCACGCCCATTCCAGCTGAAGCCAACGATCTCCTGCAATAAAAGAAAAATAATAAAGCAACCTCATCCTTACCTTTCCATGGTTCCCAGGACAGCTTCAGCTCTGCTACATCGAGATGACAGGCTGGACCGCAGGAGAAAGCTGCCATCCAGCCTGTCATCCCGCAGACACTGAGAAGCGCAGGCATGCTTGCGCTCCTCAGTGTCTCTCTGTGACGGCATCCAGATGAGCCGACAATGAACTCGGCTCACCTCATGCACGTCACTGACAGCGTGGGAGAATTCTCCTGCACTCAGCGCTTCAGCGTGAGAATTTTCCCATGCTGTCAGTGACGTGCATGAGGTGAGGTCATGTCCAATGAACTCGGCTCACCTCTTGCACGTCACTGACAGCGTGGGAGAATTCTCACGCTGAAGCGCTGAGTGCAGGAGAATTTTCCCACGCTGTCAGTGACGTGCATGAGGTGAGCTGAGATCATTGGACATGAATGAGCTCACCTCATGCACGTCACTGACAGCGTGGGAAAATTCTCCTGCACTCAGCGCTTCAGCGTGAGAATTTTCCCACGCTGTCAGTGACGTGCATGAGGTGAGCTCATTCATGTCCAATGAACTCAGCTGACCTCATGTACGTCACTGACAGCGTGGGAGAATTTTCACGCTGAAGTGCTGAGTGCAGGAGAATTCTCCCACGCTGTCAGTGACGTGCATGAGGTGCGCCGAGTTCATTGGACATGAGCTTGTCTCATCTTTATGCCGTCACAGCGAGACACTGAGGAGCGCAAGCATGCCTGCGCTTCTCAGTGTCCGCGGGATGACAGGCTGGATGGCAGCTTTCTGCTGCGGTCCAGCCTGTCATCTCGATGTAGCAGAGCTGAAGCTGTCGTGGGAACCATGGAAAGGTAAGGATGAGGTTGCTTAATTATTTTACTTTTATTGCAGAAGACATTGGCTTCAGCTGGAATGGGCGTGACGGTAAGTATGGTTTAATTTAGAACAATAAAGAATTGTGTGTTTATTTCAATTAAAGGACTTTATTCTGGGTGTTGTGTTTTTTTAAATACTTTACTAGAAATTCATGGTGGTCATGTCTAATATTGGCGTGACCCCATGAATTTCGGGCTTAGGGCCAGCTGATAATGCCAAGCTGGCCTTAACCCCTTTATTACCCAGTGAGCTACCGCACCAGGGCCCTGGATGAGTTGGGTACAGCGCCAGAAGATGGCGCTTCTATGAACGCGCCATTTTCTGGGGCGGCTGCGGACTGCAATTTGCAGCGGGTGGGGCCCAGAAAGCTTGGGCCTCCCTGCGCTGCGGATTCCAGCTCCCAGCTGCCTAGTTGTACCTGGCTGGGCACAAAAATAGGGCGAAGCCCCACGCATTTTTTTTTTTAATTATTTCATGAAATTCATGGAATAATTAAGAAAAAAAGGGCTTCCCTATATTGTTGTGTCCAACCAGGTACAAATAGGCAGCTGGTGGTTGGGGGCAGCCCGTCCCTGCCTGCTGTACCTGGCTGGACACAAATATAGTGCGAAGCCCCACGTCAATTTTTTTTTAATTATTTCATGAAATAATTTTTTTAAAAAAGGGCTTCCCTATATTGTTGTGTCTGGCCAGGTACAAATAGGCAGCTGGTGGTTGGGGGCAGCCCGTTCCTGCCTGCTGTACCTGACTGGACACAAATATAGGGCGAAGCCCCACGTCAATTTTTTTTTAATTATTTCAGGAAATTCATGAAAAAATGAAAAAAAAATTGACGTGGGGCTTCGCACTATATTTGTGTCCAGTCAGGTACAGCAGGCAGGAACGGGCTGCTCCCAACCACCAGCTGCCTATTTGTACCTAGCCGGACACAACAATATAGGGAAGCCCTTTTTTTCTTAATTATTCCATGAATTTCATGAATTTAAAAAAAAAATACGTGGAGCTTCGCCCTATTCTTGTGTCCAGCCAGGTACAACTAGGCAGCTGGGGGCTGGAATCTCCAGCGCAGGGAGGCCCAAGCTCTCTGGGCCCCACCCGCTGCAAATTGCAGTCCGCAGCCGCCCCGGAAAATGGCGCGTTCATAGAAGCGCCATCTTCTGGCGCTGTACCCAACTCATCCAGGGCCCTGGTGCGGTGGCTCACTGGGTAATAAAGGGGTTAAGGCCAGCTTGGCATTATCAGCTGGCCCTAAGCCCGAAATTCATGGGGTCACGCCAATATTAGACATGACCACCATGAATTTCTAGTAAAGTATTTAAAAAAAACACAACACCCAGAAAAAAGTCCTTTAATTGAAATAAACACACAATTCTTTATTGTTCTAAATTAAACCATACTTACCATCACGCCCATTCCAGCTGAAGCCAATGATCTCCTGCAATAAAAGTAAAATAATAAAGCAACATCATCCTTACCTTTCCATGGCTCCCACGACAGCTTCAGCTCTGCTACATCGAGATGACAGGCTGGACCGCAGCAGAACGCTGCCATCCAGCCTGTCATCCCGCAGACACTGAGAAGCGCAGGCTTGCTTGCGCTACTCAGTGTCTGGCTGTGACGGCATCCAGATGAGGCGAGGTCATGTCCAATGAACTCGGCGCACCTCATGCACGTCACTCACAGCGTGGGAAAATTCTCACGCTGAAGCGCTGAGTGCAGGAGAATTTTCCCACGCTGTCAGTGACGTACATGAGGTGAGCCGAGTTCATTGTCGGCTCATCTGGATGCCGTCACAGTCAGACACTGAGGAGCGCAAGCAAGCCTGCGCTTCTCAGTGTCTGCGGGATGACAGGCTGGATGGCAGCGTTCTGCTGCGGTCCAGTCTGTCATCTCGATGTAGCAGAGCTGAAGCTGTCGTGGGAGCCATGGAAAGGTAAGGATGATGTTGCTTTATTATTTTACTTTTATTGCAGGAGATCATTGGCTTCAGCTGGAATGGGCGTGATGGTAAGTATGGTTTAATTTAGAACAATAAAGAATTGTGTCTTTATTTCAATTAAAGGACTTTATTCTGGATGTTTGTGTTTTTTTTTTAACTTTGACTATGGGGTTAGTAATGGGGGTGTCTTATAGACGCCTCTCCATTACTAACCTGGGCTTGATGTCAGCTGGCATTATAAGCTGACATCAACCCCAACCCTATTACCCCACTGCCACCACTACAGGGCAGTGGGAAGAGCGAGGCTAAGTGCCAGAATTGGCGCATCCTATGGATGCGCCATTTCTGGGGCGGCTGACGGCTGGTGTTTCTAGCCTGGGAGGGGGCCAATATTCATGGCTCCCTTCCTGGGCTATTAATATCAGCCCCCAGCTGTCTGCCTAGCCTTTGCTAGCTATTAAATTAGGGGGGACCCCACGTCATTTTTTGGGGGGGGGGTCCTCCATTTTAATAGCTAGTAAAGGCTATGTATTCAGCTGGGGGCTCATATTAGTAGCCTGGGAAGCTCCGTGGGTATTACCCCCTTCCCAGGCTTCAAACATCTGCCTCAGCCGTCTGCTTAACCTCCGCTAGAGACTAAAATTACGGGGAACCCCACGCCAATTTTTTTTAATAATAAATCCTTTATTTTAATACTAAATGACAAGTACAGTAACCAACACTATCACTGTACTTATTATATATGTGACTGACATGTTTCTATCTATCTAATCTACGTGTGAAGCTCTATTCTGTCTGTTATAAATTGTCGGGTACAGATGCTGAATTGCCGGCCGGCTTTTTTAAAGAGACGGTGCATGAAAACACTATTATTTTTTTTGATAAATCCTTTACACTAAATGACAATTACAGTAAGCAACACTGTCACTGTACTTCATATATATGTGGCTGACATGTTTCTATCTATCTAATCTATGTGTGATTCTCTATTCCTTCTATTCTAAATTGTCGGGTACAGATGCTGAATTGCCAGCCGGCTTTTTTAAAGAGACGGTGCATGAAAACACTATTATTTTTTTTAATAAATCCTTTGCAGTAAATGACAAGTACAGTAAGCAACACTGTCACAGTACTTTATATATATGTGACTGACATGTTTCTATCTATCTAATCTATGTGTGAAGCTCTATTCTGTCTGTTATAAATTGTCGGGTACCGCTGCTGAATTGCCGGCCGGCTTTTTTAAAGAGACGGTGCACGAAAACACTATTATATTTTTTAATAAATCCTTTACACTAAATGACAAGTACAGTAAGCAACACTGTCACTGTACTTCATATATATGTGACTGACATGTTTCTATCTATCTAATCTATGTGTGATGCTCTATTCCTTCTTGTCTAAATTGTCGGGTACCGGTGTATGCCGCTGCTGAATTGCCGGCCGGCTTTTTTAAAGAAAGCGTCTTCTGAGCAGTTTGTGAGCTTTTGGACACCTTTGAAGGTGTTTTCTATGTGTTCCTATGTGTTTTTGTTTGCCTGCCATTGGTTTTAACGGTGTTCGACGGTGTTCTAAGGTGTTCGACGAACAGTTCGACGAACAGTTCCTCGAACATCCCGGTGTTCGACGAACCGAACCCGAACACTACGGGGGTGGCTCAACACTAATTACAATATGAAGTCCACTACAGTTCTTGGAATATGTATGAAATTCATGACTGTGCCCTCTAAATCTGTATGAACTGCACCACTGTGCCATCTAAATATATATAGT
The DNA here is from genome assembly GCF_046119375.1 of Phyllobates terribilis. Classification (NCBI taxonomy): domain Eukaryota; kingdom Metazoa; phylum Chordata; class Amphibia; order Anura; family Dendrobatidae; genus Phyllobates; species Phyllobates terribilis. Next base: position 73,418,501 of record NW_027362770.1, on the reverse strand, counting down.
GCCACCACTGCTAATTCAAATATGTATAAAATCCAGCACTTTACCCCCTGAATATATATGAAGTCCACCACAATTCATGGAATATGTATGAAGTTCATAACGGTGCCCTTGAAATCAGTATGACATCTACCACTGTGCCCCCAGAAAATATATGCTGCCATCACTATGCCCCTTAAATAATTATGATGCCCACCACTGAGCCCCTTGAATATGTGTGAAGCCCATCACTGTGCCTCCTGAATACAACAATCTCCAATCTACTCACCTCCCATCAGACACTCATATGTGTCACTCTCAATGTGAGTGATGTCATCGAGGTGCACAAAGCTGCAAGTCATGGAGTGTAGTACCACTAAATTCAATTATATCTGTGTGTTAAAAGTGCATATGTAATTGAATATATCAGCGCCACTGCAGGTAGCCATGATCGAGTCCATGCTTTGCAGCTGCATATGACATAAAAAGTCAGTACTAGTGATGAGAAAGTATATTTTGTTAACCCTTTTGCCGAGTATGCTCGGGCGAGCATCGAGTATTTACAGCGTGCTCAGTGATATGTTTGAATCACTCCCTTGTGCATGATTTGCGACAGTTTGACAGCTTTAATGCATGTGAGGAATGTCTGCTTCTTACACATTCCTCACATGTATTAAACCTGTCAAACCATGGCAAATCATGTTCACGGGAGTGATTCAAACATATCACCGAGCACGCTATGAATACTCGGTGCTCGGCCGAGTATACTCGGCGAAAGGGTTAACAAAACATACTCGCTCATCACTACTTCCTACACATTCCTCAAATGTATTAAAGCTGTCAAACCGTCGCAAATCATGCACACGGGAGTGATTCAAACATATCACCGAGCACGCTGTAAAAACTCGGTGCTCGGCCGAGCATGCTCGGCGAAAGGGTTAACAAAACATACTCGCTCATCACTAGTCAGTACCTCTGGGGGGTGGTCCAGACCCATCAAACCTCACTAGTGATGAACGAGCATGCTCGCCACTGCTTCGTGCTCGCCCAAGCATCTCACTCCTCGAGATGCTCGGCACTCGCTGAGCATTTCCGGGTTGCTCGTCGGGAGCTCGGGTCCTCTATCTGCATGTTTGGTGCACTTTAGAGTGCCAATCAACATGCAGGCATTGCCTGCCACTCACTGTAATGCCGCAGCCATGTTGGTTGTGGCATTACAGTGATTGGCTGGCCGCACAGCGTCATCAGGTCTATATCAGACCTGGCGCCGCCATGCTCATCACAGTCACTCCGGAATCAGGCAGAGTAGGGAGAGGTGCTGCTGCGTCAGGGAGAGATTTGCTTGTGTATTAGGTAGTGTAGGGAGAAAAAACGTACATTACACATATCCATCTTAACAAACAGTCCTTTTGAGGACTAACTAATCCATCTGCAGAGATATCAGGCAGGCAGTGTATATAGGCAGGCAGGCAGGGTATATAGCAGACTGCAGTGCATATAGCACAAGAGGCTCCATTCCAATTCTGCCTTCTGCTGCTGTTAGATATTTCTATACAAAGGTCCAGGTCTCAGGGGCCAGGAATACTTTTTTTTGGATCTTAATCCTCATTATTTGCTTAAAAAGCAATCCAGAGAACATTGTTTTTCTGCGCCATTTACTTGTTGGCACTGCAGAATACAGCCAGGTCCTTTCCATATTACAGTGCTAAAAATCCAGCTATTTAAAACTGTGTTTTCTCCGTCAAACGGATCACATATACGTTGTCAGAAAATACTGCCATTTCTGGCCTCCATTAAAAATTTCTTTCAGTGTGTCAGTGAAGCAATTCACACCAGTTTGCTGTTCAAACTACTTACCTACAGGGCAGGTATTTAAACCTCTGTTTTCTCCGTCACATGGATCACATATACGTTGTCAGAAAATCCTGCCATTTCTGGCCTCCATTAAAATTTTCTTTCAGTGTGTCAGTGAAGCAATTCACACCAGTTTGCTGTTCAAACTACTTACCTACAGGCCAGGTATTTAAAACTCTGTTTTCTCCGTCACACGGATCACATATTTAAAACTCTGTTTTTTCCATCACACGGATCATATATACTTTGTCAGAAAATACTGCCATTTCTGGACTCCATTAAAAATTTCCTTTAGTGTATCAGTGAAGCAATTCACACCAGTTTGTTGTTCAAACTACTTACCTACAGGCCAGGTATTTAAAACTCTGTTTTCTCCATCACACGGATCACATATACATTGTCAGAAAATGCTGCCATTTCTGGCCTCCATTAAAAATTTCCTTTAGTGTATCAGTGAATAAATTCACACCAGTTTGCTGTTCAAACTACTTACCTACAGGCCAGGTATTTAAAACTCTCTTTTCTTCGTCACACGGATCACATAAACGTTGTCAGAAAATACTGCCATTTCTGGCCTCCATTAAAAATTTCCTTTAGTGTGTCAGTGAAGCAATTCACACCAGTTTGCTGTTCAAACTACTTACCTACAGGCCAGGTATTTAAACCTTTGTTTTCTCCGTGACACGGATCACATATACATTGTCAGAAAATACTGCCATTTCTGGCCTCCATTAAAAATCTCTTTCAGTGTGTCAGTGAAGCAATTCACACGAGTTTGCTGTTCAAACTACATACCTACAGGCCAGATATTTAAAACTCTGTTTTATCCGTCACATCGATCACATATACTTGACTGAAAATACTGCCATTTCTGGACTCCATTAAAAATTTCTTTCAGTGTGTCAGTGAAGCAATTCATACCAGTTTGCTGTCCAAACTACTTACCTACAGGCCAAGTATTTAAAACTCTGTTTTCTCCGTCATATGGATCACATAAACGTTGTCAGAAAATACTGCCATTTCTGGCCTCCATTAGAAATTTCCTTTAGTGCATCAGTGAAGCAATTGACACCAGTTTGCTGTTCAGACTGCTTACCTACAGGCCAGGTATTTAAAACTCTGTTTTCTCCGTCATACGGATCACATAAACGTTGTCAGAAAATACTGCCATTACTGGCCTCCATTAAAAATTTCCTTTAGTGTGTCAGTGAAGCAATTCACACCAGTTTGTTGTTCAAACTAGTTACCTACAGGGCAGGTATTTAAAACTCTGTTTTCTCCATCACATGGATCACATATAAGTTTGCTCCAAACTCAGTCATTTGTAGTGAGCATGGAAGATACTGTCCTCCATTTAAAATGGGCAAGGCACGTGGCAAGGGACAGGGAACTGGACGTGATGGTGATGGTGCATGCAGAGGCCGAGGACAAGGCCGTGGGCAAGCTGAAATTGTGCCACAACAAACATCCATATCTTCTTGCCTGACCTTCCTGTCCCAATTCCTAGGGGACTGCAGCTCACCACTATGGAACCCAGAGCAGTGTCAAAAGGTTGTTGGTTGGATAGCGGATAATGCCTCCAGTCACTTAGCCACCACCATCACCACCACCCTGTCTTCCACACAGTCAAGCTTAGTAGACCTGAGTCTGGACCGCATATTCCTCACCCTGATCCTCCTTCCTCCCACGATGCTGAGTGCCCGGAGACAACTGATCCCACACTTGGACACTCCGAAGAGCTGTTCACTTTTCCATTTATACATTCGAGCCTCTCGCCCGGTCCACTCGAAGCGGGACAAGAGGAGATCGCATGTAGCGATGCCCAAATATTTGAGCAGCCACGGTCACACGAAGGCGACGGTGGGAAAGTATCACAAGAGGTGGACGATGATGAGACACAATTGCCAGAAAGTCAGGAGGAGGACCAGGGTGCGGAAATGGAAGACGAGGTGGTGGATGATATAGTAACTGACCCAACCTGGCAGGAGGACATGCAGAGCGAGGTCAGCAGCACACAGAGGGAGGGAGGCAGAGCACCCCAACAGGCAGGAAGAAGCAGTGTGGTGGCCGCAGACAGAAGGCAGGCAACCGTTCCCCATAACACCAACACGAAGGAAATTGCCAGTACAACTGTTAGGTCTTCCTGAGTCTGGTTGTTTTTGAAAGACTCTGCCGATAACCCTAAAAAGGCCATTTGCACCACCTGCCAGGCCAGCATCAGCAGGGGTGGCAAAACGTCCAGCCTGACCACCACCAGCATGATCAGGCACATGGCAGCAAAGCACCCGACTTTGTGGGCCGAACCCCAGGGCCCAGGAACAGTGTCTGCGGGTGGCACCATTGCTTCTTCCACTGTTGTGCAAGCAAGCCAATCCCCTGTACGTGGTGCATGCGAAGATGCCTGCTGCCCTGCACCTGTCGTTGCGCACCCTCAAGTAGCAGCATCAGGAAGCATGTCCATGTCCTTGTCCCAGCGCAGCATTCAGTTGTCCATACCCCAGTCCTTGGAACGCAAGTGCATATATGCAGCCAACGCCTCACAGGCCACACTACTAAATTCTCACATTTCACGACTGCTTGCGCTCGAAATGTTGCATTTTAGGCTTGTGGAGACGGAAGCATTACGCAACCTGATGGCGGTAGCTGACCCTCGGTACTCGGTCCCCAGCCGCCACAATTTGTCCCGGTGTGCCATCCCCGCATTACACAAGCACGTGTCCCAAAACAATAGCCGTGCCTTCAACAACGCAGTTACCGGGAAAGTCCACCTAACCATGGACACGTGGACAAGTGCTTGTTGGCAGGGACTGTACATCTCGCTGACGGCACACTGGGTTAACATAGTGGAAGCCGGGACTCAGTCGGACCTTGGGACGGAACAAGTCCTCCCGATGCCAAGGATTGTGGGCCCTAGGTCCTTCATCGAAATGACCACATCAGTCACAAGCTGGAAGCACTGCAGCACTGCCTCAGCCAAGCAGCAACAGGCTGTGTTGAAGCTAATATGCTTAAGTGACAAACAGCACAATGCTGAAGAGTTGTGGACAGCTCTGAAAGAGCAGGCAAATCTGTGGCTCACACCGCTGAGCCTACAGTCAGGCATGGTCGTGTGTGACAATGGCCAGAACATGGTGGCGGCTCTGAGGCGAGCTCACACACGTACCATGCCTGGCCCATGTGCTTAATCTCGTGGTTCAACGGTTTCTAAAATCCTACCCGGAGCTGCCGGATCTGGGTGTTAAAGCATGCCGCCTGTGTGCCCATTTTAGAAAGTCACCTACAGCTTCCGCCGCCCTTGTCGTGTTTCAGGTGCGTTTGCAGCTTCCGGCTCACAGACTGGTGTGTGATATCCCCATGCGTGGGAACTCTACACTGCAGATTTTGGGAAGGATTTGTGAGAAGAAGAGGGCAGTTGTTGAGCACCAGCATCAACAAGGCCACTGCTATTCAGTTCAGACTCCACACATAAGACCTCAGGAGTGGACATGGATGTCAGACATATGTACCATCCTCCAAAAGTTTGAGGACTCCACCAAGATGGAGAGTGGCGATGATGCCATATTTAGCATCACCATCCCGCTTCTCTGTCTTCTGAAACGCTCTCTGCTCACAATCAAAGAGGATGCATTGCAGGCGTAGCACGATGAGATGGAGCAAGGGACCATACAGGGTGATTACACACAGGCCAGCCTCATCTCATCCCAACATGGATTGGGTGACAATGAGGAAGAGGAGGAGGAGGAAGAACAGGAGTAGAGATGAGCGGTGTTTGACTCGAACTGTTCTCCAATATCAAATTCGAGGAGTTTTGGGCGGTGTTCGAGCCGTTCGACGAACACGAACGATTTGAAAAAAGTCCGGCCGTTCGTGGTTATGTTCGATAGCTGTTCGTGCACCAAAATCGTAACTGGATTTTTTCACAGTAATGCTGTTAATCAATGTTTGAGTGTACAGTGGGCGGGGGTAGGGGCAGGGGATGGATCTCTGCAGATATAATGAAGATCTCCATTTTTTTTCTTTCCCGCATTTACAGTGGGGAGGTGCAGTCTGTCAGCTTATCAGCAGTGCACACATGCAGCGAAGTGCTTTTTTTCACACAAGCAAGGGCATGTGTCATTGGCTGTGTATGTCACATGTCCTTGCCCTATAAGACCCAGCCATTTTCCCAGTCGCCACCATTTTCTCACTGCTGCAGCTGAGTGTTAGATGGCACTGCTGCTGCTGTTAGCGCTATATTGTGTAACTGTGAATTGCAAGCGAATTTTCTCTTAAATAGACAGAAAGGTTTAGGGAGTAGGGACTAGTTTGTAATTGCAGCCCTTTTGAGGGCTAGGTTACAGCAGTTCCTAGCACTTTTTGCCAGGCAAGTCTGTGCCAGTGCTGTGCAAGTGTTTTTCACAGCATTTGGCTAAATCTAGCAAAGCAAATCCTTTTGGGCCTCTTGCAGTGTGTGTTAGTCAGTGGAGTAGCCTATCTGTGTTGCAAGCTACACCACTTTTGTATGTAATACAAATTTTTTACTGCACCTAGCCAAGTAAAACATTTTGGGCGTAGTAGCAGTGTGTGTTACTCATTGTATTAGGCCATCTATACCAAGATCCACCAGCTTTGAAATTAATAATAATTTTTAGCTGCATCTCGCCCGGAAAATAATTTTGGGCATAGTAGCAGTGTGTGTTACTCATTGTATTAGGCCATCTATACCAAGATCCACCAGCTTTGAAATTAATAATAATTTTTAGCTGCATCTAGCCCGGAAAATAATTTTGGGCATAGTAGCAGTGTGTGGTACTCATTGTATTAGGCCATCTATACCAAGCTCCACCAGCTTTGAAATTAATAATACTTTTTAGCTGCATATAGCCCGGAAAATAATTTTGGGCATAGTAGCAGTGTGTGGTACTCATTGTATTAGGCCATCTATACCAAGCTCCAGCAGCTTTGAAATTAATAATAATCTTTAGCTGCATCCAGCCCAGAAAATAATTTTGGGCATAGTAGCAGTGTGTGGTACTCATTGTATTAGGCCATCTATACCAAGCTCCACCAGCTTTGAAATTAATAATAATTTTTAGCTGCATCTAGCCTGGAAAATAATTTTGGGCCTGTAGCAGTGTGTGATACTCATTCTATTAGGCCATCTATACTAAGCTCCACCAGCTTTGAAATTAATAATAATTTTTAGCTGCATCTAGCTCGGAAAAGAATTTTGGGCATAGTAGCAGTGTGTGGTACTCATTTTATTAGGCCATCTATACCAAGCTCCACCAGCTTTGAAATTAATAATAATTTTTAGCTGCATCTAGCCCCGAAAATAATTTTGGGCATAGTAGCAGTGTGTGGCACTCATTGTATTAGGCCAACTATACCAAGCTCCACCAGCTTTGAAATGAATAATAATTTTTATCTGCATCTAGCCCGGAAAATAATTTTTCTTCCCAATAGTGGTAGCAATAGAAATATGGGGCGCACGCCTGGCTAACAAAAATATACGCTTCATAACAAAAAACACCAGCCTAGTGCACTGCATTAATAAGATGGCATCATCGTCTCTCCCAGTGCTAGGCCTATTATGCCGGCTAGCATTCCTGTGCCTAAAACACAATGTATGGGTCCACGCTAGCCACGATGCTGAGGGGTCTAACGCTGCTGCTAATGCTTTATCACAATTCAATTGGCAGTGTATTCACACTGTGGCGAATCTTTTGGGCCCAGGCATAAGAAGTTGTCGAGGTAATGGATAATATGTGCCCCCTTAGAAACGTCCATTACAGCCCATTCGAGGAAGCAACTAAACGCCTCAAATAGTGAGCAGGATCTGGACCACCCCATGGGCAAACAGCGATCTATATAGTATGCTCCTTCCCAGAAGCAGCCCAATAGGTGGACACTATTCGGAGGCACAGGTAGTAAGTAACCGGAACGCCGCATCAATGTCTGTTTTGGCCATTAGGGTGACCCTTCCCAACTTCTTGATTCTCCTGATTGCCTTGTCAAAGGATGTACAGTATATACTATTGTACTTGGTTCCGGATCGATGTTGTCGTTTACTGACCTGCCCCTTGGATATGACAAATGGTGGATTAGTCCGAATGTATTGGGTTCCGTTTTTGGCACAACTCACAACGGGGATACCACTACGTCTTGTAAGGAAAGTGTTCTGAATGAAACCGCCATTCTACCTAAAGATAATTATTTTTTTAATTTTCTTGTCATGACGTCTGGGTGTTGGTAGGCTGATTTTAGATTTTTACTCCAGCCTTTCTTGATTTTAGAAGGGCATGACATGCCTATATCTGTGTCTCCCCCTCCTTTTACTCCTCCACCTCTTTTCTTTTCGCATGACTATATGTACTTGTCACTTTTCCATGTGTTAGTTGTGTCTTCTGAACAGTTTGTTAGCTTTTGGACACCTTTGAAGGTGTTTTCTAAGTGTTTCTATGTGTTTTTGTTTGCTTGCCATTGGTTTTAATGGTTTTCGACCGTGTTCGACGAACAGTTCGACCATCAGTTCGGCGAACATGCCGGTGTTCGACGAACCAAGCCGAACCCGAACACTACGGCGGTGGCTCAACACTAGACAGGAGCTAGGTTCATGCACTACCTGCACAGCTGTCATACCGTCTGTTCAGCGTGGATGGCCAGAGGACAGAGAGGAGGAGAGCATGGTCAGTCATCCTCTTGGTGAGGACACGGAAGTCTTACCTGTTAGTACTCTGGCACGCATGGCTGAGTTTATGTTTCGCTGCCTTTCCCATGACCCTCGCGATCTCAAAATTTTGGGTGACAGTCATTACTCATTGGTGACACTTCTAGACCCACATTACAAGGAGAACTTCATATCTCTTATTCCTGAGACAGACAGGTCTACAAAAATGAGGCTGTACCAGAAGGCCCTTGTTGCGGAACTATTAAAAAAATTCCCATCTGAAAACGCTGAAGGCAGAGGGCACACTTAGTTGGACAACCAAGGAGTACAGGTGAGAGAGACACAACTTCAATCCAGCAGAGGCAGGGGAACAAATTCTGGGAGAGTGTTCTCAGACCCTCCCATTGGCCCTGAGGCGCGGGGTACTCTCACAAGGAGTGCAAAGTTTGGGGAGATGCTGAGAGAGTACCGTGCCGACCGTACCAACGTCCTCCGTGATTCCTCTGTGCCTTATAATTATTGGGTATCCAAGCTGGATACGTGGAATGAACTGGCTCTCTATGCCTGGCCTGCCCTGCCGCCAGCATTTTATCAGAGCGGGTTTTTAGTGCCATTGGTGGAATTATAACTGATAAGTGCATCCGCCTGTCAACTGAAAATGCTGACAGGCTGACTCTTATAAAAATGAACAAGGGCTGGATTGGGCCAGACTTCTCAACACCACTAAATGATAGCAGCATAACATAAACTCAAATCCAGTGTTTTTTCTTGGGAGGTGTATTCCCATGCACCTTTTCACACCCACACATGGGTATACGCTTCCTGATTTTGGCTATTGCTCTTGTCCTCCTCCTTCTCCTCATCCTCCACCACCATATCACCAGGGTGACCGTGGTCCGTGATGCAACACCCACAAAAATTTTTTAAAGGGTGTTTATGATGCCCGTAAAAAAAATTTTTTTATACAGTATGTTCATGTATACCCCCCCAGGGGTAAATGTTTGTCAGCCCATACACTTGTGCATGGGCATTATAAGTATAGGAGGCCTACTCCTTTCTAATGGGAACATTTTTTTATGAGGCCCTCCTCAACGTCTCTTCCAAGGGGCATTGAAGTGCTTCCAAATTTTTGGCAGCCTTTGCATTCACCGTATAGGCCAACACTATGGGAGACTCTCTCCTTTCTAATGGGAATTTGTCGTTACTGTGGCCCTGATCTGTCTCTTTAAATTGTTAGTGGGGTTTTTTCTAAATTTGGTCAGCAGTTAGACTCACTGCATACCCTATAACTGTATAGCAGACTCTCTCCTTTCTAATGGGAACATGTCGTACCTTGTCACTGTGGCCTTACTCTATGTGTCTTTAAATTCTTAGTGGGGTTTTTCCTAAAATTGGTCAGCTGTTGGACTCACTGCATACCCTATAACTGTATAGCAGACTCTCTCCTTTCTAATGGGAATTTGCCATTAATGTGGCCCTGCTCTATGTGTCTTTAAACTCTTAGTGATGTTTTTCCCAAATTTTGGCAGCCCTTGCAGTTACAGCATTGGCATTACCACTATAGGAGACCCGCTCCTTTATAATGGGAACATTTTTTTTACTGAGACCCTCTCTATGTCTCTTCTAAAGGGTACTGGGTGGCATCAAAATTTTTGGCAGCCCTTGCAGTCACTGGATAACAATAACAGTATAGGAGACCCACTTGTTAATAATGGGAACAACAAACCATAGCCGGCTGATGGCTCTCTAACAATAGAGAGGGCCGACTGCTGGTCTTTTAAGAATAGTAAGAGCTGTCTGATGGCTCTATAAAAATAGGCTTTATGACTTTCAGAGTCCCTCCATCATAAATAAAACAGGATGTGTCTGATGATTGTCACACACCACATTGCCAGATAAGGTTGTAAAATGTTAAAATGACATTACCCGGTGAATGCATTTGTCTTAAAAAATAAAGTAAAAAAAACAAAACAATAGGATCTTTCTTTAGTATTAAAAGCAGCATCACCAATTTAACCTCAATGTAATCACATTGTTCAGCTCCTGCACCTCCTCCTCCATCTCCAAAATGACCGCATCAGTCAGAAGCTGACAGCACTGCAGCACTGCCTTGGCCAAGCGACAACAGGCTGTGCTGAAGATAACATGCTTAATACTTAATTGAGAAACCGCCCAGCGCTACAGAGTTGTTGAAAGCTGTAACACAGCAGCCTGATCTGTGGCTCTCACCGCTGAACATACAGCCAGGCATGGTCGTGTGGGACAATGGGTGGAACCTGGTGACGGAGAAATGACACCCAGAGTAGATACGGTTTCCCTATATGCCAGTCTTTTCACCGAGCTAAATACAACTCTCAGCAAAAAAAGCTGTGGACTGGCTCCATACCATCCCTGGCCACATTCACCTGTCCACCTGTTTGTGGGTAGGCGGTCCTTCCCAGTAAGTGCACTGGGGAGGGCACTGCAGCACTGCCTTGGCCAAGCAGCAACAGGGTGTGCTGAAGATAACATAATACTTAATTGACAAACTGCCCAGCGCTACAGAGTTGTTGAAAGCTGTAAACAGCAGCCTGATCTGTGGCTCTCACCGCTGAACATACAGCCAGGCATGGTAACGTGGGACAATGGGCGGAACCTGGTGACGGAGAAATGACACCCAGAGTAGATACGGTTTCCCTCTATGCCAGTCCTTTCACCGAGCTAAATACAACTCTCAGCAAAAAAAGCTGTGGACTGGCTCCGTACCGTCCCTGGCCACATTCACCAGTCCACCTGTTTGTGGGTAGGCGGTCCTTCCCAGTAAGTTTACTGGGGAGGGCACGGGTAATGTTGTGGGACCCGTGCTTGTGGAAGGCGGAGATGATACTGGGAAAAATAATGGCGGCTGGAGACCGAGTATGGATACCCGGTCGCCGCCGCCATAAAATTGTGGACAGCTTCTGCCTCCATGAGCCTAAAAGGCCACATTTCAAGTGCAAGCAGATGCCCAGAAATCTGGCAGTTTAGTGTTGCGGCCTGTGGGTGGGTAGGTGGCTGGCTGCATACTTGCGCTAGCATTCCAAGTAACAGAAAACTAAGCAGATGGTGGCCTCTATCATCATCATAGCCTCACCTCGGCACTATGAACTCTCCTGAAGGAGAAGCCAGGGCCCACCGGAGGAGTCTCCGGTTCTCTGGTGGGCCCGTCCAACCCTGCCGAGAAGCAGCCCTGGCTAAGAAAAGTGGGGGGGAAGGTTTCCGGACACTCTGTGGTTGCTTTTGTAATGTGGATCGGACATGCTTATGCATGTTATTTCTTAAACCGCATTGCAGATCAGGCCATTGTGCAACTCTGTATTCATGAAATTAAATGCACAAAGAAAGATGTTTGTGTGTCAAAACACCACCGACAAGTGCGAGTTGATGTTGGACTGCAACAAGCTGTATTAGAGAACTTCCTGGGAGTAATGACACCCAAGGTAGATACGGTTTCCCTCTATGCCAGTCATTTCACTGAGCTAAATACAACTCTCAGCAAAAAAAGTTGTGGACTGGCTCCGTAACGTCCCTGGCCACATTCACCTGTCCACGTGTTTGTGGTTAGGTAGTCCTTCCCAGTAAGTGCACTGGGGAGGGCACGGGTAATGTTGTGGGACCCGTGCTTGTGGAAGGTGGAGACGACACCGGGAGAAACAGTGGTGGCTGGGGACCGAGTATGGACACCCGGCCGCCGCTGGCATGAGGTTATGAAAAGCTTCCGCCTCCACGAGCCTAAAATGCCACATTTCAAGTGCAAGCAGCTGTCAAAAATTTGGCAGTATAGTATTGCAGCCCATGGGCGGGTGGGTGGCTAGCTGCATACTTGCGCTTGCATCCCATGGAATGGGGTAGGGACAACTAAATGCTGCACTGGGACAAGGACGTGGACAGTGATTGTTGAAAGTCTGCAACGACAAGTGCATGGCGGGAGGCATCTTCGCATGCGCCAAGGATCACTTATGATGGGCACACTTTTAGGCAGTGACCTGGTTGTCAGAGATGCTTCCAGGGGTCTTCGCCATGCTTTTCCCATGTCTTTTCAGCACTGTATGCATGTGTCTGATGATGTGTCACACACCACATGGCCAGATAAGGTTGTAAAATGTTAAAATTACATTTCCCAGTGAATGCATTTGTCGTTGTTGAAAGCAATGCAAAAGTGCAAAAAAGCATCAAAAACGCTACGTGTGAACATAGCCCAAGGTGTGGAGGAGTATTTTTGGTTTTGGTTATTTATTTTTCCTTATATACAAGTCATTACCCTGGAAAGGATGTTGCTTAATATATTTCCCAGGAAAATCCATTTTGGTTTTGTTTTTGTATGTTTTATTGTGAGTCCGTAAAAGTGGCGTAATATTCTGACAACGTTGTTGACAGCAGTGACCTGGGAGTCAAAAATGCTTCCAAGCATCTTTCCCATGCTGTTCCCATGTCACTTGAGCACCGTTCCCATCGATTTGGGCAATTTTTAGGCGCTCTGCAGACCACCGGGGGGAGCCGCCTGAAAAATGCTCAAGTTTCCCATAGACTTACATTTGGCTCGTTGCTCGGGTCGAGCACCCGAGTATTCCAATTTGCTCGACCCGAGCAACTAGTACCCGAGCATTTTAGTGCTCACTCATCACTAGACCTCACCCTTTGGTGCACCAATAGTATATACTAAGATGGGATAAGTAAAGGTGCATCTCACTTAATTAGAATATCATCAAAAAGTTAATTTATTTCAGTTCTTCAATACAAAAAGTGAAACTCATATTATATAGAGTCATTACAAACAGAGTGATCTATTTAAAGTGTTTATTTCTGTTAATGTTGATGATTATGGCTTACAGCCAATAAAAACACAAAAGTCATCATCTCAGTAAATTAAAATAACTAACAAAAAACAACTGCAAAAGCTTCCTAAGCAGTTAAAAAGGTAATTTAGTCTTTTTCAGTAGGCTCCACAATCATGGGGAAGACTGCTGACTTGACAGATGTCCAGAAGGCAGTCATTGAGACACTCCACATGGTCCCAGAGTTCCAATTTTCATTTGGAAATCAGGGTCCCAGAGTCTGGAGGAAGAGTGGGGAGGCACACAATCCAAGCTGCTTGAGGTCTATCGTGAAGTTTCCACAATCAGTAATGGTTTGGGGAGCCATGTCATCTGCTGGTGTAGGTCCACTGTGTTTTATCAAGACCAAAGTCAGTGCAGCCGTCTACCAGGAAATTTTAGATCACTTCATGCTTCCCTTTGCCGACAAGCTTGATGGAGATGGAAATTTCATTCTCCAGCAGGACTTCGCACCTGTCCACACTGCCAAAAGTACCAATATCTGGTTTAAAAACAACAGTATCACTGTGCTTGATTGGCCAGCAAACTTGCCTGTCCTTAACCTCATAGAGAATTTACGGGGTATTGTCAAGAAGAAGATGAGAGACACCAGACACAACAATGCAGATGAGCTGAAGGCTGCTATCAAAGCAACCTGGGCTTCCATAACACCTCAGCAGTGCCACAGGCTCATCGCCTCCATGCCACGCCGCATTGATGCAGTAATTGATGCAAAAGGAGCCCCGGTCAAGTATTGAGTGCATTTACTGAACAAACATTTCAGCATGCCAACATTTCGGATTTTTAAAACCTTTTTCAAGCTGATGTTATAAAGTATTCTAATTTACTGAGATAATGACTTTTGTGTTTTAATTGGCTGTAAGCCATAATCATCAACATTAACAGAAATATACACTTGAAATAGATCACTCTGTTTGTAATGACTCTATATAAGTTTCACTTTTTGTATTGAAGAACTGAAAAAAAATTAACTTTTTGATGATATTCTAATTTAGTGAGATGCACCTGTATATGTGTTAGTAGTGCATCATTGCTGAGGTATTCTATATCACTTAATCTCATTAGTAAAAAATGTATTGTAGGTTTCATTTACCTACAAACACATATGAAAATAGTACAACAGTGAATAAAGGAGCCTGCAATGTCATATCGGTAGTGATGGGTTATTTATCTGTTTTTGTCATGGAACCATACCTATTTATTAGGTATTTAGTAGTGTTGATCGAGCACTAAAGTGCTCGGGTGCTCGAAGCTCGGGCCGAGCTCACCGTGATACTCAGGTGCTCGACCCGAGCAACGAACCCAATGTTAGTCTATGGGAGACCCGAGCATTTTTGCGGCGGCACACCTGGCAGTCTGTAGAAAGCCTAAAAAGTGCCCAAAACGATAGTGACAGTGCTCAAATGACATGGGGACAGCATGGGGATCTCCCCAGGAAGCATTTCTGACCCCCAGGTCACTGCTGTCAACAAAGTGGTCAGAGGTATTAAGCCACTTTTACGGGCTCATAATAAAACGTTCAAAAACTAAACTGAAACTGCTTTCCTGTGAAATATGTTAAGGAGCATCCTTTCCAGGGTAAAGACTTGTGTATAAAGTAAAATAAATAACCAAAAACAAAAATACTCCACCACACCTTGGGCTATGTTCACCATTTTTTATGCGTTTTTGCACTTTTGTATTGCTTTCAACCGTGACAAATGCATTCACCGGGAAATGTCATTTTAACATTTTACAACCTTATCTGGCCATGTGCTGTGTGACACATGCATACAGTGCTGAAAAGACATGGGAACTGAATGGGGAAGACCCCTGGAAGCATCTCTGACACCCAGGTCACTGCTTAAAAGTGTGCCCATCAGAAGTGATCGTTGCCACATCAGAAGATGCAGACTTGCAACTATCCCCGTGCAAGTCCTTGTCTATCTGGGATGGATATTAGTCTTCAGAAGGACTGTTTGTTTGATTTTGCAGGCTTTAGAGACCCTACACTACCTATTTCGCAGTATAGATCTCTCCCTAGCTCAGCAGCACTATCCCTACACTGTCTGATCCGGAGCGACTGTGTCCCGGTTTTAAATACTCGAGGTGACACTGTGCGGCCAGCCAATCACTGTAATGCCCACAACCAACATGGCTGCGGCATTACAGTGATGGGCTGGCAATCCCTGCATGTTCATTGGCTCTATCAAGAGCGCCAAACATGGAGGGCGGAGACCCAAGCTCCCGCCCGAGTAAACCGAAAATGCTCGGTGCTCGCCGAACATTCCGAGTAGTGAGATGCTCGGGCGAGTACCGAGCAGTGTCGAGCATCCTCGCTCAACACTAGTATTTAGTGTCAGATACAAGTTAGTAAACTGTTTTACCAGTAAATAGTGAAAAGTGATTTATTTGATGTCATCTGCCTGTTTAATGTGAAGTTATAAGGCTGACCTTAAACTTTTTCTACATTCATCTATCATAATCAAAAGCTCCACAAGATGGTCATTGCAGTCAGTTCCCTAGAGCAGTGTTCCCCAACTCCAGTCCTCAAGGCCCACCAACAGGTCAGGTTTTCAGGATCTCCTTAGTATTGCACAGGTGATGGAATTATTGCCTGTGCAGGTGATGTAATTATCACCTGTGTAATACTAAGGAAATCCTGAAAACATGACCTGTTGGTGGGCCTTGAGGAGTGGAGTTGGGGAACCCTGCCCTAGAGCCAAAATGTACTTTGGCTGTTGTTATTAGCCTTGGTCTAGGAAGTATTTATCACGAAGTAAAGCACTATTGAAAAACAGTATTAACTATGATGTATAATGTTATTTTTTGTTTGAAGTTTACGGAAATTTACCAAAACTCTCAATTCTCAAGAAATACAGTATTTCTGAGTAAATCCCCATTCATCTTTAATGTAAACCATCTATCTTTTCAAAACTCTGTAAAAATGGAAGGCAAATTGTGAATATAGCTGACACTAAAATACATGCTTCTTTGAAAAATTTATTGACTATTTGTCATTTTTATTTGGTCTTTAAACGTGCAGTATAACAATTTGACTGAATATCAATTGCTGGGTGTTCGTGATGGTAAACTCCTCTCTATTAACTGAAAATTCCCTAATAAACTGATTGAAAAAAGTGTTTTATAAACCTGACAACCATTTCACTGCTAGAATCTAAAATGCATGGCAAATACAGTGTATGTACTTAAAGTGGCCATGCACATTAAAGGTTTTTTTTTACTTTCAGCAAGGATGGATGACTATACAAGGATGGGGGGCACATACAAGGATAGGGGAGTATATGTAGAGAGATGGACAAGAGAAACTAAGTAACTGTAAGCAAACACTACCCTCTGCTGGAACAAACTGAAAGTGAAACAAAGAATTGTGTTATCAGGAACCAAATGTTCCTGGCAGTTTTTGCAAGGGGAGATACTTTTATGGCTGGACCTGATCATGTGACCCAGAGAGTTTCCTGGGTATAAAGTCCCTGTGTGCCAGATTGCAGGAGCTTTTGGTGCCAAGAGAGCGCAGGGTGCGGATGTGCACGGGAGGAGACGCTGCAGTCAGAGATTTGGCGCCAAGCTGCAGAGTGGAGCAGCTCCAGAGGGACAGCAGAGCCCAGCGCGACAGGCCTCAGCCAGAGGGCTGTGCTGCACCAGAGTTGGACATTGCCTGAGAGGCTCCGCACTCCTCACAGAAGCCCCCCTGAGCCCTGCGCATGTTGGTCAGAGTCAGTACCTGCGCCCCACAGTGAGTAAGTTCCCGGGATCTGCTGCTGCTTGTCAAGAGCTGAGGTCGGAACTCCCTTCCCCCAAGCGTGAGAGACTACCGTCGACGGTCAAGCCGACAAGAGCTGAGAGAGGGCCGCGACAGGAAAGACACGCCAGCAGCAGCGGAGGAACCGCGCAAGTGAACAGAGCCGTCACTTACAACTCTCACCTACGGTACAGGGGACAGTTGGGATTAGGATCTCAGGTTGGGTGGGGGCCGTTTGGTGCCTGGGGGGCTAAACGAGATCTGATAGACTTTATCTGGAAGAGACTTGCAGCCTAACGGGAAGAACCAGTGACCCCCGCTAGGGCCATATAAAGAGAAAGAGAACTCATGTGGTGGCTCCCACGACTGGGTGCATCACACTTGTTGCAAAGAACTGTACTGTTATTCACTGAAATATTTCTCATTGCTATTCCAAGTTGCTGTATATTACCCTTGCTACTAACCCCCTTTGTAGAATAGTTGTTATACATATAAAGTGGTTATATCAACCCCTGACTGTTCTCATCTTGTGTCTCTGTGCATTGCATTCCGGCACCTGCATTACACATATACAATGATGGGGGGCATATACAAGGATGGGGGGCATTTACAAGGATGGGGACATATACAAGAATGAGGGCACATACAAGGATGAGGGAGCATGTACAAGGATGGGGAAGCATATACAAGGATGGGGGACATATACCAGGATGGGTGAGCATGTAACAGGATGGGAAACATATACCAGGATGAGGAACATATAAAAGGATGGGGGGGTTATGGTTAATATTTTATACTTTGCTTTAATTATTATTTAGACAATTAAATATACATATATATACAGTGACTACAAGTAGTATTCAACCCCCTGCAGATTTAGCTGGTTTGATAAGATGCAAATAAGTTAGAGCCTTCAAACTGCAAACGAGAGTAGGTTTTATGAACAGAAGCATAAATTTTACAAATCAAAAAGTTATGTTGCTCAGTTGAATTTTATTAAATTTTAAACATAAAAGTGTGGGTCAATTATTATACAACCCCTATGTTTAATATTTTGTGGAATAACCCTTGTTGCAATTACAGCTAATAATCGTCTTTTATAAGACCTGATCAGGCCGGCACAGGTCTGTGGAATTATCTTGGCCCACTCCTCCATGCAGATCTTCTCCAAGTTATCTAGGTTCTTTGGGTGTCTCATGTGGACTTTATTCTTGAGCTCCTTCCACAAGTTTTCAATTGGGTTAAGGTCAGGAGACTGACTAGGCCACTCCAACACCTTGACTTTTTCCCTCTTGAACCAGGCCTTGGTTTTCTTGGCTGTGTGCTTTCGGTCGTTGTCTTGTTGGAAGATTAAATTACGACCCATCTTAAGATCCTTGATGGAGGAGCAGAGGTTCTTGGCCAAAATCTCCAGGTAGGCCGTGCTATCCAACTTCCCATGGATGCGGACCAGATGGCCAGGCCCCTTGGCAGAGAAACAGCCCCACAGCATGATGCTGCCACCACCATGCTTGACTGTAGGGATGGTATTCTTGGGGTCGTATGCAGTGCCATCCAGTCTCCAAACGTCACGTGTGTGGTTGGCACCAAAGATCTCGATCTTGGTCTCATCAGACCATAGAACCTTGAACCAGTCTGTCTCAGAGTCCTCCAAGTGATCATGAGCAAACTGTAGACGAGCCTTGACATGACGCTTTGAAAGTAAAGGTACCTTACGGGCTCGTCTGGAACGGAGACCATTGCGGTGGAGTACGTTACTTATGGTGTTGACTGAAACCAATGTCCCCACTGCCATGAGATCTTCCCGGAGCTCCTTCCTTGTTGTCCTTGGGTTAGCCTTGACTCTTCGGACAAGCCTGGCCTCGGCACGGGAGGACACTTTCAAAGGCTGTCCTGGCCGTGGAAGGCTAACAGTAGTTCCATAAGCCTTCCACTTACGGATGATGCTCCCAACAGTGGAGACAGGCAGGCCCAACTCCTTGGAAAGGGTTTTGTACCCCTTGCTAGCCTTGTGACCCTCCACGATCTTGTCTCTGATGGCCTTGGAATGCTCCTTTGTCTTTCCCATGTTGACCATGTCTGAGTGCTGTTCACAAGTTTGGGGAGGGTCTTAAATAGTCAGAAAAGGCTGGCAAAAGAGATCTTTAATCCACACATGTGAAGCTCATTATTCTTGGTGCCTGAACTACTTCTTAATACTTTAGGGGGACCAAACAGAATTCTTGTGGTTTGAGGTGTTGAATAATAAATGACACTCTGAATTAACTTTTAACGTTTTTTAAAAGAAAAAAAAAATTGCTGCAGTGCATTTCCCACTTCCAGGCTGATCTACAGTACAAATGTCACAATGCCAAGTTAATTCCGCATGTGTCAACCAGCTAAATCTGCAGGGGGTTGAATACTACTTGTAGGCACTGTATATATACAGTTATATGAAAAAGTTTGGGCACCCCTATTAATCTTAAGCTTAATGTTTTATAAAAATTGGTGTTTTTGCAACAGCTATTTCAGTTTGATATATGTAATAACTGTTGGATACAGAAATGTTTCTGCCTTGAAATGAGGTTTATTGTACTAACAGAAAATGTGCAATCTGCATTCAAACAAAATTTGACAGGTGCATAAGTATGGGCACCCTTATCATTTTCTTGTTTTAAATACTCCTACCTACTTTTTACTGACTTACTAAAGCACTTTTTTTGGTTTTGTAACCTCATTGAGCTTTGAACTTCATAGCCAGGTGTATGCAATCATGAGAAAAGCTACTTAAAGTGGCCACTTGCAAGTTGTTCTCCTGTTTGAATCTCCGCTGAAGAGTGGCATCATGGGCTCCTCAAAACAACTGTCAAATGATCTGAAAACAAAGATTATTCAACATAGTTGTTCAGGGGATGGATAGAAAAAGCTGTCTCAGAGATTTAACCTGTCAGTTTCCACTGTGAGGAACATAGTAAGGAAATGGAAGAACACAGGGACAGTTCTTGCTAATGCCAGAAGTGGCAGGCCAAGAAAAACATTAGAAAAGCAGAGAAGAAGAATGGTGAGATCAGTCAAAGACAATCCTCAGACCACCTCCAGAGAGCTGCAGCATCAACTTGCTGCAGATGGTGTCACTGTGCATTGGTCAACTATACAACGCACTTTGCACAAGGAGAAGCTGTATGGGAGAGTGATGCAAAAGAAGCCGTTTCTGCAAGCACGCCACAAACAGAGTCGGCTGAGGTATGCAAAAGCACATTTGGAGAAGCCAATTTCTTTTTGGAAGAAGGTCCTGTGGACTGATGAAACCAAGATTTAGTTGTTTGGTCATACAAAAAGGTGTTATGCATGGCGGCAAAAAAACACAGCATTCCATGAAAAACATTTGCTACCCACAGTAAAATTTGGTGGAGGTTCCATCATGCTTTGGGGCTGTGTGGCCAATGCCAGCACCGGGAATCTTGTTAAAGTTGAGGGACGCATGGATTCCACTCAGTATCATCAGATTCTTGACAATAATGTTCAAGAATCAGTGACAAAGTTGAAGTTACGCAGGGGATGGATCTTTCAGCAAGACAATGATCCAAAACTCCGCTCCAAATCTACTCAGGCATTCATGCAGAGGAACAATTACAATGTTCTGGAATGGCCATCCCAGTCCCCAGACCTGAATATCATTGAACATCTGTGGGATCATTTGAAGAGGGCTGTCCATGCTCGGCGACCATCAAACTTAACTGAACTGGAATTGTTTTGTAAAGAGGAATGGTCAAAAATACCTTCATCCAGGATCCAGGAAATCATTAAAAGCTACAGGAAGCGACTAGAGGCTTTTATTTTTGCAAAAGGAGGATCTACTAAATATTAATGTCATTTTTCTGGTGAGGTGCCCATACTTATGCACCTGTCAAATTTTGTTTGAATGCAGATTGCACATTTTCTGTTAGTACAATAAACCTCATTTCACGGCAGAAGCATTACTGTGTCCAACAGTTATTACATATATCAAACTGAAATAGCTGTTGCAAAAACACCAATTTTTATAAAACATTAAGCTTAAGATTAATAGGGGTGCCCAAACTTTTTCATATAACTGTATATATATATATAAATATATATATATTTGCTAATTTTGGATTTTAATTGATAATTTTGTATTTTAATATTAGCTTTATAAATGTTATTCATGAAATCAAATAACACAGGGCATTGTATGTTATATAGAGCTGTCTTTGTGTCAAAACTTTCCTTTGTTTCTGAAAATATAGTAAAACTAGATATAGCCAGTTTCTAAGGAATTTAACAGAAACCATAATTTACAACTTTGTTATTCCCAACTTAGATATCTTCCTTTTTAGGTAATGTTATGTAAGCCATTCCCCCTTTCCTTATCTTTGTAGTTGGGATAAAAACTCCTGACTGGGTATCTGAGAGCAGACAAGCCCATACACAGGCAGAATTGGTTGTGACTCCTTGATTTTATCAAAATTGGCAGAAATGTGAAACCTCTTTAGTTTCTCGTAAAAGAAACCTTCCATACAGGTTTCCACATCATTACATGGTGCGACATCCTGGGATTGTAAGAACTGGACCTCCTTTGCACCCGACAGCAAGGATCTCTCTTGGAACCACTGAATGAGCCGCGGTGAGTAACCCATTGTGCTACTAATAATTCAGTGTTACCTTGAGGGCTCCGGGACGGGTTATTGGTGGTCCGAACAAAACAATCTCTGTTGAACCTTTGCCAGTATTTGATTTTTGTTTGTATCATTTGTGGTCTGTCATATGTTTCAATGTCTCTTTAGATGTATAACTGATGATTGAATGACCTTTGGATGAACATTGAATGAAGTGACAAGTAGCCAACCTTGCCCAACGATTCTGGTCAGGCACTTCCTGTATATTTCAGGAGTCAGGGGATTGCTATATGTTGTCCTCGTTGTCTATGTGATTGTAAAGTCTGGGGTGATATTGTTGTAAACTATGAGGATCCTTGAATGTGGGACTGAATAATTTTTGAGCGACCAATAAGGGACTACAGTCTCTGATCGATAAGGGATCCAGTTAGGTGTGTTCCTTAACATGTGGTGAAATGAAAAATTGGTCCCTAACAAGATCAGACAAGTGTGACTGTTCATAACCGAGGAATCCTTCACGGTAAGGTAGTACTCTGAGGGTATTAATTGTCCCCTGTAAATTGATAAGGGCACTCTCTTGAAAGAGTCTGTGTTCTGTTTTGTGTGAACTTAAGAGAAAAAGATCAAAGATCATAGTAGCTTAAGTTCTTGGTCAGCCTGTATACCCAGACAAGGAAATATACAATATAAGAAGTAAAACTTATCACAGATTTAATTGTCATGCTGTGCCTTTACAAGGTGTTGAAGGGAAACTTTTGAACTGGATAGCAAATACACACCACTACGCCTCACCTCAGTGGCCTCCTTCTCTTGTCCTGAAACTGACTCAGTTGAAGGAAAAACTGCAGAGGCAGCTATTCAGATTACCTCAGGAGATGCTATATGACCACATAGAGATAGTTGCAATAGTTTTTGGAACAGTAGTTTGGTATTGTTCTTTTGGTTGTATGTAAGAATCTCTCTAGCTCACAGGGCCGGACAATTGGTGCTCCCTTAAAATCCATCTTGTGAGTCTTGAAAAAAGACAAACTTCAATTGTAATTTACTATCAAGAAACGTCGAAAATTTATCGTTTAGCACTCCAAAATTATAATATTAATACACCATACTCATTGGGTACTAATCTTCCCCGCTGAGTTCAAGAAGTGACACAAATATCCTTCAATAAAATATACATCTTATTATTAAATTTAAAAAAACAATAAAACAGAAAAGTAGACTAAAATATGCACTGGGGCACAATCATATATTCAGTCTATGCAATTATTACTTGACACAATGGCTTAATACTCTGAAAAGGATCCTCTCATAATCAACTTTCAAAGTGGTAAAAAAAAGTATTATCATAAATGTACATACGTATATATTATATCAAAAAAGTTTCAAAATCACAAAATGACAGATATGAATGCAAAGATCTTTATGCCACAGAACAACATACAAGGGTATATACACATATAAGTTTCGAATAATTATACAATATAGAAATTTTCCTCCTGTACTTAGGAATTATTATGCACATTCATAGTCAAAAAAGTAATTGGTTTCTAATACAGCCATTTCTCCAAATATGCATAGTGCAAAATGTATGACCATATCTATTCAAAAGGAAATTTATCCCTGTATTCAAGTATTGTGTACATTGGAAAGATAATCACTTTCTATTACCACCCTTTTTCCAAAGTGCGTAGTGCAACGATCTGCATCTCATATCTGTTCAGGAGGAAATTCCTCCCTATATGTGTGAGTCTGTCCAATCCCTTAACATTATAATGCAGGTGGCTAAACGCCACACTAGTATAAATATAAGTTATTTTGAACACCAAACCAAAGGTCAGAAATGTTATTTACCTATGATGTAGATGATTAGTATAGATTGGCTCCTCAGTGCAGCCCCATTGTGTAAGTCCACAGTCATCTTCCTTGGGCATTGCCTGTCTTCAGGTATCAAGCATCTCAACCCAGTGAGGATTGAGGCTATACTAAAAGTACCTCTCCCCAGATCTACTAAGTCCCTTCAGGCATTCTTGGGGCTGGTCCAGTATTGCCGTCTCTGGATTCAAAATGCCTCTAGTGTCATGGCCCCATTGTTCCAATGCCTCAAAACTGAGCCTTTCACCATCAGTCCCATACCCTCAAGCTCACTCTATCTGTGACACCCCAGGGGTCTGGTTGCCACAGTGATAGAGATATTATGTCTGAGAGCAGGTGGGAGGTCCTTTGGTCAGGGATCCTGTGCATGCCACACCTCCTGCCCAGTCTTGGGAGGGGAAGAACTTCCCCTGTATAAACCCGGGGCTGAGGCAGGGTGAGTCAGACAAGGAGAGTGGAGAAGAGAAGCAGCATAGGAAACAGCAGAGTTACAAGGAGTCAGGGGCTGGCAGCTACAGAGCTCGCCCTGACTAAGAAGATTCTTTACCGGACCCGGAGTCCGAGGCTGTGGGGACTAACTCCTACCCAGCAGCAGAATCCGTCGGGCAGGGGATTTCAGGTCCTCTGGCCCAGAAGCCCGAAGGCACGGTCACACGCGTGGGACCAGCACCGCCATCGTGGAGCGGAAGCCATTAGAAGGCCCCGAGTCACCGGCCATACGGGTGAGCACCACACGGTACACTCAGGGACGTGGGCTACTTACATCAGCTTCTAGCAAGGTAGCCAGAAGAGTACAGTCAGTTTGGGAGGCCTACAACTACGCCTGGCCAGGGGAGATCCCATCTGCTCAAAGACTGACCAGGCCCCGTTGGCTAGCAAGTACTCCGGGAGGGTCTGTCGTTGTTACCAGTAAAGACCCTGAACTACACCGTACCGTCTCTGAGTGGTTCCTGCTACCCCCATCATCCACGTCGGCTGCCCTGAGGCCATACCCCTCCCGTTGGGGGTTATACTATCACGCTGCACAATCCTACCACCGGCCTCAGCGGTCTGCCCTGCAGCAGCAGCTTCCTGGCTGCACTCAACGGGTGGCGTAGTCATCAACCATTTACTACTAATAGACTGCCGTCTATTTTGACTCCCTGGGCACGGACCGGGTCACCGCCACGAGATTACAACCCTCCACGGATCCGGCTCCGGGTAAGCTCCCGCGTGCGCACCGCAGCGCGACACAGGCCCAGGGGCGCGTCAACTTTGGCGTAGTCGGCAGGATTTCGTGCCCGCAACCACCGGGTACTGCGTGCCCGAAAAGCAAAGACTGTTCAAACTTACCAGTGGTGAAGGTTTCCCGCCATTCGGCGCCATCTTCTACCTTCTTCCCGCCATCCGCGAAGTTTTCCCGCCATCCGGCGCCATCTTCGACCTTCTTCCCGCCATCCGTGGAGTTTTCCCGCCATTGGACGCCATCTTGAGGACGCTGCGCGGGAAGAAGAGGGGCGTGGACTCCGAAAGCGCGCGAGAACTGAAGCCCCGCCTCACGTCCGGACGTTGCGTAAGGTCCTGGAAGGAGCCCAGCAGACGCCGACGTCACAGGAGCGCGACGGAAGGTCCTCAACCCTGACGATCCACTGCGGAGCCGCGGCCTACGGAAGAGGATCATCGCAAGGTAGGCCACGGTCCACTAGGGGGGAGGAAGATGTCGGATACGGAGGAGAGCTTCACTGCCTCAACCCCCGCCAGCGCTACCGCTGCTGCAGTTATGCCCTTCACCATGCCCTATATCCCGGGAGCAGCTTGGCTACCCCAGTACTCAGGGGAGTCACATACCCTGCATGACTTTAGAGAAAAGCTGGATAGCCTCTTCCAGGTGTACCCCCTCACAGAAGAGCAAAAAGTGAGCATCCTGGTGGCCCAACTAACCGGGGCAGCCAAAAGGGAAGTAAAATCCTGGCCACCTGGGAGGAAGACTGTCGCAGGGATACTAACCCGGCTGAAGGACACCTTTGATACCCGCACCTCAGCCGAGATTAAGCTTAGATTCTACGGGTGCAAGCAGCGAGCGCATGAGAGTATAAGGGACTATGCACTAAACCTACAAGAGGCCCTGAGGGCCATAAAGCAGACCGACCCTGATGGGGTGGGAAACGAGGACAGGCTATTGACTGAACAATTTATAGAGGGTTTATATTGCAATGCCCACCGAACCCAGTTGCGGGCAATGGCCTTACAGGATCCCCATCTGGACTTTGCACAGTTCAAGGATAGAGCTATCCGGGTGCTCCGAGAACCAGCACCGGGTGGCGTTGTTACCCACAGGCGCCCAGCTATCACTTACCACCAGGAGGCGGCGCCCTTGTCGGCAGGGCCTGTGGGAGCTGATGCGCAGGCTTTGGACAATGACCCGGCTCCAGACCTACACCATCAGGTCCAAGAGCTAGCTAAGAGCGTTGCTGCGCTAACCCGAACTGTGCAGTCTTTACAGGTTTCCACCCCAGGGAAGATCCAGCTGGCATCCGGACCGGAGGACATCCCGTGGCGTCGACCAAGGAGGACCCCACCGGCCAGAGGAAGACCCAGTGACCGATACAGCGAGGACGGACGACCCATCTGCCGCCACTGCAATCAACCCGGACATATGGAAAGGTACTGTTCTTTAAACGGGCACAACCTGGGGTAGAGGGCCAACCCCCAGGAAAAAGATCACCAGGCCCATCGAACTGGCGCGACAGATATGTGGGAGGACGTCCAGTCTTGCCTGTGGTACTGGATGGCATTCCCATGAGTGCCCTACTGGATACCGGGTCACAGGTCACCACCATCCCGTACGTGCTCTTCAAGCAGTACTGGAATGACTCGGATATTACCCGCTACCCTGACGACGACTTGAGTATCATCGCCAGCAATGGCCAGCCCGTGCCACAGATCGGATTTAAAGAGGTGACCCTCAAAATCGGTAGAGTCGAACTGGCCGCACAGGGACTGATCATTGTAGATATTGATAAACATGAGAGTCACCCAAAAATAACTCTAGGAACTAACGTAATTGAAAATTGTCTTGCAGAGGTGATTTTCCTTTTACAGCAGGTTGCCAAGAATGCCAGCTCCGGCGAGCAGCGGGTGCTCCAGAAAGAGATCCGGGCACTGATGCAACGGCAACAAGTGGAACTCTCCGGCGGTGAGATTGGTAGCGTAAGAATGTGTGACCCTTTTCCTATTGCCATGCCCCCAAAAAGTGAAATGATGATTTGGTGCCGGGCAGCTATTGGTCTGAGAGGTAGAGATTACCAGGCAATGGTAGAACCAGTTTACTCAGACAGTAGGCCCACCATTTTGACAGCACGGGGGGTGGTCAATGTACGCCATGGGAGGGTGCCCATTCGCATAATAAATATCGGGGAGAGGGAAGTGTACCTGCCCCGGTATGCCACGCTAGCCAAATTATATACCACTAATCAAAGTTCTATACAATCTGTGGAACCCTTGCCTCCATCTCACCCGGAGGAAGGTAACGGCTCTAAGAAAGACATGGAGGACTGGTGTCAGCAACTACATTTGGGTACTGACTCCACTCCCTCACATCAGAAACAAGGAGTCTATCGGGTGGTTCAAGAGTATGAGAGAGTGTTTAGTAAACACCCGTTAGACTTCGGGCGAGTCAAGGGGGTAGAACATCGCATCCCCACGGGAGATCATCCTCCCATAAAAGAGAGGTATCGACCCGTACCCCCTGCACATTACCAACACGCCAAGGGGATGCTTAGAGATATGAAGGAGGCTGGGGTAATCCGGGATAGTTGTAGCCCCTGGGCAGCCCCATTAGTTTTAGTCAAAAAGAAAGACAACACCATGAGGATGTGTGTAGATTACCGGAAAATCAACCGTATCACACACAAGGATGCGTACCCCTTACCAAGGATAGAGGAGTCATTGGCTGCTTTAAGATCTGCTAACTTCTTCTCTACCTTGGATCTCACTAGCGGGTACTGGCAGGTTCCTGTAGCAGAGGCGGACCGGGAGAAGACCGCATTCACCACCCCGATGGGACTTAGCGAGTTCACCTGCATGCCGTTCGGACTCTGCAACGCACCAGGAACCTTCCAACGCCTAATGGAGTGTTGTCTGGGCCACAGAAACTTCGAGACGGTCCTGTTGTACCTGGACGATGTCATCGTATATTCCAAGACGTATGAGGACCACCTGAAACACCTGGCGGAAGTGTTCGAGGCTCTGGCGAGTTACGGCCTAAAGGTGAAACCCTCCAAGTGTCACCTCCTGAAACCAAAGGTGCAGTACCTGGGACACGTGGTGAGCGCTGACGGAGTGGCTCCCGACCCCGATAAGATCACCGCAATTAAGGGATGGCCAAGCCCCTCCAGCGTAAAAGAAGTGCGGCAGTTCCTCGGGTTGGTAGGCTACTACCGAAGGTTTATTCCCGGTTTCACCAAAAAGGCAGCACCTATGCAGGACCTCCTGATAGGCCAGTCCCGGAAGGCCAAGAACCAGAAGCCGCCCTTCAAATGGGAAGAGCTGGAAGAAGAGTCCTTCCGCCAGCTGAAGATGGCCCTCACGGGGGACGAAATCCTGGCGTACCCGGATTATAGCCAGCCCTTTATCCTCTACACCGACGCCAGTAACATCGGGCTAGGAGCCGTACTGTCCCAGATCCAGCAGGGGAAGGAACGAGTAATCGCCTACGCCAGCCGAAAACTGCGACCCACCGAAAGGAACCCCGAGAATTACAGCTCATTTAAGTTAGAGTTCCTGGCCGTAGTATGGGCAATCACTGAGCGCTTTAAGCATTACCTCGCTTCTTCCCGGTTCACCGTGTACACGGATAACAACCCGCTGACACACCTGGACACGGCAAGACTCGGTGCCCTGGAGCAGAGGTGGATGGCCCGTCTGTCCAACTACGAGTTCACAATTAAATACCGGGCAGGACGCTCCAATACCAACGCGGACGTCCTGTCCAGGATGCCCAACCTGCCGGACGGAGGAGAAGATCCGGAGGGACTGGAAGAAGTTGAACTCCCTGCGTTCCACCGTCATGGGACTATTCAGTATTCCCACCGGGTAAGGAGTAAGCAGGCTGCTACGTTGAACCCCTTACCCCACTACAACTGGGCGGAAACGCAAGACAGCGACCCTGCCGTCCGACTGGTGAAGGAGATGCTGACTCGGCCGGAGGCTCGCCTTGAACCAGACGCTCCGGAGGAAGCCAAACAACTATGGGCAGAGAAGAGTCGACTGTTCCTTTACAAAGGGAAGTTGTGCCGCAGAATGGTTAACTCCCGGACGCATGAATTACTCTGGCAAGTAGTGGTGCCACGAAGAGACGCAGCCATGGTGATGGAGGCATACCACGACGGAGCTGGACACTTTGGGTGGAAAAAGCTGGAGTTCCTGCTGCGCGAGCGGTTCCACTGGGTAGGCATGAGGGGAACCATCGAGAAGTGGTGCAGAGATTGTGGCCCGTGCAACCTGAGAAGGAAGGACCGAGCCAGCCAGAAGACTCCCCTGCAGTCCATCGTCACCCGGCAACCGTTGGAACTGGTAGCCTTGGATCATGTAAAACTGACCCCAAGCAGAAGTGGCTACGTCTACGCGTTAACCATCGTGGATCATTACTCCCGGTTCTTGGTTGTCGTCCCCGTCAAGGACTTAACGGCTCAAACAGCAGCTAGAGCCTTCCAGCAGCACTTCTGCCGTCCACACGGGTACCCGGACCAAGTGCTGACGGACCAGGGACCTGCCTTTGAAGCGGAGGTCTTTCAGGAATTCTGCAATCTGTATGGCTGCCGGAAGATAAGGACGACACCCTACCATCCGCAGACTAATGGACTTTGTGAAAAAATGAACCAGGTGGTAATGGATCTTCTAAAAACGTTGCCCCTGGAAGAACGCAGTCTGTGGCCTGAAAAGTTGCCCGATCTGGTGGACCTATACAACCACATCCCGGTAGGTTCCACCAACTGTACCCCGGCTTACCTAATGAGGGCAAGACCTGGTAAGTTACCTGTTGACCTGGAAATGGGAGTCCTGACCCCCGAGGACACTTCACCAGAAACAGACTGGGACACAGAGAGGCAGCAGCAGTACCGGAGAGTACAGGAGAGCGTGGAGCGAAGTCTCTGTCAGGCTAGGGAAAGACAAGAGAAAACTTACAACCAGTATGCTCCCGCTGTTCCCCTGGTACCCGGAGAGCAGGTCTTGAAGAGGAAGAGACGGCTCCACAAGTTGGACGACCAGTGGGAGAAGGACCCGTACACCGTACTGCCCTCAAGCCACGAGAACCCGAAGGTCTGTACCATCAGTAAAGACGGAGGGGAAACCACAGCCATTGTATCCCGGGACCACCTGAAGAAGTGTCCCGAACAACTGAGGAACCCTGAAGAGGAACAAGAAGACCATCGACCCGTGGAAGAAAGGGAAGATATGGTTAGTACCGTGCTCGGGGACTTTCCTCAGTCTTGGACTCAAGTCAATGGTGCAGTTGTGGTACCCGTACTCACCTTCCTCCAACCATCATCCCAAGAACCTACGGAGCAACGGGTAGAGCTGGAAGAACAGCCGGTCCAGGAGGCAGAAGACTCCACACAAGCAGAACAGGAGAATCAACCCTCTGCTTATAGTGAGCCTGCCGTACCCCTAGTGAGACAAAGAGCCGGTAGACAGCTGCCCAGTTTACCCTTGACAGCTCCTACACCCTGTAGTTCAGGGCCAGACAGTCAGCTCCGTAGGTCCACTCGGGCCACTAGAGGCCAGTTACCCGCACGCTGGAGAATTTAAAGTGTATAAATTGTTTTATTTATGTTTTTCTGTGTCTTGTTGCTTGTGTATAATTTTGTGTTTCTAGTTATTTTTAGGAAACCTTGGTGGATTTACCGGGAATCCTTGTATATAGTTGGAGCGTAACCCAGGATGGACTAGAGACTGTTAAGGACTCGGGGTAGAACAGACCCCTACCTGGTTACGTCTCCCTGTGTTGGTGAAATGGACACCTTTGCTTTTCTTCAAAGACTGCATCCGGTTGCGGACACGCCGTAACCATCTTATGTGTTTTTCTTATAGTATTGTTATTGTTATACTTTGTTATGTTTTTCTAAATGTGTTTAGTCCCGGAGTACTAAATTTCACTAGGGGGGAATGTGACACCCCAGGGGTCTGGTTGCCACAGTGATAGAGATATTATGTCTGAGAGCAGGTGGGAGGTCCTTTGGTCAGGGATCCTGTGCATGCCACACCTCCTGCCCAGTCTTGGGAGGGGAAGAACTTCCCCTGTATAAACCCGGGGCTGAGGCAGGGTGAGTCAGACAAGGAGAGTGGAGAAGAGAAGCAGCATAGGAAACAGCAGAGTTACAAGGAGTCAGGGGCTGGCAGCTACAGAGCTCGCCCTGACTAAGAAGATTCTTTACCGGACCCGGAGTCCGAGGCTGTGGGGACTAACTCCTACCCAGCAGCAGAATCCGTCGGGCAGGGGATTTCAGGTCCTCTGGCCCAGAAGCCCGAAGGCACGGTCACACGCGTGGGACCAGCACCGCCATCGTGGAGCGGAAGCCATTAGAAGGCCCCGAGTCACCGGCCATACGGGTGAGCACCACACGGTACACTCAGGGACGTGGGCTACTTACATCAGCTTCTAGCAAGGTAGCCAGAAGAGTACAGTCAGTTTGGGAGGCCTACAACTACGCCTGGCCAGGGGAGATCCCATCTGCTCAAAGACTGACCAGGCCCCGTTGGCTAGCAAGTACTCCGGGAGGGTCTGTCGTTGTTACCAGTAAAGACCCTGAACTACACCGTACCGTCTCTGAGTGGTTCCTGCTACCCCCATCATCCACGTCGGCTGCCCTGAGGCCATACCCCTCCCGTTGGGGGTTATACTATCACGCTGCACAATCCTACCACCGGCCTCAGCGGTCTGCCCTGCAGCAGCAGCTTCCTGGCTGCACTCAACGGGTGGCGTAGTCATCAACCATTTACTACTAATAGACTGCCGTCTAGTTTGACTCCCTGGGCACGGACCGGGTCACCGCCACGAGATTACAACCCTCCACGGATCCGGCTCCGGGTAAGCTCCCGCGTGCGCACCGCAGCGCGACACAGGCCCAGGGGCGCGTCATATCCACCTCACCAGCTCTCGATATCTCAAACTTTGACAATTCCTTTACCCTGTCCTGTCAGGAACAAGCTGGACATGCATCTGGGGTCCTCACCCAAGAACATGGTGGCAGAGAGTGCCCTCTAGGGTATCCCTCTGTAACCCTAGATCCAGTCATCATGGAGTCCCTGCTTGTGTTAGAGCTGTGGCAGCTGATTCAGAACTTGTTAAACAGACAGAGGACATAGTATTAGGAAACCCCCTCACACTCCATGTTCCTTATGCTGTATCTGAAATACTCCAACAAGCTCAGACCCGCCATCTCTCAGCATCCAGGCTCACCAAATATGAAGTTTCCCTCATGCCCCCCCATATATCTATCAAATGCTGTAATGTTCTAAACCCTGCTACGTTATTACCAGTGGATTTAGAAAAGGGAGGAGAATATTAGGGTGGAGAAGAGGGAGGGACCATGAGGCAAGATCCACCCCTGTTTTTCAAACTAGCAGATGAGGAAGCTCAGTTTGACATGGCACATGAACATGACTGTCAGGCATTGATGGAGGCAGAAGCAAAGGGCTATGCAAATATCACTGATGTACCATTCACTAACCCCTCTGCTAAGTATTTTGTAGATGGCTCCAAAGCTTGGAACAGTGAGCAAGGACGGTTCATTACTGGATATGCAGTAGTCCTCAATGGTAAGGCAGTAATACAAGAACCACTCCCCTCCAGCTGCCCCGTGCAAGAGGCTGAGCTGAAGGCACTCACTGCAGCGTGCAATCTGGGAAAAAGGTAAAGAGATTAATGTATTTTCCGACTTGCGATACGCTTTTGGGGTGGCACATGACTTTGGCGCCATCTGGCAGAGCCATAATTTCCTGACCTCTGCTGGCAAACCTATCAAGAATGCGCAGGCAGTAGAGCAGCTACTCACAGCACTCACCCTTACCCTAAGTGCAGCCATAGTCAAAGTATCAGTGCACACATGGGAACAAACTCCCCTTGCAGTAGGGAATGCCTTAGCTGACCAGAAAGCAGCATGACTACCTCTGACTGGAATACTGGCCATAGCAGACAATGCCCCGCTAGGAGACTCAGTGACCGAAATTGCGGGAAGCCCCATTTTCACAGAGGAGACTGTCACCGCACCGGCCCCAGAGGCCATTGATTGTGAACTACTGCAGGTCTTTCAGACCCAGGTTTCCCCACACGAACAAAACACATGGGCCAAAGCGGGTGCTGTACGGTCAGAGTCAGGGGTATGGCAGGTAAACACCAGGATTTGCCTCCCACTCTGCCTGTTCTCCATGATGGCTGCCCTGGCACATTCCTCGGTGCATAATTCAAAGGGTGTGATGTGTGCAGTAGCGCTTCAAAATTGGTGCACCCCAGGGTTCTCGAATGTGACTGCAAAGTATTTCAGGAATGTCTTGTTTGTGCAAAACATAACCACGGTAGACCTATTCGAGTGTCACAGAAATGCACACCAAAACCAGATTACCCGTTTCAGAGACTGCAGGTCGACTACATACAGCTACTTAAGGTGAGTACTTATGAATATGTCCTGGTATGCATTGACTAAAGCGAACACAAAAACCACCGCCAAGAAATTGATCAGTGAGGTGGTCTGCAGATATGGGGTACCCATTTTTAACAGTTTGGCTAGCATAGTGCATATGATGAGCGGGGGGACGTGTTAGAGGAGTGGAGGCCCTGGTGAGAGCTCAGAAGATGTCAGAGCAGCGGCGCGCTTGTAATCTTTTTTTTTTTCCTGTAACTTTAAGTGAGGAAAGCTAGCTAGCCAATCAGATCGCAGGAAGCATCCACACCGTCCAGACACAAGGGCTTCTGCCGTTGGCTGCTGAAATCACATGTCCTCTCGATATAAAGAGCCACCATGTTCCCTCAGCACCATTTTATGCATGTCACTCGTGATAGACGGTGCTGCTCAGTGTGCTCCTGTTTAATGAGAGATATTAGCTAGATAGATGGGCGCGTGTTTAAAAGTCAGATAGTGTAGATAAGTCCTCTGCTGTATACCTGTGAAATCGACCTAGCAGCACTTTTTTTTTTCTTGTGCAATTACTGATTCAGATATTAACAGCAGGGCCCATGGCATAGAACTGTGTTTTGCACTGCTTGTATTGTGTTGTATGCACGAGTATCCCTTCAATCTATTTTTTCACTTGCTAATGTGATAAAGCAAGCAAGCCCTTGTAGCCCACCTTTTGATTTTGTGGGGTTGGAATTCGCTGTATGCAGACTCTGCAGAGCTTCTCAGTGCAGAGCACAAAAACCTTTTTTTTTATTTGCTAATGTGATAGTGGAAGCTGTGGTAGCCCACTTTGTCATTTTTTGGTGGGTGAAATTCAGCAGTAACAAAAGATATATTTTTTCTGTTGCTAGGCAGAGTCCAAAAAATATTTTTGGAAGTGGAAGAGGTAGTGGAAGAGGTGTCTGTCCCCATTATACTACTTCTAATCTACTGAAATTGATGCCACTTTGGTGGTGTAAGGCCCTATTTTTTTTAATGTGAACACTCCTGGTTGGGTCTCTATTTGCTGAGTTGGCTGTAGTGGAAGAGGTTTTGGTCTCCATGATAATAGTTATACTGTAGTGAAATACATTTTTTGGTGCAGATATTGTTCTCCACACTGGGGTACACAAACATGATAAACTCAAAATTGGTTTTCAATAAACAACCATCAGCTGCCCCATCAAACGCATCTGCTGCTTCTTCCTCCTCCTCTGTTACCGTGCCAAGATTTGTCACGCAGGTCTCCAACCACAGAACCTCTGGTTGTATACCTGCTCCAGTTCGGCTCAGTGAGAGCCCGTCAGCTCTAACGGAAGCAGACATGCCTGTTGTATTTGTTTCACCGAGCACACCACATGTTTCTCAATCCACCGTAACATCTTCATCTGCACCTCACTCACGGTCCAGCAGTTTGTCCAGTTCACCATACTCTGCCCTTTCTCAGCACTGCAGCCAGCCGTCAGTCCCCCAGTTGTGGTCACGTAAAAGATTATTTCCTCCTACACATGACAAAGCTAAGAGGTTGAACTCCACCATCTCCATTCTGTTGGCCACAGAAATGGTGGTCTTAGGCCCTAATTTTTTTAAATGTTAACAGTCCTGATTATGTCTCCATCTACTGGGTTGGCTGTAGTGGAAGAGGTTTCGGTCTCCATTAAACTACTTCTACTCTGGTGAAATTGATGCCACTTTGGTGGTTTTAGGCCCTAATTTTTTGAAATGTGGAGAATCCTGATTGAGTCTTCATCTATTGGGTTGGTTGTAGTGGAAGAGGTGTCGTTCCTAATTCTACAATTTCTACTGTACTGAAATTGATGCCACTTTCCTGGTGTCTGCCACTAATTTTTGGAAATGTGGAGAATCCTGATTGGTTCTCCATCTGCTTGGTTGGCTGTAGTGGAAGAAGTGTTGTTCCTAATTCTATAATTTCTACTGTACTGAAATTGATGCCACTTTAGTGGTTTTAGGCCATAGTTATTTGAAATGTGGAGAATCCTGATTGGATCTCCATCTATTGGGTTGGCTGTAGTTAAAGAGGTGTCGTTCCTAATTCTACTAATTCTACTGTACTGAAATCGATGCCACGTTGGTGGCTTTAGGCCCTAATTTTTTTGAAATGTGGAGAATCCTTATTTGGTCTCCATTAGTGATGAGCGAGCATGCTCGCTACTGCTCAGTGCTCGCCCGAGAATCTCACTGCTCGAGATGCTCGGAGCTCGCCAAGTATTTCCAGGGTTGCTCGGTGGGAGCTCGGGTCTCTTTACAGAGTCAATGAACATGCAGGGATTGCCCGCCACTCACTGTAATGCGACAGCCATGTTGGTTGTGGCATTACAGTGATTGGCTGGCTGCACAGCGTCATCAGGTCTATATCAGACCTGGCGACGCCATGCTCATCAGAGTCACTCTGGAATCAGACAGTGTACGGAGAGGTGCTGCTGAGCTAGGGAGAGATTTGCTTGTTTCTAGTTAGTGTAGGTGTACCAAACTACATTAGAGACACATATCCATTTCAACAAACAGTCCTTCTGAGGACTAATCCATCTGCAGAGATATCAGACAGGCAGTGTATTTAGGCAGGCAGGCAGGGTATATAGCAGACTGCAGTGCACATAGCACAAGAGGCTCCATTCCAGTTTTGTCTGCTGCTGCTGTTAGATATTTCTAGAAAGTTGCCCAGGTCTCAGGAGCCAGGAATAATTTTTTTTGGATCTTAATCCTCATTATTTGCTTAAAAAGCAATCCAGAGAACACCGTTTTTCTGTGCCATTTGCTTGTTGACACTGCAGAATACAGCTAGGTCCTTTCCATATTACAGCGCTAAAAATCCAGCTATTTAAAACTGTGCTTTGTCCGGATCACATATAATTGCTCTGAAAATACTGCCATTTCTGGCCTCCATTAAAAATTTGTTTCAGTGTGACAGTGAAACTATTGACACCAGTTTGCTGTTCAAAATAGTTACCTACAGGCCAGGTATTTAAAACCGTGCTTTCTCCGTCACACGGATCACATATACGTTTTCAGAAAATACTGCCATTTTTGACCTTCATTAAAAAGATTTTTCAGTGTGTCAGTGAAGCAATTGACACCAGTTTGCTGTTCAAAATAGTTACCTACAGGCCAGGTATTTAAAACTGTGGTTTGTCCATAACATGGATCACATATACGTTTTCAGAAAATATTGCCATTTCTGACCTCCATTAAAAATGTGTTTCAGTGAGTCAGTGAAGCAATTGACACCAGTTTGCTGTTCAAAATAGTTACCTACAGGCCAGGTATTTAAAACTGTGGTTTGTCCATAACATGGATCACATATACGTTTTCAGAAAATACTGCCATTTCTGACCTCCATTAAAAATGTGTTTCAGTATGTCAGTGAAGCAATTAACACCAGTTTGCTGTTCAAAATAGTTACCTACAGGCAAGGTATTTAAAACTGTGGTTTATCCATCATACGGATCACATATAAGTTCGCTCCAAATTCAGTCATTTGTAGTGAGCGTGGAAGATATTGTCCTCCTCTTAAAATGGGCAAGGCATGTGGCAAGGGACGGGAAAGTGGACATGATGGTGATGATGCATGCAGAGGCCGAGGCCGTGGACAAGCTGAAATTGTGCCACAAAAAACACCCACATCTTCTCGCTCGACCTTCCTGTCCCAATTAATATGGGACTGCAGAACACCACTATTAAACACAGATCAGTGTGAAAGAGTTATTGGTTGGATAGCAGATAATGCTTCCAGTCTCTTAGCCACCACCTCCTCCACCTTGTCTTTCACACGGTCAAGTCTCAGTAGCTGTGAGTCTGGACCACATATTCCTCACCCGGAATCTCCTTCCTCCCACCATGCCAAGTGCCCAGAGACAACTGATCCCATACTTGGACACTCCAAAGAGCTGTTCACTGTTCCATTTATACATTCGGGCCTCTCGCCCGGTCCACTTGAAGCGGGGCAAGAGGAGATCGCATGTAGCAATACCCAAATATTTGAACAGCCACGGTCACACGAAGGCGACGGTGGGAAAGTGTCACAAGAGGTGGACGATGATGAGACACAATTGCCAGAAAGTCAGGAGGAGAACCAGAGTGCGGAAGTGTAAGACGAGGTCGTGGATGATATAGTAACTGACCCAACCTGGCAGGAGGACATACAGAGCGAGGACAGCAGCACACAGGGGGAGGGAGGCAGAGCACCCAACAGGCAGGAAGAAGCAGTGTGGTGGCCGCAGAAAGAAGGCAGGCAACCGTTCCCCGTAACACCAACACGAAGGAAGTTGCCAGTACAACTGTTAGGTCTTCCCGAGTCTGGTTGTTTTTTAAAGACTCTGCCAATAACCACGAAAAGGCTATTTGCACCACCTGCCAGGCCAGCATCAGCAGGGGTGGCAAAACGTCCAGCCTGACCACCACCAGCATGATCAGGCACATGGCAGCAAAGCACCCGACTTTGTGGGCCGAACCCCAGGGTCCAGGAACAGTGTCTGCGGGTGGCACCACTGCTTCTTCCGCTGTTGTGCATGCAAGCCAATCCCCTGTCCATGGTGCATGTGAAGCTGCTTTTGGCCCTGCACCTGTCATTGCGCACTCTCAAGTAGCATCATCAGGAAGCACGTCCACGTCCTTGTCCCAGCGCAGCATTCAGTTGACCATACCCCAGTCCTTGGAACGCAAGCGCAAATACTCAGCCAATGCCCCACAGGCCACACTACTAAATTCCCACATTTCGAGACTGCTTGCGCTAGAAATGTTGCCTTTTAGGCTCGTATAGACAGAAGCATTCCGCAACCTGATGGCAGCGGCCTTTCCTCGGTACTCGGTCCCCAGCCACCACTATTTCTCCCGGTGTGCCGTCCCCGCATTACACAAGCACGTGTCCCAAAACATGAGACATGCCCTCATTAACGCAGTTACTGGGAAAGTCCACCTAACTATGGACACATGGACAAGTGCTTGTGGGCAGGGATGGTACATTAGGGACCAGGACCCAGTCGGACCTTGGGACGGTAGACATTCTCCCTATGCCAAGGATCGCAGGCCTTAGGTCAATCAGGGTTGTTCCCACAGTTTAAATCTCCTGCACCTCCTCCTCCTCCTCCTGTTCAGCCTCCATCTCCGAAATGACCACATCAGTCACAAGCTGGAAGCACTGCAGCACTGCCTCAGCCAAGCAGCAACAGGCTGTGTTGAAGCTAATATGCTTAGGTGACAAACCGCACAATGCTGATGAGTTGTGGACAGCTGTGAAAGAGCAGGCAGATCTGTGGCTCACACCGCTGAACCTACAGCCAGGCATGTTCGTGTGTGACAGTGGCTGGAACCTGGTGACGACTCTGAGGCGAGGCGAGCTCACACACGTACCATGCCTGGCCCATGTGCTTAATCTCGTGGTTCAGCGATTTCTCAAATCCTACCCGGAGCTGCCGGATCCGCTTGTTAAAGTACGCCGCCTGTGTGCCCATTTTAGAAAGTCACCTACAGCTTCCGCCGCCCTTGTCGTGTTTCAGCAGTATTTGCAGCTTCCGGCTCACAGACTGATGTGTGATGTCCCCACGTGTTGGAACTCTACACTGCAGATGTTGGGAAGCATTTGTGAGCAGAAGAGGGGAGTTGCTGAGTACCAGCATCAACAAGGCCATCGGTATTCAGTTCAGACTCCACACATAAGACCTCAGGAGTGGACATGGATGTCAGACATATGTACCATCCTCCAAAACTTTGAGGACTCCACCAAGATGGTGAGCGACGATGACGACATAATTAGTGTCACCATCCCGCTTCTCTGTCTTCTGAAACGATCTCAGCTCACAATCAAAGAGGATGCATTGCAGGCGGAGCACGATGAGATGGAGCAAGGAACCATACATGGTGATTACACACAGCCTAGCCTCATCTTATCCCAACGTGGATTGGGTGACAGTGAGGAAGAGGAGGGGGAGGAGGAAGAACAGGAGATATTTTCATGCCTGTCTTGCCTGTTAGCAATCTGGCACGCATGGCTGAGTTAATGCCTTTCCCATGACTCTCGCGTTCTCAAAATTTTGGGTGACAGTCATTACTCATTGGTGACACTTCTAGACCCACGCCACAAGGAAAACTTTATATCTCTTATTCCTGAGGTGGACAGGTCTAGAAAAATGGGGCAGTACCAGAAGCCCCTTGTTGCGGAATTATTAGAAAAATTGCCATCTGAAAACGTTGGCGGCAGAGGTCATAGTTGGTTGGACAACCAAGGACTACAGGCGAGAGAGACACAACTCCAATCCAGCAGAGGCAAGGGATCACTGACAAAGTTCTGGGAGAATTTTCTCAGCCTCTCCCATTGCACAAGCCCTTAGGCGCAGGGTACTCTCACAGGAAGTGCAAAGTTTGGGAAGATGCTGAGGGAGTATCTTGCCGACCATACCAACGTCCTCCGTGATTTCTCTATGCCTTATAATTATTGGGTATCCAAGGAGGATACGTGGAATGAACTGTCTCTCTACGCCTTGGAGGTCCCGGCCTGCCCTGCCGCTAGCGTTTTATCAGAGCGGTTTTTTAGTGCCGCTGGTGGAATTATAACTGATAAACGCATCCGCCTGTCAACTGAAAATGCTGACAGGCTGACTAGCAGCATAACATAAACTCAAATCCAGTGTCTTTTTTTGGGAGGTGTATTCCCATGCACCTTATCGCACCCACACATGGGTATACGCTTCCTGATTTTGTCTATTTGCTCTTGTCCTCCTCCTTCTCCTCATCCTCATTCTCCACCACCATATCACTAGGGTGACAGTGGTCTGTGATGCAACACTCACATAATTTTTTTAAAGGGTGTTTATGATGCCCGTAAAAAAAATTTTTTATACAGTATGTTCATGTATACCCCCAGGGGTAAATGTTTGTCAGCCCATACACTTGCGCATGGGCATTACAAGTATAGGAGGCCTACTCCTTTCTAATGGAAACATTTTTTTATGAGGCCCTCCTGAACGTCTCTTCCAAGGGGCATTGAAGTGCCTCCAAATTTTTGGCAGCCCTTGCATTCACTGTATAGGCCAACACTATGGGAGACTGTTTCCTTTCTAATGGGAATTTGCTGTTACTGTTCTATGTGTCTTTAAATTCTTAGTGGTTTTTCCTAAATTTGGTCGGCCATTGGACTCACAGCATACCCTATAACTGTATAGCAGACTCTCTCCTTTCTAATGGGAACATGTCGTACTCGTTACTGTGGCCCTGCTTTATGTGTCTTTAAATTCTTAGTGGGGTTTTTCCTAAATTTGGTCAGCTGTTGGACTCACTGCATACCCTATAACTGTATAGCACACCAGCTCCTTTCTAATGGAAACATGTCGTACTCGTTACTGTGGCCCTGCTCCATGTGTCTTTAAATTCTTAGTGGGATTTTTCCTAAATTTGGTCAACCGTTGAACTCACTGCATACCCTGTAACTGTATAGCACACCCGCTCCTTTCTAATGGAAACATGTCGTACTCGTTACTGTGGCCCTGCTCTATGTGTCTTTAAATTGTAAGTGGGGTGTTTCCCAAATTTTGGCAGCCCTTTCAGTCACAGCATGGGCATTACCACTATAGGAGACCCGCTCCTTTATAATGGGAACATTTTTTTTACAGAGACCCTCCTCTATGTCTCTTCAAAGGGGTATTGGGTTGCATCCGAATATTTGGCAGCTCTTGCAGTCACTGCATAGGCAATAACAGTATAGGAGACTCACTCGTTAATAATGGGAACAACAAAGCATAGCTGGCTGATGGCTCTCTAACAATAGCTAGGGCCGAATGCTGACCTTTTAAGAATAGTAAGGGCCGCCTGATGGCCCTATCAAAATAGGCTTTGTGACTTTCAGAATCCCTCCATCATTAATGAAACAGGATATGTCTGATGATGTGTCTCACACCACATTGCCAGATAAGGTTATAAAATGTTAAAATGACATTTCCTGGTGAATGCGTTTGTCTTAAAAAATAATGTAAAAACAAAAAAACTGTAAGATCTTTCTTTAGTATAAAAACAGACTCACCAATGTAACCTCAATGTAATCACATTGTTCAGCTCCTGCACCTCCTCCTCCATCTCTGAAATGAACACATCAGTCACAAGCTGAAAGCACTGCAGCACTGCCTTGGCCAAGCAGCAACCGGCTGTGCTGAAGATAACACGCCTAATGCTTAGGTGACAACCGCCTAGCGCTGCAGAATTGTTAAAAGCTGTAGCACAGCAGCCTGATCTGTGGCTCTTACCGCTGAACACACAGCCAGGCATGGTCGTGTGGGACAATGGGCGGAACCTGGTTATGGAGAAATGACAGCTGGAGTAGATACGGTTTCCCTCTATGCCAGTCCTTTCACCGAGCTAAAGAATATGGCTGTGGTGAAATACAACTCCCACTGAGAAGCTGTTTCAGATTGAAAAACATTGGGCCCACCAGAGGATTTGATTCTGAGGGCTCACCTTTCTCCCCCGCTCAAGATCCCCATAGCAGCTGCAAAGTTAGCGCTGTCATGAACTCTCCTGAGGTAGAAGCCAGGGCACACCAGAGAATTCTCTGGTGGGACCGTCCAACTCTGCCGAGAAGCAGTCCTGGCTAAGAAAAGAGTGTGGGAAGGTTCCCGGACACTCTATGGCTGCTTTTTTACTGAGGTAGAAACCCACGCAAACATGGGGAGAACATACAAAATCCTTGCAGATGTTGTCCTTGCTGGGATTTGAACCCAGGATCACAGCACTGCAAGGCTTCAGTTCATCCTCTGATAGCTATCAGGCTGGAGAAACTTGCACCTACTGCCACTTTATCTTCAGCTCCTTTGTGAGAAACTAATGTATTTGGGCAGCCACTCAATCTACCAAATAAAATTCCTGAGCAGGAAATTGGGGATGGCTTTGCTACTGGTACTGGGGGTAGTGCTAATACCATGGCGTTGTACCATAGTTTACTGGAAATATTCCAGGCTGGTAGGAGGCAAGCAGATTCCCACAGAAAAGTACCAGAAGTAATGTTCAGGGACCTGCGCTTGTAGAAGGTGGAGACGATACCGGGAGAAATAGTGGCGGCTGGGGACAGAGCATGGATACCCGCCTGCTGCCGGCATGAGGCTGTGAAAAACTTCTGCCTCCATGAGTTTAAAAGGCCACATTTCAAGTACAAGCAGTTGCCCACACTTGCGCTTGCATTCCAAGTAACAGAAAACTAAGCAGATGGTGGCCTCTATCATCATCATGGCCTCAACTCGGCACTATAAACTCTCCTGAATGAGAAGCCAGGCCCCACCGGAGGAGTCTCCGGTTTTCTAGTGGGCCCGTCCAACCCTGTCAAGAAGCAGCCCTGGCTAAGAAAAGTGTGTGGGAAGGTTCCCGGACACTCTATGGCTGCTTTTTTATTGCGGATTGGACGTGCTTATGCATGTTGTTTCTCAAACCGCATTGCAGATCAGGCCATTGCCCAACTCTGTAGTCATGAAATTAAAGGCGCAAAGAAAGATGTTTGTGTGTCGAAGCACCACCGACAAGTGCGAGCTGATGTTGGACGGGCTGCCATTGCTTCTGCAACAAGCTGCATTAGAGGACTTCCAGGGAGAAATGACACCCAGAGTAGATACGGTTTCCCTCTATGCCACTCCTTTCACCGAGCTAAAGAATATGGCTGTGGTGAAATACAACTCTCAGCAAAAAAAGCTGTGGACTGGCTCCATACCGTCCCTGGCAACATTCACCTGTCCACGTGTTTGTGGTTAGGTGGTCCTTCCCAGTAAGTGCACTGGGAATGGCACGGGTGATGTTGTGAGACCCGTGCTTGTGGAAGGCGGAGACGATACCGGGAGAAATAGTGGCGGCTGGGGACCAAGTATGGACACCCGATCACCGCCAGCATGAGGCTGTGAAAAACTTCCACCTCCACTAGCCTAAAAGGCCACATTTCAAGTGAAAGCAGCTTTAGAAGACTTCCTGGGAGAAATGACAGCTGGAGTAGATATCGTTTCCCAAGTCCTTTCACTAAGCTAAAGAATATGGCTGTGGTGAAATACAACTCTCAGCAAAAAAAGCTGTGGACTGGGTCCGTACCGTCCCTGGCCACATTCACCTGTCCATGTGTTTGTGGTTAGGCGGTCCTTCCCAGTAAGTGCACTGGGGAGGGCACGGGTAATGTTGTGGGACCCGTGCTTGTGGAATGCGGAGACGATACCGAGAGAAATAGTGGCGGCTGGGTACCTCGTATGGACACCCAGCCACCGCCAGCATGAGGTTGTGAAAAGCTTTTGCCTCCACGAGCCTAAAAGGCCACATTTCAAGTGAAAGCAGCTTTAGAAGACTTCCTGGGAGAAATGACAGCTGGAGTAGATATGGTTTCCCAAGTCCTTTCACCAAGCTAAAGAATATGGCTGTGGTGAAATACAACTCTCAGCAAAAAAAGCTGTGGACTGGCTCAGTACCGTCCCTGGCCACATTCACCAGTCCACGTGTTTGTGGTTAGACTGTCCTTCCCAGTAAGTGCACTGAGGAGGGCACGGGTAATGTTGTGGGACCCGTGCTTGTGGAATGCGGAGACGATACCGAGAGAAATAGTGGCGGCTGGGTACCTCGTATGGACACCCAGCCACCGCCAGCATGAGGTTGTGAAAAGCTTTTGCCTCCACGAGCCTAAAAGGCCACATTTCAAGTGAAAGCAGCTTTAGAAGACTTCCTGGGAGAAATGACAGCTGGAGTAGATATGGTTTCCCAAGTCCTTTCACCAAGCTAAAGAATATGGCTGTGGTGAAATACAACTCTCAGCAAAAAAAGCTGTGGACTGGCTCCGTACCGTCCCTGGCCACATTCACCAGTCCACGTGTTTGTGGTTAGACTGTCCTTCCCAGTAAGTGCACTGAGGAGGGCACGGGTAATGTTGTGGGACCCGTGCTTGTAGAAGATGGAGACGATACTGAGAGAAATAGTGGCGGCTGGGGACTGAGTATGGACACCCGGCCGCCGCCGGTATGAGGTTGTGAAAAGCTTCCACCTCCACGAGCCTAAAAGGCCACATTTCAAGTGAAAGCAGCTTTAGAGGACTTCCTGGTATAAATGACAGCTGGAGTAGATATGGTTTCCCAAGTCCTTTCACCAAGCTAAAGAATATGGCTGTGGTGAAATACAACTCTCAGCAAAAAAAGCTGTGGACTGGCTCCGTAACGTCCCTGGCCACATTCACTTGACCACGTGTTTGTGGTTAGGCGGTTCTTCCCAGTATGTTCACTGGGGAGGGTATGGGTAATGTTGTAGGACCCGTGCTTATGGAAGGCGGAGACGACACCGGGACAAATAGACAATATTATGATGATGGCGACTGGGAATCCATACTCGGTCCCCAGCCGCCGTGATCATAATATTGTGGACAGCTTCCGCCTCCACAAGCCTAAAAGGCCATATTTTAAGTGTAAGCAGCTGTCAAAAATTTGGCAGTATAGTATTACAGCCTGTGGGTGGGTAGCTGGCTGCATACTTGCGCTTGCATTCCAAGGAATGGGGTAGGGACAACTGAACGCTGCACTGGGACAAGGACGTGGACGGTGATTGTTGCAAGT
This sequence comes from Phyllobates terribilis, assembly GCF_046119375.1. Classification (NCBI taxonomy): domain Eukaryota; kingdom Metazoa; phylum Chordata; class Amphibia; order Anura; family Dendrobatidae; genus Phyllobates; species Phyllobates terribilis. The sequence goes on along the minus strand of NW_027362770.1, from coordinate 73,373,740 downwards.
CTGCAACGACAAGTGCATGGCGGGAGGCATCTTCGCATGCGCCAAGGATCACTTATGATGGGCACACTTTTAGGCAAAGACCTGGTAGTCAGAGATGCTTCCAGGGGTCTTCCCCATGCTTTTCCCATGTCTTTTCAGCACTGTATGCATGTGTCTGATGATGTGTCACACACCACATGGCCAGATAAGGTTGTAAAATGTTAAAATGACATTTCCCAGTGAATGCATTTGTCTTTGTTTTAAGCAGTGCAAAAGTGCAAAAACGCATCCAAAACGCTACGTGTGAACATAGCCCAAGGTGTGCAGGAGTATTTTTGGTTTGGGCTATTTATTTTGCCTTATATACAAGTCATTACCCTGGAAAGGATGTTCCTTAACATATTTCCCAGGAAAATCCATTTTGGTTTCACTTTTGCATGTTTTGTTGTGAGTCCATAAAAGTGGCGTAATACCTCTGACAACATTGTTGACAGCAGTGACCTGGGAGTCAGAAATGCTTCCAGGGGTCTTCCCCATGCTGTTCCCATGTCATTTGAGCACTGTTCCCATCGATTTGGGCAATTTTTAGGCCATCTGCAGACCGCTGGGGGGGAGCCGTCTGAAAAATGCTCGAGTTTCCAATAGACTTACATTGGGCTCGTTGCTCGGGTCGAGCACCCGAGTATTCCAATTTGCTCGACCCGAGCATCGTTCACCCGAGCATTTTAGTGCTCGCCCATCACTAGTCTCCATCTATTGGGTTGGCTGTAGTGGAAGAGGTGTCATTCCTAATTCTACGATTTCTGCTGTACTGAAATTGATGCCACTTTGTTGGTGTCTGCCACTAATTTTTGGAAATGTGGAGAATCCTAATTGGGTCTCCATCTATTGGGTTGGCTGTAGTGGAAGAGGTTTTGGTCTCCATTATTCTACTTCTACTCTAATGAAATTGATGCCACTTCAGTGGTGTCTGCCACTAATCTTTGGAAATGTGTAGAATCCTGATTGGGTCTTCATCCGCTGGGATGGCTGTAGTGGAAGAGTGTGTCGGTCCCCATTATGCTAGTTCTACTCTAGTGAAATTAATTCTTTGGTGCAGATATTGTTATCACAGGGGTACACAAGATATAATCGAAATTGGTTTTCTTAGTACCGTCGTATATAAAGCAGGCTATATTTCATCTTTTAATTCTTTAGTGCTGATATTGTTCTCCATACAGGGGTACACATTAATAATGAGAGAGCATGAAATGTGCTCAACTTAGTGATTCAGCGGTTTCTCAAAACCTACCCAAATCTGCCAGAGCTGTTTGTGAAAGTACAACGCGTGTGTTCCCATTTCAGAAAGTGAGCTACAGCTTCCGCCACCCTGTCAGTGCTTCAGCAGCGTTTGCAGTTTCCAGCTCACCGACTATTGTGCGATGTCACCACCCATTGGAAATCAACATTGAAGATGTTGGGAAGGATTTGTGAGCAGCAGAGGGCAGTTGTTGAGCACCAGCTTCAACACACCCAATGGAATTCAGGTCAGCCTCCGCACATAAGAGCTGTTGAGTGGGCATGGATGTCTGATACCTGTGCCATCCTCCAAAACTTTGAGGACTCCAGCAAGATGGTGAGCGCCGATGACTTCATAATTAACGTCACCATCCCTCTTCTCTGTCTACTAAAAAGCTCGGTGCTCACAGTTAAAGAGGAGGTATTGCAGGCGGAGTAAGGAACTATACAGGGTGATAATACACAGCCCAGCCTCATCTCGACGCGGATTGGGTGATAATGAAGAGGAGGAGGAGAACATGGATAATCGTCCTCTTGGTGAGGAAAGGGAAGTCTTGGTGGTCTTGGAAGTCTTGATATCCCTCTTTCAGTCTGTGGAGAAGCTGTATGAGTTTCGCTTAATGATGACCTCGAGAGGGCTAAACTGTGGCTTTACTTATGCAAGTTATTTCTCAAAGCGTATTGCAGGTCAGGCCATTACCCAACTCTGTAGTCATGAAATTCAAGGCGCAAAGAAAGATCTTTGTGGGTCGAAGCACCACCGAGAATTGTGAGCTGATGTTGGATGGGCTATCATTGCCTATGGAACAAGCTGCATTAGAGGACTTTCCTGGGAGAAATGACAGCCGGAGTAGATACGGTTTCCCTCTACGCCAGTCCTTTCATTGAGCTAAAGAATATGGCTGAGGTGAAATACAACTGTCATCGAGAAGCAGTGTAAGACTGAAGAACATTGGGCCCACCAGAGGATTTGATTCTGAGGGCCCTCCTTTCTCCCCCGCTCAAGAGCCCCATAGCAGCTGCAAGGTTTGTGCTATGAACTCTCCTGAAGGAGAAGCCAGGGCCCACCGGAGGAGTCTCTGGTTCTCTAGTGGGCCTGTCCAACCCTGCCGAGAAGCAGCCCTGGCTAAGAAAAATCTGTGTGATGGTTCTGGGACACTTTATGGCTGTTTTTTTACTGTGGGCTGGCTCCAGCAATCTATAAGATTGCAATCTATAAGATCCCTTCACTGGCTCCCAATTGCCCAGCGTATCTGTCATGCCAGGTATGGGAAAGACTTAGTACAACACAGAGGGAAGAGGGAAAGGGAGCCTAGACACTAGGGAAAGCAGGAAGTGGAGACCTCTTAGACTGGTCTATTGTCACCCTGTCTCAACTACCGTCCCTATATTGCCTCTTCAGCAATCGCCACACGCGTGCCTCGCCCTCTATGGACAACAAGGGTAGATAAACAGGGGGAGAATGCTTAGCTTTACACGACTCCAGACAGATGCAAACTTGGCCTCAAGCTCAAGAGAGGATGAAGTACTGCTCTAGCTAAACCTTCACAAGTAGAAATGAATATAGCCGGCACCTCCCTTAAAGACTCACCAGGTATATATACACCCAGGCCAGGGAGCTAATTACCAGAGGAAAATATCGGCTAGGTCCTAGAGACAGGCTCTCATCTAAGATATCTGTAATGCCAAATGTAGAGATCTCCTGCAACCAACTAAAGGGCGACTGTCTATCACCTCTAATACACCCGTGACAGTATCCAGTTCAAACTAATAACACTGACGTACAAAGCCATCCATAACCTTTCTTCTCTGTACATCTCTGAACTAATCTCCCGATATATTCCATAATATCCAGTCGTCACAAGACCTCCTTCTCTCCTCCACACTTATTTGTTCCTCACCCAATCGCCTCCAAGACTTCTACCAAACATCCCCCATCCTCTGGAATTCTGTGCCTCAATACGTCTGATTAGCCACCACATTCGGAACCTTCAGATAGAAACCCATCTCTTCAAGACAGCCTACAGCCTGCCATTGCCTCGCCACCACCTCAACACCACTGGAGCTAATGCAACTCCACAACCTACTGTCTCCTTCCCCACCATCCTGTAGAATGTAAAGCTGCAAGTGCAGGGTTTATAAGACTTAAGATGTAATATGGCACTTTGGCAAAGCCCAGTTATGATATCTTACAATAACAAACAGGTTATGCTGGAGAAACTGGCACCTACAGCCACTCAGTGTCTTCAGCTCCTTATTGAGAAGCTAATGTTTGGGCAGCCAGTCTACCAAATAAAATTCCTGAGGTATGGATATTGTGGATGACTTTGCTTCTGGTACTGAGTGCTAATACCAAACCCCTTGCCATTCACTGGATATTCCTGGCTGGTTGTACACAAGCTCATTCCCACAGAAAAGTACCAGCAAGCTAACGAGATTTGGTCTCTATCATCATGAAGGAGTTTGCTTGTTGTCTAGTAGTCTGGTTTTTATACTAAAGATCCTGCTCATTTTTATAGTTTTAAGTGAGCACACAGAGACCATGGTTTCTGCAGCAGTGAATCCAGGCCGGGATAGAGGCGGAAAAAGTGCTGTACCATCAGGTTGAGGATGCGAGCCATGCAAGGCACGTGTGTGAGGTTGCCCCAGGGTAGGGCCGCCACCAGGTTTTCACTGTTATCTTACACGGCCTTCCCTTGCTCCAGGTTCAGTGGAGACAGCCATTGCTCAAACTCGGCCTGGAGAGCGGTCCACAACTCTTCAGCTGTATGACTGCAATCTTCAAGGCATATTAATTTTAACACTGCCTGATTGCGGTGAGCCCTGGCTGCGCAGTATAGAGGTGGGGGAGATTCTCTCTGCACTGTTGGAACATGTGTCTCATTAAAGCAGAGGTTGAGGGTGCACGTGGAGGCCATAGAGGAGGTGAAGGATGCAGAAGCACTGGAGGAAGTGTTAGATACAGAGCTTTGTCCCGCAAGCCTTGGAGATTTCAACAATTGCTGTGTAGTGACACCTTAGTGTCTAGTGGTTTAGTTCTTCATCCTCTGGTGTGTAGTGGTTTAGTTCTCCAACCCTAGCTGTTTAGTAGGTTGGTTTTCCAGCCCCTGTTGTCTTATTAGTTTAGTTCTCCAACCCCTGTTTTCTATTAGTTTAGTTCTCCATATTCTGGTGTGTATTTGTTTCATTCTCCAACCTTAGCTGTTTAGTAGTTTAGTTCTCCAACACTTGTTGTCTATTAATTTAGTTCTCCATCTTCTTGTGTCTAGTGGTTTAGTTCTCCATCCCCTGGTGTGTAGTAGTTTAGTTATCCAACCCTAGCTGTTTAGTAGTTTAGTTTTCCAACTTCTGTTGTATATTAGTTTAGTTCCACGTGTTCTGGTGTGTATTTATTTCATTCTCCAACCCATCAATGCCCACCCTCTGGAGTTAACTGGTCTGGTCTAGTGACAAGGGTTTGGATTATTTTCGGACCCTACTTCGTCCGGGCCCAGATCAACTTTAAAAAATTTTGGGCATTGCTACACATGCTTTCCCCCTCTTGAGTCTGTGAAGTTTTGGATCAGACCTCTGATGCCCCGGAATAGAATGTGTGAACAGCTCTGCAGACTCGCTCATCTTTGCTTCCCCACAGTCAGTTGGGTGGTTGTAGAGTTGTGACGCTGGTGAAAACAAAGGTAATTGGGGTTTCACCTCTGAGGACTGTACTGTGTGTGATGTTAAGGTGGAAGAAGAGGAGCAGAGGCCACTTGATGCAGCGCTTGTCATCTACTGGAGCGCATGTTCTTCCTGGCCCTCATCTGCAAGGCGTACTGCTGTGCATCTGCCAAAGAAGGGAAGTGGAGTCCAGTAAGAGAAGTTTTAAAAATATTGTTCAATTGCTCACTGCAGCAAAACAAACCTACTTCTCATCTCTCATGTCATACGTGCCTCACGACCCTAAACAGCTATTCAATACTTTCAAGTCCCTTCTCTGTCCACCAGCTCCCCCTCCCTCTCCCTCTCCTCTCCTCTCATCTCAACTGAAGACTTAGCCTCATTCTTCAAGCATAAGATTGACAACGAAGGGCAAAGCTTTTGCTTAAAGTCCCAATAGCCCCTCCTCATAACTACTCAACTCTCCTCCTCCAAAATCAGCTTCTCTGTCTTTTAGGAAGATCATATTTACTCTCCAAATCACACCTCACCCTCTGAGAACTTGACCCAATACAATCATTCTAAACCGTACCAGTCTTCATCCCAAGCCTAACCCTCCTCTTTGTTACGGGTCCGGGTGGTGGAACCTCTGTGCCGAGGTGCAAGGAGGGGCCCAGAGGGGCAGCTAACGACACCGTGACCAGGGAGGATCCGGGCTGAGGGACCAGGTGCTGCTCTGGGGACGACCTTGTAAGAGAGCAGGTGACTCCCACTGGTCAGATGGCTGGGACTGACCGGTATGGCGGATGGACACGGCAAGCAGGCAGAAGTCTCTGGTAGCTGACAGGTGGACACAGTTCGTGAAAGCAGGGCAAGTAGCAGTCTATAGTTTTACCAGGAAGGTGGTCACAGCAAGTGACGGCAGGGTCTCCAGGCAGGCTGGCAGGAAACAGGCGGGTGCTCCCAGGTGAGCGGGCAGACAGACGAGGCAGGTAACCGGCAGGTAACTGGTGGGCACTCCCAGGTGAGCGGGCTGACGGACACAGCAGGTAACAGGCGGGTGCTCCCAGGTGAGCGAGCAGACAGACGAGGCAGGTAACTGGCAGGTAACTGGTGGGCGCTCCTAGGTAAGCGAGCTGATGGACTCAGCAGGTAACAGGTGGGTAACTGGTGGACGCTCCCAGGTGAGTGGGCTGATGGACACAGCAGGTAACAGGGGGGTGCTCCCAGGTGAGCGATCTGACAGATGAGGCAGGTAACAGGCAGGTAACTGGTGGGCGCTCCCAGGTGAGCGGTCTGAGAGACAGGGTAAGCGGATGCTCCCAGGTGAGCGGACTGATAGCCAAGACAGGTAACAGGCAGATAACAGGCTGGCAGGCAGGACGAGGAGTCAGGCTAGCAGCGGGACCTGAGGGCTGAAGCACAGATTAGACACAGTGCAAACAACTTTGTTCGGGCACCTCCATTTTGGAGGAGGTGCCTTATATATGGGAAGTCCTCCGGCAATTGGCCGGGGACTCCTTAGGACGATGCGCGTGGCCCCTTTAAGAGAGGGGGAGCGTGCGCGCGCCCTAAGCACAGTGCCCGGGAAGGAGCGTGCGCCGGCAGCAACGAGGGAAGGAGCGCTGGAGGACGCCGCGCGCTGAGCAGGAAGGTGAGAGGTACGGCGTCTCTGCCAAGCAGGAGGCAGAAACGCCGATGCTACAGTACCCCCCCCTTTAGGCCCCCCCTTTTTTAGGCCAGAGAGAAATTTCTCAAGGAGAAGCGGAGCGTTGATGTTCTCCCTGGGTTCCCAAGTTCTTTCCTCAGGACCAAACCCCTTCCAATCCACCAGAAAAAAGGTTCTCCCTCTTACCCTCTTCGTGGCCAGGATACTCTCCACTTCAAAGACGTCCTCAGCAGAAACTGGAGTAGGAGGAGTACCTGGATTGTCGGAAAAAGTGTTAAGGACAACGGGTTTGAGGAGGGATATGTGGAAGGAGTTGGGAATGCGTAGGGTGGCCGGGAGTTTTAATTTGTAGGCCACTGAGTTAATTTGCCTGAGGACTTCGAATGGTCCGATGAACCGAGAACCCAACTTGTAGGAGGGTACTTTGAGCCGCACATATTTGGAGGAGAGCCAAACCTTGTCTCCCGGACGGAATTGAGGTGGATCCAGATGTCTCTTATCAGCATATCTCTTCATCCGATCGGAGGACAGAAGAAGAGCGGATCTGGTACTCTCCCAAATAGTAGAAGATTCGCTGACAAGAGACTCTGCGGCAGGGTTGTCCATCCGGGGGTACTGGCCATAGACAATATAGAATGGGGATTGGGAAGAGGATTCGCTCTCATGGTTATTATAAGAGAACTCGGCCCATGGTAGGAGATCCACCCAATCCGAATGGTGGGCATTAACGAAGTTCCGGAGGTAGTTGGTCAGGATCTGATTAATTCGCTCCACTTGACCATTGGACTGTGGGTGGTAAGCGGAGGAGAAATCCAGGGTGACGTCAAGCAGCTTACATGTGGCTCTCCAGAAGCGTGAGGTGAACTGAACCCCACGATCCGACACAATGTGGAGGGGTAGGCCATGGAGACGGAAGATGTGGCGGATAAAGTCTTTAGCCAGCTCGGGTGCAGATGAGAGACCAGGCAGGGGAATGAAGTGGGCCATTTTAGAAAAGCGGTCAACGACCACCCAAATGACTGTACAACTGGCAGAAATAGGAAGATCGGTGATAAAGTCCATAGCAATGTGCTGCCATGGAGCAGCAGGTACGGGCAGGGGCAAGAGATGGCCAGCTGGTAAATTTCTGGGAACTTTGTTACGGGCACAGGATGAACAGGCCGCAATGAAGTCTACAACGTCCTTACGCAGGGTAGGCCACCAGTAATGCCGGGTAATGAGCTGGAAGGTCTTCTTTTGGCCAGCATGGCCAGCTAGTTTAGAAGAATGTCCCCAGCGAAGAACCCTCTCCCAATCTGGTACTGCTACAAACATCTTACCGGGTGGAAGATGAGTCAGATCCAAGGGGGCCACATTCATCACCTTGGAGGAGTCAATGATGTGCGTAGGCTCCTCCTCTTGATCAGAGGACAGGAAGGACCGGGACAAAGCATCAGCTTTGACGTTCTTGTCCGCCGGGCGGAAATGAAGAATGAAGTCGAAGCGGGCAAAAAACAAGGACTACCGGGCCTGGCGAGGATTGAGTCTCTGGGCATTTTGGAGATATGCCAGGTTTTTGTGATCTGTGTAGATGATTACCGGGTAAAGAGCCCCTTCTAGCAGATAGCACCACTCCCCTAGTGCCAATTTGACGGCTAGCAATTCACGGTCTCCTATGGAGTAGTTGCACTCAGACGAGGAGAAGATTTTGGAGAAGAAGCCGCAGGTTACCATTCTCCCGGTAGAAGATTTTTGAGTGAGTACCGCTCCGGCTCCGGAGGAGGAGGCATCAACCTCCAGGTAGAATTGTTTATTACAGTCCGGACGATGCAGGATGGGGGCAGAGGCGAAGGCTCTCTTTAAGGAAAGGAAGGCCTCCTCGGCTTCAGGCGACCATACCTTGGGATTTGCCCCCTTACGGGTAAGCGCAGATATGGGAGCAGTACGGGACGAGAAGTGTGGGATGAAAAGACGATAGTAATTAGCGAAGCCCAGGAATCGCTGTATCGCCTTCAAACCTTCTGGACGGGGCCATTTTAGAACAGAAGAGAGCTTCTCTGGATCCATTTGTAGACCTGTCTGGGAGATAACATAGCCCAAGAATGGAAGGGAGGTCTGGTCGAAGAGGCACTTCTCGTATTTGGCATAGAGGTGGTTCTGCCAGAGCCTAAGCAGGACCTGACGAACATCCCTCCGGTGTGTGGGGAGATCCGGAGAGAAGACCAAGATATCGTCCAGGTAAACCACTACGCAGGAGTGCAGGAGGTCACGGAAGATGTCGTTGACCAGATCTTGAAAGACAGCGGGGGCGTTACAGAGACCAAAGGGCATCACATGGTACTCATAGTGACCGTCCCGGGTATTGAATGCTGTCTTCCACTCGTCTCCTTGACGGATACGGACCAGGTTATATGCTCCTCGTAGATCCAGCTTGGAGAAGATCCTGGCACCCTTGAGACAGTCAAACAATTTGGAGATGAGCGGCAGGGGGTATTTGTTTTTTACAGTGATTAGATTGAGTCCTCTGTAGTCAATACAGGGACATAGCGAGCCGTCTTTCTTTTTAACAAAGAAGAATCCGGCTCCAGCCGGGGAGGTAGATTTTCGGATAAATCCCCTAGCCAGATTCTCTTCAATGTATACAGACATGGCACGGGTTTCGGCTGCAGACAACAGGTAAATACGCCCACGGGGAGGAGTGGCGCCAGGTACCAGGTCGATCGGGCAGTCATATGGCCTATGGGGTGGCAACGTCTCTGCTTCCTTTTTACCGAAGACGACCGCATAGGGCCAGTATGGAGCCGGGAGACCGGGAAGATTAGCTGGAGTAGGCGGAGGGCGAGCTGGGCGGACCGGAACCAGGCCGGTCTTATGGCAGTCTGGACCCCACCGGAGTACTTCGCCAGATCGCCAGTTCAATACGGGTTCATGTGTTCTGGAGCCAAGGTAGACCTAGCAACAGGGAGTGAGAGAGTCCGGATAGCACATGGAAGGAGATCTTCTCAGAGTGCAGCATTCCCACCTGCAGAGTTAAGGGTTCAGTGACGAGCAAGATGGGTACTGGAAGGAGTTTACCATCCACGGAGGCAACTGACAAAGGTTCAGTGAGAGGCTTGGTGGGAATACGGTATCTCTCTACTAAGGATTGGGAAATGAGGTTCCCAGCCACTCCAGAGTCCAGGTGAGCGTTTTCAAAGTGCCGATCCTCTCCTCAGGAGAGAGAGACAGACAAAGTCAGGGAGGGAGAGGACTTACTTTTGTCTAGGACGACCTCTCCGAGCGATCCTAGACATCGGCGTTTCCCGGCCTCTCCGGGCAGGAACGGATCAGGTGCTCCTTGCTGCCACAATAGAAACAGCTCCCCTCGGCCCGGCGTGACTCCTGGCGGGATTTGACCAACTTGGTCTGGTCGACCTGCATGGACTCGGGTGAGTGCGCCCGGGGAGTGACTGAAGAAGAGACAGGTCTCTGGAAGTTAGGAGCAAGGCGGGGAAACTTTCTCTCACGGGTGGTCCCCTTGGTACGTTCCTGGAACCGGATGTCAATCCGGGTAGCAAGTGACACCAGGTCGTCCAGGGTGGTAGGGATGTCCCGACCGGCAAGTTCATCTTTAATCCGACCGGAAAGACCCTCCCAGAATACGGACAGCAGGGCCTCATTATCCCAGGCAAGTTCAGAAGCGAGGGTACGGAACCGTATGGCATATTGGCCTACGGTGAAACTCCCTTGGCGGAGATGTAGCAGAGAGGAAGAGAGGAGGCTGACGAGGTCTTTCGTCCCGGTTCATTGAAGACTTTCCGGAAAGCAGTGAGGAAAGCTGACAAGTTGGATACTAGGGAATCCCCTCTCTCCCACAGGGGATTTAGCCAAGCCAGTGCTTCCCCAGTGAGATGGGACATGATGAAAGCCACTTTGGCCCGGTCGGTGGTAAAGTGATGTGCCAAGAGTTCAAAGTGCAGGGTGCACTGGTTTATGAAGCCCCGAGCTTGAGCGGGTTCGCCTCCGAAACGAGGAGGTGCAGAAAGCCGGGGTCCAGAGTAGGATGCCATGGTATTGATGGGCAGCGGCGCTGCCGGGGTGCGAGTCGTGCAGCTAGCGGTGGTTGCTGGTGGAGCAGTTAGTGTGTCCAGGCGGGAGTGGACATTCCGCAGGTGGTTCAGGATGGACTCCTACTGGGATCTCTGATGGGAGACTTCCTGGAATAGGTCAGAGAGCGAGGGAGCTTGGGTGCCACCGGATTCCATGGCCTGAGCAAACTGTTACGGGTCCGGGTGGTGGAACCTCTGTTCCGAGGTGCAAGGAGGGACCCAGAGGGGCGTGACTAAGTATCCACCCGAACCGACCCTGGTCGAACGGCAGCTAACGACACCGCGACCAGGGAGGATCCGGGCTGAGGGACCAGGTGCTACTCTGGGGATGACCTTGTAAGAGAGCAGGTGACTCCCACGGGTCAGATGGCTGGGACTGACCGGTATGGCGGATGGACACGGCAAGCAGGCGGAAGTCTCTGGTAGCTGACAGGTGGACACAGTTCGTGAAAGCAGGGCAAGTAGCAGTCTATAGTTTTACCAGGAAGGTGGTCACAGCAAGTGACGGCAGGGTCTCCAGGCAGGCTGGCAGGAAACAGGCGGGTGCTCCCAGGTGAGCGGGCAAACAGACGAGGCAGGTAACCGACAGGTAACTGGTGGGCGCTTCCAGGTGAGCGGGCTGACGGACACAGCAGGTAACAGGCGGGTGCTCCCAGGTGAGCGAGCAGACAGACGAGGCAGGTAACTGGCAGGTAACTGGTGGGCGCTCCTAGGTGAGTGAGCTGACGGACTCAGCAGGTAACAGGCGAGTAACTGGTGGACGCTCCCAGGTGAGCGGGCTGACGGACACAGCAGGTAACAGAGGGGTGCTCCCAGGTGAGCGATCTGACAGATGAGGCAGGTAACAGGCAGGTAACTGGTGGGCGCTCCCAGGTGAGCGGTCTGAGAGACAGGATAAGCGGATGCTTCCAGGTGAGCGGACTGATAGTCAAGACAGGTAACAGGCAGATAACAGGCTGACAGGCAGGACGAGGAGTCAGGCTAGCATCGGAACCTGAGGGCTGAATCACAGATTAGACACAGTGTAAACAACTTTGCTCGGGCACCTCCATTTTGGAGGAGGTGCCTTATATATGGGAATTCCTCCGGCAATTGGCCGGGGACTCCTTAGGACGACGCGCGCGGCCCCTTTAAGAGAGGGGGAGCGCGCGCCCTAAGCACAGTGCCCGGGAAGGAGCGCGCGCCGGCAGCAGCGAGGGAAGGAGCGCTGGAGGACACCGCGCGCTGAGCAGGAAGGTGAGAGGGACGGCGTCTCTGCCTAGCAGGAGGCAGAGACGCCGATGCTACACTCTTCAACCTGTCACAAACAACTGGCGTCTTCCACTCATGATTAAAACATACCTCAATCACACTCATGCTCCAAAAGCCCTCCCTTGACCCATCCTATGTCTAGCTATTGCCCCATATCACTTCTCCCCTATGCCTCCAAACTACACATCCATTTTGAACTGTCCTCCCACCTCTCCTCCTGCTCCCTCTTTGACCGCTTACAATCTGTCTTCTGACCCCACCATTCCACTGAAACTGCCCTGACTAAAGTCACCAACGACCTACTAACTGCCAAATCCAAGCAAGCTTACTTTGTCCTCCTCTTCCCCCTAGACCTGTCATCTGCCTTTGACACAGTAGACCATTCCCTCTTACTACAGACTCTCATCTCTCGGCATCACAGACTTGGCCGTGTCTTTGATCTTTTCATACCTAACCAACAGGACATTCAGTGACACACCACCTCCTCAGCTCACCCACTATGTGTCAGTGTCCCCCAAGATTCAGTTCTAGGACCCCTGCTCTTCTCCATCTACACTTTTGGCCTGGGACAGCTTATAGTCTCATGGTTTTCAGTATCACCTCTATGCTGATGACACACAGATCTACCTCTCTGGACCTGATATCACCTCCTTACTAACCAGAATCCCACAATGTGTGTCCTCTATTTCCTCTTTTTTCTCTGCTACATTTGTAAAACTTAACATAGATAAAACCAAATGCATCATCTTTCCACCATCTCATTCATCTCAACTGACCAATCCATCAAAGTGAATGGCTGCCCTGTCTCCCCAGTCCCGCAAGCTTGACTCTGATCTGTCCTTCAGATGTCAGATCCAAGCCCTTTCCACTTGCTGCTGACTCCATCTTCAAAGTATCCCAGGGATCCGCACATTCCTCATCCATGAATCTAGAAAAACACCAGTGCACACCCTCATCATATCCCGCCTTGACTACTACAAGCTCCTGCTCTGTGGCCTCCCTTCTACCACTCTCGCACCCCTCCAATCTATCCTAAACTGTGCTGGCCAATTAATCCACCTGTAACCCCGCTATTCACAGGCTTCTTTCCTCTGTCAATCCCTGTGGTTGCTCCCTGTTGCCCAGAGACTCCAGTTGAAAAGCCTAACTTTGGCATACCAAGCCATCGAAAACCTGTCTTCTAATTGCCAGTTCAACTGCTAGGTTTTCCCGAGTCTGGGTCTATTTTAAAGACTGTCCAGTTAACTCAAAAAAGGCCATTTGCAACATCTGTCATGCCAGCATGAGCAGGGGCAGTAAAACTACCAGCCTGACCACCACCAGCATGCTCAGGCACATGACAGAAAAGCACCTGACTAGTTGGGCCAAACACCAGGGTCCAGAAACAGTGTCTGCGAGTGACACCACTAAATCTTCCACCGATTGTACGTGCACGCCAAGCCTCCGTCCATGATGCAGTCGAAGATGCCTCCCACCCTACACCTGTCATTGTACACTTGCAACCATCACCGTCAGCAACCACGTCCTTGTCCCAGCGCAGAGTTCAATTGTCCCTACCACAGTCCTTGGAACACAAGCGCAAATACACAGCCAACCGCCCACCCACAGGCCACAATACTAGGCCACAATACTAAACTGCCACATTTCTCAATTGCTTGTGTGTCACCCCAGGCCTGGATGCCACAAATATTAAAGACTGTGTCTGAGAGCAGGAGGGAGGTTCCCTGGTTAGGGACAATTAGCATACAGCACCTCCTGTCCCAGGCCAGTAGGGGGAGCTGGCTGCCCCTATAAAAGCTGGAACTGGGGGCAGGGTTAGGGAGAATTGGACGACCTAGCTCAGGACTGAGACTAGTCCCAGAGAAGGAGGGACAGTTCAGCTGTAGCTGAGGAGTGCGTGAGGCAGAGGAGAAACTGCAAGCCAGGGAGAGAGGCGACGAGAGCTGGTCCTGGCAGAGAACCTAATTAAGCGGACATTGGGGTCCGAGGCTGTCCGGGTTATCAAGCCCAGCAGCAGAGAACCAAACCGCGAGGGATTTCAGGTCCCGAGTCGCAAGCCATACAGGCGAGAAGTACACGGCCAGCTCAGGGACGTGGGCTATTACACTACGAAGAGGGGAATAGTCAGAAAGATCATAGAGAGAACGGTAGGCCTGCACACTCACCCTGACCAGTGGGGCTCGCCCGAATGCTCTCAGATACCCAGGCCCATTCCTACCCAGTACTACTGATGGGTCATTAGTAACATCTGCAATAAAGACCCAGGACTGTTTGAAACGGGCTCTGAACTTTTACTATCGCGACCGACACTATCACCCCCAGCATCCATCTACACTGCCCTGAGGCTACACTCTTCCCGTGGGGAGTTGTCCTACCCCTGTGCTGCACACCAACACCAGCCTCAGTGGTCTGCCTTGCAGCGGCGGTTATCTCTGACTGCAATCCACGGGTGGCATAGTCGGACATTCACAAATCTATAAATAGACTGCCACAGTATTTGGCCTGACCACCCTGAGCCACGGGATCAGGTTGTCACTACTACCCCCAGCATCGTACAGAAGCCCGGTTCCGGGTACCCCACGGCCCAGGGGGTGAGTCAGCTTTGGCGTAGTCGGCAGGATTGTGACCAATCCGCCACAAACGGGTATTGCGTGCTTGAAAAAGACTTTATACTTACCTGAGTGAAGTTTCCCGCCATTCGGGGCCATTTCCCGCCATCCGTAGCCGTTTCCCACCATCGGGCGCCATCTTCGGGACGCCGCGCGGGAAGAAGAGGGGCGTGGACGTCAAAACCGCGCGAGACCTGAAGCCCCGCCCTACGCTGAGACGCTGCACAAGGTCCAGGAAGGAGATCCAGGGGACGCCGATGTCATCACCTCGCGACGCAAGGTCCTCACCCAGAGCATCGCGAGCGGAGCCGTGGCCTACAGAAGAGGATCGTCGGAAGGTAGGCCACGGTTAACTAGGGGGGAGGAAGATGTCGGACGCGGAGGGGCCCTCTACCACCAGCGTAGCCGCTGCAGCTGTGATGCCGTTTTCCATGCCCTATATCCCCGGAGCGGCCTGGCTGCCACAGTACACTGGCGAGTCGCATACCTTGGGCGACTTTAAAGAAAGGCTGTATAGCCTGTTCAAAGTTTATCCCCTGACATAAGAACAGAAAGTAAGCATACTGATAGGGCAGTTAACTGGTGCGGCCCAGCGGGAGGTAAAGTCTTGGACAGCTGAGGAGAAAAGGACTGTAAAGGGGGTTCTAACCCGTCTACGGGACACCTTTGATACTCGTACCTCAGCAGAAATCAAAATGCGGTTCTATGGATGTAAGCAGCGAGCTCAAGATAGCATCAGAGATTATGCCCTAAATTTACAGGAAGCATTGGGGGCAATCAAGCAAGCTGATCCTGGCAGCGTGCAGGATACAGATAAATTGTTGACTGACCAGTTCATAGAAGGTCTGCTGTCCAGCACCCACAGAACCCAGCTGCGCCTCTGGCCCTACAGAACCCCAATTTTACTTTTGCACAGTTCAAAGATAGGGCCATCCGTGTGCTCCGAGAACCCGCACCGGGTGGCGCTGTAGCTTCCTGACGTCCTGCCATCACTTACCACCAGGGGGCAGCGCCCTACCCCGCAGACCTTGTGGGGGCTGATGCGCAGGCCCTAAACCCATCCCAGCCTGCAAACTTGCACCATCAGGTCCAAGAACTAACAAGTGTTGTTGCACTGACCAGGACCGTACAGTCGTTACAGATGGACCCGTCAGGACCAATCAAGTTGGCTTCCAGTCCGGAGGATGTCCCGTGGCGTCGACAGAGGAGGATCCCGTCGTTCAGAGGGAGGCCCACCGACCGTTACACGGAGGATGGACAGCCGATTTGCCGCAGTTGCAGCCAGTCGGGACACGTAGCCAGGTACTTTACTTTAAACGGGTCCGACCTGGGGCAGAGGGCCAACCCCCAGGCATAAGGTCATCAGGCCCATCTAATAGGCGTGATAAGTACGTGGGGGGACGCCCAGTTTTACCCGTAGTGCAGGATGTGGTGAGTGCTGAGGGAGTAGCCCCCGACCCCGACAAAGTTACAGCCATCAAGAGCTGGCCAAGCCCCTCTAACATCAAAGAAGTGAGGCAATTCCTCGGGTTGGTAGGCTACTACCGAAGATTCATCCCCGGGTTCACAAAGATGGCAGCTCCAATGCAGGACCTCCTGATAGGTCAGTCTAAATCCAGAAGTCACAAGCCACCCTTCAAGTGGGACAAGCAGGAAGAGGAGTCCTTCCGCCAGTTGAAGATGGCCATCACGGGGGATGAGATCCTGGCCTACCCCGATTATGGCCAGCCTTTTATCCTCCACACGAACACCAGTAATGTGGGGCTGGGAGCCATACTGTCACAGAACCAACAGGGCAGAGAAAGGGTGATCGCGTACGCCAGCCGGAAGCTGAGGCCCACTGAAAGAAACCCAGAGAATTACAGCTCCTTCAAGCTGGAATTCTTGGCAGTGGTGTGGGCCATCACAAAACGGTTTAAACATTACCTGGCCTCCGCAAAGTTCACTGTGTACACGGACAACAACCCGTTGAAACACCTGGACAATGCAAGACTAGGTGCCCTAGAACAGAGGTGGATGGCCCGGCTATCAAATTATGACTTCACAATCAAATACCGGGCAGGCAGAACCAACGCCAACGCAGACGCCCTATCAAGAATGCCCCACCTACCCGAAGGAGAAGAGGACTCGGAAGAGCTGGAGGAAGTAGAGCTCCCTGCGTTCCACCGGTATGGGGCCACTCAGTATTCTCACCGGGTAAGAGACAAAGACCTAACCACCGTCATGTTCAACCCCTTACCTCACCACGGCAGGGCTGAAACGCAAGATAGTGACCCTGCAATTCGCCTGGTGAAAGACCTGTTAACCCAGGCAGACGCTAGCCTTGGTCCGGACGCTCCAGAGAAAGCCAAGCAGTTATGGAAGGAGGCTATTCCTCTACGAGGGTAAGCTGTGCAGAAGGCTTGTCAACCACCGGACGCACGAGCTGACCTGGCAGGTAGTGGTCCCAAGACGAGATGCAGCAATGGTCCTGGAGGCCTACCATGACAGAGCGGGACACTTCGGGTGGAAGAAACTGGAGTTCCTACTGAGAGAGCGGTTCTTCTGGGTCGGTATAAGAGAGGCCATAGAGAAATGGTGCAGGGACTGTGGCCTATGTAACCTTAGAAGGAAGGACTGTACCAGCCAGAAGACACCCTTGAGGCCCATCGTCACCAGGCAGCCTCTTGAGCTGGTAGCTCTGGACCATGCCCCGGTCGGGCTACGTCTATGCCCTGACAATAGTGGATCACTATTCCCGGCTCCTGGTGGTGGTTCCTGTTAAAGACTTGACAGCCCAAACAGCGGCCAGAGCCTTCCAGCAACACTTCTGCCGTCCACACGGGTATCCGGAACACGTCTTGACAGATCAAGGTCCAGTGTTTGAGGCCGAAGTCTTCCAGGAGTTCTGCAATCTCTACGGCTGTAAGAAGATTCGGACAACGCCTTACCACCCGCAAACCAACGGGCTGTGTGAGAAAATGAATAATATCGTCATTGATCTCCTCAAGGCGTTGCCCCTGGAAGAACGCAACCTGTGGCTGGAGAAGCTGCCGGACCTGATAGACTTATACAAACATATTCCGGTGAATGCTACAAATTGCACCCAGGCTTACCTGATGTGAGCCAGACCAGGTAAGCTGCCTATGGACCTGGAGATGGGAGTCCTGACACCCGAGGACACCTCCCCAGACGCAGACTGGGATACGGAACGGCGGCTACAGTACAAGAAGGTACAGGAGAGTGTGGAGAGGAGTCTAGCTCAAGCGAGAGAAAAGCAAGAGAGGCTCTTCAACCAACAGAAGGCTTCACAAGCTAGATGACCAGTTGGAGAGCGACCCGTACACAGTACTGCAGTCCGACCACAACAACCCGAAGGTATGTGTAATTACCAAGGATGGAGGAGAAACCACTAGCACCGTCTCCAGAGACCACCTAAAAAGGTGCCCCGAGCAACTACAGAGTGCAGGAAAAGATCAAGATGACCTTGAACTCACAGAGGACAAGGAAGAAATGATCAGCACAGTTCTTGTAGAGTTTCCCCGGTCCTGGACTCGGATAAACGACGCAATAGTGGTGCCCGTCCTACACTTCCTTCAACCTACCCAGCAGGAACCTACAGGAGAGCAGGAAGAATCAGAGCAACAAGCAGCCCCGGAGGCAGAAGAACCCTTGCCAGCAGCCCAGGAGAGTCAACCCTCTGCTGACAGTGAGCCTGCCATGCCTGCAGTAAACCAAAGGACCCGCAGACAGCTGCCTGCACTGCCTGTAACCCCAGCTAGTAGCTGTACCCTTAATGCTAGTGGGGAAAGCCAGGTTAGACCACCACCAGACAGTGGTTTACGTAGGTCAACCCGGCTCACTAGGGGTCAAATACCACCTCGCTGGAAGATCTAAATGCAAAGTACATATTTAATGTTTTATGTTTGTTACCCGATTATAAATACTGTTTTTCCAGTTTTCCTAGTTCAATGGACTGACAGGTCATGGACACTGAATGGTCGGAACTGTCTTGTAGATAGTTGCACTTTGTGCCCTCTTGCGAAGTTGGCCACACAAGAAAAACCTGTCCGGCGTGGCCCCCTTGTGGCCCAAATTAGGTAGCTCAGCCTTGTCGCCACGCCCAAGGCCAGGAACTTGGGGTTTATGGAGACAGGTCCCCGCACCGTTCAAAACTTCACCTTGTTGGGTGATATGGACACCCGGTCACGTAAGCGCCGTGGCCTTAAGGACAAAATATACTTGTACATATGTTATGTTATTGTTTATACCCTGTATTTGTGTTTAGTCCGGAGTACTAAATTTTACTAGGGGGGGAATGTGTCACCCCAGGCCTGGATGCCACAAATATTAAAGGCTGTGTCTGAGAGCAGGAGGGAGGTTCCCTGGTTAGGGACAATTAGCATACAGCACCTCCTGTCCCAGGCCAGTAGGGGGAGCTGGCTGCCCCTATAAAAGCTGGAACTGGGGGCAGGGTTAGGGAGAATTGGACGACCTAGCTCAGGACTGAGACTAGTCCCAGAGAAGGAGGGACAGTTCAGCTGTAGCCGAGGAGTCCGTGAGGCAGAGGAGAAACTGCAAGCCAGGAACAAAGGCGACGAGAGCTGGTCCTGGCAGAGAACCTAATTAAGCGGACATTGGGGTCCGAGGCTGTCCGGGTTATCAAGCCCAGCAGCAGAGAACCAAACCGCGAGGGATTTCAGGTCCCTTGGCCTAAGAAGCCTGGAGGCTCCGCCACACAGAGGGACCAGTACAGTCAAGAGAAAGCAAACGGGTACCCAAGGCCCGAGTCGCAAGCCATACAGGCGAGAAGTACATGGCCAGCTCAGGGACGTGGGCTATTACACCACGAAGAGGGGGATAGTCAGAAAGAGCATAGAGAGAATGATACGCCTGCACACTCACCCTGACCAGTGGGGCTCGCCCGAATGCTCTCAGATACCCAGGCCCATTCCTACCCGGTACTACTGTTGGGTCATTAGTAACATCGGCAATAAAGACCCAGGACTGTTTGAAACGGGCTCTGAACTTTTACTATCGCGACCGGCACTATCACCCCCAGCATCCATCTACACTGCCCTGAGGCTACACTCTTCCCGTGGGGAGTTGTCCTACCCCTGTGCTGCACACCAACACCAGCCTCAGTGGTCTGCCTTGCAGCGGCGGTTATCTCTGACCGCAATCCACGGGTGGCGTAGTCGGACATTCACAAATCTATAAATAGACTGCCACAGTATTAGGCCTGTCCACCCTGAGCCATAGGATCGGGTTGTCACTACTACCCCCAGCATCGTACAGAAGCCCGTTTCCGGGTACCCCACGGCCCAGGGGGTGAGGCACTTGCACTAGAAATTTTGCCTTTTAGGCTCGTGGAGACGGAAGCTTTCCGCAACCTCATGGCGGTGGCTGTTCCTCGGTACTCGGTCCCCAGCCGCCACTATTTCTTGTGCCATCCCCGCATATACAAGCACGGGTCCCAGAACATTACTCGTACCCTCACTAACACAGTTACTGGTAAGGACCACCTAACCACGGACACGTGGACAAGTGCTTGTGGCCAGGGACGGTACATCTCACTGACGGCTCACTGGGTTAATATTGTGGAAGCCGGGACCCAGTCGGACCCTGGGATCGAACACGTTTCTCAAAGCCTACAAAGATCAGCCTGAGCTTCTTGTATACCGCGTGTGTGCTGATTTCAGAAAGTCAGTTTCAGCTTTTGCCGCCCTGACTGTGCTTCAGCAGTGTTTGCAGCTTCCAGCTCACTGACTGGTGTGCGATGTGAGCTCGCTTTGGAAATCAATGTTGCAGATGTTGGGAAGGATTTGTAAGCAGCAGAGGACAGTTGTTGAGTACCAACTTCAACATGCCTGTCGGAATTCAGGTCAGCCTCCGCACATAAGAGCTAATGAGTGTGTATGGATGGCTGGTATCTGTGCCGTCCTCCAAAACTTTGAGGACTCCATCAAGATGGTGAGCGCCTATGATGCCATAATTAGCTTCACCATCCCACTTCTCTGTCTACTGAAATGCTCGCTGCTCACAATGAAAGAGGAGACATTGCTAGTGTACAAGGAACTATACAGGGTGATGCTACACAGCCCAGCCTCATCTCATCTCAATGCGGATTGGGTGATAATGAGGAGGAAGAGGAACAGGAGCTGGTTTCCTGCACTGCAGACGATATTACCCACACCACGTTCATACAGTCTGTTCAGCGTGGATGGCCTGAGGAGAGGGAGAACGAGGAGGAGAATGAGGAGAACATGGTGTCTTTGAGGCCTATAGAGCCGAGCATAGTGAGGAGGAGCTGGTGATCCACAGTGTCAAATGCAGCAGAGAGATCCAGGAGAAACAGCAGGAAGTAGTAGCAATTGGATTTAGCTGTTAGTAGATCATTATAGACGTTAGTGAGGGCAGTTTCAGTAAAGTGTGAAGAGCGGAAACCGTATTGTAAAGGGTCGAGAAGAGTGTTATCTGAGAGATAGCAAATGAGATGGGAATGGACCAAGTGTTACAGGACTTTAAAGATGAAAGGAAGATTAGAGACTGGTCTGTAGTTAGCAGCGCAATTCTGGTCCAGGGATGGCTTTTTAAGAAAAGGGGTCATGATTGCATGTTTGAATGAAGAGGGAAAGATACCCGAAGAAAGAGAGAGGTTAAATATTTAAGTTAAGTGGGTAGTGACAGTTGGGGAGAGGGATTGAAGGATATGTGAGGGAATAGGGCCACTGTTGCAGGTTGTAGGGTGAAAAGAAGCGAGGTGTCTGGTCACTAGTTTTTCTGTGACAGGCTCTAAGATGGAAAGTGACCTTGAGGTGCGGGAGGGAAGGGAATCCAGACTCTAAGGGGATTGTGCAAAAATGTCTTGATGGATATGATTGACTTCTTGTAGGAAATAAGTGGCCAGTTAGTCAGCGCTTAGGTTGGTGATGATGTGGGTCTGTACTTTAGGACTCAGGAGAGAGTGGAAGGTTTAAAAGAGTCATTTAGGACTGTTAGCTAGAGATGTGATGAGGGTGGTAAAGTAGACTTGTTTAGCCAGATGGAGAGTAGAGTTATAAGTTTTGAGTATGAACTTATAGTGGATTAAGTCTTCTGCTGAAAGTGATTTTCTCCACAGACGTTCAGCGCACCTTGAGCAGCGCTGGAGAAAATGTGTTTGCATCATGTGCCAGGGCTGCCATCTATGCTGGGTCATTCTTTGTGTAGCAGGTGCTACTTCATCCAGGGCACTCTGCAATGTGTTGTTATAGCATGACAATGCTGAGCCTAGACAGGAGTGGGAGAGGATGGGAGCTAAAGATGACTGTTGATTGTTCATAAGCTGCTGGGTATTGATGGTAAGTAGATGTCAAGGTTGTATCAGGTTTGACAGGCAGTCATTATGGATCCGGCTGTAGAAGGTTGCTGCGCTTGGCCTTAAAGACACCTTGATCCTTTCATCATCCCTCCCTCTCTAGGACCCAGCAGTGATCTCCACCTCCTGCTACTAATTAACACGCCCCTGCTGGATCTTTAAATACCCTCAGTTTCTCCATAGAATCGCTGGTGATAGAGTAAATTCCTCTGTTCAGGTCTGGATTGCTAGCAGTCAGCTAAATTCTTCTTGGAGTTCCTTTGTGGATTGTAGTCGCGATCTCTCTGGTGTCTTCTCAAAGCTAAGTGTATCACCTTGTCTTTTTCCCTTGTTTGTCTTTAGTTGCAGTGGGGTTGACTAATGCTCACCCCTCCCCCTCCCTTCCTAGGGCCTAGCCAGGGCTTAGGTATCTTGCTCGGCAATAGGTTCAGAATCTATTCAGGGAGTCAGGGTGTTGTTAGATCTGCCTGGGGGTCTCCACTCTCCCTTTCCCTAGTTGCTGGACCTCCTCCCTTTTCCCGTTGTCGTATGCTGTGTCCTTTCCATACCTAGTATGACATTATCACCAGCCATCTAAAAAAAAACAAAAAAAAACCTTACTTTTAGGGGGGGGGTTGGTGTTTTTCTTTTTTTGTTTCTGGACCCCATTTCAATGCTGGCAGAGCAGCTTCGTAGTTTGTCACTGGAGGTGACTGTCCTTTTATTTGAGGTTCAGCAGCAGACTCCTAATGTTGTGGACTCTGATGATAGGCTGGTCCAGCTTGAACCCCAAAATTGTCCTCCCAGACAGGCTTTCAGGAGGTAGAGACAATTTTTTTGTTTTTAAAGAATCTTGTAAGTTGTATTTTAAGCTTCAAACCTTACTCCTCTGGAGACGAGGAGCAGCAAGTGGGGATTGTGATCTCACTGTTGCAAGGAGATCCTCAATCTTGGGCTCTCTCTTTGTCACAGGGTTTTGTTTGTTTCCAGTCAGTTGAGGGATTTTTTGGGGCTCTGGCCCTCATCTATGATGATCCTGAGTGAATCTCCTTGGCTGAATCCATCATGATGACATCCAGGTCGCCAGGCATCAGGAAGTTAAATAGCTCATGCGCAGTGCACTATCTACGTAACTTGTGCCAGTGCAGAGCTGACAGTCTGCATAGCACAGGGATGCTGCTGTATCCCTATGCTATGCAAGCGATCAGCCTTCAAAAACGCCCCATAGTGGGACAAAGTGTAAAAGTGAAAGAAAGTGAAAACTAATTTTTAAAAATATAAAAAAATGAAAAAAAAAAAAAAATATATATATATATACAGCTATATGAAAAAGTTTGGGCACCCCTATTAATCTTAAGCTTAATGTTTTCTAAAAATTGGTGTTTTTGCAACAGATATTTCAGTTTGATATATGTAATAACTGTTGGACACAGTAATGTCTCTGCCTTGAAATGAGGTTTATTGTACTAACAGAAAATGTGCAATCTGCATTCAAACAAAATTTGACAGTTGCATAAGTATGGGCACCCTTATCATTTTCTTGTTTTAAATACTCCTACCTACTCTTTACTGACTTACTAAAGCCCTTTTTTTGGTTTTGTAACCTCATTGAGCTTAGAAATTCATAGCCAGGTGTATGCAATCATGAGAAAAGCTACTTAAAGTGGCCACTTGCAAGTTGTTCTCCTGTTTGAATCTCCTCTGAAGAGTGGCATCATGGGCTCCTCAAAACAACTGTCAAATGATCTGAAAACAAAGATTATTCAACATAGTTGTTCAGGGGAAGGATACAAAAAGCTGTCTCAGAGATTTAACCTGTCAGTTTCCACTGTGAGGAACATAGTAAGGAAATGGAAGAACACAGGGACAGTTCTTGTTAAGGCAAGAAGTGGCAGGCCAAGAAAAACATCAGAAAGGCAGAGAAGAAGAATGGTGAGATCAGTCAAGGACAATCCTCAGACCACCTCCAGAGAGCTGCAGCATCAACTTTCTGCAGATGGTGTCACTGTGCATCGGTCAACTATACAACGCACTTTGCACAAGGAGAAGCTGTATGGGAGAGTGATGCGAAAGAAGCCGTTTCTGCAAGAACGCCACAAACAGAGTCGGCTGAGGTATGCAAAAGCACATTTCTTTTTGGAGGAAGGTCCTGTGGACTGATGAAACCAAGATTGAGTTGTTTGGTCATACAAAAAGGCGTTATGCATGGCGGCAAAAAAACACAGCATTCCAAGAAAAACACTTGCTACCCACAGTAAAATTTGGTGGAGGTTCCATTATGCTTTGGGGCTGTGTGGCCAATGACGGCACCGGGAATCTTGTTAAAGTTGTGGGACGCATGGATTCCACTCAGTATCAGCAGATTCTTGACAATAATGTTCAAGAATCAGTGACAAAGTAGAAGTTACGCAGGGGATGGATCTTTCAGCAAGACAATGATCCAAAACACCGCTCCAAATCTACTCAGGCATTCATGCAGAGGAACAATTACAATGTTCTGGAATGGCCATCCCAGTCCCCAGACCTGAATATCATTGAACATCTGTGGGATCATTTGAAGAGGGCTGTCCATGCTCGGTGACCATCAAACTTAACTGAACTGGAATTGTGTTGTAAAGAGGAATGGTCAAAAATACCTTCATCCAGGATCCAGGAAATCATTAAAAGCTACAGGAAGCGACTAGAGGCTGTTATTTTTGCAAAAGGAGGATCTACTAAATATTAATGTCACTTTTCTGGTGAGGTGCCCATACTTATGCACCTGTCAAATTTTCTTTGAATGCAGATTGCACATTTTCTGTTAGTACAATAAACCTCATTTCAAGGCAGAAACATTACTGTGTCCAACAGTTATCGCATATATCAAACTGAAATAGCTGTTGCAAAAACACCAATTTATATAAAACATTAAGCTTAAGATTAATAGGGGTGCCCAAACTTTTTCATATAACTGTATATATATATATATATATATATATATATATATATATATATATACAGTACAGACCAAAAGTTTGGACACACCTTCTCATTTAAAGATTTTTCTGTATTTTCATGACTTTGAAAATTGTACATTCACACTGAAGGTATCAAAACTATGAATTAACACACGTGGAATTCTATACTTAACAAAAAAGTGTGAAACAACTGAAAATATGTCTTATATTCTAGGTTCTTCAAAGTAGCCACCTTTTGCTTTGATGACTGCTTTGCACACTCTTGGCATTCTCTTGATGAGCTTCAAGAGGTAGTCACCGGAAATGGTTTTCACTTCAAAGGTGTGCACTGTCAGGTTTAATAAGTGGGATTTCTTGCCTTATAAATGGGGTTGGGACCATCAGTTGTGTTGTGCAAAAGTCTGGTGGATACACAGCTGATAGTCCTACTGAATAGACTGCTAGAATTTGTATTATGGCTAGCAAAAAGCAGCTAAGTAAAGAAAAACAAGTGGCCATCATTACTTTAAGAAATGAAGGTCAGTCAGTCCGAAAAATTGGGAAAACTTTGAAAGTGTCCCCAAGTGCAGTTGCAAAAACCATCAAGCGCTACAAAGAAACTGGCTCACATGAGGACCGCCCCAGGAAAGGAAGACCAAGAGTCACCTCTGCTTCTAAGGATATGTTTATCTGAGTCACCAGCCTCAAAAATCGCAGGTTAACAACAGCTCAAATTAGAGACCAGGTCAATGCCACCCAGAGTTCTAGCAGCAGACACATCTCTACAACAACTGTTAAGAGGAGACTTTGTGCAGCAGGCCTTCATGGTAAAATAGCTGCTAGGAAACCACTGCTAAGGACAGGCAACAAGCAGAAGAGACTTGTTTGGGCTAAAGAACACAAGGAATGGACATTAGACCAGTGGAAATCTGTGCTTTGGTCTGATGAGTCCAAATTTGAGATCTTTGGTTCCAACCACCGTGTCTTTGTGCGACGCAGAAAAGGTGAACGGATGGACTCTACATGCCTGGTTCCCACAGTGAAGCATGGAGGAGGAGGTGTGATGGTGTGGGGATGCTTTGCTGGTGACACTGTTGGAGATTTATTCAAAATTGAAGGCATACTGAACCAGCATGGCTACCACAGCATCTTGCAGCGGCTTGCTATTCCATCCGGTTTGCGTTTAGTTGGACCATCATTTATTTTTCAACAGGACAATGACCCCAAACACACCTCCAGGCTGTGTAAGGGCTATTTGACCAAGAAGGAGAGTGATGAGGTGCTACGCCAGATGACCTGGCCTCCACAGTCACCAGAGCTGAACCCAATCGAGATGGTTTGGGGTGAGCTGGACCGCAGAGTAAAGGCAAAAGGGCCAACAAGTGCTAAGCATCTCTGGGAACTCCTTCAAGATTGTTGGAAGACCATTTCCGGTGACTATCTCTTGAAGCTCATCAAGAAAATGCCAAGAGTGTGCAAAGCAGTCATCAAAGCAAAAGTTGGCTGCTTTGAAGAACCTAGAATATAAGACATATTTTCAGTTGTTTCACACTTTTTTGTTAAGTATATAATTCCACACGTGTTAATTCATAGTTTTGATGCCTTCAGTGTGAATGTACAATTTTCTAAGTCATGAAAATACAGAAAAATCTTTAAATGAGAAGGTGTGTCCAAACTTTTGGTCTGTACTGTTTATATGTATATATATATATATATATATATATATATATATATATATACTGTACCTATAAATAAATATTATTATGAAAAAACAACAATAAAAGAACACATATTTGGTATCGCCATGTCCAGAACGACCTGACCTATAAAACTGTCCCACTAGTTAACCCTTTTAGTGAACACGGTAAAAAAATAAATAAAAAACAAACCAAAAAATAAAAAGAATAAAATGCGGTCAAAAAGACAAATGTAAATAAAAATGTTACCGCTGAAAATGTCATCTTGACCCACAAACAAACAAGCTGCCATACAGCTCCATCAGCTGAAATAAGAAAAAGTTACAGCTCTCAGAGTAAAGCGATGCAAAAAAATAAATTTTTCTATAAAATAGGTTTTATTGTGTAGAAACACCAAAACAAAAAATATATATATATATAAATGTAGTATCATTGTAAATGTACTGACCCGAAGAATAACGCTGCCTTATCAATTTTATCCCCCACGGAACGTCAGAAAAAAAAAAATTCCTGAATTGTTGGTTTTCGTTTATTCTGTCTCCCAAAAATCAGAATAGAAAGCGATCAAAAAATGTCATTTGCCCAAAAATGGTACCAATAAAAACATCAACTTGTCCCACAAAAAATAAGCCCTTACATGACTCTGTCTGCCGAAATCTGGAAAAATGATTGCAAAAACTAGTCTTTGCAAAAAAAAGTGTCTTTCAGTGTGTGACAGCTGCCAAACATAAAAACCCAATATGAATCTGGTATCGCTGTAATCGCACCGACCCGGAGAATAAACTGATCTAATGACTTATACTGCACGAGGAACGGCGTAAAAAATAAACTCTAGGGTTAGGGTTATGGTTGTGTTAGGGTTAGAGTTGTATTAGGGTTGGGGTTGTATTAGGGTTGGGGTTAGGGTTGTGTTAGGATTGGGATTGTATTAAGGTAGGGGTTAGGGTGGTTTTGGGGTTGAAATTTTTTCAAAAGTAAAGTAAAAAATGATGGCGATATGGTGACTAGTGTTGAGTGCAAGTGCTTGCTACTTGACTTTGTATTGGGTGCTCGGGTATGCACCGAGTACCGCGTGTGCTCGAGTGACATGGTCGAGTCTCCACCCCATATGTTTTGCGGCTGTTATGCAGCCAAAAAAAACATGCAGGGATTGCCTGCCATGCACGGGCAATCCACGCATGTTTTTTTTGGGGGGTGTCTAACAACCATGAAACATGCAGGGCGGAGACTCAAGCATGTCACTCAAGCACCCGCAATCCTTGGTGCATACATGAGTACCAGATGCAAACTTAAGTAATGACCACTTGTGCTCAAGACTAATGACAACTGATTCAATATAATAATCTAATGTTATCAAATTCTGTGTCGTACCTCTGGGTTCAAAATGTTCACTATACCCCTAGATAAAATCCTTGAGGAGATCTAGTTTCCAAAATGGTATCACTTGTGGGGGGGTTTCCACTGTTTAGGCACATCAGGGGCTCTCAAAATGCGACATGTCGTCCGCTAATTATTCAAACTAATTTTACATTCAAAAAGTCAAATGGCGCTCCTTCCCCTCCGAGCCCTGTTGTGCGCACAAACAGTGGTTTTCCCCCACACATGGGGTATCAACTTACTCAGAAGAAATTGCACAACAAATGTTATGGTGCAATTTCTCCTGTTACCCTCATACAAATGCAAAATTGGAGGCTGAAAAAATTTTTGTGGGAAAAATGTAAACATTTTATTTTTACGCTCAAGGTTATAAACTTCTGTGAAGCACCTGGGGGGGTTCAAGGTGCTCAACACACATCTATATAAGTTCCCTGAGGGGTCTAGTTTCCAAAATGGTGTCACTTGTGGGGGGGATTCCACTGTTTAGAGCATATTACAAGAGCAGTGTGCCTCTAGGGGATTGTGGCATAATTAGATGGATAGATGTAGTCTCGCCCCGTCCCACCCATGCCCTGCCCATTTTGGCAAAGCTGGTCAAGACTGGCATGAAGAAAACTGGCAGTAACACCTTAAAGAATTGGGACCTTAATGCTTAATCATTTTGTTCTGTTCGCACCTGTGTTCTCTACAAGAAAGCTGCTGCCAGGCTCCTCTGACAGCAGCTTATCTCTGTGCTGACAAAAGGTATCAGAAGTCTGAAACTGGATGTGCCAGATCCGCCTCTGCTAAGACATCAGTGTGTGACTACTGTTTATGAGGACCTTGAAATGCTCATAATTCATTAGATGGCATATATCTCCTACTGTATTAGGCACATCTTATGTGTCACCCCAGGTCTGGATGCCACAAACATTAAAGGCTGTGTCTGAGAGCAGGAGGGAGGTTCCCTGGTCAGGGACCATTAGCATGCAGCACCTCCTGTCCCAGGCCAGTAGGGGGAGCAGGCTGCCCCTATAAAAACTGGAACTGAGGGCAGGGTTAGATAGACCAGGACCCACTTCTGAAGCATCCAGAAGGGTTCCCAGAGGAGAGGGACAGGTCAGCAGCAGCTGAGGAGTCCGGGGGGCAGAGGAGGAACAGCAAGCCAGGGACAGAGGCGACGAGAGCCGGTCCTGGCTGAGAGAGAACTACACAACCGGACATTGGGGTCCGAGGCTGTCAGGGTTGCATGCCCGGCAGCAGATAATCAACCCGCGATGGATTTCAGGTACCTTGGCCTAAGAAGCCTGGAGGCTCCGCCACACAGAGGGACCGGTACAGCACGGAAAAGCAACAGGTACCTAAGGCCCGAGTCGCAAGCCATACAGGCGTAGTACACGGCCAGCTCAGGGACGTCGGCTATCACACCATGAAAAGGGAATAGTCAGCAAGGGCAGAGAGAGAACGGTAGGCCTACCCACTCACCCTGACCAGTGGGGCTCGCCCGAATGCTCTCAGACACCCAGGCCCATTCCTACCCTGTACTCCTGTTGGGTCATTAGTACTACCTATAATAAAGACCCTGGACTATTTGAAGCAGACTCTGAACCCTTATTATTGCGGTCTGCACCATCACCCCCAGCATCCTATTACACTGCCCTGAGGCTACACTCTTCCCGTGGGGAGTTATCCTATCCCTGTGGTGCATACCAACATCAGCCTCAGCGGTCAGCCTTGCAGCGGCGGTCATCCCTGACCATAATCCACGGGTGGCGTAGTCGGACATTCAAAACCCTACAAATAGACTGCCACAGCATTTGGTCTGACCACCCTGAGCCACGGGAACAGGTTGCCACTACTACTCCCAACATTGCACTGAAGCCCGGTTACGGGTGCCCCACGGCCCAGGGGGCGAGCCACTTACTCTAGTGATCCCATTTATGTTTTAATAATTTTTTATTTATTGAACAATGAACAACATGCAGTATAATGACCAGATTATATAGTGCATTAAACTTAGGGATACAATCAGGATCGTAATATAATAAGAATAATTTTATTTATATAATGCCAACATATTCAGCAGCACTTTACAATTGACATGTACAAAAAATAAAACATCACAAAGTAACACATAGTTCAACAGTTACTTGAGAAGCGAGGGCCCTGCTTGCAATAAAAATAAAGCAACAAAATACTTGAAGGATAAGTAAGCAATTTTATACAAAACAAACTGGAGTGTCCAGAGTTATGGAGAGAGTTTAGGTGGAACCAATATATAAAGGAGAGATAAAAAGTAGGATGCAATATACTGTAGGTCTACATTGGGTATCATAGGGGATCATACAGTGGGAGAGGAAATATATATAGTTGGTGGAGAAACGGAGCCAGAGGAAGAGATACATTAGGGAAGGTGTGATGTGGATTGTCTAATTTGGTATGATAGGTTGGGAGTTTTGTGCTTCCAGGGCGACAATATTTTGAGGAATTGTGGGTGCTTGTGAGATTCCCAGCTAGAAAGCTCTTCTACGTGGGTCAGTCAATAAGTAATGCCTCCTATTTTTTTTTCTCCTTAAATAAGGTAGTTATGTTAAATATTCGAATTTGGCACAATTCCTCAAATCTTCTTCTCCAATCCACAACAATTGCAACTTCCTGCACCAACAGGTGGCAGGACTGTATCTGTTTGCAAAATGGCTGACATCGATGTTCGTATTAGACAGCGTTCTGTGATTGAATTCTTGCATGCAGAAGGTGAAACGCCCATTCGAATTCATGACAGACTGAAAAATGTGTACGGTGATGCAACAGTGGATGTCAGTACTGTTAGACGATGGGTTTGTCGCTGTAACACAGCTGAAGGGCCATCACCGTTGGCTGACAAAATGCGGAGTGGCAGGCCAGTAACTGCAGTGACTCCAAGCAACATTCAGCGAGTCGATGACATCATTCGTGGTGACCGGCGGGTGACTGCAGATGAATTGTGTGGCATTATCTGCCTCAGTAAAGGCAGTGTGATGAAAATTATTGGACAACTGGGATACAGAAAAGTTTGTGCACGGTGGGTACCAAGAATGCTTTTTACCATGCTGGAATACATGCCCTTGTTAAACGGTGGACCAAGACTGTGGAAATGGATGGAGATTATATTGAAAAGTGACAAATTAATAGTTAATGTTGTGGTTTTCAACCTATGTAATTGCATTTGAATTTCTTGCCAATTAAAAGGAGAAAAAAAAATAGGAGGCATTACTTATTGACTGACCCTCGTAGAATGGACTTTACGTCAGATTCAGATAAGGTGATTTTTAATTGCTAGCTATTGAGCCCGTTCTACGCCCGTGTGGCGAGCATTTTTATTGGTATATGGTCTCCCATGCTGGTATTTGTGCTTCCCCCTATCCTGGTATTTGTGCTGCCCAATCCTGTTCCCCCATCCTGTTATGTGCTGCCCTCATCCCTATCCTGGTATGCACGGCACCCCTCACCCCCAATCCAGGTATGCATGGCACCCCTCACCCCCAATTCTGGTATGCATGGCACCCCTCAATCCTATCCTGGTATGCATGACATGCCTCATCCCTATCCTGGTATGCATGGCACCCCTCACCTCCAATACTGGTATGCATTTCACCCCTCACCCCCAATCCTGTATGCATGCCACCCCTCACCCCCAATCCTGGTATGCATGGCACCCCTCATTCCCAATCTTGGTATGTATGGCGCCCCTCATCTCAATTCTGGCATGCATGGCGCCCCTCATCCTGGTATGCATGGTACTCCTCATCCCTATCCTGGTATACATGGTACACCTCATCCCTATCCTGGTATGCATGGCACCCCATCCCTCATCCTGGTATGCATGGTACACCTCATCTCTATCCTGGTATACATGGTACCCCTCATCCCTATCCTGGTATGCATGGCCCCTCATCCCTACCCTGGTATGCATGGCCCCTCTTCCCTACCCTGCTATACATGGTACCCCTCATCCCAATCCTGGTATGCATGGCACCCCTCATCCCCAATCCTGGTATACATGGCGCCCCTCATCCCCATCCTGGCATGCATGGTGCCCCTCATCCTGGTATGCATGGCTCCCTCATCCCTATCCTGGTATGCATGGCACACCATCCCTCATCCTGGTATGCATGGTACCCCTCATCCCTATCCTGGTATACATGGTACACTTCATCCCTATCCTGGTATGCATGGCACCCCATCCCTCATCCTGGTATGCATGGTACCCCTCATCCCTATCCTGGTATGCATGGCCCCTCATCCCTACCCTGGTATGCATGGCCCCTCATCCCTACCCTGCTATACATGGTACCCCTCATCCCTATCCTGGTATGCATGGCACCCCTCATCCCCAATCCTAGTATGCATGGCACCCCTCATCCCTATCCCGGTATGTATGGTACCCCTCGGCCTGGTATGCATGGCACTCCATTCCCTCATCCTAGTATGCATGGTACCCCTAATCCCTATCCTGGTATACATAGTACACCTTATCCCTATCCTGGTATGCATAGCTTTCTCATCCCCCAATCCTGGTATGCATGGTACCCCTCATCCCTATCCTGGTATACATGGTTTAGAGATTCCTCTGGGGACTGGCAATGGTAGTTTGGAGACCAGATCAAACCAGGTCCATTCTCTGGGGGCATGGAATTGTACTTTAAAGAGATTTAAGAAATGGGAAGCATGGATACATTGTAGGAAATTACCGGGGAGAGGGGTGGGTTCTTCTAGCCAGGAGTCTATCATGGGGACGTTATTAGATAAATATTGATGTTTTAATTAGGTACAGAAGACCATAAGCTGTATACATCTGAAAAGTTATGGGCTAAAAAGTAGGGAAAAGTGGAAATAGGAACCAATGCCGAGGGAGTATATGTGCAAGTTAAGGCTTTTTCTACAGATCGTTTAATGGTGAAGGTTCTGGTAGAAATACTATCAAAGCAAAACTCAGGAGGAGGCGAGGTCTCAGTCCAGATGTATCTTTGAGCATTTTTGCCTAATAGTGGATATTCTATGTCATACTGTAAAGCTTCTGTTAAAAGCCTTAGACCCAGAACTTTGCAATTTTTAAGTCTAGAAGGAACAAAGCATTGGTGGTCTTATTCTGAAGCAAGTGTTATTTTAACAGGTGTAGTACCCACTTACTCCTCTTGCTAGTGATTTCTGTATTCACTTGCTATGCTGCTTCTCTACTGACAGGTGAAAAAGGGTGGTTACATCAAATTCCACTGTAAGGGTATGTGCCCACGATCCGAGGCTGCCTGCGGCCCCAACACTGCAGAACAACCGTGCAGCTTCCGCCCTCATTATGTAAATGAGAGGCTGTGATTTTTTTTTCCACATGCAGACCCGCAAGAGAAATTGGCATGCTGCGGGTCTGAAAGACGCGCCGCATGTCAGTTTCCGCGGGTGAGCCGCAGGTGCACAGAGACACATAGCGGACATGGGATTTCTAGAAATCGCATCCACTATGCTGTAACATCTGGACGCTGTGGGTTTGACGCAGCTTCAAACCTGCAGCGGCTCCTGATCGTGGGCACATACCCTAATAGAAGAAAAGCAAATGCAGTAGAGAACTCATGCGTAAAGAAGAAGGCTATGCTCTGATTAGTTTTAGAAACTTTCAGAAAAGTGGGCAGCACTGAGGCAAAACAGGAAATGACCAAATGTACACTAAAGAGGCATAAATTACATTAAAAATG
The DNA here is from genome assembly GCF_046119375.1 of Phyllobates terribilis. Lineage (NCBI taxonomy): Eukaryota > Metazoa > Chordata > Amphibia > Anura > Dendrobatidae > Phyllobates > Phyllobates terribilis. Next base: position 73,340,218 of record NW_027362770.1, on the reverse strand, counting down.
TACTCCATTAGTTGACTGGAGTAACATTTCTGATGATGGCACACTGAAGTTGAAAGAAACAGCAAATTAATTAATACATTAGGTGCATCTTTCTGCAGCACACAGTTAAGAGTCTTGATAAATTGGGCAATATGTAGAGATATTAGGACCATAAAATAGGGAACAGAGGAGGCAGGTCCTCTTCAGCAGTCCTAATAGCAGCAGAGAGGCAAGCGACCCATAGCATACATAGCAGCAGAATGAAACCCAACATTGTGTAGCCCTAAGGCATGTTGACATAAGTAGGAAGAAAATACTTCAAAAAGCTGTTGTTGAGAATCTGTTTTGGTGATCTGCGGAGTTCCCAACAATGAGACCCCAGTGATCAAAAACTTATCATATATCCTGTTTATTATAGGAAACACCCCTTAAAGGAAATTGTTAGAGATGGCAGATATTTATTCACTCCGTAATGTTCTAAATTCAACATCATATTCCTCAGAATGTTGTTGGTTTAAATGTTTTAGTATTATTTGGGACAAGAGATCGTTTTCAGTCTTTGGACAATCTGTAAGGGAAAAAAGAGGTCACAATTGTATTATAAATGTAATTTATCTCAAGTACAGTATGGAGTACTACAATCACCAGTGTTTGGAAATGAAAAAAAAAAAAAAGCTTTTCAAGAAAGGAGACAACTTGCGAGCTGTGCGAGTGAAGAAACTGAAGCTGAAAAGAGGTTGACTGTTCTATCGAAACAATTATTATTATTATTTATTATTATAGAACCATTTTTTCCATGGTGCTTTACATGTGAAGAAGGGGTATACGTAGCAAAAACACTTACAATAATCTTGAAAAAAATGAGTCAGCGACTGGTACAGGAGGAGAGAGGACCCTGCCCAAGAGGGCTCACAAATAACTAGGGATGGGTGAGGATACAGTAGGTGGGGGTAGAGCTGGTCGTGCAGCGGTATAGTGTAGCGGTGGTTACTGCAGGTTATAGATTTGTCAGAAGTGGTGGGTCCTCGTTTCCTTTTCAGGTTTCCACTGTAGGCGAGAATCTGATGTGTTGGGGTAGAGAGTTCCAGAGTAGGGGGATGCACAGGAGAAATCTTGTATGCGATTGTGGGAAGAGTTGATAAGAGGGGAGTAGAGAAGGCGATCTTGTGGGGATCGGAAGTTGCGCGCAGGTAAGTACCGGGATGCTAGGTCACAGATGTATGGAGGAGACAGGTTGTGGATGGCTTTGTATACCAAGGTTAGGGTCTTGAACTTGAGTCTTTGGGTAATGGAGAGCCAGTGAAGGGATTGACAGAGGAGGGAGGCCGGGGAGTAGCGAGGGGATAGGTGGATTAGTCGGGCAGCAGAGTTTAGGATAGATTGGAGGGGTGCAAGAGTGTTAAACGGGAGGCCACAGAGCAGGAGGTTGCAGTAGTCGAGGCGGAAGATGCTGAGGCCATGCACTAGTGTTTTTGCAGAGTCTTTGCTGAGGAATGTGAAGATCCGGGAGATATTTCTGAGTTGGAGCCAGCAGGAAGTGGAAAGGGCTTGGATATGTGGTTTGAAGGAGAGATCAGAGTCCAGGATTCACCGAGGCAGCGAGCTTGTGTTACTGGGGAGAGTGGGCAGCCATTAACTTTGATAGATAGGTCAGATGGGGGGGGTTGATTGAGGTGGGGGAAAGATTATGAATTCAGTTTTATCCAGGTTTAGTTTTAGAAATCTGGCAGAGAAGAAGGATGAAATAGCGGACAGACATTGTGGGATTCTGGTTAGTAAGGAGTTGATATCGGGTCCAGAGAGGTAGCTCTGTGTGTCATCAGCATAGAGGTGAGACTGAAAGCCGTGATACTCTATGAGCTGTCCCAGGCCGAAGGAGTAGATGGAGAAAAGCAGGGGCCTTAGAACTGAACCTTGGGGGACAACGACAGATAGGGGGCGAGATGAGGAGGTGGTGTGTGAGTGGAAGACGCTGAATGTCCAGTCTGTTAGGTACGAAGAGATCCAAGATAGGGCCAAGTCTGTGATGCCAAGAGAAGAGAGAGTCAGTAGTAAGAGGGAATGGTCCACTGTGTGGAAGGCAGAAGACAGGTCTAGGAGGAGAAGGACAGAGTAGTGGTGCTTGGATTTGGCGGTTAGTAGGTGATTGGTGACTTTAGTCAGGGCAGTTTCAGTAGAGTGGTGCGGTCGGAAACCTGATTGTAAGTGGTCAAAGAGGGAGCAGGAGGAGAGGTGGGAGGACAGTTCAAGGTTTTGTTCCAGTAGTTTTGAGGCATGGGGGAGGAGTGCTATAGGGCGATAGCTAGACAGAGAGGATGGGTTAAGGGAGGGCTTTTTGACTATGAGTGTGATTGAGGCATGTTTGAAACATGAGGGGAAGACACCAGTTGTTAGTGACAGGTTGAATAGGTGAGGTAGGGTTGGGATGAAGACTGTGGTAATGTTAGGGATGAGGTGGGACGGGATTGGGTTGAGTTCACAGGTGGTGAGGTGTGATTTGGAGAGTAAAGAGGAAACTTGATCTTCTGTAATGGTGGAGAAGCTGGTTTTGGAGGACGAAGATTAGGTAGATATGAGGAGGGGCTGTGGGGACTTAAGGCAGAAGCTTTGTCTGATGTCAATGTTCTGCTTGAAGAATGAGGCAAACTCTTCAGCTGATATGAGAGGAGAGGGAGGAGGCGCTGGGGGATGAAGGAGAGAATTGAAAGTGTTGAATAGCTGTTTAGGGTTGTGAGACAGGGAGGATATGAGAGATAAGAAGTAGGTTTGTTTTGCTGTAGTGAGTGTGGACTTGAAGGTAGTGAGGGACTGTTTGAATGCGATGAAGTGTTCATTGGAGTGTGACCTTTTCCATCTCCGCTCAGCAACCCTGGAGGCCCATCGCAGTTCTTTAGTCAGGTTGGTGTGCCATGGTTGTCTATTGATTGTGCGAGCTTTGATCTGTGTGAGAGGCCGAATCGAGAACTGCAGCTGTTGTGGTGTTACATAAAGCAGCAGCAATGTCTGCATCGTGTAAGGAACTTATGTCTGCAAGAGGGAGGAGGGATTCAGAAAGTGAGTGTAGGTCATGCTGTACTAACTACTATACAGACCCAGATTGCTTCAAGAAGCAACACTTTTTGGAATGTTCTTCACAGATTCTACACAGGTAAAAAAACTGATTGATTATAGGAGAAGTTTATTGGTGCTTATTATACATGCAGAAATCACTACTACTACTATAGTTTGCAGTTGCACTACTGAACAAAAAATTTTTTGGATGGACACGTTTTTTTTTTAATCTTTCACTTTTATTCTAATGTATAATATATCTAAAAAATCTTCTGGATTGGATTAGGGAGAATAAAAACAGAAGTTCTATTGTTTTTTTCACTTTCCTTTGATATCATTTGCTCTTTTTTAATAATGAAATGTTAACTTTGTTCTGTGGGTCAGCATGATTATGATGATAGCAAACTTATATACAGTAGTTTTTAATATATTACTACTGTTAAATCAAAAGTAAAAATAACAACAAAAAAAAAGGTTTGTGTCACTATATTTTGAAAACTTTTACTTTTATTTTATTTTTCTGGGATGAGCTATAATTTTTATGTGAACCATTGTGAGGCACCAGAGGCGTAGCTAGGGGTTCAGCTCAGAGGGGGCGAAACATCTTAGTGGGCCCCTAACCAGGTAACTGTATGTACAACTACTATGGTGGTGAACCCTGATCATGGGTATAGAGAAACCTCAGCAGATGACCGCACTGTTACTGAAAATAAATCTCCACACAAAGACCAACACTGATATTACTGCCATATGGTGTCCATATAGTGGTAGATACCAGTCCTGCAGAACATACAAGAGATTACTGTACAGTTATATATAGTAACTTACAGCTGACGTTCTTTCTGGTGGAGTAGTTCATTTTCTCGCCTTTTCGATCTGGCCCAGACCGACATGACGACTTCATCCAGTCACGACTCGTCTTCAGAGATTACAACGAAAACATATCTGACTTCTCACATTTCCTGTATTGTCTCCATCTATTCCCAACCTGCACAAACTCTTTATCCTGTTGATACCCCAATACTGAGCCTCTACTGCCGTATGTAACCCTATTACTGCAACTACTGTGTGGTATAAAAACAGCGCTTCTCTTACTGCCCCACACAATAATGCCACCCTGTGTCCCTTACATAGTAATAATGACTCCTTTGTGCTCTCTAGATGGTAAAATTGCTCCCTTGAAAAGATTAATGCACTGTGCAAATGCCCTAGAAAAGGGTCCACCTTTTTGCCCCTTTGATGTTCACAATACTTTGAGTGCCCCAATAAAAATGTTTCTTAAGTGCCCACTTGACATTTAATAATGTCCACTGGGTCCCCAAATATACAACTCCTCTATATACAGTATAGTGGACTCATAGCTCCCTAATAGCTCCCTAATATAGAGTACGATGTTCCCACAACTTCCCTATATACAGTATGGTGGGACCATAGCTCCCCTATACACAGAACCATCATCAGTACATGAATGTGTGTCACCCCAGGCCTGGATGCCACAAATATTAAAGGCTGTGTCTGAGAACACGGCAAGCTCAGGGACGTGGGCTATTTCACCACGAAAAGGGGGATAGTCAGCAAGGGCAGAGAGAGAACGGTAGGTCTTCACACTCACCCTGACCAGTGAGGCTCGCCCGAATGCTCTCAGACACCCAGGCCCATTCGTGCCCGGTACTCCTGTTGGGTCATTAGTAATACCAACAATAAAGACCCTGGACTGTTTGAAGAGGACTCTGGACTCTTATTACTGCGGCCTGCACTATCACCCCCAGCATTCTCATGTGCTGCCCTGAGGCTACACTCTTCCCATGGGGAGTTATCCTACCCCTGTGCTGCACACCAACATCAGCCTCAGCGGTCTGCCTAGCAGCGGCGGTCGTCCCTGACCGCAATCCACGGGTGGCGTAGTCAGACATTCATAACTCTACAAATAGACTGCCACAGCATTTGGTCTGACCACCCTGAGCCACGGGATCGGGTTGCCACTACTAGCCCCATCATCGCACTGAAACCCGGTTCCGGGTGCCCCACGGCCCAGGGGGCGAGTCAGCTTTGGCGTAGTCGGCAGGATTGTGACCAACCCGCCACAAACGGGTATTGCGTGCCTGAAAAAGACTGTATCCGTACCTTAAAAAGAGGTTTCCCGCCATCTTCAGCCGTTTCCCGCCATCCTCAGCCATTTTCCCGCCATCGGGCGCCATCTTCGGGACACCACGCGGGAAGAAGAGGGGTGTGGACGTCCACACCGCGCGAGACCTGAAGCCCCGCCCTACGCACCGACGCTGCGCAAGGTCCTGGAAGGAGAGAGAGCGACGCTGACGTCACCAGGACGCGACGCAAGGTCCTCGCCCGGAGCAGCACCAGCGGAGCCGCGGCCTACAGAAGAGGATCGTCGGAAGGTAGGCCACGGTTAACTAGGGGGGAGGAAGATGTCGGAAGCGGAGGCCCCCTCTACCACCAGCGTTGCTGCAGCAGCGGTGATGCCATTCTCCATGCCCTACATCCCCGGAGCAGCCGCCCCAATACTCAGGGGAATCCCATACATTAACTGACTTTAAGGAAAGACTGCACAGTTTATTTAAAGTTTATCCCCTGACAGAAGAACAGAAAGTGAGCATTCTGACGGGGCAGCTAACCGGAGCAGCCCAGCGGGAATTTAAATCATGGTCAGATGAGGAGAAAAGGACTGTAAAGGACATTCTGACCCGGCTGCGGGGTACCTTTGACACCCGTACCTGAGCAGAAATCAAAATGCGGTTCTATGGCTGTAAGCAGCGAGCCCAAGATAGTATCAGAGACTATGCCTTGAACGTGCAAGAAACTCTGGGAGCAATCAAGCAAGCTGACCCTGGCAGCGTGCACGACACCGATAAACTGTTGACTGACCAGTTCATAGAAGGTCTGCTGTCCAGCGCCCACAGAACCCAGCTGCGCCTCATGGCCCTACAGTACCCTGATTTGACTTTTGCGCAGTTCAAGGATAGGGCCATCCGGGTGCTCCGAGAACCCGCACCAGGTGGCGCTGTAGCTTCCCGGTGCCCTGCCATCACTTACCACCAGAGGGCGGCGCCCTACCCCGCAGACCTTGTGGGGGCTGATGCACAGGCCCTAAATCCATCCCAGCCTGCAAACCTGCACCATCAGGTCCAAGAACAAACAAAGAGTGTGGCTGCACTGACCAGGACCGTACAGTCATTGCAGATGGAACCGTCAAGACTAGTGTTGAGCCACCCCCGTAGTGTTCGAGTTCGGTTCGGTTCGTCGAACACCCGTGTGTTCGCCGAACTGTTCGTCGAACTGTTCGTCGAACACCTTCGAACACCGTTAAAACCAATGGCAGGCAAACAAAAACACATAGAAACACATAGAAAACACCTTCAAAGGTGTCCAAAAGCTGACAAACTGCTCAGAAGACATAACTAACACATGGAAAAGTGACAAGTACATATAGTCATGCGAAAATAAAAGAGGTGGAGGAGTAAAAGGAGGGGGAGACACAGATATAGGCATGTCATGCCCTTCTAAAATCCAAAAAGTGAGAAGCCGACACGGCCAGTCCGCTCCTGCCCGTGCCACCTCCGTGTCGCCGGGTTTGTGCCAGAGCCGCGGTGAACCCTGACGGCCAGCCCCCCTCTCCCAATACTGGTGCCTGTCCGCTGGTGGGTCGAGCGAGCCCCCCTGTGGTGGAGGCAGCTCTAAGCTTTTTAATTTAAATTGTCTCTCTAATTTGAATGAATACACTTTAAATCCATTTACAAGGATCTATTGGAGGGCAAGTCTCATGCCAGCAGCCGCGGTAATTCCAGCTCCAGTAGCGTCCACTAAAGCTGCTGCAGTTAAAAAGCTTTTATAAGGATCGAGCTCGGCTGTCCACCGCAAGGCATCCTACTGCCAGTCCCAGCCCCTATGCCTTGGGGTGCCTCCTGATGCTCTTCACTAAGTATCCCATGGTCCCGAAGCATTTCCTTTGAAAAAATTAAGTGTCTAAACTACAGGTGGTGCAGCTTGCTTAACAGCCGGGATAATCCGCTCACTAGCAGACACTGCTACTAGGCACAAAGTATTTCCTGGGCTAGATGCAGTTAAAAATTTGTAATTAGATACTCTCGTTGGATGCTGAGAAAGCATTCCATAGAGTCTCTTGGCACGCCATATATGATTCTCTTAAAAAGCTTGGGGTAGGGGTCTAGGGGACCCTTTTATAGCCAAAATCACGGCCCTGTATCGCAATACGTCACCTAGGCTGAAGATAAATGGAACTGTAGCACCCTGAGGGCTCGGTTGCTACAGACGTATTGCACCTCACCCAGAGGTGTGATATCTCACTCTCAGGTAAGGATGGAGTGTGGATCAGGACCTGACACCTGCATGCATTACACCACATTGCCGTGGGGCAGGGCGACCAATATGCCCCTGAGATGGGCACGACAGTCCCTGTCCCTGGCTGGAGTGGGGGGAGGGAACACTGAGGAAGGGGAACCCTGTAGTGCAGGAGCAGGGAGGAAGCAGTTCCTGGGTGCATTGAGAAGGGAGTATAAAAGGTGGGCACCATCTTAGTTCAGTGCAGAGAAGTCTGAGCAGAAGTGGCAGGGAGCAGGGGCTCTGCATGAGCTCTGCTCCGGAGGCGGGCCTAGTAACAGAGGCCCAGGCCTGGAAGAGGGAGAAGGAAGGAAGAGGAGCGGAGAAGGCTCCAGGAACGAGGAATGAAGGGATCCCAGGGGTGCGGACGGGCGAGTCGCCACCGCACGCCCGAATCCACCTGCGTGGAGGGGTCAGGCCAAAGGGGGAGACCGGTCCCCGAACTAGTGGAGGCAGGAAACGACCCTCAGCTAGAAACCGGAAGCTCTGACATTTTATGTGGCGCAGCCCCTCGCTACACCCGCTAGGAAGGCACCACATAGGGTCAGGGAAACTGGCGCCAAGTTTACCAAGAGGAGGCCCGAGGCAGCCGGACAGAAGTGTTGGTAAGAAAGGCCAGACAAAGGACACACAAAGGGGGTCCTGTGAAGTGCTCCAAAGTTATCTGGGAGTTGTCTGAGCCCCTCACCTGGTGAGCACAGTACGACGTGGGCAGCCGTTACCTGCAGACGTGGTCTGGATAATAAGAACTGTGAGTAAAGGCCCTGAACTGCATCACTGACTCCGTGTCGTTACTGCTGCTGCCCTGCACCATCACCCCCATCCTCCGCATACACTGCCCTGAGGCTATACTCCTCCCGTGGGGAGTTATGCTACGCTCTGCTGCACCCACAACACCAGCCTCAGTGGTCTGCCCTGGAGCGGCGGTTCACTCTGACCGCAATCCACGGGTGGCGTAGTCGGACATTTAAACATCAAAACCACATAAATAGTTCCGCCACTGGTTTGACCGCCCTGAGCCACGGAACTGGGTCGCCGCCACGAAGACTACAACCACCAGCATCCACCAAAAAGGGTCCGGCTCCGGGTGTCCCAAGGCCCAGGGGGTGCGTCAGAACATTTTCATCACCTTTCACAATCACCAATGGGACAAGGCAGTGATGTCCTCTGTCCCCTCTCTTATACATCCTAGTGACGGAGCACCTGCTCTCATCAATTCGCCATAACCCCAATATTAGGTGGATTGAGGTGGGAGGCACCGAGTACAAGTGCTCTCTATTTGCTGATGATGTCCTAGTATATATCACTCAATCACATATATCCATCCATGCTGTTATGGCTGAAATAGATCACTTTGTTACATGGTAAAATTTTAAAATCAATGCAGCGAAGTCTGAGGCCCTCGATGTCTCCCTCCCCAAATCCATATAGGATTCCATCCAGTCCAACTTTCCCTTTGCCTGGCCCTCACAGGGTATCAAATACTTAGGAATTCCTATTCATAGAGACCTCTCCCATCTATGTTATCTTAATTTTGGGCCCTTTATTGAACAACTCCATACAGACCACGGTTGGCAAGTTAGAACTGTAAGATTCACTACGTGAACCACTGGTGTTTTGTGGAAAAGCACATGTACACTGCGTTCCAAATTATTATACAAAAAGTGTTTAGGAGTGATAAGGGAAGAATTTGTTTGTTTGTCAGTTAAACTCATTGATGGTGATGTGTGTCAGGGCTCTTTATATCACTGTAAGCAATTGCAGACACCTGTGCTAATTAGTTTGGCAGGTGTGTCCAATGAAAGGCAAGACTACTTAAGAAGGCTCTCTCACATTATTAAGCAGCCTACATTTTCTGCCAAAATGGGAAAGAAAAAGGATGTGTCGGCTGCTGAGAAGCAACAAATTGTGGAGTGTTTAGGTCAAGGCATGACTACAATCAACATTGTGCGATGATCAGGATGAAGTGTCTTGGCAATCAAGAAGTATGTAGCTGATTCACAGTACACACGTGTGCGTGCTGATAAGGGCAAATTGAGGACTCTTTCCTACAGGCAATTACGTCAGGTTGAAAGAGCAGCGGCAAAAAAGCCTTGTCATAGCAGCAGACAAGTTTTTGAGGCTGCTTGTGCCTCCTACGTCACCCGAACAACAAGATGCAGGGTCCTTCAGAGGTTTGCAGCTGTGCATGCGCCATCCTGTCGACCTCCTCTATCCACTTCACACAAGCAGAAACGGTTCCAGTGGGCCAAACATTACATGAAGACTGATTTCAAAACTGTTTTGTTCACGGATGAGTGCCGTGCAGCGCTCGATGGTCCAGATGGATGGAGTGGAGGATGGCTGGTTGATGGACACCCCACGCAAACACGGCTACAGCGCCAACAAGGAGGAGGTGGAGTAATGTTTTGGGCTGGAATCATGGGGAGAGAGATTGTCGGCCCCTTTAGGATCCCTGAAGGCGCTAAAGATGAACTCCATAATGTATGTGGATTTTCTCAAACAGCACTTCCTGCCATGGTTCAAGAAGAAGAACCGTGTATTTCACAGCAAGATCATTTTTCTGCATGATAATGCACCATCTCATGCTGCACATAAAACATCTGCATCTCTGGCTGATATGGGCATAAAAGGGGACAAACTTATGGTGTGACCCCCATGCTCCCCTGACCTCTACCCCATTCAGAACCTTTGGAGCATCATTAAAAGGAGTGTCTATGATGGCGGGAGGCAGTTCACATCTAAGCAACAGCTCTGGGAGGGTATTCTGTCCTCATGCAAAACAATTGAAGCAGAAACCATCCAAAACCTGACAAATTCAATGGACGAGAGAGTTCAGAAGCTCCTTTCGAACAAGGGGTCCTATGTGAAAATGTAACATCACCTAGAATAAAGTTTTGAGTTGAAAACTGTTTGATTTCAGTTTCTAACAACCTGCTAATGCTTATAATTTCAAAAATGACAATTTTTTTGGTCTTTATTAAAATGAAAAGGTTGATCGAAAAGTTTGGGGGATCTAAGAGTGTGGCAACCCAGTAGTCATGATTACTTCGAATTCTGACAATATGAGGGTCATGCTGCAGGTAGTGCAGCAAGAAGGCACTTATGTGCCTTGCGCATCTCGGAGCCCCAAAATTATTTTCCGGGCTAGATGCAGCTAAAAATTATTTTTAATTTTAAATCTGGTGAAGCTTTAGTATAGATGGCCTAATAGGATCAGTGCTGCACACTGCTACAAAGCCTAAATTATTTTCCAGTCAAGATACAGATAAACATGATTAGTAATTTGAAAGCTTAAAACGGTTGGTAGGGTGATTTTAACCAATCATCAAGCTTTTACTCTCCCCAGGATGACACAGGGGTAGAAAAGTTGTTTCGGATCCATGATTTGTTCATCTTTATGAACGTGAGTCTGTCTACATTATCAGTGGAGAGCCGCGTGCGCTTATCTGTCAGCACACCACCAGCAGCGCTGAACACACGTTCAGACAGAACGCTGGCTGCGGGGCATGACAAGATCTCCAAGGCGTAAGTGGCTAGCTCCGGCCATTTATCCAGATTGGAAGCCCAAAAAGAGCAAGGGTCCAGTGACACAGTCGTGGCTTCAGTGTTTACTTGGAGATACTCCTGTACCATCGTCTCTAGGCGTTGACTATGTGTCAGACTTCTTGTCTCCTGTGGCCTTGCAAAGGATGGGCTAAAAAAGTGGTGAAATGATTCCGCAAAATTGATGTTACCAGCAGATACTGTGGTTCTGTTACGGTTTGAGTGCTGAACACTTGACGGTCCCACGGTTGGCAAGTTGGAACTGTGAGATTCACTACGTGCACCACTGGTATTTTGTGGAAAAGCACATGTAAGATTCTGCAACAGTCTCTGCTGATACTCCTGCATGCGTGCATCCCTTTCTATGGCAGGAATAATTTCTGCAAATTTACTTTTGTACCGGGGATCTAACAGTGTGGCAACCCAGTAGTCAGGATTATTTCTAATTCTCACAATTCGAGGGTCATGTTGCAGGTAGTGCAGCAAGAAGGCACTCATGTGTGTTGCGCATCCAGGAGCACCAAGTCCCTGTTGTGTTGGTGGCGAGGTAACAATCATGCTTCCTTCCTCTGTCCTCTCCCCCCAACCTCGCACAACAGAAATGTGATCAAGGTCTCCCTCATCTGATGAGTCTTCCATCAGTTCGTCCTCCACTTCTTCCTGGGCTCCTGCACCTTCCTCACTAGTTTGGCTGCTACCATGCGCCCTGGTAAAACCATCTCCCCCACCCTCACATGCCTGCCGCCTTGGTGCTGCCGACCGTCTGGACCTTGCAGATGTTAGCCCTTCCGCATACAACTCCTCCTCCTCTACTTCCTCCACCTCCTCTTGTGCCACCACCTGACTCCGAATTCTGTTTAACATGTGCTCCAGCATGTAAATCACCGGAATAGTCATGCTGATAATGGCATCGTCAGCACTAAACATCTTCGTCGCCATTTCAAAACTGTGCAGAAGGGTGCATAGGTCCCTGATCTGAGACCACTCCTCCAGCGTGATTTGCCCCACCTCTGAATCTCGTTGGCCCAGGCTATACGTCAGAACGTATTGCACCAGGGCTTGTCGGTGCTGCCACAGTCGCTGCAACATGTGCAGAGTTGAATTCCACCGGGTAGGCACATCGCATTTTAGCCGGTGAAGTGGCAGGCCCAACGACTTCTGTAGAGATGTAAGTCGCTGAGCTGCGGGATGCGAACGGCGGAAGTGAGCACACAGCGACCGTGCCCTCTGCAGAAGGCCATCTAGTCTGGGATAGTGGGCTAAAAATTGCTGGACAACCAGGTTCAACACGTGAGCCATACAAGGCACGTGTGTGACATTGCCCCGGCGAAGGGCCGCACCCAGGTTTGCAGCATTGTCGCACACGGCCTTCCCTGGTTTCAGGTCCAGTGGAGACAACCATTCATGAAATTGGTTCTCCAGAGCTGACCACAACTCCTCAGCTGTGTGACTCACATTTCCCAGACATTTCAATGTAAAAACCGCCTGATGACGTTGAGCCCTACTGCCAGCATAGTAAGGAGGTGTGCAGGATCCCTTCTGCGCAGTTAGAAAGCTTGTGGCATGACCAGACAGGCTTTGGGTGCAGGTGGAAGACCGAGAGGAGGTTGAGGAGGCAGAAGCAGTGGAGGAACTTTGACATAAAGAGGATTGACGTACAACTCGTGGGGACGGCAAGACTTGGACAGCAGCCCCTTGTCCTGCTGTCACCATAGTTACCCAGTGCCCAGTCAGCGACATGTAACGCCCCTGTCCATGCCTACTCGTCCAAGTGTCTGTGGTGAAATGCACCCTGTCACACACAGAGTTTCTCAAAGAAGCGGTGATGTTGTGTGTGACATGCTGGTGGAGCGCAGGCACACCTTTCTTTGAGAAGTAGTGCCGACTGGGCATCTGGTACTGGGGCACTGCGACGGACATAAGGTCTCGAAAATCCTCTGTGTCCACCAGGCGGAAAGGCAGCATTTCTGTAGCCAAGAGCTTGCAGATGGTGAAATTCAACCTCTTAGCTTTCTCATGGCTAGGAGGAAATGGTCTTTTACTTGTCCACATCTGAGGGACCGAGGGCTGGCTATTGTGCTTAGACGGGGTTGATAAGGGTGTCCCCGGCAAACTGCCGGTCTGTGAGGAAGATGCAGGCGGACATGTTAGGTTGCCTTGATCCAAAGGTGGTGCTATCGATGTCGGACAGCGCTCAACACCAGCTGGTGTTACCACCTCCAAAGAAAATGATGACCTGCCAATCACGCTGGCTGTTGCGGGTAAAGAGGTGGCAGGTCTGCGCCCCAAAACAGGTGTGACTGCTGTCCCCCCAGTCACAGAGGATGAAGAGGCCGCGGATGCACAAGATATGGCAGACGGTGATTGGCCCGGCCGGCTAGGCCGCATTGTAGCACACTGAGCTTCCCACTGCAACTTATGCTTCATGTCCATGTGCCGGTTCATGCATGAAGTACTCAAACTATGTATTTTTTGGCCTCTACTTAGCTTTTGCTGACAAATGTTACAGATAACACGAGTTGGGTCATCTTTATCGATCTGAAAAAATGCCCAGGCTATGCAAGGCTTAGCACCCATGCGACCTGAAGAGCCACCACGACTTGTGGTGAGAGGCAGAGTTGTGTTTGAGGATGCAGTTGTTGACGTGCTTCCAGTACTACGTCTCTGTCCAGGAAGGCGCAACCTGACCTCGTCGTCACTAGCATCTTCCTCCACCTCCTCTGCTGACCTCATCTCTTGGCTGACTGTGGGTTGACAGTAAGTGGGATCTCCGACCTCATCATCATCACCCTGTGCGTTATCACACCCGTCGTCCTCAGAGCCAACCTGTTCCTGCCCTGACAAAAAACTAAAGTTGTCGCTCCAATCAGGTATTTGAGTCTTATCATCGTCTTCCTCATTGTCTCCACCAACAGGAGTTACAGTTTGGGAATGAGGGTCTACATTATGGTCAGAACCTTCTGCGTCTGGTCCTGGATCCGACTCATAAAGATTCTGGGCATCAGTGCAGATCATTTCCTCGTCTGGATTCACAGAAGCGCTGGAGTCGACCTCTGATTCCCAGGCTATAGTATGAGTAAACAGCTCTGCAGACTCAACCATCTGTTCTACCTCATACTCAGACGAGCAGCTGGAGATTTGGGAGCTGTGAGGAAGCAAGTGCGATTTGGGTGACACCTTTGAGGACTGGAGTATTTGTGATGTTGAAGTTGATGTGGAGGAGAGCCCACTTAAAGGAGCACTTGATATCCGTTGAAGCACCTGCTGTTTTTGTGCCTCATCTGGAATTTGTAGCGATTGGCGTGGCCGTAAGAAAGGGATCTTATCACATTGTCCGCTAAAAGAAGTAGACATTTTAGTTTGGCTGGAAGATGGTCTTTCTTCTGCAGATGTTACTGTTGCTTTAACACCTACCCCACGGACACAACCTTTTTTCCCCTTCCCAACACGCCTATTCCCCTTTCCACCAGCAGCAGGCCTTTTTCCACTCATTTTGGTGGTTAACTAATTCACAACTCTGGAGTTGTTTGCACAAAAAAACAATGGATGGTAACCGAGCAGAGCTGAGTGGCCAAACTGTGGTATTAGGCCAAAACTATTGGCTGGGTTAGATGCAGAAAAAAATTATTTTGAATTTGCAACCTGATGGAGGTCAGTATAGATGGACTAATACAAATAGTACCACACACTGCTAGAAGCCCAAATATTTTTTCAGAGGTACTGTAGATGCAGATAAAAATTATTTTTAATTTGCAACCTGATGGAGGTCAGTATAGATGGACTAATAGACCAAGTCCCACACACTGCTAGAAGCCCAAATATTTTTTCAGAGCTAGATGCAGAAAAAAATTATTTTGAATTTGCAACCTGATGGAGGTCAGTATAGATGGACTAATACAAATAGTCCCACACACTGCTAGAAGCCCAAATATTTTTTCAGAGGTACTGTAGATGCAGATAAAAATTATTTTTAATTTGCAACCTGATGGAGGTCAGTATAGATGGACTAATAGACCAAGTCCCACACACTGCTAGAAGCCCAAATATTTTTTCAGAGCTAGATGCAGAAAAAAATTATTTTTAATTTGCAACCTGATGGAGGTCAGTATAGATGGACTAATAGACCAAGTCCCACACACTGCTAGAAGCCCAAATATTTTTTCAGAGCTAGATGCAGAAAAAAATTATTTTTAATTTGCAACCTGATGGAGGTCAGTATAGATGGACTAATAGACCAAGTCCCACACACCGCTAGAAGCCCAAATATTTTTTCAGAGCTAGATGCAGAAAAAAATTATTTTTAATTTGCAACCTGATGGAGGTCAGTATAGATGGACTAATAGACCAAGTCCCACACACTGCTAGAAGCCCAAATATTTTTTCAGAGCTAGATGCAGAAAAAAATTATTTTTAATTTGCAACCTGATGGAGGTCAGTATAGATGGACTAATAGACCAAGTCCCACACACCGCTAGAAGCCCAACTATTTTTTCAGAGCTAGA
Organism: Phyllobates terribilis; assembly: GCF_046119375.1. Lineage (NCBI taxonomy): Eukaryota > Metazoa > Chordata > Amphibia > Anura > Dendrobatidae > Phyllobates > Phyllobates terribilis. Next base: position 73,324,784 of record NW_027362770.1, on the reverse strand, counting down.
TGCAGAAAAAAATTATATTCAATTTGCAACCTGCTGGAGGTCAGTATAGAAGGACTAATAGAACAAGTCCCACACACTGCTAGAAGCCCAAATATTTTTTCAGAGCTAAATGAAGAAAAAAATTATTTTTAATTTGCAACCTGATGGAGGTCAGTATAGATGGACTAATAGACCAAGTCCCACACACTGCTAGAAGCCCAAATATTTTTTCAGAGCTAGATGCAGAAAAAAATTATTTTTAATTTGCAACCTGATGGAGGTCAGTATAGATGGACTAATAGACCAAGTCCCACACACTGCTAGAAGCCCAAATATTTTTTCAGAGCTAGATGCAGAAAAAAATTATTTTTAATTTGCAACCTGATGGAGGTCAGTATAGATGGACTAATAGACCAAGTCCCACACACTGCTAGAAGCCCAAATATTTTTTCAGAGCTAGATGCAGAAAAAAATTATTTTTAATTTGCAACCTGATGGAGGTCAGTATAGATGGACTAATAGACCAAGTCCCACACACCGCTAGAAGCCCAACTATTTTTTCAGAGCTAGATGCAGAAAAAAATTATATTCAGTTTGCAACCTGATGGAGGTCAGTATAGATGGACTAATAGAATGATGCTATGCCCAAAAGATTTTACTTCACTAGGTGCAGTAAAAAAATTGGTATTCTATACACAGGTGTTATATCTTGCAACACAGATAGGCTACTCCACTGACTAACACACTCTGCAATAGGCCAAAAAGGATTAGCTTTGCTAGATTCAGCCAAATGCTGTGAAAAAAACTTGCACAGCACTGGCACAGACCTGCCTGGCAAAAACTGATAGGAACTCATGTAACCTAGTCCTGAAAAGGACTCCAATTACAATTAGTCTTTACTCCCACAACCTATCTATTTAAGAGCACAGACCTCCCTGATAAAAGTCGTAGGAAATGCTGTAACCTAGTCCTTAAAAGGACTGCAATCACAACTATTCCCTACTCCCAAGCTATCTGTATATTTGTGCGAAAATTGGCTTGAAATTAACAAGGTATAGCGCACACAGCAACAGCGGTGCCGTCTAACACGCAGCTGCAGCAGTGAGAAAATGGTGGCGACGGGGAAAATGGCTTGGTCTTATAGGGCAAGGACATGTGACATACACTGCCAATGACACATGCCCTTGCTTGTGTGAAAAAAAGCACTTCGCTCCGTGTGTGCGCTGCTGATAGGCTGACAGATTGCACCTCCCCACTGTAAATGCGGGAAAGAGAAAAAAAATGGAGATCTTCATTGTTCCTGCAGAGATCCATCCCCTGCCCCTCCCCCCACCCCGCTGTACACTCAAACTGCGTATTAACATTAATTTTCATCATTACTGAGAAAAAATCCAGTTATGATTTTGGTGCACGAACAGTTATCGAACATAACCTCGAACAGCCGAATTTTTCTCAAATTGTTCGTGTTCGCCGAACGGCTCGAACACCGCCCAAAACAGCTCGAATTTGAGATTGGCGAACAGTTCGAGTAGAACAACGCTCATCTCTAGTCAAGACCAATCAAGCTGGCTTCCAGTCCGGAGGATGTCCCGTGGCATCGACAGAGGAGGATCCCGTCGTTCAGAGGGAGGTCCGCCGACCGTTACACTGAGTATGGACAGCCGATTTGCCGCCGTTGCAGCCAGCCAGGACACATAGCCAGGTACTGTACTTTAAATGGGTCCGACCTGGGGCAGAGGGCCAACCCCCAGGCATAAGGTCATCAGGCCCATCTAATTGGCGCGATAAGTAGGTGGGGGGACACCCGGTCTTACCCGTAGTGCTGGACGGTATCCCCATGAGTGCACTGCTGGACACCGGGTCTCAAGTGACTACCATCCCCTAAGTACTTTTCAAGCGGTACTGGAGTGACGCTGACATAACCCACTATCCAGACGATGACTTAAGCATCATCGCCAGCAATGGCCAACCCGTGCCGCAGGTGGGGTTCAGAGAGATGACCATCAAGGTTGGTAAGGTTGAACTGCCGGCACAGGGAGTGATCATTGTGGACATTGACCATCGAGAAATTGTCTTTCAGAAGTGATTGTAATTTTGCAGAAGGTGGCGATGAATGCGAGCTCCAGCCAACAGAGGGTCCTCCAGAAGGAGATAAGAGCCCTGATGAGACGGCAACAGGTAGAACTGTCTGGTGGTGAGATCGGTAGCGTGAGGATGAGCGACCCGTTCCCCATTGCCATGCCTCCCAAAAGTGAAATGATGATCTGGTGTCGGACTGCAATCGGGTTAAGAGGGAGAGACTACCAAGCCATGGTAGAACCCGTGTACTCAGACAGCAGGCCCACCATATTGACAGCGCGGGGGGTGGTTGATGTCCGCCATGGAAGGGTGCCCATCCGGATCTTAAACATCGGGGAACGGGAAGTACACTTGCCCCGGTACGCTACACTAGCCAAATTGTTTGCCGTCGAACACAATGCTCTCAGGGTCGTGGAACCCTAGCCTCCATCTCCCTCGGTGGAGGGTAATGACTCTCAGAAAATTAAGGAGGACTTGTGCCAGAAACTCCACGTGGGTGCTGACTCCACTCCCTTGCACCAAAAACAAGGAGTCTACCGGGTGGTTCAGGAGTACGAGAGAATCTTTAGTAAGCACCTGCTAGACTTCGGCAGGGTGAAAGGGGTAGAACACCACATCCCCACGGGGAGCCACCCACCAATAAAAGAGAGATACAGACCTGTACCCCCCGCACATTATCAGAACACAAAGGGCATGCTGAGAGAAATGAAAGAAGCCGGGGTCATTAGAGACAGCTGTAGCCCCTGGGCAGCACCCTTGGTTCTGGTAAAAATGAAAGACGGTACCATGAGAATGTGCGTGGACTATAGACAAATCAATCGTATCACCCATAAAGACGCGTACCCGTTACCTAGGATAGAGAAGTCTTTAGCCACACTAAAATCAGTTAATTTCTTCTCTACTTTGGACCTTACTAGCGGGTACTGGCAAGTTCCTGTGGCAGAGGCTGACAAGGAGAAGACCGCCTTCACCACCCCGATGGGATTAAGTGAATTCAACTGTATGCCATTCGGGCTCTGCAATGCACCCGGGACCTTCCAGAGGCTGATGGAATGCTGTCTAGGGCACCGAAACTTCGAGACGGTCCTACTTTACCTGGACCACGTGATCGTCTATTCGAAGACCTACGAGGACCATCTAAAACACCTGGCAGAGGTGTTCGAAGCCCTGGCAGGCTATGGCATGAAAGTGAAACCCTCGAAGTGCCATCTGTTAAAGCCGAAGGTACAGTACCTGGGGCATGTGGTGAGTGCAGGAGGAGTAGCCCCTGACCCCGACAACGTCACAGTAATCAAGAGCTGGCCAAGCCCTTCAAACATCAAAGAAGTGAGGTAGTTCCTCGGGCTGGTAGGCTACTACCGAAGGTTCATCCCCGGGTTCACAAAGATGGCGGCTCCAATGCAGGACCTCCTAATAGGTCAATCTAAATCCAGAAGTCAAAAGCCACCCTTCAAGTGGGACAAGCCAGAAGAGGAGTCCTTCCGCCAGTTGAAGATGGCCCTCACGGGGGATGAGATCCTGGCCTACCCCGATTATGGCCAGCCTTTTATCCTCCACACAGACACCAGTAATGTGGGGCTGGGAGCCATACTGTCACAAAACCAACAGGGCAGAGAAAGGGTGATCGCGTACGCCAGCCGGAAGCTGAGGCCCACAGAGAGAAACCCGGAGAATTACAGCTCCTTCAAGCTAGAATTCTTGGCAGTGGTGTGGGCCGTCACAGAACGGTTTATGCATTACCTGGCCTCCGCAAAGTTCACTGTGTACACGGACAACAACCTGCTGACACACCTGGACAATGCAAGACTAGGTGCCCTAGAACAGCGGTGGATGGCCCGGCTATCAAATTATGACTTCACAATCAAATACCGGGCAGGCAGAACCAACGCCAACGCAGACGCCCTATCAAGAATGCCCCACCTACCCGAAGGAGAAGAAGACTCGGAAGAGAAGGAGGAAGTAGAGCTCCCTGCGTTCCACCGGTATGGGGCCACTCAGTATTCTCACCGGGTAAGAGACAAAGACCTAACCACCGTCATGTTCAACCCCTTACCCCACCATGGCTGGGCTGAAACACAAGATAGTGACCCTGCAGTTCGCCTGGTGAAAGACCTGTTAACCCAGGCAGACGCTAGCCCTGGGCTGGACGCTCCAGAGGAAGCCAAGCAGTTATGGAAGGAGAAAAGCAGGCTATTCCTCTACGAAGGTAAGCTGTGCAGAAGGCTTGTCAACCACCGGACGCATGAGCTGACCTGGCAGGTAGTGGTCCCGAGACGGGATGCAGCAATGGTCCGGAGGCCTACCATGACAGAGCGGGACACTTCGGGTAGAAGAAACTGGAGTTCCTACTGAGAGAGCGGTTCTACTGGATCGGTATGAGAGGGGCCATTGAGAAGTGGAGCAGGGACTGCGGCCCATGTCACCTCAGAAGGAAGGACCGTACCAGCCAGAAGACACCCTTGAGGCCCATCGTCACCAGGCAGCCTCTTGAGCTGGTAGCTCTGGACCATGTGAAGTTGGCTCCAAGCCGGTCCGGCTACATCTATGCCCTCACGATTGTGGACCATTACTCCCGGGTCCTGGTGGTGGTTCCTGTTAAAGACCTGACAGCCCAAACAGCGGCCAGAGCCTTCCAGCAACACTTCTGCCGTCCACACGGGTATCCTGAACAGGTCTTGACAGATCAAGGTCCAGCGTTTGAGGCAGAAGTCTTCCAGGAGTTCTGCAACCTCTACGGCTGTAGGAAGATTCAGACAACGCCTTACCACCCGCAAACCAACGGGCTATGTGAGAAAATGAATAATATCATCATTGATCTCCTTAAGACGTTGCCCCTGGAAGAACGCAGCCTGTGGCCGGAGAAGCTGCCAGACCTGATAGACTTGTACAACCATATCCCGGTGAATGCTACCAACTGCACCCCGGCTTACCGGATGCGAGCAAGACCAGGTAAGCTGCCTATGGACCTGGAGATGGGAGTCCTGACACCCGAGGACACCTCCCCAGATGCGGGCTGGGATACGGAACGGCGGCTACAGTACAAGAAGGTACAGGAGAGTGTGGAGAGGAGTCTGGCTCAAGCGAGAGAAAAGCAAGAGAGGCTCTTCAACCAACACGCCCCTGCTGGTCCCCTGGAACCTGGTGAGCAGGTCCTGAAGTGGAATAGAAGGCTTCACAAGCTGGATGACCAGTGGGAGAGAGACCCGTACACAGTACTGCAGTCTGACCACAACAACCCAAAGGTATGTGTGATTACCAAGGATGGAGGAGAAACCACTAGCATCGTCTCCAGAGACCACCTAAAACGGTGCCCCGAGCAACTGCAGAGTCCAAGTGAAGATCAAGATGGCCTTGAACCCGCAGAGGACAAGGAAGAAATGGTCAGCACTGTTCTCGGAGAGTTCCCCCGGACCTGGACTCGGATAAATGATGCCATAGTGGTACCCGTCCTAATCTTCCTTCAACCTACCCAGCAAGAGCCTACAGGAGAGCAGGAAGAACAAGAGGAACAAGCAGCACCGGAGGCAAAAGAACCCTTGCCAGCAGCCCAGGAGAGTCAACCCTCTGCTGACAGTGAGCCTGCCATGCCTGCGGTAAGCCAAAGAACCCGCAGACAGCTGCCCTGCCTGTAAACCCAGCTAGTAGCTGTACCCTAAATGATAGTGGGGAAAGCCAGGTTAGACCACCACCAGACAGTGGGTTACGCAGGTCAACCCGGAGCACTAGGGGTCAAATACCAGCTCGCTGGAAGATCTAAATGCACAGTGTATATATTTAATGTTTTATGTTTGTACCCTGGTTATTAATACTGTTTTCCCAGTTTTTCTAGATATATGGACTAACAGGTTATGAACTTTGAGTAACCGGGACTCCCTTGTAAATATGTTCGGAGCCTAACCAAAGGAATGAATAAAGACTGTCAAGGACTCCGGGCAAGGACAGACCCCCACCTGGTTAAGGCTCCCGTTGTGTTGGTGAAATGGACACCCGGTCACGGATCATACTGTGACCCTCTCCTTTTGTTGGTGATATGGACACCCGGTCACAGACCACACTGTGACCTAAAGAACTCAATATGTGATGTTGTTCGTTATTTCCTTCCCTGTTGTGTTTATGTTCATGCATTTATACCCTGTATTTGTGTTTCCTGTTTAGTCCCGGAGTAGTAAATTTTACTGGGGGGGAATGTGTCACCCCAGGCCTGGATGCCACAAATATTAAAGGCTGTGTCTGAGAGCAGGAGGGAGGTTCCCTGGTCAGGGACAATTAGCATACAGCACCTCCTGTCCCAGGCCAGTAGGGGGAGCTGGCTGCCCCTATAAAAGCTGGTACTGGGGCAGGGTTAGAGAGAACTGGACGACCTAGCTCAGGACGGAGACTAGTCCCAGAGAAGGAGGGACAGTTCAGCTGTAGCCGAGGAGTCCGTGAGGCAGAGGAGAAGCTGCGAGCCAGGGACAGAGGCGACGAGAGTCGGTCCTGGCTGAGAGAATCACCACCGGACATTGGGGTCCGAGGCTGTCAGGGTTGCAAGCCCAGCAGCAGAGAACCAACCCGCGAGGGATTTCAGGTCCCTTGGCCTAAGAAGCCTGGAGGCTCCGCCACACAGAGGGACCAGTACAGCACGGAGAAGCAAAAGGTACCTAAGGCCCGAGTTGCAAGCCATACAGGTGAAGTACACGGCCAGCTCAGGGACATGGGCTATTACACCATGAAAAGGGGGATAGTCAGCAAGGGCAGAGAGAGAACGGAAGGTCTTCACACTCACCCTGACCAGTGAGGCTCGCCCGAATGCTCTCAGACACCCAGGCCCATCCCTGCCCGGTACTCCTGTTGGGTCATTAGTAATACCAACAATAAAGACCCTGGACTGTTTGAAGAGGACTCTGGACTCTTATTACTGCGGCCTGCACTATCACCCCCAGCATTCACATACGCTGCCCTGAGGCTACACTGTTCCCGTGGGGAGTTTTCCTACCCCTGTGCTGCACACCAACATCAGCCTCAGCAGTCTGCCTAGCAGCGGCGGTCGTCCCTGACCGCAATCCACGGGTGGCGTAGTTGGACATTCATAACTCTACAAATAGACTGCCACAGCATTTGGTCTGACCACCCTGAGCCATGGGATCGGGTTGCCACTACTTCCCTCATCATCGCACTGAAGTCCGGTTCCGGGTGCCCCACGGCCCAGGGGGCGAGTCAAATGCAGCACCAGAACCACTATTGGTAAATGAATGCAGTGCCAGACCACCGTCAGTAGATGAATACAAAACAAGAACCACACTTTTCCTCCTCTAAATACTGCCCACAATACACTGTGCGTTCACTTTAACTTCCCTGATATACAATAAAAGTACTATAACCTTTGGCTCTATAAGGAGCTTACCTTTCCCACTTCGGCCGCAGGGTGATGGTGGCAGCAGGGTGACAGCCACAGTAGGGAACCAGTGGCAGAAATGTAACCGCCTCAGCCGGGTGAAGACCTCTGATCAGTTATGGATTCGTATATTTGTGCATGATCAGAACCACAGTCAGCACATTAAACCATTACCAGATCAACTGTCAGTACATGAATTCAACTTCTACATACTGTGCCTGCACTTCTCCATATTGTCCACAAAGCTCACACCTCTCCATACTGTCATGTCATACTACCATATTTACATACTGTTCCCCCACTTCTCCATACTGTGCCCTTACTTCTCCATATTGTCCCCCACACTCTCACCTCTCCATACTGTTCCCCCATGCTCCCATCTCTACATACTGCTCCCCTTTTCTCCATACAATTTACTCACACTCCCACTTCTCCATATGGTCCCCACTCGTTCCAAATTCTCCATTCTGTTCCCCTATTTCTCAATATTGTCCCCTACGCTCCCACCTCACCATACTGTCCCCCCACATCTTCCTATTGTACACCCACTTCTACACACGGTCCACTCATGCTCTTATTTTGCCATACAGTCCCCCCACCTTTCTATAATATCCCCCACTTCTTCATATGGTCCCCCCACTCCACTATATTGTCCTCCACTTCTCCATACTGTGCCCCCACTTCTCCATACAATTCCCCCAGAGTCCTTTTTCTCCATGGTCCTCCGACACTTCCAGTTCTGCATCCTGTTCTTTCATATTGTCCCCTACTCTCCCACCTCTCCATACTGTCCCCCCATTTCTTCATATTGAACACCCATTTCTCCATAATGTCATCCACTTCTCCAAATGGTCCCTTTACTCCTCCATATTGTCCTCCATGCTCCCTCCTTTCCATACTGTCCCAACACTTCTCCATCTGGTCCTCCCACCCCCACGCTGCACCCTTTCACAATTTTCCACACTGCCCCATATGCAGGCAAGACACATCCTTTGCCGCTCAGCGGCTCTGTGGTCACAGCAGCAGAGTGATAAGGTCAGCAGTGTGTGACATCATCACTCCACTGCAAATCGGGAGGGGGAGATGACGAGCGCTCCCCTACCTCCTAGCGCTGCAGTGTTGCTCAGATGTATTCACGTCTAAGAGACGTGAATACATCTGAGCAGTGAGCACAGGGAAGCCGTGCAGCCGTGGCTTTGCTTCAGTATATCGGTGTAGCGTAGCTCGGGGTGAGCGCCCCGTGGTTCTGGGGGTCACCACGTATATGTGTTTATCTCCCTATACCAGGTCAGGACAATCATCCCAATGCATTTTGCCAGACAAGCAGCATCTTTATAGGTCTCATATTGATTGACAGCCTATGCGGCTATTTGAACGGCTGTCAAATTTCTACAGGACATTATTATGGAACTTAAAACTATAGGGAGTTTTCCTTTTATAGGTCGCTAGATAAGCTATTTATCATTCATAAGAATAGCAACTTCTCATGGAAAGGTCTTTTACAGATTTTAATTATTTCAGTCTTTTGTATCTCATAACCATGAGATGTTAAAAAAACACCATTGTGATATTATATAAAATCCCAAGATCTAAAAGATAGCTGTATAAGAAGAAGCCAAAATGAAAGCTCTCATTCAATCCTAGTGGGTTTTTCAAATTCATCTTAAAGATCCATTCATTCTCACATTTCAACAATATCGAGTCCAGATCCTCTAATGCTAGTTTTAATTTGGCATTTTGCCGAACCTCTAAGTTACATGAATTCAAGATTATATAACTGTAAGGAGATGGACATATTGCCCTTTTTGCCCTTGAAGACATCAGTGCTGTATATAAAGTAAAGTGTAGTGTGTATAATGTCATGAGTTATTGTGATGTGGTGTATTGTAATGTTTTGCACTTTACTGTGAGGAAGTTGAGTTCTGCCCAGCAACAGTGAGTAGGGTAAGATAGAGTTAAGTGTTGAGACTAGCCCAGAGAAGAAAGGACTATGTAGCAGGATCAGAAAGGAATTCCTGGTAGTGAGTCAGACAGGGTTTAGCTTGCAGCTAGAGCTGACATTTGTGTCACACGCATGCCACTAGAATCAGATAGGGGCGAGACAGGTTACATGAATTCTCTTGAATCCTGGGGGAACCGTTACTCAGGGCGACCATAGACCATGTGCTGCAGCTTCTCTCAGGCACACAGGAGTATTGACCCTCAGGCACAGACATGTTGGTTGTTTCACTTGCTGACCAGACACACTTTACAAGAGTCCTCATGAACGGTAGAATAGTAGCATTTAATAAGAAGCCGCACAACCAGGGTAAGTTAAGTCTTATGAGCAACAGGCTCCAGTGACAAACAGTACAGTTTCCTTAGCAGCACAGCAGTTCACATTCTTCCCAGTAGTACAGGACAGCACAGTTCTAATGCAAAGGCACATTAATGAACACAGCATTCTATACAGCACAGTGAGATGGAGGAGGGGGAGGGTTTGCTGAGGGAGATAATTCCTGTGACGCCATTTCTTACAGTCCTTATATTTCTGCTTGACAATACTCTGCACTGATAGTTCAGGAACTCTACCTGACCTGTGCTTAGCTTCACTCCTGACTTGAATCCTTTTCACTTACAGGGGCGCTTCTGTGAGATACAGAACATGCACACCACCTTTCTCTTCGGCTCGAGCCAGACAGTAAACAACTTCCCCACATTCCCCCTGGGGCTCTGCTGAAGCACTTCTCCTGTGACTGTGTTAACCCCTCTAGTTGATGGATGCTTCTGGAGCACAACACTTCCTGTCTCCTGTGCTTGTGTTAATTCTAATAGTTGCTGAATGCTTTTAAAGCAACAGCACTACTTCTGCATGTCACATTTGGTCTGAGTGCTCAGCAAGACCATATGCAGTGGGTGTTTTGTGGCAAGAGAGAAAATAGACCAGGTCAGAGATTGCGTAATTCTGAGGAATGTATCAAGACAAAGAGAGAGTTACAGAGACGCAGAGAGAAAGATAGTGCCAGCTCAGAGGACTGACAGGGCAGAGTGGTGTTGGCTTATAAATACTGAGATAAAATACTAACTAAATACTGAAAGTGTGAACGTGGCTTTAAAGGAGGGTACCTTAAAAGGGTTGTCTGGTCCAAATCGATAAGTCTGCAGTCACTCTGTGTGACTGCAGGGTTATGAATCCCCCCCAAGGCAAGCACTATGAGCTAAGGGGATTCACTAGTTTATGAGCCAAGACCAGAGGGTATGTATGCGTTATACATACTCCAAGCCAGTGGGAGCGTCCTCGCTTTCATACACTTTTATGGAAAGAGGCTGCACCCTCTAATCGGCCACACCCACTGGACAGCCCTGTCACTAGTCAGGGTGCGGCCTTGCTCAATTCAAGTGTGTTGAGAGAGGCCACACCCACTAGACGGGCCCTGGCTGGGAGTGTGTATAACTCATACATACTTTTCGGCCCTGGCTCAGAAATCGGTGAGGGTATAAGCCTCTGCTTCTGTTTTGTGTCTTATGCCTTTTGGCTTGTATTCTGAGACCCGTAACGCTTTCAATTTTTGAGATATAGTGCTGTGTGAGGGCTTCTTTTTTGTGCCTTAAGCTAACATTAATGATACCATTTTGGGGTAGATACAATGTTTGATCGCCTCTTATTGCATTCTATTGGAATGTTGAGGTGGTCTAAAAAATGTAATTCTGGCGTTTTGATTTTTTTTCTCGTTACGTCTTTTGCTGATCGGATTCATTTACTTTATAATTTGATAGATCAGACTTTTATGAATGCAGTGATACCAAATATGTGTATTTTTAATTTTTTTTTAATTGCTATATTTTTAATGGAGCAAAAGAGGGGCGATTTGAACTTCTGTGGGATTTTTAACATTTTTTTAAATATTTTTCAAAACTTTTTTTTAAACTTTTTACTGTATTTAATAGTCCCCTTAGGAGACTTGATGTTGTAATGGTCTGATAGCTTGTGGTATTTAGCACTGCTCTGTATAGTGAAAATCACGATCCCCTATGAGTGAGAACTAGAGGCTGGCTTTCACAGAAGTATTGTAATAACAAGCACAGGGGTCTTCAGCAGACGTCCGGCTATCATGGCAACCTATCGGCACCTCGCAATCACCTCATGGGCATGCTGATGGACGCGAGGAATGGCGCCAGCGCGTGTTAAATGTTGTGGCATAGACTGACAGTGGCATTTAACAGGTTAACAGCCACAGGCTCAACTCCGCTCCACTTATGGCTGTTAAAGGCACATGATGGCTGATTAAATCAGCGATCATCTGATGGGAAACATGTAGCGTGGAAGCTTGCATCAAGGTCAGGGACACGACATATGACATAAATATAAGTCAAATGTTGTGAAGGGGTTAAGGAATCTGAGATTAATCCATATTCTGGTTGGTTTCACATGTGTCTCTTCACTCCTTGTTTCCATATGTGTTCATTTATGGTTTTGCTGATTTCAGTTGTAATGGGAGCATTCGAATAAAAACAAGAAAAAACATTGCATGCAAAGGTATGTCCAAACTTTTGACTGTTACTGTATGGTTTTGAGGGTTTTTTTTTCTGATTTTTTCAATACAAATTTTTTACACTTTTTTTGCTAGAATTCCGGACTTGAACATGTAATTGCTTGACTGCTGGCACAATAGAGATTTGTGTCCTGTCAAAGTTCTTCTATTGAGATCTGCCACAGAGTTACTAATACAGCATGGGTCTTTAGTAGTGATGATCGAGTATGCCTCATTAACCCTTTCGGTGAGCATGCTCGGGTGCTCGCCGAGTATTTTGGCTTGCTCGGCGTTTCATTCATTGTCGCCGCGCCTGCAAGTGTCATGGCTGTTAGACAGCAGTGACACATGTAGAAATAGGATGTGACATGGTCATATATAGATATTTAAATGTATGTGGGAAGAAGAAATGGGAAAGAGACAAAACAGAATTTGCGATGAAGAATCAGAATGGTGCTTCCTAATATAGAATCCTATAAGGTGAGAAAGTGGGAGTGGAGGGTGGTAGCAGGCTGTTTTGTGTAGTCGGTCATTAAAAATGCTTGTTTCATGATTATCGTTTGTTGTACTGTAAGTATGCTGCTAATCACCCAATGAATGAGCAAAAGGCTTGTTCATTGGGTGAAAAGATCTTTTGTGCAGTGCAAAAAAATCATCGTTCTCTGCGGTCCTGTGTAAACTTGACTGGCACCGGCGTTAACCACTATTATATATTCCTCAGTGCACATTGTTTACTTTGGTCTACCTGTGTAAACACTCTGTTACACTAAAGGTTTACCGATCGGTGGTCAGTCTGTGAAAATGGATCGTTACTGGGCTGTTTGCAGCAGTTTTGATAAAATCAGTGTTTTATCTGCTGCACATCTTCCAGTTCTCTGAATGCTGAACTCTGTATAACCCCACCCACACCACTGACTGGCAGATTCCTGTGTACACTGTGCATAGGCATAAAGCTGCCAATCAGTGGTGGGGCTGGTGTTATTTAGAACTCATGAGTATGGAAGGCTACATGGCAGCCGGTTTATTAGTACGCCAGTGATAATCACCTGCTGATAAAACACTGATTTTATCAAAACTGCAGCAAGCAGCCCAGTAAGTGAGACATCACTGGAATCAGGGTCTCTGCCACATAGTGAGAACATCATAATGTACGGAGTTAAAACCCAATGACAGATTCCTTTTAAAAACTCTAGTAGAATCTGTGAGAAAACTACATATGTGTTTCTTAGAATCTGAGATATATGCAGATACAATATATTATGCACCTATAGAATTAAATCTGAATAAGCCATGGGCATGAATCTAACTAATACTACAGATAAGAACATACATCTCTATAAACTGGCCTGGTACCTTTCCTGTGCTCCTTTGTTGCAATGTTAAGTATCAGTAATATTATAAAATAACATTTAATATCACAAACATTATTAATATTCCCTTGTCAATGTGTATATTATACCTCCAACCACAAGGCCACCCCATTCTATATTGCGACTTTATCTCTTAGCTCCACATTAGTCAGTGTAACACAGTCTCGGCACTAACAGGGATGCAGAATTCCTATTTCACAGCTCTAGATGGATGAATTATACAATCTAAGTTCCTAAAATAGGATGATAGTGTTCAGCAAATGAGTGCACTTCCTTCCTGTAGTCATGTAAAATTAATATTTCTTTCTTTTTATGACTGCTGCTGTTTGGGAGAAAATAAAATAGCATAAAACCACAAGTCTGTGGTAACAGGAAGGATTTGCAGATGTTTCACAATGCGAACCAGTATAAGGGATCCATCGAAAAATAGACAAATGCATTTTGCTTTTGCAATGCAAATAGTGATAAATATTGAGATAAAGTTAAAAGGCATATTAGAAGAGTAGTTTCTTACCGTCATATATTACTAATCGAAAAGTGTTGTTGCATTCCAGTGCACTCTCTAGGATATCGTTTAGGGTGCGGTAAAACAGTTTGGCTTGCTCCATGCGATCTTGCTTGCTAAAGCCTGCACTGGCGATATTTGACATTTCACACAGAGATGCAAGAGGTGTAGCATATTCCACGATACAGTAATGTGGCTATGTCATGTAAAAAGGAAACAACATGAAATAAGATAAATGCCAAGGGTGTTCGGTCTATCAGCAGTCATCCATAGTGCATTTTAAGAGTGAACCACCACTTTTCTGGAGTATTATGATACTACACTTAAATCCAGTGAGACATTTATATACTTCTCTTCAGCAGCGAAATTCCAGCTCTAAGAGGGAAAAGTCATGAAATTAAGGAAATCACTGGATGGTTAAACATGTTAATATTATGTAAATGATGAAAAAATGGAATCAACATTTTCAAAACATCTTGATTTTTTCAGTATCGAATTTAAGCACCAAATGCAGAAATATATGCACTTACGCCTTAGCTGTTATCAATGAGGTTATTTACGGTTGTCTGAAGAATGTTCTGCCATACTAAATACACTAGGGTATGCAAATCATCATGATCCACTGCTGGCAGCTCCCTTTTTAATTGCCAACTAATGATGTCCCAGATGTGCTCAATGAGAGACGATGCAGGCCATGTTATCATATTTAGGCCATGCAGACTGCTGAAGTAGCACGGCCATGTTGAAATTGCTGTACCAATGGTTCCACCATGAAATCAATGTATCACTGAGCTGTTATTGTATATGGAATGAAGACTAGAGGGGCTCGGCTACTGTACATTATACCACCCAACATCATAATCCCAAAGTATGACTAGTGAGATGTTCCCCTGTGAAGGTCTCTTTATGGCGTTTTCCACATAGGTTCCAGACAGAGACTGGAGTCTGTAATGGAGCAATGGAGACTGGAATGAAGCTCTATCCTCTTGAGTCATGAGTTTCTGTTTTGGATGCAATGATAACTGGAGATTGGTCTGGAAATATATCCGGACATGTCTCCCATCAAGCACTTGCGGTATGTTATTGGTTGGCAATTGTAAAGTGAGCTACCAGAATTGGATCTTGATAATTTGTGTGCCCAAGTGCATTCCGCATGTCAGAACATTCCTCAGACATAGCGATAGTGCATAGATATGAATACTTGTCCAACATGATGAATCTCAATATTGAGATGCATTGAAAATGTTGTTTCCATTGTTTTATCATTTGTATATCATTACCATGTCTTTTGTTCCTGTGATTTCAACAATTCTGCAACTTTTCCTTCTTGGTGTTGCAATCTCAATATTATAGTAGTACAATTGGTCTGGAGAAATGAGCATAACCATTTCAAATTTCTTAAACTGACTGCTAAAGGCCTGTTCATCTTGAATCACAAATATCACCAAAGATGTAATACTGTGACTATACTGTAAAATTTCTACTCAACAATTTCAGCTGATGGGTGGACCGGTATGCCTACTGTCACGGTTCTACCCCTCACTGTGCTCAGCCATCCAATCTTGTACAGGGGCGTGCTGCAGCTGTCAGTACTGTGATTGACAGCTTGACCATCTTATCTGGTACAGGGGCATGCAATAGCTGTCAGAGTGGTGATTGACAGTTCGGCTGTCCAATCTGAGACTGGGAGGCACTGGCTATCTTTAGGTGTTCATTATCCCAGTTGAATGCCTGGCTACTTAACTGAGCTGTTTCCCCCAGATCTCTGCCACACGTACATTCTGCTAGTGTCTGGTTTGTTCTCCGTGCCTTGAGTTCTGTTTATTGATCTTCTGTTGCCTGACCTTAGAAATTGTTCTGACCATCCGTCTGTTTAACCCCCTTCTGCTCTGATCTGCTTTCCTCCTGGTATTCTTATCTATGGAACGTTACCTGGCCATGCCTTTGCCTCTTCCCTCTGTTTATGACGTACTCTCCTGGCTTTGACTTCGGACTCCTTGACTATCCCGTCTCACGGCCTGGCCGTGAAAAGTGACTCAGCGTCAAATTACGTCTGGCCAATACGTTTTTCTTTTTCGCCTGTATGGAACCTATTCACACGCTCTGTGACCAGATGGTGCATTTGAAGCTGATGACTCAGGATCTGGCTAAGGAATGCCAGAGTCTGGAGTCATCACAATGTCAGCTGCAGTGTCAGATAAGTAATATAATGAAAACCTCTGATAGCCCTTCACTGCCGGCAGTCGCTGTGATGTCAGTACCCACTGATGTATAGTTGGTCTCTCCAGAACCTGTAATAGACCTCCCTGATAAATTCTCTGGAGAGAGACCAGTTTTGAGTCTTCAGGGAGAGCTGTAGGTTATTCTTTACCCTGCACCCCCCATCGTCAGGGGAGCAGTTCCAGCGGGTGGGAATAATCATGTCCCTACTGTGAGGGGGTTCTCAGACCTCAGCATATTCCTTATCCCCCCTAGCACCAGAACGGTTTTGTGTTGATACGTTCTTTGACAGTTTAGGACTGATATATGACGAACCCGACATGATCCAGGTTGCTGAGGCTAAGATCACAAACCTGGCACAAGGGGGTCGCACAGCTGAGGACTACTATACTGAGTTCCAGCAGTGGTCTACTGCAGTTCTGTGGAACAATGCAGCTCTCATGTGCCTGTTCTGCGAAAGGCCTTTCTGAAACCCTTAAGGATGCCCTGGTCCTCACTGACGCTCCTAGTTATTTGGCAGAGGCCATGACCCAGGCCATACAAATGTACCATAGAATCCGTGAGTTACGAGATGAACAGCAGGCAGCCCGTTATATTTCCCTGGAGCAAGGCCATTTACCTGAGGTGGAACCATTGGAGATCAGAGTTGCCAGTCTTGGTGTTGTGGAGAGAAGACGCAGACAAGATCTCAGACTCTGTCTGTAGTGTGGTCTCTCTGGACATTTTCTCAAGGATTGTCCTACTCATATTCAGGCTATTAAACCACCAGAACGTCTGAGTCTGGGTGACGGCCGAGGAGGTCATTCAGACTCCCAGGTACCTTTTTCTTCCTCCTCTAAGGTACTGATAAATACTGTGTTATCCTTTGAGAGCCAGGTGTTATCAACATTGGCGTTCATCGACTGTGGGTCTGCTGCTAACTTTATTGATTCAGGACTGGTTCTGTAGTTAGGTTTAGGGACAGTTAGTTTAGATAGACCCTTGCAAGTCTTCGCCCTTGACAAAACTTATCCAGGAATTTGGTCAAGAAGGTTACGGTGGATTTCACGCTTCAAGTAGGAGCTCTCCACTCTGAATCCCTCTCATGTTTTGTGTTGGATAATTTACCTGCTTGGTTGGTACTGGGGCTTCCATGGTTGCAGATTCACAATCCTCTCATTGATTGGTGTCAGAGGGTTATTGTTAAATGGGGCCCTAATTGTTGCAAGAAATGTCTAAAAACTGTACAGATATGCTCTGCTAGTCTGAAGGGTCTGCTGGGGTACCTGGTATACATACACATACAGAGTTGTGCTCAAAAGTTTACCTACCCCAGCAGAATTTTTCCTTTCTTGCCATTGTTTCATAGAATATGAATGATAGCAAAAAAAAACTTTCTCCACTCATGGTTATTGGTTGGGTGAAGCCATTTATTGTCAAACTGCTGTGTTTTCTCTTTTTAAATCTTAATGACAACCAAAAACATCCAAATGACCCTGATCAAAAGTTCACATACCCTGGTGATTTTGGCCTGATAACATGCACAGAATTTGACACAAATGGGTTTGAATGGCTACTAAAGGTAATATCCTCACCTGTGACTTGTTTGCTTGTAATCAGTGGTGTGTGCATAAAAGCTGAGTGAGTTTCTGGGATCCAGACAGACTCTTGCATCTTTCCTCCAGCCACTGACGTTTCTGGATTGTGAGTCATGAGGAAAGCAAAAGAATTGTCAGCGGATCTACGGGAAAAGGTAGCTGTACTGTATAACACAGGAAAGGGGTACAAAAAAATTTATCCAAGGAATTGATAATGCCAGTCAGCAGCGTTCAAACTGTGATTAACAAATGGAAAATCAGGGGTTCTGTAAAAACCAAACCACGGTCAGGTAGACCAACAAAAATTTCAGCCACCACTGCCAGGAAAATTGTTCGGGATGCAAAGAAAAACCCACAAAGAACATCAGCTGAAATTCAGGACTCTCTGAAAACTAGCGGTGTGGCTGTTTCAAGATATACCATAAGGAGGCACTTGAAGAAAAATGGGCTGCATGGTCGAGTCGCCAGAAGAAAGCCATTACTGCGTAAATGCCACAAAGTATCTCGCCTACAATACGCCAAACAGCACAGAGACAAGCCTCAAAACTTCTGGAACAAGGTAATTTGGAGTGATGAGACCTAAATTGAACTTTTTGGCCACAACCATAAACGTTACATTTGGAGAGAGGTCAACAAGGCCTATGATGAAAGGAACACCATTCCTACAGACAAGCACGGAGGTGGATCGCTGATGTTTTGGGGATGTGTCAGCTACAAAGGCACAGGAAACTTGGAAAAAGTTGAAGGAAAGATGAATGCAGCACATTATCAGCAAATACTGGAGGCAAATTTGCACTCATCAGCTGAGAAGCTGCACATGGGATGTACTTGGATGTACCAACATGACAACAATCCAAAACACAAGGCCAAGTCGACCTGTCATTGGCTACAGCAGAACAAATTGAAGGTTCTGGAGTGGCCATCTCAGTCTCCTGACCTCAATATCATTGAGCCACTCTAAGGAGATCTCAAGTGCGCAACTCATGCTAGACAGCCCAGGAATTTACAGGAACTGGAGGCTTTTTGGCAAGAAGAATGGGCAGCTTTACCATCTGAGAAAATAAAGAACCTCATCCACAACTACCACAAAAGACTTCAAGCTGTCATTGATGTTAGGGGGGCAATACACGGTATTAAGAACTGGGGTATGTGAACTTTTGATCAGGGTCAATTGGATGTTTTTGGTTGTCATTAAGATTTAAAAAGTAGTTTGACAATAAATGGCTTCACCCAAACAATAACCATGAGTGGAGAAAAAGTATTTTTTGGTATCATTCATATTCTCTGAAACAAGGCCAAGAAAGGAAAAATTCTGCCGGGGTATGTAAACTTTTGAGCACAACTGTATATATCTATACAAAAACAGTAATAACAGTGTAAACTTTAGAACAAGCACTGACAGGTTGTGGCACAGTAGCCAGAAATCAGCAGTATGACTGTCAAAATTATATCCAAAATATCACAGGCCGGGAGTAACGCAGAACCACCCGCTGTGATCTTTGGAGCATTCTGCTGCCCCCTATCATATGGAAATTACAAGATTGGCTGACGATCAACGGAGGAGGCCGCAGGCAGTTCGCACTAACAGGCCGGTTATCGGAAAACTGACAGTGAGTGTATGGTATATACACCTCCGGATTAAAACACATGGACTATATATATATGTATATATACCTCCAAATGGACACGGCTAGCTGCGCGATAACCCCAGACTACTCGCTGTCAATACCAGTTGTTTTTTACTCAAAATACACAGGCTGATTGGAGGCCTGCTTTCTGACAGCGTATGGCTTTGAGGTGCGGTTACAGAACAAAAGGAACAGAACTATTAAATGTTATATTTAATCCAAAAGGAGGCAGTGTTTATAAAAAACAAAAGAATTTACAAAGGGAACAAAACAATACAGCACATACCGTTACAGAAAATAAAAGGGATTAACAAGAAAATTTACTACACCGATCGCAGAGATGATTCAGTTTAACCAAAGGAGAGCAGCTCGATTGGACGTTCAGTGGACGGGATTCCTGCATACACGATACAGGAACCCAGATCATAATTCCGTCTGATCTTTTATCAGCCCCTGAGTCCCACCCACACATCCCCCCATGATGACCTCACTTGGGCAGGGTTCTGGGATTTTATGAAAACCCAACTTCTGTGATAATTCCTCTCTTGATGATCACATAAGTTCGAGATCGCCGCCATATATTCCATTGGGATTTTATCATTACTTAGAGACCAAACATGGCATGGCTTTTGGCAGTTATCTGGTTACTATGGATTTCGGGCTTAAAGGAAGGGGTAATGTAGCACCCCGTGGACTCGGCTGCTACAGGGGTATTGCACCTCGAACCAGAGGTGTGGTATTCCACTCCCGGGTAAGGATGGAGTGTGGATCAGGGCTCAGTAAGCTGCATGCACCACACACACCCCATTTCCGAGGAACAGACCAACGGTGCTCCCACTAGACAGAGTGCAGGCACGACAGCTTCTGTTCCTGGCTGGAGTGAGGAGGGGAAAGTACACCCAGTGATGTAGGAGCAGATAGGGGTGGGTTCCTGGGCATAGGTAGGAGCCCATTGGTTGCTAGTCACCTGGGCTCGGGTGTCAGAAGGAGGTATATAAGGTGGGCACCATCTTAGGTCAGTGGTCAGTTCAGAGAGGAGCTCAGCCAGAGAGGGCTGACAGGGAGCTGTGGCTCAGTCTGGGCCCAGCTCCAGAGCCAGGCCTGGAGTAGAGGCCTGAGACAGCAGAGAGGGAGAGAAGAGAAGGAACAGCAAGGAGAGTAGGAAAGGAACTGAAACAGAAAGAGAAAGGAGGCGAGGAACACAGAGAAAGGCCCAGAGACACGAAGGCAGAAGGAACCCCATATTCCCAGAGGAGATACTGGGTGAAGGGTTGGCAGAGCAGGGTACCGGAACCCGAATTGGTGGAGGCGACTAATCCTCAGCCAAAACCGGAGGTTGTCACCACATCTTGGTGCGACCCCTCACTACATCCACGAGAAAGGCATACCGCATAGGGTCAGGGAAACCGGAGAGAGGTTTCACCAACAGAAGGCCCGAGGAAGCTGGACAAAGGTGGGTCACTGGTGAGGACGGCCAGTAGAAAGGAAGAGAGGGGAGCTCTGAACCGCACTCTGGAATTGCCTGGGAGTTGACCGAGTCCCTCACCTGGTGGACGCAGCACGGCTCGGGCGGTCACTGCTGGCCGAAGTGATCTGAACAACAACAGTGAGTAAAGCTTTGGAAACTGCAATTACAAGTCTCTGTGATTCCTTGCCGCACCAGCACCATTAGCACTGGGATCCTCTCACCATCACTACCACCATCATCCACATTAGCTGCCCTGAGGCAATACTCCTCCCGTGGGGAGTTATCCCATACTCAGCTGCGCAACCAACATCAGCCTCAGCGGTCGGCAGCGCAGCGGCGGTCCCCACTGACCGCAATCCACGGGTGGCGTAGTCGGACACTTATTACCATACAAATAGACTGCCACTGGTTTGACCACCCTGGGCACGGACCGGGTCACCGCCACACGGAGACTACAACCCCCAGCATCTCAGCAATCCGCTCCGGGTATTCCCCTGCACAGCACAGGCCCAGGGGGCGCGTCAACTTTGGCGTAGTCGGCAGGATCATTACCAACCCGCCACAAGCGGGTATTGCGTGCCTGAAGAAAACTGCACATGTACCTTAAAAAGAAGTCTCCCGCCATTTCCAGAAGTTTCCCGCTGTCCGGAGTCGTTTCCCGCCATCCGGAGCCAATTCCCGCCATCAGACGCCATTTTGGACCGTTTCCCGCCATCTTGATTCGTTTTTCCCGCCCTGGCAGAGCGGACGCCATTATGTGTGCACCAAAGGACAGCAGGAAGCCACCTCCCATCGTGGGCCAGGTCCCAGAGTGGCGCCAAAGAAGGAGCCCGCCCTCACCAGCCATGAATGCAGCAATGGAGATGTCCATCAACGTGGGGGGGCTGCCCCTGAAGGTGATTGTCAGCAGATGCCCCCAATACCAACCCCCATGGGGGCGGATAGGAAAGAAAACTGAGGGGCTGGGTGCGGCCTGGATCAGTCTGGACCTGCTGCACCCGGAGATGGAGGGAGCAGAAAACTCCACCAGCACCCTGGCCCGCAGCCTGCTGCAAGCGGAACCACCCTGCAGCCTGACAGAACTGCTGGCCCAACTGCCTAGAGACCCGGACCGTGCGCGCGCAGCGCTGGAAGATCTGAATAGAAGAATGGTCCGGGCGCAGCGGGATGTGTTTGCCGGGTGGAGAGAGGAGATGGCCCGGCAGCACGGAGGCGACCAGCAGAGGACCCCGCCGGAACCGGGTAGCGCGCTTACCACTGGGCGCGGAGAAGAGGGACCGGCAGCTGCAGATGACGCCGCGGAGGAGGCCACGGAGACCGAGGCAGGTAATGGGGACGCCACCACCCCAAGCCCGGGGAACACCAGCCTGCCCTCACCCTCCGTTGCGGGACCCGAAGCCCCGGGGACCGTACCTGACACCACGCCTCCACCGCCACCAGCTAGGCCTCAGGCAGCAAGCACCATCGTCACGCCCCGCCCCGCGCTGTGCCCTCTGAACCCTGGCGCCGTACAGCGTGAGACGTCACGGGCCAGGACGCAAGACCCAGCACACCCGGGCGCCGCTGCCTCACCAGCGCCCCCTACCTTGGCGGTGCCACCCCCGGGCGCGACCAACAAGCGACCACCGGCCTGGTCGCAAGGCCGAGTGCCCCCGGGCGCTGCCACCCGTCCGAAGCCCATAGTGCCACCCTTGGGCGCGGACCTGTATGCCCAATATACCAGCCCGGACAGGCTACCCTTTGAATGGCCGCCGGAGTTCGCCAACCCCCGTCTCCGGAAAGAGCGACCCCTGAGTGAGCCTTTGATCCCGGCCCCGGAGCCCGCCAACATCGCTCCACCCCTGCCGGAGGATGCCCAGTTTGCATGGGACCCCACTGGCGAGAACCTCATGGGCTTCACCCAGGAGACCCGGGCGGAAGAAGTCCAGCGCCTGGAGTGCTGCCGTCAGCAGCTAGCCACCTATGAAAGAGAGCGGCGGCAGAGGCGCATCAGGGAGCAGCGACTCCAGGCCAGGAGCGTGGAGCAAAAGAGGAGGGCCCGACAAGACACCCACGCCATCCGCGGACCCAGAGCCACCGGGACCGTAGTCAAGTTCCAGCTGGAGCATGGCTGGGGCTTCATCAGAGACCCGGAGGCTGACACCGACGTCTTCGTCACGAGAAGGGACGTCGAAAGCCACCTGCCAGAGGGACATCACGGACGTGACCTGTACCCCGGCGACGTGGTCACCTACACCCGGCACAAGGGCGCAAAGGGACTGTATGCTCTCCATGTCCACCGTCTAACTGAGGAGGAGCTGCGGTACCGCCCAGACATGGACTACCTCAGGATCCGGACGGGTCTGAAGAGTACAAGGAAGAAGCATCAGGAGGACACCGTTACCAGTAAGCGGTAAAATGGAACTGTTCCTGTTTGTGAAAGTGTGGTCCCCGTTGGGACAAATAGTGAACTGTTGACTGTTTAAAAATTGCCCCTAATCCCTAACCAGGCTGAGGACTGTGAGCAGCCATTCCCATATCCCCACTGGCCGAGGACTGAGAGCGGCCATCCCTTGTATATAGTTGCGCTTCTTAAAGCGCCCCCTACTGGTTTTATACAAGAACCGCAACGTCTACCTCAAGACGGATTAAATGGACTGTTGCACCTTTTCCTGGTCGCAAGTTGCACAGCGGCCAGAACTCAAGAAAATGTTTTGAAAATGTTTTACTTGAAACTGCCTTAATGTGAAAAAGTTTATGTGCTGCTAGAATAGTAATGCCAAAAGTTTTATGTGATGTTTTATATGCTAAAAGAGTTCCAGTGGCATTAGCAAGATGTTTTATGAAAAGGAGTACCAGTAACGTTAAAAAGAGAAGAATACCTCCCATAAAGGGATGAGTGAAAAGTTATTGTCTTATATATGAATGCATTCTAAAAACTTGTATGTTTAAATTGTCTTTGCTCTTTTCCAGCCCGAGGACGTGCTGTGATTTACCAGGGGGGAATGTAGCACCCCGAGGACTCGGCTGCTACAGGGGTATTGCACCTCGAACCAGAGGTGTGGTATTCCACTCCCGGGTAAGGATGGAGTGTGGATCAGGGCTCAGTAAGCTGCATGCACCACACACACCCCATTTCCGAGGAACAGACCAACGGTGCTCCCACTAGACAGAGTGCAGGCACGACAGCTTCTGTTCCTGGCTGGAGTGGGGAGGGGAAAGTACACCCAGTGATGTAGGAGCAGATAGGGGTGGGTTCCTGGGCATAGGTAGGAGCCCATTGGTTGCTAGTCACCTGGGCTCGGGTGTCAGAAGGAGGTATATAAGGTGGGCACCATCTTAGGTCAGTGGTCAGTTCAGAGAGGAGCTCAGCCAGAGAGGGCTGACAGGGAGCTGTGGCTCAGTCTGGGCCCAGCTCCAGAGCCAGGCCTGGAGTAGAGGCCTGAGACAGCAGAGAGGGAGAGAAGAGAAGGAACAGCAAGGAGAGTAGAAAAGGAACTGAAACAGAAAGAGAAAGGAGGCGAGGAACACAGAGAAAGGCCCAGAGACACGAAGGCAGAAGGAACCCCATATTCCCAGAGGAGATACTGGGTGAAGGGTTGGCAGAGCAGGGTACCGGAACCCGAATTGGTGGAGGCGACTAATCCTCAGCCAAAACCGGAGGTTGTCACCACATCTTGGTGCGACCCCTCACTACATCCACCAGAAAGGCATACCGCATAGGGTCAGGGAAACCGGAGAGAGGTTTCACCAACAGAAGGCCCGAGGAAGCTGGACAAAGGTGGGTCACTGGTGAGGACGGCCAGTAGAAAGGAAGAGAGGGGAGCTCTGAACCGCACTCTGGAATTGCCTGGGAGTTGACCGAGTCCCTCACCTGGTGGACGCAGCACGGCTCGGGCGGTCACTGCTGGCCGAAGTGATCTGAACAACAACAGTGAGTAAAGCTTTGGAAATTGCACCACAAGTCTATGTGTTTCATCGCCGCACCAGCACCATCAGTACTGGGACACTCACACCATCACTCCCATCATCTTCCACATTAGCTGCCCTGAGGCAATACTCCTCCCGTGGGGAGTCATCCCATACTCAGCTGCGCAAACAACATCAGCCTCAGCGGTCTGCAGCGCAGCGGCGGTCCCCACTGACCGCAATCCACGGGTGGCGTAGTCGGACACTTATTCCAATACAGATAGACTGCCACTGGTTTGACCACCCTGGGCACGGACCGGGTCACCGCCACGGAGAACTACAACCCCCAGCGATCCGGCTCCGGGTATTCCCCCTGCACAGCAGCAGCAGCACAGGCCCAGGGGACGCGTCAGTTACATTTATGAAAAATGATGAGTCTTCTTCTCCAATTTTCCCCGGCACCAAAAATGTATGTCTCATCAATATTGGATTTATACAAATTTCGATATTCAATATTTCCTTTCAGAGGTATTAAGTCTGACCAGGCTTATTGTAACATTTCCCTTGCAGGAAACCCATGTCACATGAATCCAACATGCATTTCTTGTTGACAAAAGGACTTCCACTGTCCTGTTTATGTGTATGCTGGGTGACAATGGCTATTTCTAAAGGGTGTGAGATATTCCCTTTAATCGTATCAAAACTTAAAAAGCCTTTTCCTGTCTTAACTATTTCTCCAATCTGTACTCTGTCAGTGCAGAATATAAATCCTCGTTCAGTCACCTGGCCCATATGTTAAACTGTGTAATTCACATCTAATAGACTAGACTGTCAGCTCTTGCAAGTTAATTAAGCTGGTTCACTATTCAATTTCTTACTTGTATTAGTCTATTGTACAATCCTACATCTAAGAGTGTTAGCTCAGATTGCAAATGACAGAGGGGAGTAGGGAGGCGGAGAGGGGTTTCAGAGATATTAATATTTTCTATGACAATGATGAAGCTACTGAACCAGAACTGTCACTCAAGAAGGAATGTCTGCCATTCCCAGAAACAAGGAAGTCAAAGGCTGTGTAGTAGTATGCTCCTGAACATGAAAGTTAAGAATGACCATTTAAATATGCAAAGCATTCTTTCTATCTTTTCTTCATGCCCTGAATGTGATCAGTGCCCCAAGATGTAAATATACTTGTGCTTACCCCACAAAAGTGTTCCAACAGTTACACTAAATAATGAAAACGTACCCTGTGCTCATCATCCAGTATGCGATACACATTGTTTTTAAATACTCTTGCTTTGATGCCAGCTCGATCCAATTGGAATGGAGGAATCTCTTTCAAAAATGTTATGTTTTCATCTTCCTCATGCAAGTCATTATATATTTTGCAGCTTAATGGAATTAAGATATTCAGCTTCATAGTTTCTGGAAACCTCAATAAATTGTTGTTTTCTTCATTAAATTTTTTTACCAAATTTTTTAAAGCTACAAAACAAATGTGCATTAATCAGATGAAATATTAAAAGTCATTGGAAGTGTAGATTAATTATATATTATCTGTAGATTTCCATACAGCAACTGATACTCGGTAATAATTTTCTGTTATACCTCAGACATTGACTATTACTTGTCCACAACCAAATACAGCCATGAGCAATACCAAGTATACCCTTTTTGAATTCTATGGCTTTATTTATGAGAACTTAATTACCAGGTATATAATAAAAAAAAATAGTTCTTAGATGGTCTTAAAATTTGGTAATTAAAGGTAAACCTGAGATGAGCTACAACAGATGATAGATTAGATCAGTGTTTTCCAAACTCGATTCCTCATGGCCCCCAACAGTTTGTGTTTTCAATATTTCCTCAGTATTGCACAAATGAGAGAACCAATGTAAATTTCTGATGCCTTGATAATAAGTCCATCACCTCAGCAACAATAAGTAAATTCTGAAAAGTAATCTTTTGAGAGGCCATGAGTAGTGTTGAGCGAATTTGTTCGGCATTTCAAATTCGGGTTTGTGTTCGGGGTTCCGGCATGTTCGCGCCAAAAAATCGGCTCCGCCCATAACATCCCTGATTTGCCACGCTGTCACGCAGCGTGGCAAATTCGCTCAACACTAGCCATGAGGAATGGAATTTGGGATTACTGGATTAGACATTATCATTATTTATTTAACAAAAACCTACACCAAAATACAGAAGCAGCGTGCATAAGGTACACTCCGGCTGCTTCCATAAGAATTAGAGAGGTTAAATAACAGACAGGAGTTGTTAATCAAGTGCTCTTGATTATCACCAAGTGTGACCACCTTTATAAAAGCATAAGTTTGGTCAGTTTGCTGGTCTGGAGCATTCAGGCTTGCCTGAAAGAGGAAAAACTGTAGCAATGATCTTAGAGAAGTAATTGTTGCTGCTAATAAATCTGGGAAAAGTTATAATGCCATTTTCAAACAATTCAGGACAGTTGACAATATTCCCAGCAGTGCAGATCACAACAAATTCATCCAATGATCGAAAAATTGCAAAAAAAAAAACCTAACAAAAAAAACAAGAGCTATAACTCACTCTCTAAAGGGCTCATTTGTCATGTTAAATGTTCAAGACAGATCAATTAGAAAAAGACTGAACAAATATAACTTTTCATCAGAGAAAACCTCTTCTTTCTAAAATAAAAATGTGGCTACATGGCTAAACTTTGCAAAGTTGCATTTGAACAAACCACAAAACTTCTAGAACAATTTCCTATAGACAGACAAGATCAAAATGACAATGTTTGGCTTTAATGCCCTATGACACGTTTGTCAAAAATGAAACGCAGCACAACCAAAGATCTCATACCAATTGTCATGTACGCTGGTAGAAGAGATATTATTTGGGTTTTTTTGCAGCTAAAGGACATAGGCACATTGTAGTCATTTAGATGATCATGAACTCCTCTGTACACCAAAGTATTTTATCATCAAATGTGAAGCCATCTATCCAAAAGTAATGCAGCAGGACAATTATCCTAAGCACACCAGCAAATCTTTATCATAATGGCTAAAAAAGAAAAGGTACTGCAATGGCCAAGTCAATGTACAGACCTCAACCCAATTGAAGTGCTGACCTTAAGATAATTGTGTATAATCGAATGCTCAGAAACCTCTATAGACTTAAAGGGAGTCTGTCATCCCAAACTGACAGGATAAATTAGTATGGAAAGCTGGAAACAAATGGGTTAAACCTGCACTGTCGTCAAAGGATGATGAGAAGACAGAGATCCAGAGTATGCGTTTATTACTCAATGCATTTCAAAGTTTCAAAGTTCTTCATCAGGAGAACCACCGTGATTTGTATTCATCGTGTTTTGTCCCGATGAAGAAGTTGGAAACTTCGAAAAGTGTTGACTAACAAACTACATACTTTGGATCTCTGTCTTCTCATCATCCTTTGACAGCAGAGCAGGTTTAACCCATTTGTTTCCAATTTTCCATGTTTCCAACCTCGTGGGTCTGCAGCAGCCTAAGTTTTTTCATTTTTTTCAGTGGTTGTAGCACACTGCCTGACCAGGTAAACAGGACTGCTTAATTTTTGTCCTATCTTTTATCGAGATAAAAATCATATTGCACTTTTTGTCCTTCCAGTTTTCTCCACATTACCACTGAAGGATAAATTAGTTCATAGCTTTGTAAAGCTTATAACTCCTAAAAAAATGCTTCTTATGTGTTCTAATCCCTGCCTCCATTCTGCAGAAACTGAAGTTTAATCAAAAATGCTGCTTAGGGTATTTGGTTTACCCTTAGTGTGGGCATGAGACTCCGTGCAATGTTCCATCCACTGGTTTGGAATGTCCCACCACCCTTACAGTTCATATTAGCTTGTCTGCAGAGAAAGCTCAGACCGCCACTGTCAGTCACTAGTGAGAGAGGCAGAGGCAAAATCAGTGGGAGAACAGTGCAAGGAGTCTCTCGGACACACCTAGTGTGCAGTGTATAGCCTAATTAGCATATTTGCTTAAACTTCAGTTTCTGCAGAATGGAAGCATACACTTTTTATAGGTGATATATCGTGGAAAAGGTTACTTGTTTGCTATATGCTGTCATTTTGGTCTGACAGACTCCCATTTAGTTGCATTGCAAAGAAGAGTCAGCCAAAACTTACAAAATTATCAGAAATATATATGGAGGAGACAGATTGTGGATCGCCTTGTAGGTCAGTGTTAGTAGTTTAGACTGTAACCATTGGAAAATTGGGAACCAATGAAGAGATTTGCAGAGCGGAGATGCGGAGAAGTAGATGTGATATATGATGTTGTTCACTTGAGGTTATACTTACTTAATTTTAAGACCTTCTAAGGATCAGATTTTTTTTTATTATGCCTTGATACATGAAACCATAGACTTCAAAGATGGTGTACTTAGTTTTATTCATGACTTTTTAAGGCTGCGAAATAATTGCCTACTGCATACATAGTATACATCTAACTCAAGATATGCAATATTATTGAAGGTTTGTGGATCTGACTGACCATGTGCACAAGATATAGAATAATGTAACTCTGCTGTAAAAAAAAAAATAATAGGACTTTGGTAACCGGTGTTCTAAAGCTACTTCTAATCCTATTAATATTTTATAACATTGAGTATACATTTGCTTATAATACACACCTCAGCTGCAGAATTGCTTATCCAAAAGATAAGGTGGCATTTCCATTCTACTATTGATTGGCTAACATAAAAAACTGTCATTGTTTTCAGAGAGATTTGCAGCATCTGACATTTATATATGATCTTCTATTGCAGCAGTTACATACTAATATATAATGGATGTGTGGCACCCCAGGGGTCTGGTTTCCACAGTAACAGCAATGTTATGTCTGAGAGCAGGTGGGAGGTCTCTTGGTCAGGGATCCTATGCATGCCACACCTCCTGCCCAGTCCTGGGAGGGGAAGAACTTCCCCTATATAAACCTGGGGCTGAGGCAGGGTTAGGAAGAAGAGTAGAGAGAAGAAGAGAAGCAGTAATAGGAAAGAAAGACCAGGAGCTCTGTGGGAATCGTGCTAAGAAGAGGTCAGGGGCTGGTAGCTGTAGAGCTCGCCCTGATCGAAGCTTTCTCACCGGACCCGGAGTCCGAGGCTGTGGGGACTAACTTTTACCCAGTAGCAGAATCCGTCAGGCAGGGGATTTCCGGTCCTCTGGCCAAGAAACCCGAAGGCACGGTCACACGCGTGGGACCAGCACCGCCGTCGTGGAGCGGAAGCAAATAGAAGGCCCCGAGTCACCGGCCATACGGGTGAGCACCACACGGTACACTCAGGGACGTGGGCTACTTTTACCCGCCTCTAGCAAGGTAGCCAGAAGAGTACAGTTAGTTGGGAAGGCCTACAGCTCCGCCTGGCCAGGGGAAATCCCATCTGCTCAAGGACTGACCAGGCCCCATTCGCTAGCCAGTACTCCGGGAGGGTCTGTCTTTGTCACCAGTAAAGACCCTGAACTACACCGTACCGTCTCCGAGTGGTTCCTGCTACCCCCATCATCCACGTCGGCTGCCCTGAGGCCATACCCCTCCCGTTGGGGGTTATACCATCTCCACTGCACAACTGTGTCACCGGCCTCAGCGGTCTGCCCTGCAGCGGCGGCTCCATAGCTGCATTCAACGGGTGGCGTAGTCGTCCAATATCTACTGCTACGTACACCGCCACTCAGTCTGACTCCCTGGGCACGGACCGGGTCACCGCCACAAGGACTACCACCCCTAATAGATCCGGCTCCGGGTAACCCCTGCGTGCGCAACGCTACACCAGAAAGCAGGCCCAGGGGCGCGTCAGCTTTTGGCGTAGTCGGCAGGATCTCGTGCCCGCAACCACCAGGTACTGCGTGCCTGAAAAAGAGACTTTTTAACTTACCTGTGGTGAAGATTCCCGCCATCCGGCGCCATCTTCGGCCTTCTTCCCGCCATCCGTGGAGTTTTCCCGCCAT
Source organism: Phyllobates terribilis (assembly GCF_046119375.1). Classification (NCBI taxonomy): domain Eukaryota; kingdom Metazoa; phylum Chordata; class Amphibia; order Anura; family Dendrobatidae; genus Phyllobates; species Phyllobates terribilis. The sequence continues at coordinate 73,294,227 of NW_027362770.1, read as the reverse complement.
TGGACGCCATCTTGAGGACGCCGCGCGGGAAGAAGAGGGGCGTGGACTCCGAAAGCGCGCGAGAACTGAAGCCCCGCCTCACGTCCGGACGCTGCGTAAGGTCCTGGAAGGAGCCCAGCCGACGCTGACGTCACAGGAGCGCGACGGAAGGTCCTCAACCCTGACGATCCACTGCGGAGCCGCGGCCTACGGAAGAGGATCATCGCAAGGTAGGCCACGGTCCACTAGGGGGGAGAAGGATGTCGGATACGGAGGAGAGCTTCACCGCTCCAACCCCCGCCAGCGCCACCGCTGTTGCGGTCATGCCTTTCACCATGCCCTATATCCCGGGGGCAGCCTGGCTACCCCAGTACTCAGGGGAGTCACATACCCTGCATGACTTTAGAGAAAAGCTGGATAGCCTCTTCCAGGTGTACCCCCTCACAGAAGAGCAAAAAGTGAGCATTCTGGTGGCCCAATTAACCGGGGCAGCCCAAAGGGAGGTAAAGTCCTGGCCACCTGGGGGGAGGACTGTCGCAGGGATACTAACCCGGCTGAGGGACACCTTTGATACCCGCACCTCAGCCGAGATCAAGCTTAGATTCTACGGGTGCAAGCAGCGAGCACAAGAGAGTATAAGGGACTATGCCCTGAAACTACAAGAGGCCCTGAGAGCCATTAAGCAGACCGACCCTGACGGCGTGGGAGACAAGGACAGGCTGTTGACTGAACAATTTATAGAGGGTTTATATTGCAATGCCCACCGAACTCAGTTGCGGGCAATGGCCTTACAGGACCCTCATCTAGGATTTGCACAGTTCAAGGACAGAGCCATCCGGGTGCTCCGAGAACCAGCACCAGGTGGCGTTGTGACCCACAGATGCCCCACTACCACTTACCACCAGGAGGCGGCGCCCTTGTCGGCAGGGCCTGTGGGAACTGATGCGCAGGCTTTGAGCAATGACCCGGCTCCAGACCTGCACCATCAGGTCCAAGAGCTAGCTAAAAGCGTTGCTGCGCTAACCCGAACTGTGCAGTCTTTACAGGTTTCCACTTCGGGGAAGATCCAGCTGGCATCCGGACCGGAGGACATCCCGTGGCGTCGACCAAGGAGGACCCCACCGGCCAGAGGAAGACCCAGCGACCGATACAACGAGGACGGACAACCCATCTGCCGCCGCTGCAATCAACCCGGACATATGGCAAGGTACTGTCCTTTAAACTGGCCCAAGCTAGGGTAGAGGGCCAACCCCTAGGAAAAAGATCATCAGGCCCATCGAACTGGCGTGACAAATACGTGGGAGGACGTCCAGTCTTGCCTGTGGTACTGGATGGCATTCCTATGAGTGCCCTACTGGACACCGGGTCACAGGTCACCACCATCCCGTACGTGCTCTTCAAGCAGTACTGGAATGACTCGGATATAACCCGCTACCCTGACGACGACTTGAGTATCATCGCCAGCAATGGTCAGCCCGTGCCACAGATCGGATTTAAAGAGGTGACCATTAAAATCGGTAGAGTCGAACTGGCAGCACAGGGACTGATCATTGTAGACATTGACAAACACGAGAGTCACCCAAAGATAACTCTAGGAACTAATGTGATTGAAAATTGTCTTGCAGAAGTGATTTTCATTTTACAGCAGGTTGCCAAGAACGCCAGCTCCGGCGAGCAGCGAGTGCTCCAGAAAGAGATCCGGGCACTGATGCGACAGCAACAGGTGGAACTCTCCGGTGGTGAGATTGGTAGCGTGAGAATGTGTGACCCTTTCCCTATTGCCATGCCCCCAAAAAGTGAAATGATGATTTGGTGCAGGGCAGCTATTGGTCTGAGAGGTAGAGATTACCAGGCAATGGTAGAACCAGTTTACTCAGACAGTAGGCCCACCATTTTGACAGCACGGGGGGTGGTCAATGTACGCCATGGGAGGGTGCCCGTTCGCGTAGTGAATATCGGGAAGAGGGAAGTGTACCTGCCCAGGTATGCCACGCTGGCCAAATTGTATACCATCAATCGAAATTCCATACAGTCCATAGAACCCTTGCCTCCATCTTCTCCGGAGGAAGGTAACGGCTCTGAGAAAACAATGGAGGACTGGTATCAGCAACTACATTTGGGTACTGACTCCACTCCCTCACACCAGAAACAGGGAGTCTATCGGGTGATTCAAGAGTATGAGAGAGTGTTTAGTAAACACCCGTTAGACTTCGGGCGAGTCAAGGGGGTAGAACACCACATCCCCACGGGAGATCATCCTCCCATAAAGGAGAGATACCGACCCGTACCCCCTGCACATTACCAACACGCCAAGGGGATGCTCAGAGACATGAAGGAGGCTGGGGTAATCAGGGATAGCTGTAGCCCCTGGGCAGCTCCACTAGTCTTGGTTAAAAAAAAGACAACACCATGAGAATGTGTGTAGATTACCGGAAAATCAACCATATCACACACAAAGATGCGTACCCTTTACCAAGGATAGAGGAGTCTTTGGCTGCTTTAAGATCTGCTAATTTCTTCTCCACTTTGGATCTTACTAGCGGGTACTGGCAGGTTCCTGTAGCAAAGGCGGACCGGGAGAAGACCGCATTCACCACCCCGATGGGACTTAGCGAGTTTACCTGCATGCCGTTCGGACTCTGCAACGCACCAGGAACCTTCCAACGGTTGATGGAATGCTGTCTGGGACACCGAAACTTCGAGACGGTCCTGCTATACCTGGACGATGTCATCGTCTATTCCAAAACCTACGAGGATCACCTGAAACACCTGGCGGAAGTGTTCGAAGCTCTGGCAAACTACGGCCTAAAGGTGAAACCCTCCAAGTGTCACCTCCTGAAACCAAAGGTGCAGTACCTGGGACACGTGGTGAGCGCTGACGGAGTGGCTCCCGACCCTGATAAGATCACCGCAATTAAGGAATGGCCAAGTCCCTCCAGTGTAAAGGAAGTGCGGCAGTTCCTAGGGTTGGTAGGCTACTACCGCAGATTCATTCCCGGTTTCACCAAAAAGGCAGCTCCTATGCAGGACCTCCTGATAGGCCAGTCCCGGAAGGCCAAGAACCAGAAGCCGCCCTTCAGATGGGAGAAGTTAGAAGAAGAGTCCTTCCGCCAGCTGAAGATGGCCCTCACGGGGGATGAAATCCTGGCATACCCTGATTACAGCCAGCCCTTTATCCTCTACACCGACGCCAGTAACATTGGGCTAGGAGCCGTACTGTCCCAGACCCATCAGGGGAAAGAACGGGTAATTGCTTACGCCAGCCGAAAACTGAGACCCACCGAAAGAAACCCTGAGAATTACAGCTCATTCAAGCTGGAGTTCCTGGCAGTGGTGTGGGCAGTCACCGAACGCTTTAAGCACTACCTCGCCTCTTCCCGGTTCACCGTGTACACGGATAACAACCCGTTGACGCATCTGGACACGGCAAGGCTCGGTGCCCTGGAGCAGAGATGGATGGCCCGCCTGTCCAACTATGAGTTCACAATCAAATACCGGGCAGGACGCTCCAATACCAACGCGGACGCCCTGTCTAGGATGCCAAACCTACCAGACGAGGGTGAGGATTCAGAAGATTTGGAAGAGGTCGAACTCCCTGCGTTCCACCGTCATGGGACTGTCCAGTATTCCCACCGTGTAAGGGGTAAGCAAGCCGCTACGTTCAACCCCTTACCTCACTACAACTGGGCGGAAACGCAAGACAGTGACCCTGCCGTCCGGCTGGTGAAGGAGATGCTGACTCAGCCAGAAGCTCGCCTTGACCCGGACGCTCCGGAGGAGACCAAGCAACTGTGGGCTGAGAAGAGTCGACTGTTCCTTTACAAGGGGAAGTTGTGCCGCAGAATGGTTAACTCCCGGACGCATGAACTGGTCTGGCAGGTAGTGTTGCCAAGAAGGGACGCAGCTATGGTGATGGAGGCATACCACGACGGGGCTGGGCACTTCGGATGGAAGAAGCTGGAGTTCCTGCTGCGCGGGCGGTTCCATTGGGTAGGCATGAGAGGAACCATCGAGAGGTGGTGCAGAGACTGTGGCCCATGCAACCTAAGAAGGAAGGACCGTGCCAGCCAGAAGACCCCCCTTCAGTCCATCGTCACCCGGCAGCCGTTGGAACTGGTGGCCTTGGATCATGTAAAACTGACCCCAAACAGAAGTGGCTACGTCTACGCATTAACCATCGTGGATCACTACTCCCGGTTCTTGGTTGTCGTCCCCGTCAAGGACTTAACGGCTCAAACAGCAGCAAGAGCCTTCCAGCAGCACTTCTGCCGTCCACACGGCTACCCAGAGCAGGTGCTGACGGACCAGGGACCTGCCTTTGAAGCGGAGGTCTTCCAAGAATTCTGTACTCTGTATGGCTGCCGGAAGATCAGGACGACACCCTATCATCCGCAAACTAATGGACTTTGTGAGAAAATGAACCAGGTGGTGATAGATCTTCTAAAAACATTGCCCCTGGAAGAACGCAGTCTGTGGCCTGAGAAGCTGCCCGACCTGGTGGACCTATACAAGTACATCCCTGTAGGTTCCACCAACTGTACCCCGGCTTACCTAATGAGGGCAAGGCCTGGTAAGCTACCTGTTGACCTGGAGATGGGAGTCCTGACACCCGAGGACACTTCACCGGAAGCAGACTGGGACACAGAGAGGCAGCAGCAGTACCAGAAAGTACAGGAGAGCGTGGAGCGAAGTCTCTGTCTGGCTAGGGAAAGACAAGAGAAAACTTACAACCAGTATGCTCCCGCTGTTCCCCTGGTACCCGGAGAGCAGGTCTTGAAGAGGAAGAGACGGCTCCACAAGTTGGACGACCAGTGGGAGAAGGACCCGTACACCGTACTGCCCTCAAGCCACGACAACCCAAAGGTTTGTACCATCAGTAAAGACGGAGGGGAAACCACAGCCATTGTATCCCGGGATCACCTGAAGAAGTGTCCCGAACAGCTACGGAACCCAGAAGGGGAACAAGAAGACCCTCGACCCGTAGAGGAAAGGGAAGATATGGTTAGTACTGTGCTCGGAGACTTCCCTCGGTCCTGGACTCAAGTCAATGGTGCAGTTGTGGTACCCGTCCTCACGTTCCTCCAACCAGCATCCCAAGTGCCTACGGAGCAACAGGTAGAGCTGGGAGAGCAGCCGGTCCAGGAGGCAAGAGACTCCACACAAGCAGAACAGGAGGATCAACCCTCTGCTTATAGTGAGCCTGCCGTACCCCTAGTGAGCCAAAGAGCCCGTAGACAGCTGCCCAGTTTACCCTTGACAGCTCCTACACCCTGTAGTTCAGGGCCAGACAGTCAGCTCCGTAGGTCCACTAGGGCCACTAGAGGCCAGTTACCCGCACGTTGGAGGATTTGAAGTATTTAAATTGTTTTATTTGTGGTCACCTGTCTGTTACTTGTAAATAATTATGTGTTTCTAGTTATTTTTAGGAGTCCTTGGTGGGTTTACCGGGAATCCTTGTACAATTGGTTGGAGCGTAACCTAGGAATGGACTAAAGACTGTTAAGGACTCGGGGCAGGACAGACCCCTACCTGGTTACGTCTCCCTGTTTGGTGAAATGGACACCTTGCTTTTCTTCAAAACTGCACCCGGTTGCGGACACGCCGTAACCATCTTTATGTGTTTTTCTTATTGTATTATTATTGTTTATACCTTGTTATGTTTTTCTAAAAATATGTTTAGTCCCGGAGTACTAAATTTCACTAGGGGGGAATGTGGCACCCCAGGGGTCTGGTTTCCACAGTAACAGCAATGTTATGTCTGAGAGCAGGTGGGAGGTCTCTTGGTCAGGGATCCTATGCATGCCACACCTCCTGCCCAGTCCTGGGAGGGGAAGAACTTCCCCTATATAAACCTGGGGCTGAGGCAGGGTTAGGAAGAAGAGTAGAGAGAAGAAGAGAAGCAGTAATAGGAAAGAAAGACCAGGAGCTCTGTGGGAATCGTGCTAAGAAGAGGTCAGGGGCTGGTAGCTGTAGAGCTCGCCCTGATCGAAGCTTTCTCACCGGACCCGGAGTCCGAGGCTGTGGGGACTAACTTTTACCCAGTAGCAGAATCCGTCAGGCAGGGGATTTCCGGTCCTCTGGCCAAGAAACCCGAAGGCACGGTCACACGCGTGGGGCCAGCACCGCCGTCGTGGAGCGGAAGCAAATAGAAGGCCCCGAGTCACCGGCCATACGGGTGAGCACCACACGGTACACTCAGGGACGTGGGCTACTTTTACCCGCCTCTAGCAAGGTAGCCAGAAGAGTACAGTTAGTTGGGAAGGCCTACAGCTCCGCCTGGCCAGGGGAAATCCCATCTGCTCAAGGACTGACCAGGCCCCATTCGCTAGCCAGTACTCCGGGAGGGTCTGTCTTTGTCACCAGTAAAGACCCTGAACTACACCGTACCGTCTCCGAGTGGTTCCTGCTACCCCCATCATCCACGTCGGCTGCCCTGAGGCCATACCCCTCCCGTTGGGGGTTATACCATCTCCGCTGCACAACTGTGTCACTGGCCTCAGCGGTCTGCCCTGCAGCGGCGGCTCCATAGCTGCATTCAACGGGTGGCGTAGTCGTCCAATATCTACTGCTACGTACACCGCCACTCAGTCTGACTCCCTGGGCACGGACCGGGTCACCGCCACAAGGACTACCACCCCTAATAGATCCGGCTCCGGGTAACCCCTGCGTGCGCAACGCTACACCAGAAAGCAGGCCCAGGGGCGCGTCAGATGCTGCTGCTTTAGGACAGAAAAGCCATCCAGTACTGTAATCTGCATCAAGAGGGGACATAAATAGCATGTAGCACTGCATGATTATCAGGTCCTGACATCAGAATGTAAGTGTTATACAAATATTGTTAGCAAACAAATCAATGAAAAATGATTATCATCATGCATTATAGTAAGTATCAATAAATATTTGAGGTCCTAACTATTAGTACATTCAGCAACTAAACTAACATTCAGTTTTATATAACTCTCAAAATATAAAGAAACAGAGACTAAACTTTTCTGTTGCTCAGTGTGAACAGCTAGAATACAAGCAAAGTAAATATCTAAATGAAAAATCATCTTGAGGTTTCCTTTTTAAGAAAGATTAAATAAAACATCAGGGAACAGTTTCTTTTAATAATTTACGTATGACAAAAACTGACTCCTAGCATTCAATTATTTTCTGAATACTATTTCATTTCTTAACTAGTTTTTTTTTGTGAGGCTAGGTAGGGACCATAATAACTAATATCATGTTTGGGCAGGGTTTATGTTAACCTCACCCTTTTTTGGCCCAGCAAATACCCAAATATATAGGATTATTTCTGAAAATTTGGGATCGTTTTAGAAACAAGGCAACAATGATAATGGTAGAAATTTCAGCATCTATTTATAGAGGTTACTACACAAAAAAGGAAAAAATAGCACCTGCACACCTTTAGTATTAAATGAATGCACAGTTGAACAAACACACTATGTGGCCAATATATAAACATCTACACACACGATGCATCAGTACATTGCGACTAATGAATACATAAACTCCAATATTGCTGCAAACGTTAAAAACATAAGGTACTTAGTTAGGGTTTTTTGATCAAAGAGCACAAAAGAAATCCAACCATGTCAATGTGACCTTTTAATATGGATGGTACCTAGCCACTAAACGTTTTATCACTGTATGTACCAAAAAAGGCTCAGGTGTGCGGGTCCTATTTTTTCTTTTTTGCGTAGTACTTATTGGGGGATGTGGCCCCCTCCAGGGCCCCACATCCTTATCCACCTATCTTTCCCACATAAGGTTTTAATTGAAAGATATGTCTGGTTTCCTTTTTACTCCCCATTCACATCAGGCTGTTTTGGCACATAGAGAGGTAAGACATTTAGTGGCTATGGACAATCCACATTAAAAGGTACACCTGGACATAGTTGGATGGCTTTTGCACTCTTTAATCAAAAAACACTAACTAAGTACCTTTTATGTTTTTAACATTTGCAGCAATATTGGTGATCAGGTATGATTAGTCGCAGTGTGCTGACGCATCGTGTACGTACACATGTGGTCAACATTGTGGGTACCCCTCGTTTAATGAAAGAAAAACCCACAATGGTCACAGAAATAACTTGAATCTGACAAAAGTAATAATAAATTAAAAATCATTGAAAATGAACAAATGAAAGTCAGACATAGCTTTTCAACCCTGCTTCCATAGAATTTTAAAAAAAATTAAACCCATGAAGTAGGCCTGGACAGAAATGATGGTATCTTATCTTAATATTTTGTTGAACAACCTTTTGAGGCAATCACTGCAATCAAATGATTCCTGTAACTGTCAATGAGACTTCTGCACCTCTCGACAGGTATTTTGGTCCATTCCTCATGAGCAAACTGATCCAGTTGTCTAGTGTTTGAAGGTTGCCTTTTCCAGACGGCATGTTTCAGCTCTTTCCAAAGATGCTCAATAGGATTTAGGTCAGGGCTCATAGAAGGCCACTTCAGAATAGTCCCATGTTTTCCTCTTAGCCATTCTTGGGTGTTTTTAGCTGTGTATATTGGGTCATTATCCTGTTGCAAGACCCATGACCTGCGACTGAGACCAAGCTTTCTGACACTGGGCAGCACATTTCTCTCTAGAATCCCTTGATAGTCTTGAGATTTCATTGTACCCTGCACAGATCCAAGACACCCTGTGCCAGATGCAGCAAAGCAGCCCCAGAACATAACAGAGCCTCCTCCATGTTTCACAGTAGTGACAGTGTTCTTTTCTTTATATGCTTCATTTTTCCCGTCTGTGAACATAGAGCTGATGTGCCTTGCCAAAAACTTCCATTTTTGCCTCATCTGTCCATAGGACATTCTCCCAGAAGCTTTGTGGCTTGTCAACATGTAGTTTGGCAAATTCCAGTCTGGCTTTTTTATAATTTTTTTTCAACAATGGTGTTCTCCTTGGTCGTCTCCTGTGAAGTCAACTTTGGTTCAAACAATGACGGATGGTGCGATCAGACACTGATGTTCCTTGATCTTGAAGTTCACCTTTAATCTCTTTAGAAGTTATCCTGGGCTCTTTTGTTACCATTCGTATTATCCGTCTCTTTGATTTGTCATCAATTTCCTCCTGCGGCCACGTCAAGGGAGGTTGGCTACAGTCCCATGGATCTTAAATTTCTGAATAATATGTGCAACTCTAGTCACAGGAACATCAAGCTGCTTGGAGATGGTCTTATGACCTTTACCTTTAACATACTTGTCTATAATTTTCTTTCTAATCTCCTGAGACAACTCTTTACTTTGCTTCCTCTGGTCCATGCTGAGTGTGGTACACACCATGTCACCAAACAGCACAGTGAGTATCTGTAGCCCTATATACTGGCCCACTGACTGATTACAAGATTGTAGACACCTGTGATGCTAATTAGTGGACACAACTTGATTAAACATGTCCCTTTTGTCACATTATTTTCAGGGGTATCATCATTTCTGTCCAGGCCTATTTCATGAGTTTAATTTTTTTTTAAATTCTGTGGAAGCAGGGCTGAAAAGCAAAGTCTGATTTTCATTAGTTCATTTTCAATGATTTTTAATTTATTATTACTTTTGTCAGATTCAAGTTATTTCTGTGACCATTGTGGGTTTTTCTTTCATTAGACGAGGGGTACCAACAATGTTGACGATGTTTGTATATGTATAGAGGTTGTCACTAAACTTTCCTAAATGTAAAAATGAATACTGTGTCCTGTGAAGGCATATCAAAGCTGTGGAGTGGTAATTAGTAAAAATAAAAAGTTACAGATAGCAGTATAATTTCCAAAAAGGATCACAAAACTCATAAAATAAGGCTTGCCATACACATTAGATGGCAGTCGTGAACGATGGTTCGCCGATGGTTTGGTCGTCAGCCATCTCAGCCGACATCCCATATACTCGTTCGACCATGCGCTCCTGTGTTCTCTATGACAAAGCCACCGACTGACACGTCGACAGGAGGCTTATCTCAGAGAGAACAATGTGATCAGCAGTCTTAAATCGGAAATGTGAGATCTACCTCTCTCTCGATCATCAGTTGGCCATCGCCACCATAAACATTAGACAGTCGGCTGAACATGTTGATATTGGCAGGTTCAGCCAACATTAGTCTATTATGTATGGGGGCCTATACCCGCTGAACTGTATCAGACCTAAAGACTAGGTGTTTTATGAGACCAGGTAAGGTTAGATTATGGTAATATTTATTTTACTATGTACCAGATCTTCCATCACAGCATGTAACATAAAGCTTCCTACCTGGCAAGACAAACTTTAAATATCCAATGTAATAGGACCATGCAAGGCCATGAGCCACATTCAACTTCTTCTTTTCAGTTATTTCAGATATCACAGCCTGTGTTGGGTTCTGCAGGAAAACACATGTACTGCTGTTAAAGCTCAAATGATATATGCCTTGCTGACAGTTTTAACAGATTTCCATGGCTTTCTATATACCCTCCATATCACATAGAATACGCCAATGCATTACCTGCAATATTAGTAATTTTTCGTTTGGCTGTCATGAATCATGATGCTGAGGGAACTACTGAAAGGATGGGGATGGGCAGAACCATGCACAGTGTCCTTCCTGCTCAGAGCTGAAGCCTTTTTTGGGATTAGTACATGAGATTAAGATGACTAACTGAAAAAGCTGCTCAAAACTGATAAACTGTAATGTCAGCATTAACAGAAAAATAATAAGGCTGTTTTCAGATACAATACCTGTAATATGGATGGATTTTAGAGTCCATATTTTGGACGCAATACCATGAGTTCATGTTGTTATACTGAGCCACATGTTGATCACCAAATGATCCTTAGAGCAATAAAAATGTTCATATTACATCCTCCTGAAAGTGGCCTAAGCAGTGGCTACAAGCACCATTATAACAGTGAAATTTTACAACATAGATTGATCATTTTAGGCATATAAATGGATTCATTGTATGTCAATCATATTGATTGATTAGAGATGGTGAGGAAAAGAGATTTGGGCATAATACAAAGTTACATATCAATCAAAATTATTCAACCCTGATTGCAAATTTAGCAAACTTTGCAAACTTTCTGCTGTTTGCAATAAGCCAGGCAAACAAGAACAATTTACATAGTTCAACACAACTAATACAACAAGCGGTTTCTTCAAATTGGACACAAAATGCCAGATTTACTGTTTACTGCAGTCTCAGAATTATTCAGCCCCTACGTGACAAACATCTTCAGCACTTAGTAGAGCCCTTTTTGCTGTTATGACCTGCTACAAACATGATCAATAGCCAGACATTCTTGGGTTTGCATGACACAACTGCCTTCTTCCAATCCAACCATAGATTTTCCATGGGAGTTTTAGCGACTTTGTCTCCAGACTGACTCCAGAATCTTTCAGGACCTTTTCTGAAACTGAGCCATGGTGGATTTTGAGGTAAGCCTGGGATCATTGTCTTGTTGAAAGGTCTAATGACACCGGTCAGAGTACTTAATGTAGGATCAAACTGAAATCTTCTGGCTCGTGATCCACTCAGGTTTATAATAAATAATACCGCACGCAACGATGCAGACATGAAGCATATTTGTGTGCAGCGTGCCACTCTCTGGGGAACAAAGTCTTATAATTTTTATTTATACACTTGAGATGAGCGAATATTTTGAAATTTGAATTTGCCAAAATATGTGTAGAATACTGTGAGTTCTGAATGGAGACATTTGGACACATTTTCAACTCTGTAATGCAAACACTGCATTTTTAATGTCCAAGTGATTTCAACCTATCCGTTTACAGGAAAAAGGATGGTACCCAGAAGTAACTAACATTTTATTTAACAGACTTTTTATGCTACATAAATTGAATAAATGGCCTAAAATTATTCCTTTTTTGTGCATTGCTATTGTTTATAGACAGGTGGTGCAAATGGAAGAAAACGTGACATTTTTCACATGGTTGGGTGCAACAAATATCCCTGTTTGGAGAGTTGTAGAGATGAGCGAGTATGTTTTCTTAACCTTTTTGCCGAGTATGCTCGGGCGAGCACCGAGTACTTACAGCTGCTCGATGATATGTTTGAATCACTCCCGTTTGCATGATTTGCGACTGTTTGACAGCTTTAATACATGTTAGGAATGTCTATTTCTTACACATCCCTCACAGCTGTAACTACTCGGTGCTTGCCTGAGTATACTCGGTGAAAGGGTTAACAAAACATACTCGCTCATCACTAGAGAGTATAAAAAGCTTTGCAGTTTGCTAAATGAAGAAGCTTATCATAAGCTGTCCAAAAATTATACCTTTAATTATGGAGAAAAAACAGGCACACTGTACTGTTTTGAATGTGAAGTAATGGCCTGTCAACTAGAAGTTAAAACAATTATCCTATTTTTGGGGTCCGCAACTGGTTGTCTAATCACTAGTGATGAGCAAATGTGCTCGCACCTGCTCGGTACTCGCCGGAGCATCACTGTGCAGCTCATCACGGTGCTCGGCGAGTATTTCTGGATTGCACGAGTGGGAATTCGGATCCCCTCCCTGCATTTTTGGAACTCTTTAGAGAGCCAATGAACATGCAGGAATTGCCTGCCACGCACTGTATTGCCATAGCCATGTTGGTTGTGGACATTACAGTGATTGGCTGGCCACTCAGCATCATCAGGTCTACAGTGGGTATGGAAAGTAATCAGACCCCTTTAAATATTTCACTCTTTGTTTCATTGCAGCCATTTGGTAAATTCTGAAAAGTTAATTTGTTTTCTCATTAAAGTACACTCTGCACCCCATCTTGACTGAAAAAAACAGAAATGTAGAAATTTTTGCAAATTTATTTAATAAGAAAAACTGAAATATCACATGGTCATAAGTATTCAGACCCATTGCTCAGACACTCATATTTAAGTCACATGCTGTCCATTTCCTTGTGATCCTACTTGAGATGGTTCTACTCCTTCATTGGAGTACAATATCAGAAAAGAGAAAGGGAAATTTGCAGTGTTCATATGTCCACCATATTAAATCAACTCCTATAAATATGGCATACGAACTGTGGTATTATAAAATATAACATTTATTATCAGAATCAGATAAAATCATATAAAATGTCTTTAGAGAGAAGAGGACCACACAAAAAGAAGGTCAGACTAGGCAGTATAGGCAGATGAACATAATTAATATTAACAAGGCTGCCACTCAGATGTTGACATTTGATGAGTATTATGCATTGAGATATTACAATACCAAATAGATAAATAATTTCATAAATAAATAAATAGTGAGGTATGTAGAGAGTGAATATAAAGTGCTTAGTGCATGATACACTACTCCACACTACCCTGGATGTAACCAATGCTATAAGATGTGGTATCCAACGAGCGATATCCTTGTCAAAGCCAGTGGCGAAACGTGCGTTGGATCTGGTCAGCACTCAGGGGTCAGTAATATCTATCATTGTTGTACACTTGTGGCCACTTTTTCATCTGTTGTTATACATGTTATATAGTATTTATCATTTATATCATCTACTCTGATGACTTTTGACACAGAATTCGGTTTGAGTAGAAGTGATATTACTGTTGATATTGACAATACCACATCTCATAGCATTGGTTATATCCAGGGGCGGCACGGTGGCTCAGTGGTTAGCACTGCAGCCTTGCAGTTCTGGGGTCCTGGGTTCAAATCCCACCAAGGACAACATCTGCAAGGAGTTTGTATGTTCTCCCCGTGTTTGCATGGGTTTCCTCCAGGCTCTCCACTTTCCTCCCACACTCCAAAGACATACTGATAAGGAATTTAGATTGTGAGCCCCGATGGGGACAGTGACAATAATGTATGTAAAGCACTGCGGAATTTGTTAGCGCTATATAAAAATAAAGATTATAGTGTGGAGTAGTGTATCATGCACTAAGCACTTTATATTCACTCTCTACATACCTCACTATTTATTCATGAAATTATTTATCTATTTGGTATTGTAATATCTCAATGCATAGTACTCATCAAATGTCAACATCTGAGTGGCAGCCTTGTTAATATTAATTATTTTCATCTGCCTATACTGCCTAATCTGACCTTCTTTTTGTGTCGTGCTCTTACCTCTAAAGACATTTTATGTGATTTTTATCTGATTCTGATAATAAATGTTGTATTTTATAACACCACAGTTCGTATGCCATATTCCTTCATTGGAGTGTGTTTAATTAAACTGATAGGACTTGATTTGGAAAGGCACACACCTGTCTATAGAAGACCTCACAGCTCACAGTGCATGTCAGACCAAATGAAAATCATGAGCTCAAAGAAACTGCCCAAAGAGGTCAGAGACAGAATTGTGGAAAGGCACAGATCTGGCCAAGGTTATAAAAGAATTTCTGCATTACTCAAGGTTCCTAAGAGCACAGTGGCCTTCATAATCCTTAAATGGAAGACATTTGGGACCACCAGAAGTCTTCATAGATATGGCTGTCCAGCCAAACTGAGCAATCGTGGGAGAAGAGCCTTGGTGAGAGAGGTAAAGAATACCAAGATCACTCTGGCTGAGCTCCAGAGATGCAGTAGGGAGATGGGAGAAAGTTCCACAAAGTCAACTATCACTGCAGCCCTCCACCAGTCGGGTCTTTATGGCAGAATGGCCAGACGGAAGCCTCTCCTCAGTGCAAGACATATGAAAGCCCTCAAAGCATTTGCTCAAAAACACATGAAGGACTCCCAGACTATGAGAAATAAGATTCTCTGGTCTGATGAGATGAAGATAGAACTTTTTGGTGATAATTCTAAGCGGTATGTGTGGAGAAAACCAGGCACTGCTCATCACCTGCCCAATACAATCCCAACAGTGAAACATGGTGGTGGCAGCATCATGCTATGGGGGTGTTTTTCAGCTGCAGGGACAGGACGACTGGTTGCAACTGAAGGAAACATGAATGCAGCCAAGTACAGAGATATCCTGGATGAAAACCTCTTCCAGAGTCCTCTGGATCTCAGACTGACTTGGAAGAAGGTTCACCTTCCAAAAGGACAATGACCCATAAGCACACAGCTAAAACAACAAAGGAGTGGCTTCAGAACAACTCTGTGACCATTTTTGACTGGCCCAGGAAGAGCCCTGACCTAAATCCAATTGAGCATCTCTGGAGAGACCTGAAAATGGCTGTCCAACGTTCACCATCCAACCTGACAGAACTGGAGAGGATCTGCAAGGAAGAATGGCTGAGGATCCCCAAATCCAGGTGTGAAAAACTTGTTGCATCATTCCCAAGAAGACTCATGGCTATACTAGCTCAAAAGGGTGCTTCTACTCAATACTGAGCAAAGGGTCTGAATACTTATGACCATGTGACATTTCAGTTTTTCTTTTTTAATAAATTTGCAAAATTTCTACATTTCTGTTTTTTTTTCAGTCAATATGGGGTGCAGGGTATACTTTAATGAGAAAAAAAGCTCTTTAGAATTTACCAGATGGCTGCAATGAAACAAAGAGTGAAAAAATTTAAGGGGGTCTGAATATTTTCCTTACCCACTGTATATAAGACCTAGCACTGCTATGCTCGTCACAGTCTACCCCAGAAACAGGCAGCGTAGGGAGAGGTGCTGATGAGTCAGGGAGAGTTGTGCTTCTTTATAGTTAGTATAGGTATTCCACAACATGCACTACCGTTCAAAAGTTTGGGGTCATTTAGAAATTTCATTATTTTTGAAAGAAAAGCACATTTTTTTCAATGAAGCTAACATTAAATGAATCAGAAATACACTCTATTCATTGTTAATGTGGTAAATGACTATTCTAGCTGCAAACATCTTGTTTTTATTGCAATATCTACATAGGTGTATAGAGGCCCATTTCCAACAACCACCACTCCAGTGTTTTAATGGTATATTGTGTTTGATAACTGTGTAAGAAGGCTAATGGATGTTTAGAAAACCCTAGAAAACCCTTGCACAAGTATGTTAGCCCAGTTGAAAACAGTTTGGCTGATTTGAGAAGCTATAAAATTGACCTTCCTTTGAGCTAGTTGAGAATCTGGAGCATTACATTTGTTTGTTCTATGAAACTCTCAAAATGGCCAGAAAAAAGAACTTTCATGTGAAACTCGACAGTCTATTCTTGTTCTTAGAAATGAAGGCTATTCCATGCAAGAAGTTGCCAAGAAACTGAAGATTTCCTACAACGGTGTGTACTACTCCCTTCAGAGGAGAGCACAAACAGGCTCTAACCAGAGTAGAAAGAGAAGTGGGAGGCCCCGCTGCACAACTGAGCAACAAGACAAGTACATTAGAGTCTCTAGTTTCAGAAATCGACGCCTCACAGCTCCTCAACTGGCAGCTTCATTAAATAGTACACGCAAAATGCCAGTGTCAACGTCAACAGTGAAGAGGCGACTCTGGGATGCTGGCCTTCAGGGCAAAGTGACAAAGAAAAAGCCATATCTGAGACTGGCTAATAAAAGGAAAAGATTAATATGGGCAAAAGAACACAGACATTGGACAGAGGAAGATTGGAAAAAGTTTTATGGACAGACGAATCAAAGTTTGAGGTGTTTGGATCACACAGAAGAACATTTGTGAGACGCAGAACAACTGAAAAGATGCTGGAAGAGTGCCTGACGCCATCTGTCAAGCATGGTGGAGGTAATGTGATGGTCTGGGGTTGCTTTGGTGCTGGTAAAGTGGGAGATTTGTACAAGGTAAATGGGATTTTGAATAAGGAAGGCTATCACTCCATTTTGCAATGCCATGCCATACCCTGTGGACAGCGCTTGATTGGAGCCAATTTCATCCTACAACAGGACAATGACCCAAAGCACACCTCCAAATTATGCATGAACTATTTAGGGAACAAGCAGGCAGCTGGTATTCTATCTGTAATGGAGTGGCCAGCGCAGTCACCAGATCTCAACCCCATTGAGCTGTTGTGGGAGCAGCTTGACCGTATGGTACGCAAAAAGTGCCCATCAAGCCAATCCAACTTGTGGAAGGGGCTTCAGGAAGCATGGGGTGAAATTTCTCAAGATTACCTCAGCAAATTAACAGCTAGAATGCCAAAGGTCTGCAATGCTGTAATTGCTGTAAAGGGAGCATTCTTTGACGAAAGCAAAGTTTGAAGGAGAAAATTATTCTTTCAAATAAAAATCATTATTTCTAACCTTGTCAATGTCTGGAATATATTTTCTATTCATTTTGCAACTCATTTGGTAAATAAAAGTATGAGTTTTCATGGAAAACACAAAATTGTCTGGGTGACCCCAAACTTTTGAACGGTTGTGTATGTATACACATGTGGTCAAAATTGTTGGTACCCCTCATTTAATGAAAGAAAAACCCACAATAGTGACAGAAATAACTTGAATCTGACAAAAGTAATAATAAATTAAAAATCTATGAAAATGAACAAATGAAAGTCAGACACTGCTTTTCAGTCCTGCTTCCACAGAATTTAAAAAAAAAATTAAACTCCTGAAATAGGCCTGGACAGAAAAGATAGTACCCCTGAAAATAATGTGACAAAAGGGACATGTTAAATCAAGTTGTGTACACTAATTAGCATTACAGGTGTCTACAATCTTGTAATCAGTCAGTGGGCCTGTATTTAGGGCTACAGATACTGTGCTCTTTGGTGGCATGGTGTGTACCACACTCAACATGGATCAGAGGGAGCAAAGGAAAGAGTTGTCTCAGGAGATTAGAAAGAAAATTATTGACAAGCATGTTAAAGGTAAAGGTTATAAGACCATCTCCAAGCAGCTTGATGTTCCTGTGACTACAGTTGCACATATTATTCAGAAATTTAAGATCCATGGGACTGTAGCCAACCTCCCTGGATGTGGCCACAGGAGGAAAATTGATGACAAATCAAAGAGACGGATAATATGAATGGTAACAAAAGAGCCCAAGATAACTCCTAAAGAGATTAAAGGTGAACTTCAAGCTCAAGGAACATCAGTGTTAGATCGCACCATCCGTTGTTGTTTGATCCAAAGTGGACTTCATGGGAGACGACCAAGGAGAACACCATTGTTGAAAAAAAATTATAAAAAAGCCAGACTGGAATTTGCCAAACTACATGTTGACAAGCCACAAAGCTTCTGGGAGAATGTCCTATGGACAGATGAGACAAAAATGGAAGTTTTGGGCAAAGCAAATCAGCTCTATGTTCACAGTTGGGAAAAATGAAGCATATCAAGAAAAGAACACTGTCCCTACTGTGAAACATGTAGGAGTCTCTGTTATGTTCTGGGGCTGCTTTGCTGCATCTGGCACAGGGTGTCTTGAATATGTGCAGGGTACAATGAAATCTCAAGGCTATCAAGGGATTTTAGAGAAAAATGTGCTGCCCAGTGTCAGAAAGCTTGGTCTCAGTCACAGGTCATGGGTCTTGCAACAGGATAATGACCCAAAACACACAGCTAAAAACACCCAAGAATGGCTAAAAGGAAAACATTGGACTATTCTGAAGTGGCCTTCTATGAGCCCTGACCTAAATCCTATTGAGCATCTTTGGAAAGAGCTGAAACATGCCGACTGGAAAAGGCGACCTTCAAACACGAGACAACTGGATCAGTTTGTTCATGAGGAGTGGACCAAAATACCTGTCGAGAGGTGCAGAAGTCTCACTGACAGTTACAGGAATCGTTTGATTGCAGTGATTGCCTCAAAAGGTTTTTCAACAACATATTAAGTTAAGAGTACCATCATTTCTGTCCAGGCCTATTTCATGGGTTTAATTTTTTAAAAAAAATCTATGGAAGCAGGGTTGAAAAAGAATGACTGACTTTCATTTGTTCATTTTCATAGATTTTTTATTTGTTATTACTTTTGTCAGATGAACTAACAGTCCACCTGAGGACTAATCCAGCTGCATATAATCCATGCTAGGCAGGCAGGCAGTGTATGTGGCAGACTGCAGTGTATGATACAGCACAAGAGGGTCCATTGAACTTCCTGTCTGCTGCTGCTGTAATAATTACAGATATTTGTAGACATAGCCCGATATATCAGGGGTCAGGACAATTTTTTTTTATATCTTAATCCTGGTTATTTGCTTAAAAAGCAATTCAGAGAACACCATTTTTCTGCTCCATTTGCTTGTCAGCACTGCAGAATAAAGCCAGATCTGTTCCATATTTCAGCGATAAAAATCCAGAAATTTAAACTGAATGTGGAAAATATTGGCCTTTTTTTCCATTCTGTAGCAGTGTGTCAGTGAAGCTATTCAAACTAGGTCTCTGTGTAGAATAATATTAGTAAATTACAGGCCTGCTATTTACAATCGTGGTTCTCTGTCAGATGTATCACATATAACTGCGTTCCAAAATCAGCCATTTCTCATGAACGTGGAAAATATTGTCCTCCATTTAAAATGGGCAAGGTGCGTGGCAAGGGATGGTGAAGTGGACATGATGGTGTTGGTGCATGCAGAGGCCGAGGACGTGCCGGTGGGCAAGCTCAAATTGTGCCACAACAAACACCCACATCTTGTCTCTCGACCTTCCTGTCATAATTACTAGGGGACCACAATACACCACTATTGAACCCAGAGCAGTGTCAAAAGGTTGTTGGTTGGATAGCAGATAATGCTTCCAATCACTTTGCCACCACCACTACCCTGTCTTCCACACGGTCAAGTCTCAGTAGCTGTAAGTCAGGACCGCATATTCCTCACCCTGATCCTCTTTCCTCCCACCATGCCGAGTGCCCGGAGACAACTGATCCCAGGCTTGGACACTCCGAAGAGCTGTTCACTTTTCCATTTGTAGATTCGGGCCTCTTGCCTGGCTAGCTTCAAGCGAGTCAAGAGTAGAACGTGTGTAGCGATGCCAAATATTGGAGCAGCAACGGTCACACAAAGGCGATGGTGGGAAAGTGCAATTACTGTTGCAGGAGGTGGATGATTATGTTGAGACACAATTGCCAGAATGTCAGGAGGAGGACCAGGTTGCGGAAGTGGAAGACGAGATGGTGGATGACATAGTAACTGACTCAACCTGGCAGGGGGACATACAGAGCGAGGACAGCTGCACACAGGGGGAGGGTAGCACAACAACAGGCAGGAAGAAGCAGTGTGGTGGCCGTTGACACAAGGCGGGAAAGCATTCCTCGTAACGCCAACACGACGGAAGTTGCCAGTACAACTGTTAGATCTTCCCAAGTCTGGTTATTTTTTAAACACTCTACAGATAACTCCAAAAAGGCCATTTGCACTACTTGCTAGGCCAGCATCAGCAGGGGTAGCAAAACCAGCACCCTGACCACCACCAGCATGATCAGGCACATGGCAGAAAAGCACCCAACTAAGTAGGCTGAACCCCAGGTCCAGCAACAGTGTCTGCAGGTGACACCACTGCTTCTTCCGCTGTTGTGCGTGCACGCCAATCGCCTGTCCATGGCGCATTCCAAGATGCCTCTCGCCCTGCACCTGTCATCCACACTCTTAAGTAGCACCATCAGCAAGCACGTCAACATTCTTGTCCCAGCGCAGCGTTCAGTTGTCCATACCCCAGTCCTTGGAACGCAAGCGTAAATACGCAGCCAACACCCCAAAGGCCACACTACTAAATGCATGCACTCGAAATGTTGCCTTTTAGGCCCATGGAGATGGAAGCTTTCCGCAACCTTATAGCAGCGGCCGTCCCTCGGTACTCGGTCCCCAGCCGCCACCGCATTACATGAGCACATGTCCCACAACATTAGCCGTGCCCTAAACAATGCAATTACTGGGAAAGTCCACCTAACCACAGACACGTGGACAAGTACTTGTGGGTAAGGACGGTATATCTCGCTGACGGCACACTGGGTTAATATAGTGGAAGCCGGGACCCAGTCGGACCTTGGGACGGAACATGTCCTCCCGACACCAAGGATTGCAGGCCCTGGGTCAATCAAGGTTGCCCCCACATTCTAAGGCTCCTGCACCTCATGCTCCTCCTCTTCATCCTCCATCTCTGAAATGACCACATCAGTCGCAAGCTCGAAGCACTGCAGCACTGCCTCGACAAAGCGGCAACAGATTGTGCTGGAGCCAATATGCTTAGGTGACAAACCGCACAAAGCTGAAGAGTTGCAGACAGCTGTGACAGAGCAGGCATATCTGTGGCCAACACCGCTGACCCTACAGCCAGGCATGGTCATGTGTGACAATGGCAGGAACCTGGTGGCAGCTCTAAGGCGAGGCGAGCTCACACACATACCATGCCTGGCCATTGTGCTTGGTTCAGAGGTTTCTCAAAAGCTACCCGGATCTGTCGTATCTGCTTGTCAAAGTACGCCACCTGTGTGCCAATTTTAGAAAGCCAGCTACAGCTTCCGCCGCCCTTGCCGTGCTTCAGCATTGTTTGCAGCTTCCAGCTCACTGACTAATCTGCGATGTCCCCACGCATTGGAACTCTATGTAGCAGATGTTGGGGAGGTTTTGTGAGCAGAAGAGGGCAGTTGTTGACTACCAGCATCAACAAGGCCGTCAGTATTCAGTTCAGACTCCACACAAGACCTCAGGAGTGGACATGGATGTCAGACATATGTACCATCCTCCAAAACTTTGAGGACTCCACCAAGATGGTGAGCAGTGCTGACGCCATAATTAGCATCACCATCCCACTTCTCAGTCTTCTGAAATGCTCTCTGCTCACAATCAAAGAGAATGTATTGCAGGCGGAGCATGATGAGATGGAGCAAGGAACCATACAGGGTTATTCCACACAGCCCAGCCTCATCTCATCCCAATGTGGATTGGGTGACAATGAGGAAGAGGAGGAGGAGGAGGAAGAACAGGAGCTAGTTTCCTGTGCTATAGACAGTACTACCTGCACAACTGTCATACCGTCTGTTCAGCGTGGATGGCCTGAGTACAGGAAGGAGGAGGAAAAGGAGGAGGATGAGGAGGAGAACATGGTCAGTCGCCCTCTTGGTGAGGACACAGAAGTCTTACCTCTTTGCAGTCTGGCACACATGGCTGAGTTTATGTTACTCTGCCTTTCCCGTGACCCTGACGTTGTCCAAATTTTGGGTGACAGTCATTATTGGTTGATGACACTTTTAGATTCCAGCTCCAAGGAAAACTTTCTGTCTCTTATTCCTGCGCAGGACAGGCCTAATAAAATGGGGCAGTACAAGAAGGCCCTTGTTGCGTAATTATTTAAAAAATTCCCATCTGAAAACGCTGGCGGCAGAGGTCACAGTTCATTGGACAACCAAGGAGTACAGGTGAGAGAGACACAAATCCAATCCAGCAGAGGCAGGGGAACACTGTCAAAGTTCTGGGAGTTTTCTCAGGTCCTCCCATCGCACAAGCCCTGATGCGCCTTGTACTCTCACAAGGAGGGAAAAGTTTTGGGAAGATGCTGAGGGAGTACCTTACTGACCGTACCAATGTCCTCCGTGATTCCACTGTGCCTTATAATTATTGGGTATCCAAGCTGGCACGTGGCATGAACTGACTTTCTTTTCTTTGGAGGTCCTGGCCTGCCCTGCCGCTAGCGTTTTTCAGAGCGGGTTTTTAGTGCCGCTGGTGGAATTATAACCGATAGGTGCATCCACCAGTCAACTGAAAATGCTGACAGGCTGACTCTTATAAAAATGAACAAGGGCAGGATTGGGCCAGGTTTCTCAACACCACCGAATGATAGCAGCGTAGCATAAACTCAAATACAGTGTATTTTTTTGGGAGGTCTAACTCTATTCCCATGCACCTCTGTCTTCACAACTTGTTTATTTGCTCTTGTCCTCCTCCTTCTTTGCATCCTCATCCTCCACCACCACATCACTATCATATGTTCCATATCAACATATCTACATCTCTTGCAAGGAACATTGGAGTTCCTCTAAAATTTTTGGCAGCCGTTGCTTCACTGCATAGGCAAACAGTATGGGAGACCCACTTCCTAATAATGGGATCATTTTTTTCAGGAGGCCCTCTGACCTTCATGTCTCTTGCAAGGTGCATTGGAGTGCCTACAAATTTTTGACAGCCATTGCAGTCACTGCATAGGCAAACAGTATGGGAGACCCGCTCCTTTCTAATGGGAATATGTCATTACTGAGGCCACCTCTATGTGTCTTTAAATTGTTATTGGGGTTTTTCCTAAATTTTGGCAGCCGTTGCACTCACTACATACCCTATAAAGGTATAGCAGACCCTTTCCTTTCTAATGGGAACATGTTGTTACTGTGGCCCAGATCTATGTGTCTTTAAATTGTTAGTGGGGTTTTTCCCAAATTTTGGCAGCCCTTGCAGTCACAGCATGGGCATTACCACTATAGGAGACCCGCTCCTTTATATGTTTCTTCAAATGGGGTTGTGTCTAAATTTTTGGCAGCCCTTGCAGTCACTGCATGCGCAATAACAGTATAGGAAACCCACTCGTTAATAATGGGAACAACAAAGCATAGTCAGCTGATGGATCTCTAACAATAGCGAGGGACGACTGCTGGCCCTTTAAGAATAGTAAGGGCCGCCTGATGGACCTATAAAAATAGGCTTTGTGAATTTCAGAGTCCCTCCATCATAAATGAAACAGGATGTGTCTGATGATGTGTCACACACCACATGGCCAGATAAAGTTGTAAAATGTTAAAATGACATTTCCCGGTAAATGCATTTGTCTTGGTTGAAAGCAATGTAAAAGTGCAAAAACACATCAAAAACGCTACGTGTGAACATAGCCCAATGTGTGCAGGAGCATTTTTGTTTTTGTATATTTATTTTGCCTTATATACAAGTCATTACCCTGGAAAGGATGTTCCTTAGCATATTTCCCAGGAAAATCCATTTTGGTTTCGTTTTTGTATGTTTTATTGTGAGTCCGTAAAAGTGGCGTAATACCTCTGACAACGTTGCTGGCAGCAGTGACCTCGGAGTTAGAAATGCTTCTAGGGGTCTTCCCCATTATGTTCCCATGCCATTTGAGCACTGTTCTCATTGATTTGGGCAAATTTTAGGCCCTCTGCAGACCCCCTGGTGGAGCTGCCGGAAAAATGCTTGAATTTCCCATAGACTTACATTGGGCTCGTTACTCAGACCGAGCACTAGAGCATTCCAATTTGCTCTACTCGAACAACGAGTACCCAAGCATTTTAGTACTTGCTCATCACTACTAATCATCAAATGATTAATCAATTGCAAAGGCATTTTATCAAGCCATTCAAAAATTATACTCTTGTTTTCTGGAGACCAAACAGTTGCTTTGTTTTGAACGTGAAAAAGTTATGGCTTGTAGTTACCAAGCCTTTTAAAAAATTAGCCCTATTTTCAGAGTTGTTTCTTAAGGGTACAAAAACATAAGGGTACATTTCCAAGCATCAGTAGTACTGGTTGACACTATAAAACACAGTGGACAGCAAGGAGGTGTGTGGCTAGCGTTGCTGTGCAGTGAATACAGCAAGAGCAGCAAGGTAGAGAATTAAGATGGGGCAGGCAAGAAGATGCTATGCAGTTTAAGGCAAGCAATGGCAGCCCCAGCAGCAGCAGTATGGTCTAGCACTAAGAAACACAGTGGGCAGCCAGGAGATGTGTGACTGGAATGACTGAAGTGGCTGCGACAGAAGCAGCACGGTAGAGAATTAGGACAGGGCAGGCCTTGAATTGCTGGGAATCTTAGGGACTGCAACAGCAGCCGCTGCAACAGCAGTACTACAATACAAATGACACGATGGACAGGGATTTGATGCCCAGCAATGTGTAGTTCTTCGGCACTGATGGCAGCAGAACTATGTAGATGACAGTCAATGGACAGTCAGGCAGGCAGATTGTACAGTCCAAAATGTCATGTATGCAGTGATGTGAAAAAGTGCTTGCCCTCTTCCTGATTTCTTATTCTTTTGCATGTTTGTCACACTTAAATGTTTCAGATCACAAATGTAAATATTTGACAAAAATAAAATAAGTAAACAAAATGCAGTTTTAAATGAAAGTCTTTATTATTAAGGGAAAAATAAATCCAAACCTACGGGGGCCTGTGTGAAAAAGTGATTGCCCCCTAAACCTAATAAGTGCTTGGGCCACCCTTAGCAGCAACAACTACAATCAAGTGTTTGTGATAACTGGCAATGAGTCTTCTACAATGCTCTGGAGAAATTTTGGCATACTCATTTTTGCAAAATTGTTGTCATTTAGCCACATTACCGAGTATGAACCGCCTGTCACGGACAGGCAAGGGGATGTCCGGCGGACAGCACAACACACGGATGCAACGGGGTGATATAGGGGGGAGGAAGGCTCTAACGGTAGGGGATGAGGTAAGGGACACCTCCTGAGACTAACCTGTGTCTGTCCCTAAGCTCCCCTTTCATCACTAGACTGGTCCTTCCCCCCGTGCGCGATCATGTGCCTAAGCCTTCGCTGGCCCTGAACTTAACCTGGCTAGTGCGCAGGCCAGTGAGACACTAGTCTCGCCAATACAATAGGACAACATGAAGAAGGTAAGACAAACAATGGGAAGACAAAAACACAGAATGCACTTATCTTTCCTACAGCAAACTACACCGCTGCAACAGCAATGAAAACCACAGCTTCTCCAAAGACTGGCTCCTTCAAAGAGGTCAACATAGAATGAACTATAACTGGTGGTCAGCTGATGAATCATGTGGCTATTTAAAGGGAGGTGGGAGTGGCACCAACCAACATCAGCTGACCATCCTCAGAAGGCTGCCAGCAAGAGACTAACATTAACCTTTGCTGGACCAAAGGGAAAAAAACTACATTTAAATTACAGCATACCCAGAGCTGCCACGAATTCCCAAATTATTTGTGACACCGCCTTTTTAAGGTCATGCCACAGCTTCTCAATCGGATTAAGATCAGGACTTTAACTAAGCCACTCCAAAGTCTTAATTTTGTTTTTCTTAAGCCATTCAGAGGTATACTTGCAGGTGTGTTTTGTATCATTGTCCTGCTGCATAAACCAAGTACGCTTCACTTGAGGTCACGAACAGATGGTCGGACATTCTCCTTAAGGATGTTTTGGTAGACAGCAGAATTCATGGTTCCATTTACCACAGAAAGTCTTCTAGGTCCTGAAGCAGCAAAACATCCCTAGACTATCACACTACCGCCACCATATTTTACTGTTGGTATGATGTTTCTTTTCTGAAATGCTGTGTTATTTCTACGCCAGATGCAATGCAACATACACCTTCCAAAAATTTCAATTTTTGCTCCATCAGTCCATAGAGTATTCTCCCAAAAGTCTTGGTGATCATCAAGATGTTTTCTGGCAAAACGGAGAAGAGCCTTTATGTTCATTTTGTTCTCTTTCATATGGTGGAGTCATGAACACTGATCTTAACTGAGGCTAGTGAGGCCTGCAGTTGTTTACATGTTGTTGTGGGGTCTTTTGTGATTTCTTGTATGAGTCGTCGCTGCGCTCTTGGGGTAATTTTGGTCTGTCGCCACTCCTGGGAAGGTTCACCACTGTTCCATGTTTTCGCCATTTGTGGATAATGGCTCTCACTGTGGTTAACTGGAGTCCCAAAGCTTTAGAAATGGCTTTAAAACCTTTTCCAAACTGATAGATCTCAATTACATTGTTTCTCATTTATTCCTGAATTTCTTTAGATCGCAGCATGATGTCTAGCTTTTGAGGATCTTTTGGTCTACTTCACTTTGTCAGACAGGTCCTATTTAAGTGATTTCTTGATTGAGAACATGTGTGGCAGTTATCAGGCCTGTGTGTTGCTAGGGAAATGTAACTCAGCTTCCCAAAGATGTGATAAACCACAGTTAAATTATTTTTTAAGGAGGGGGGGGACAATCACTTTTTCACACTGGGCCCTGTAGGTTTGGATTTATTTTTCCCTTAATAATAAATACCTTCATTTTAAACTGCATGTTGTGTTTACTTGTGTTATCTTTGTCTAATATTTAAATTTGTTTTGTAATCTGAAATATTTATGTGTGACAAACATGGAAAAGAAGAAATCAGGAAAGGGGCAAACACTTTTTCACACCACTGTAGATTGTAATTGGTGCTGCTGCAGGTATTTGCAAAATTGTAAATGTTGTGAAAGAAAATTGCACTTATGAAATTCAAAGAATTTGTTTTTGAACATTTTAAACTATTTGACATTTCTGATAATTTTTCTCTTTCAGAAAGGGGCGGAACCCTCAAAGAATTGTTGACTGCAGGGAGCGCACAGCGATCACCTAGTGACACGTTTGACAACCGTCCACTGTTCAAGAGCTACAGGAATCAGGGAACTCTTAATACCCTGTCAATACGGCATTTCCCCCTGCCGCGAAACATCTTAATTTTGGAAAAAATTGATAATTTTTTGACAGAAAATTTCAGGAATTCAAAGAATTTTAGTTTAATAATTTTAAAAACAATTTATCTCTTTCTGACCTGATCTGCACAGGGGCTGCACATGTAGAAGTGGCATGGCTGAGGACAGAGTCGCTAGGAGTGGCGTGTAATGCTGCGGACGTGTCAGAAGAACGACCCTCGGAAATGCAGGGCCAAAGGAAAAACATTGTGCATAAGTTGGAGCTGGCGCCATTCTGTTGTAAGGAGAAGATGGTGGTGCAGCTGAAAGAGTCACAGAGCGTTTGTGGTGATATGGCGTCCAAGAGAGCGGTCAAAGAAGCTGATGCTAGCGGTGGAGACATGGAGTCAGCTGTCCCATGCAAAGAGGCGGACCAGGAGGATATCCTACATATCGAGACCCCCAGCATTGCGACAGTGACGAAGGCCCATAAGGCGGCCGGGGGAGGCAGGGGAGGGACGACACCGAAGGTCCTGGTGGTCTGAGAGTGCAGCAATAATTGCTGAAGTGACCAGAGCAGGCTAGTGGCAGGATCATAAAGACCGGTGAACCATTCTACAGTGAGTCCGGGGAAATCCCACCATGCAAGACCTGAGAAGCCTGTGAAAGGGAGAAAGCAGCCGAGATTCAAGAGGCCCAAGAGGGGGAGAAGGCAGCCTAGATCCGAGAGGCATGAGAGGGGGAGAAGGCAGCCGAGATCTGAGAGGCCCATGAGGGGGAGAATGCAGCCAAGATCCAAAAGGCCTGCAAGGGAGAGAAGGCAGCCAAGGTGTGGGAGGAGGACCCCCACACTCTGCAGGCTAGGCTGTGGCATTTGTGTGCGTGAATCAGCCTCAGATTACACTGCATCAGACCGAACAGCCGGAAAGAGGAAGGAAATCTCCTTTTAAATTCAATGCTGAGGAGTGGAGTGACCCTGAAGAAGCTTGAAGACGTCAAGAACTTACAGTTCTCTTGAATTAAAGGGCCATCTTTTAAGGGGGGTGAGTTCCGGAGCACCCCTATCCCTGAACTGGCTGGAGACCAATCAGGTCTCAGAAAAGACGTCTTGAGGTTGGAGATAAGTTCCTGTTGAGGGTTCAGTATTGACACCTCCGTAGCCGCGTGAAGCCCTGCTTGCAGTTTAAGGGATCTGAGGGACTGTTTGAGATACCTTCGAGGCCAGGTGGGCCTGTAACAGCCGAGTAGGCTTAATCTTTATTTTTCTTGATTTTGTTTTCTTGCGCCTGCTGTACCTTTTTCTGCTGGATCGCAGGCACTGGTGCATCTGTGGGGGTCTGATACCCTCAATAACAGAGACTGTTCTTTTTATGGACACTCTGATGGTTTCTGTGGTCCTTACCAAGAAGGCCCGGTCTGAGTGAAAGTTTTAAAAAATATGGACTGTCCTCGGGACTGTGTTGTTGATCTTCTGGGGCCCTTGAAATAGAAGGGCTGGTAGTCCAATGGACTAGAATACGCCTAGATCAAGACTTCAGTCCTGAACACGTTATTGTGTTTTACTATTTATGCACTCTTTATAAACTCTTTTTTAGGTCCTGAATGGTCACGGACGACCATCATTAAAGTATAGGGGAGTGTGGCGTGGATGGAGTTCCATCTCCCTGACAACCCCTGACTTTTTTATGTAGGAAAATGTATTTCATTGTACTTTATTCTATTGTTATCCTTCAGTAGGCTGCAGTCCCTGTTAGTTAGGCAGGACAGGGTTAACTGTAAGCCTGGTCCATAGTGAGGAGTAGGATTGGGTTAGTTGTAGGGTTAGGGAATTAGGGAAGTAATAGAAAGAGAGAAGTAAAGACACCCTGTGGTTAAGATGATCATCACCTGGGATGGTTGTGTGGATGAAGGGAGCAGAAAAGTAGAGAGTGAAAGGAAGCGTCTAAGAAGAACTTCATCATTGGCAGTGGAATACTTTTATCAGGCGGGTTGAGGAAAGGTAAGCATGGCCAGGAACTTTGTTAGAGTCTCTAAGGGTCTCTGGTGAACAGACAAGTGACAGATAGGTCAACAAGGCTGGAGACACACTCAGTAAGGTGGCAGGCACATCATTACATTGTTCCCGAAAAGTGGTCTGAAGGATAGTAGTCACTCTAAGAGCTCAGCTAAAGTGTTGCTATATTTAAAACGGTTGTAGGTTTCTAACTTGTTCTATAATATACCAACTGGCCGCTGGAAAATGTATATTGAAGACATGTCACTGTATTGTAACCAAGAGAAAGACATCTGCATCTCCTGCTGTTCTTTGTGTACAAGTCAAACTGTCAGTAAAGAGGATTTTGTTTTTATGGACTGGTGTGGCTTTCTGTTCGTGGGGGTCACGTGGGATCGGAGCCGTACAATGCGTGGCAGACCAGAAGAGCTGGGAGGTGTCCATTATGGTAGCATGTCGACACACACACCAAAGCAAGACCTCATTTTTCTGTAGAAGGCCAGGGCGTTGGATACGAGTACCTCACCCGCGGCTACCAACCTGTACCCCTTTGCACTTTGACCTTGACCACCTTGGAATTGGCTGAGATTCCTCAGAAATGCTGCCTGGAGCTGGTGTTTATCTTTGCATCATGTTTCCAGCAGGTCATAACAGCCCAAGAGTGCTCTAATAAGTACCAAAGACAGTTGTTGTTACGGGACAGGGTGGTGGAACCTCTGTGCTTCGGTGCAAGGAGGGACCAGAGGGGCATGACTAAGTGCCTACTCGGCCTGACCCAGGTCACACGGCGGCATAGTTGACTCCGTCAACCAGGGAGGGACCAGGCAGGTGAACCAGGTGCCACTCTGGGACCGACCTTGAATGAGAGGAGGTGACTCCCACGGGTCAAATGGCAGGAACTGACCGGTACAGCAGATGAGCACGGCAGGCAGGCTGACGGGTGGTCCGGGTAGACAAGCAGGCTGGTTCGGCTGATAGCCAGACGAGTGCTCTGGGTAGGCAGGCTGACGGGCACAACGGGTAACTGGCAGGTGCTCCAGGTAGGCAGGCTGGCGGGCACAGCAGGTAACTGGCAGACTGGCGGGCAGAACTATTAGACAGACTGGCGGGCTGGACTGTGGACAGACCGGCGGGCTGGACTGTTAAACAAACTGGCGGGCAGGACTGAGAGGCAGCAGGACCTGAGGGCTGAAGCAAGTGTTAGCACACGGAACAACAACCTTGCACAGGCACCTCCATTTTGGAGGAGGTGCCTTATATATGTGAAGTCCTCCGGCCATTGGCCGGGGACTCTTTAGGATGGCGCACACGGCCCCTTTAAGAGGGAGGGAGCACGCAAGCCCTAAGCACAGTGCCCGGGAAGCTGTGCCCAGGAAGCTGTGCACGGTGCGCGCCACAGCAGCAGGGAAGCCGGAAGACGCCGGACAAGGAACGGGGCGGTGAGGGGAATTAAGTCTCTGCCCGGCAGGAGGCAGAGACGCCGATGCTACAGTTGTCATGAAGGGGTTGAATAATTCTGAGACTACAGTAGTTATTAAAAGTGTTATTTTGAGATGAAATGGCAGAAAGTTTGTAAATTTTGCTAATAAACCTAATTTGAAATTAAGGCTGAATAAAATTGATTGTAATTGGACTTGTTAAAAGGTTATGTCATATTTTACTAATCTCATTTCTCTATCTTCTGTGATATTGAAAAGACATGTTTAACTATGGAAGACATATTTAACATGATGATGGATAGAATTTCATTATCCTACTGTATGTTGTAAAGCCAGCATATTATATAATCTAGCCTCGTATATCGTTGAAGATCATAACTCCGCTGGTAATAGAGAATTGTTGTGAGGTTACTATTAGGGTTTTTTGTCAGGGATAGCAACTAGATATGAAATAACTATGTGTAGAAAATACTGTATATCTCTATATTTATGACTAAAGTCCCCACCTTCTCCTGCTCCTCATGATGGTGACTGGCATGAATGAGCATAACTTCCAATTCTCACCATACACTCGACACCCATGATTGCATGATTGCAATGAGAAGTTTCCAAATGATATTGCACAGTCACATTAACCCCAATCCCTTTCCTCCCTGCCACAGTCAATGACAACCAGCGTGCCCCCTCACAGATAGTGTTTGGTTAGACTACCTAAGTTTAAAATATAAAAAAAGTAAAGAGTAAAAAAAAATGCCATAGTCACTTCCGCATTACACAACTGTGCTCCTCCAGTGAGTTATAGGTGATCAGCTGAGTGTCCACTCATTCTTCTTTCTCTCCCAGTACTGAGACCTCAGCATCATCATGTCCTATCAGTTGGGGGTTGTCTGTTCCCATGGTACAGACTCCAGCTCATGTTGGGGACTTGCCTGCTTTTCTTGGAGTTCTAACCCTCTGATCTCTTATAAGTCTTCATTAAATTATTGTACGTTGTGCCCCCCCACCCAAGAAGATTTCAAGGTATAAAAGTGGGGATGCTCTCCACCAAACTGCATTAGCCCTGTTGGGGATGGGGCTTGTTAAAAGCAGGGGTCATGATATCTATGTACAGGATCATATTAAAATACCATTATTTCATCTATACATATAAGCCTAACCATAATAATGATGCAGAGCAAGGGGCACATAATGTAAATTGTTACATACCTGAAGTCCAAAACACCTGCACAGAAAATTACAGAGGAACAGCAACACCACATTCATCATTACTGGCAATGGCTCTTCTTTGTAAAGAATGAAGAAGAAAATGGCAGCAAAGATCATAAAAAATGTGTTCCTGGAGCTGACACTTGCATGGAATGCCTTAAGGTATTCTCCATTATACCTTTAACAATAGAATATTATATTATTTTATTTTCATTATGTTTTATTTCCACAAAGTCTCTAGTTCTTACTACTTTTATCAACCCTATAAGTATTGTACTCTGCAAAAGTTTTTGGCAGGTGTGAGAGAAAATGCTGAAAAGTAAGAATGCTTTCAAAAATAGAAGTGTTAGTGGTTTATTTTAATCCATTAATAAAATGCAAAGTGAGTGAGCAAAAAGAAATTTAAATCAAATCAATATTTGGTGTGACCAGCCTTTACCTTCAAAACGGCATCAATTCTTTTAGGTTCATGTGCACTCAGTTTTTGAAAGAACTTAGCAGGGAGGTTGTTCTAAATATCTTGGAGAACTAAGCACAGATCTTCTGGGGATGTAGGCTTGTGCAAACCCCTCTGTTTCTTCATGTAATTCTAAACAGACTTGATGATCCTGATGTAGGGATGTGGACTGTTTTACCCTGTTCCTGCCCCTTAAGACAACAACCGCATTGTGTGTATATCATCATGCGAGTTTATAAGTAAAAAGTGATGTGCGTGTTATGTAATGTATTATGGTAATGTACGGTATGTGGGTCATGTAAGGTGTTAATGTATAATGTGAGTAGGGTATAGTACAGGATAAGCATTGGATTAGCTTAGGATAGCATAAGTATGGTGTACACAGTGAGTGGTTTAGCAGCAGTATAGGACATAGGATAAGAATAATAAGTTCAGTTTATGAGATAGGAAATAGTTAATGATAGAACTAGCCGAGTGGGTGGGAAATAATGTTAATAAAATAATGGCGTGCGGCGGCTCCTGAGGACAGAAGCCTGGAGGCTGCGGAGGCCTGATGCCTCCAAGTGAGTGTGATGCATCCGACACCCTACAGCACACTGGGACTGGGACACAGTTTGTCTGTAAAGTGCCAGAGCGTAACCGGACAGCAGCTCGGTCATGACCGCCGCTCTGCCGCACTTTACACTGATATCAGGGCTCTGTGGGGGCCATATCATCACTTACAAGATCCCTTGTTTTTATTTGATATTGGCTGCATGTTTGGGGTCACTGCCCTGATGAAGAATAAATTTAGGGCCAATGAGACACCTCCCTTTTGGTATTGCATGATAGAAAAGTTTCTCCCGGTATTTTTCAGCATTGAGGACACCAGAAAATGGCCAACGTTGAATATCCTAGACAAAGTGGTCAACTAAGGAAACTTGCAGCAGATGAAAGTCACATCGCTTACTTTTCTTCCAAGATTTGAAGACAAAGTGTAGTCACACCATATATTGATTATATTAATTTGATTTATATTTCTCTTTTGTTCATTCACTTTGCATTTTGGTAATTTTAATTTTGTTAATTGATGAAAATAAACTATGAGCATTACTGCTTTTTGAAAGCATTCTTACTTTATATGATTTTTGTCTACACCTGCCTAAAACTTTTGCACAGTACTGTATATTGATATAAGCAGAAAATAAATAACTACAATGAGATAAGGTGAACAAACACATTCATTATAAGGCTACGTTCCCACCATCCGGAGCCTGAAAAGAAGCTTCCGCTCAATATGCTAATGAGAGGCACCGATTTTTTTATTTCACATGCGGACATTCCTCATAGAGATTAGGTCTATGGGGAAAGCCCGCATGCGGACCCGCCGAAGAAATGGACATGCTGCGTTCCGGAAAGATGTGCCGCATGTCAGTTTCCGTGGGTGATCCACAGACGCATAGTGAACATGGGATTTCTACAAATCCCATCCACTATGCTGTAACATCTGGCCGCTGCGGTTTGCACGCGGCGCATGTGCGCTGCATCCAATGCGCAGCGATTACTGATCGAGGGCACATACCCTAACAAATATGTCACCAGGATTTAGCTACCCCACAATAATCAATGGGGTTCTTGGCTTCTGTTTGCATCAGTCATACAACAGATCCATTTTTTACATTAATTCTGTTTACTGGTTCTTAAAATTGTAACAAACAAAATTTCAAATTGCAGGTGTGAACGTAGCCTAAACCAATGCTGCAGTTCATTCAACCTAGAAATTTAAGA
Organism: Phyllobates terribilis; assembly: GCF_046119375.1. Taxonomy (NCBI): domain Eukaryota; kingdom Metazoa; phylum Chordata; class Amphibia; order Anura; family Dendrobatidae; genus Phyllobates; species Phyllobates terribilis. Next base: position 73,260,214 of record NW_027362770.1, on the reverse strand, counting down.
ATATACTAGCATCTTGGAGTTACCATTTATGTTTTTAGAGGGGTATATCTCTAAAAAAGCTGATTGTATGTCAGTTTATATATGGATACACCCCCAAATCATAACATGCAATAGACAAGCTGAATAACACAGAGTTCTAAGAAAAGTGACCCCCAGAATTTATACATAATGTGGAATACAATCATTTACTACATCAGACATGTCAGAAGAGCCCACAGGTACTTTTACAGTTAAAATCTCATTAAATTGCATTTTATAAGCAGGTCTTCTAATATGTCCACTGACTTGTAAGTGGATGCCTTTGCAGATGATCAGAAATTTGTAAAAGTCTGTAACTTAGAGTATAACACTAGGCCTCCGCACCAAAACAAAAAAAGTACAGAACATGTGAAATAACAATTATTGCACACTGTCCTTCTATGTAATAGAATAGTAACAACACACGATATGGCCAAAAGTATGTGGACGCCCCTCCGCATCATTGAGAACAGCTGTGTAAGCCACATGTTATGACAAACTGAAAGTTATATTTTATTTGAGCTCGAAGCCTTGGAATTTGTTCTAGTTCTGGTTACTGATAGCTGTGGTGAATGGCTATACTAGTGAAGCAGGAGCAACAGAAGTGGTGCAGAAAATCTACTTCAATTATGTAAAATTAGGCCCACAGTCCCCATAGACAAACATGGTAGCAGAATGAGTTGTACAGAAGAGCAAAGTAACTTTAAACATGACACTGTCCTAGAATGTCACCTTTACCAGTTAGCAACATTTCTGATTTGCTCAATCTGCCCTAGCTAGCAATAAATTATTTTATTATAATTGGTATCTGTCTAGGAATAAAGCAACTCAGCACATAGCAGTTGATCATGCAAACTCACATAGCGGAGTCGCTGACTTCTGTAGTACATAAAAATTGCCAGAGCTGTTTGCATTGTACATGACAGCTCCATTGAATTGTTTTCTGTATTCACACAATGGCACCCAAGTGTAAGGTCACCATGCACAATGCAATCGCTTGCACTTCTTTCAACTTTGTTGAAGGATTGTTCATGTTCTAAGTAAGACACTGGCCTGTGTATAAAGCAAGGTCCACAAAGACATGGATTGATAACATTTGTGTAAAGAAGCCCACACACAGTGTTTATATTAAACCCCACTAAACAGCTTTGAACTTGATTGGAACACAGATTGTTGGATGGACTTTCTAAGCCAATATCAGAGTCTGAACCCACAAATGCTCTTCTGGATGAATGGGCACTAATTCTTCCATACACACTTAAAAGTCTTCTCAGAAAAGCTGAGGCTGTAATAGCTACAAATGGTTGGCTATCTCCTTAATAACATGTATGTGTAGTTTCAAGTGTTCACATACTTTTGGCTATATAATGCAAGTTCACAATGTGTGAGAAGCTACTATAAGCCACAGTGGTACATTGAGTGCCATTGGGATCCATCAGTGATGGATCTGATAAAGTGCATCACAATGCAGATATGAATGGAGTATAACAAGACAGTTTATACAATATGAGAAATATTAAAATTTGAGAGACCTCATTGGTTGATACCTTTTAATGGCTAACTGAAAAGATGGTAACAAATAGCAAACTTTCGAGACTACTCAGGTCTTTTCATCAGGCTAGTATAACAGAAAATCTGAAGAGTCACATCCTGCTCTGATGAAGAGGCCTGAGTAGTCTCGAAAGCCTGCTACCATCTTTTCAGTTAGCCATTAAAAGGTATCAACCACTAAGGACTCTCAAATCTAAATATTATTCATCCACTGGCTAACACGGTACAAAGATATATTTTTCCTGTGTAATATGAGGTTACGTTTAACAGAAATATACTGCTTTAGCTATACTATTTACTAAAATCTAATTTTTTTCTATAATTACCTGGTGTGAACATGAGCAATTTCTTCATAAAATTCAAATAATTCGACCATGCAGTGCCAACCTTGTGAAATTAAACAATTAACAGCAATGGCAAAGGCAATCTGACTCCTTGTGCAATTTACTATTCCAAGTAGGTGGAGTAACAGAGTACATACAAGAATAAAAAAATAGGTGACTTTAGCAGCTCGGTTTCCTCTTGGTTTCGGAATAATTGAGCTATTCCTTATTATAGATGTCATCTGAGATATAAAATAAAATATAAAAATTTGACATCTTTAGACAAAAACACATAATATTTATTCCTGAAGTAATGCAACTACCATAATTTACAGGGTTTTACGAAAACTTTATTACTTAGACCATTCAAAGCAATCTAGATTAAAAATAGATGTTGTGCGACAAAAATGAAAAAAGTATGCTGCATCCTGTTAAAGGGAATGTGTTGCCAGAAAATGAGCTGTTTAAATGGAACCTGTCAAGTAAAATAACGCTTTTAAACTGCAGATATGGCATTAATCTGCAGGTTAATAGCATTCTGACACTGTGCGGTACCAGCACTGAGAGCCCCGCGGCCGGGAGCAGACAAATTTTATTCTCTCAGGCAGCATTCAGCTTCCAGTCATAGAGGTGGCACCAGCATGGGTTAAGTCACTGATTTGCGTATAGAGAGTGATGGCTTTAAATGCACCACAGGCACTGACTGACAGCCAGCTCTAATGATGAGCTCTAATGCTGAGCCAGCTGTCAGTCAGTCCAGTCATAGAGGTGGCACCAGCATGGGTTAAGTCATTGATTTGCGTACAGAGAGTGGTGGCTTTAAATGCACCACAGACACTGACTGACAGCCAGCTCTAATGATGAGCTCTAATGCTGAGCCAGCTGTCAGTCAGCCCCAAGAAGAGCGATGTAATGACATCTGTTACACACACGCCGCTAGGTTTAGATAAGGCGAGACGTGTTTCATGAATTCGTTGAAATCCTGGAGGAACCATTACTCAGGGTGACCATAAGCTGCAGCTTTTCTCAGGCACACAATAGATTCAGTTACTGACCAGACACATCTGACAAGAGTCCTTTTCAACAGTTTAACAGTGGAATTTAATATGAAGCACGGGCAATGCAATTCAGGGATATTACAGCAACAATCTTCATTACAGTACAGTCTCATAAAGCAGGCATAGTAACGTCAGTCTCTTCAGTAGCATAATTCAGAGCAGATTAGATCTCTTGGTACACTTCTATGCATAAACACCAGGCTTTTCCTTCAGAAGGACTCACTAGTACACGGCCTTCTTTATCCTGCATGGAGATGGAGGGGGGAGGGTTTGATGAGGGAGATAATCCCTGTGACATAATTCCTTCCAGTCCTTATCTTCCTGCCCGATAATACTCTGCACTTTTAGTTCTCCTGATCTGAATCCTGTTCAGTTGTCTTTTGTCAGACACAGATAACACACCACCTTTCTCTTTGGCTCCAGCCAGACAGTAAACAACTGCCCCACAATCCCTCCTGTGACTGTGTTAACCCCTCTAGTTGCTGGATGCTTCTGAAGCACAACACTTCCTGTCTCTTATGACTGTTAACTCTTATAGTTGCTGGATGCTTTTGAAGCAACAGCACCACTTCTGCATGTCACACTCTTCCCTCCTTTTTGAATGTCATCCTCAACATTCGCCTTAATTGGTCAATCTGACCAAATCTGAAACAGTGGTGAAAGTTGAGTAACTTTATATACAAAAGGGCATTGTCAAATTGGCATAGCATTTATAAACATTGATAACAACCTATTCTATGACCTTTTTCTTGTAGTATTTCTGTAAGAAACCAGTTCGCTCTCTCACTAGGCCTTAACAGTTCTTTGTTTCTACAAAGTCTTTTAAGGAAAATCAAAGCATGAAAACAAGTCTTTCCACCAGGCAACATCTTCCATACTGCCTCTCGGCAGTGAATACCATCCAAGTGGGCTTACCTGGTCCACAAAAAGAGATACCTGTTTCCAGTCGACAGTCCTCGGCACTTGACTCGTTTCACCAAGTGTCTCATACATCAGAATAACGAGCCTCCTCAATTCTCGAGTCGACATCCTCCTGGTGGGTTGTTCCTCAGAGACCACGGGTTCTTTGGTCACAGGAGTTTCTTCCGCCACATTCATTTCCTGTGCTTCCTCAGATGCTCTTGGAGCTGCCTCTGTAAGTTCCTGTAATTCTCCTGAGTCACCTGTTTCAGCACGATCTGGTAATTCCACTCCTCCTGAGTATCGATTGGTCTCTTCAGGGGCCGGTGTTTGATCATCAGATCTGAATTGGACTTCATCTCTACTCCTTGGTACAGACTCTGGAGCCTCGGGACTTAGTTCACTCTTCTGTGGATGGTACATCCCTCTCCTTGCCGGTCCAAGAAATAGAACGATGTGCTTTTCTCCATCGGAACTTTCAAGGTCGCTATCCACCTCCGGAGCTTCAGTCTGTGGTAGTCCCTTAGTCGATCTCGGACGATGTCGGTCTACTTCTGAGAAATCTTGTTGTGGTGGGAGATAATCACAGGGTAGTAGCAAATTCTGATGGACTATTCTGGTTTTCTTGTCTCCCGTTTCCAATCGGATTTCATACACTGGACTGTCATCGGCTTTCCTCCTTACGACTACATACACCTTATCTTCCCAGTATGAAGAAGTTTTCCTGGGCCAAATTTCTCAAGTAGGTGCTTGACTAGCAACCGACTTCCCGGTGCCAATTCTGCTCCATAACATTTTCGATCATAGTACTCCTTACCCTTGCTCTGTCCTTGCGTAACCACTTTGGACGCTATGTATACCTCTGCCATCCATTCCTTCCATTTCCGAACATACTTCAGATAAATTCTGTAAGTCTCTGACACCGGAGTATCGAACATGATGTTGATTGGCAGTCTTGGCGATCGTTCATACAATAGGAAGAAGGGTGAGTAACCCGTTGCATCGCTCTTTGTATAGTTATAGGCATGTACCACTTTTGACAGAGAACTCTTCCAGTCTTTCTTCTCGTCAGCAGTGCGCAACATCGACAATAATGTCCGGTTAAAATATTCCACTTGTCTATTATCCTTTGGGTGATAGGGTGTTGTGTGGGATCTCTGAATTCTACAGTACTTTCCTAGCTTGGCAAAGAGCTGATTCTCAAATTCTCTACCTTGGTCGTGGTGTAACCTCGTAGGGAACCCAAACCTCAAAAGTAAAATCATTAAAGATCTTTTCTGCCACTGTTTGACCTGCTTTATTGGTGGTGGCATATGCTTGAGCAAATTGAGTAAAATGGTCCATCACTACCAATATGTATTCGTAACCACCCTTGCACGTCTCAAGATGTAGAAAGTCTATTGAGACCATCTCAAATGGATACGTAATATGGATGTTGCCCATAGGTGCCCGGGTTGATGTGTTGGGATGTTTATCTTTCAGACACCCACACTCCCTGGTCATGTACCTCTCAATATCTCTCTGCATGTATCGCCAGAAGAAATGTTCACGGATCAAGTTGGTTGTCCTTTCCACTCCCAGGTGTCCCATGTTTTCATGGAGTTCTTTGAAGACCAACCTACGGAATACTCTGGGTAGTACCAACTGCCGGTTTTGTCCTCCTTTACGATGCAGGATACCGTCTTCACTGAGGTAGAGCTTTGTCCATTCTTTAACTAAAACAGATACTGCTGGTGACTCATTGTCTCTCCCGTTTACTTGGAAACCGATTTTGGTCCACATAAAGTAGTATTCTACCAATTATCTGATCTTCCCGTTGAGCTCTATGGATTTTTCCTTTTGGTAGTTGTTGAATGGACAGGGGGTGATCTTGTTCTCGCTTTTATGGTGGTTTCCACGGTCAACGGACACCACAATGGTGTGTCTTCCTCTTAATAAGCTTGTACTGCTTGGGTAGTGCTCTCAATTGCTTCCAGACTGACTTCCTCCGAGCATTCTTGCATGAAATCCTCAGGCTCTTGTGGCATTCTCGGCAATCCGTCAGCATCCGCATTGTACTTTCCTGGCCTGTACTTGATGCTGAAATTGAAGTCAGCTAGTTCAGCGACCCATCTCTGATCCGTTGCATTCAGTTTGGCTGCAGTGAGGACATAGGTCAACGGGTTGTTGTCAGTGTATACCTCAAACTCTTTGCTGCAGTACAGATAATCTCTAAATCGTTCACAGATAGCCCATTTCAATGCCAGGAACTCCAATCTTCCGGAATGTAGATGGTAATTCTTCTCAGTGTCTGTCAGCATTCTAGAACAGTAACCAATGACTCTCAATTTTCCATCTTGATGCTGATACAGGGCAGCTCCCAGTCCAACTTGAGAAGCGTCACAATGAAGAACAAATGGTAAACTGAAATCCAGATATCCAAAGATGGGTGGTTTTACCAGGTCATCTACTTGTTCTTCCAATACCTCCTGGTGATCTGCTGTCCAGAGAATGGGCTGATGGGACGAAAAGGCATTGTTTCTTTTAAACCCGGTCATACCCGCGTTCTTCTTTTTCTCCGTGGGTATACCCAAGAGGGGGTATAGTGGGGCGGCAATCCTGGAGAACTTCCAAACGCAAGTACAATAGTAAGAGAGGAATCCTAATATCTGCCTCAACTCCCCGACAATAGAGGGCCGCTTGTATATTAAGGCCAGTACCGGAGCGATTTCTGATGGGTCCATGGTATATCCTTCTCCGGACACAATTTTCCCTAGAAATCGGACTTGCCTTTTGAACAGTTCATACTTCTTTGGGGTCAACTTAACTCCGTGTTGTTGATACCGCTGTAATACGGTCCTCACGTGTTCAACATGCTTCCGGAAGGTTTTGCTGTGTACCACATTGTCATCCAAGTACAGCTGGCAGATATCATTCCTCAATACTTCTAAACATGTCTCCATGCTCCTCTGGAATTCTGCTGGAGCTGAACTAAGCCCAAATGGTATGTGGACCACTCGAATAACCCCCACGGTGTGATGAATTCTGTCAAAGGTCTACTGGACTCTTCAACAAATCCTTTATGGTACGCTTTACCCTGATCAAGAACAGAGAACCAGGTACCTCCTGATAGGCTATCCAGCATATCTTGAATCTTTGGTATCGGGTGCCGATCAGGTACTGACTTTCGGTTTAGTTCCCGGTAATCACAGCAGAGTCTCAACATACCGTCCTTCTTCCTATCACAAACAATAGGAGAGGAATAAGACGACTTCAACTTTGGGACCCAACCTCTGTTGATTAGGTTGTGTAAATACTCTCTCACTTCACGGTGTAATGGTTTCGGCACAGACATATAACTTCTGGTTACTGGAGTTGTGTCTTTCAAATTGATTTTCAACTGCAACGATGGGACACAGCCTATAGCAGAGTCATCTTTAGGGAATGCATGACACTCTTCTTTCAGCATCTGTTTTGCTATCGCTATATCTTCAGCACACAAGTGTTCCAGGAGTACTGGGGGATCCCATGACTCTGAGGTAGGACGTGCAATTTCCTCCCCTGGGCAACTCCTGTTCCTTGGTGGGGAGACTGAATTCACGGTAGACCCCTGGGCGGGTCTCACACTGGAAGGATATACCATTTTAATGGTTTCAATGTGACCTAACACAGTCTTTGGATTCAGTCTAATTTCGTTTTTCGTAGTATTCATCACCGGTACTGTCACTCGAGCAAACCGACCAATAGGAATCGTAAGCACAGTCTTACCTTGAACTATGCCTCCGGAAGTTCTGAAGAGTCTTTAGACACGAACAGTCTTTTCTGGACTTTTCTTCCTGGTTCTACCCAGACTCCACACCTCACCACCACCATTTGGTTTGCAGGGATGATGGTTGGGCACCAGAACTATGCCTCCGGAAGTTCTGAAGAGTCTTTAGACACGAACAGTCTTTTCTGGACTTTTCTTCCTGGTTCTACCCAGACTCCACACCTCACCACCACCATTTGGTTTGCAGGGATGATGGTTGGGCACCAGACTACCTTGACTTCTTTTAGGTCCATTGTATTCTGTGCTTTCTTTACTCTATGAATCACATTTTCCGCCACGGCATTGGGTATGGCAAGCGATGTGGCAAATGCATCCACCACCAGCGTCCCTGACTTGTGTTTCGTGATGACCTCTCTGATTACATTATAATCAAGGATAGGATCCTCTGCCACGTTCTGATCACTGGTCATGAGAAAAGGAACCAAAAGCTCAATGGTGTTGCTGTTCTTCGAGGCTCTTAGCTGGAAAGTCACTTTCACCCAGCCTATGAAAGGGATTTCGGTCTGTTTGACGGCTTTGCCGTGGAGTTACACTGGTCCTAAGAGTTCTTTTAGCGACCGAAGGCAGGTATGTGGCAGGTAGCGCCTTCTCGGGTCTTCATTTAAAAGGCTCACTTGGACTCCTGTGTCCCACAGTGCTTTTACCAAGAGTCCATCTAGCTGGCACTGTATAAAGCATCTTTCACCAATTAGGCTGATGAGGCTATCTTTACTGATCGAGGAATCCTCCTCCTCCCAGGAGTACATCATTTGATCTCTGCACTGGGCATTAAGTAACTGATGCCCCTGTCTCTCTTGCAGCTGTTGTAGACAGGAACACACTTGGTGATAGTACTGATGCAGCCGTTTTATCTCATGTGCCGTTCTGGGGTTTGGTGAGATTTGGATTTGCTTCTGGGGCCTCCTCCGTGTCATGGTTACCAGTCGCCCCGGACTGACAACCTCCTGTCTTTTAACCCCAAATGACCGTGACCATTGGCATTCCTTGGCATAATGTCCTTCCTCACCACATCTTAGACAGTGGACACATATCGTACTCTGATTTGATGAACGGCACGCTTCATAAGCTGGGTATCTTCTGTTTTGGAACTCAGTCCTGGGTCTGAGGGATACAGGTTCTGGCCTGGAACGAATCAACTTTTTCACCTCAATCAATTCGTCTCGCAGTTCTCCCATTACTTCCTCCCAGTCAGTGCTGGCGGTCCTCTCTTTTGTTGGTGCTTTAAGGTTCCCTCTCGGAGGTGGCACTGGAGGGTCTCCATGATTATCTTGGGACTGGCCACCAGGGGTCTCCAACTTCAGCTGACTCATTTTGGTGATTTTAGGAGCAGAGCCTTTCTTTAACTTCTGCTCGCTCTCTGACTCCAAACTAGCTGCCTCATTCATTTTTTCAATTAGGACTTCATCCAGAATGCCAGGATCTTCTAGGTACTGTTTCAGCTGCAACTTGATGTCTTTGCTGATTAACCCCGTTCCCAATGATCTCAAAAACTTCTTCTGGACTTGTCCTGCATCAAACCTCTCCTCCGCTTCTACATCTCTGGATGCAAACAACAGTCTATCCTTCAGTTCAATTGCTCTGAACAAGAACCTTTGGGGTGATTCATTATTTTTCTGTGAGAAGTTAATGAGTCGGTGGAACAATTCTGAAGTACTCTCTTTTTATAGTGCTCTTTTAAAATCATCTTCAGCTGTTGCAAAGTCAATTAACTCTTCATTTCTAGCATACTACGGAGGTTCAATCCTGGGTTGATCATTTTCACCACCCCCTCAACGATCTTATCTGGCTGGTTGCCTTTCTGTAAGCCTGCATCGATCTGGTGCAACAAGTTCATATAAGACAGTTTCTCTTTCTGTTCACACTCTCCAATCTGTCCCAGGATCTTGAATTCTTTCCTTATGGTGATTTGTGATGTTAGAGAGGACTGTCTCCCTAATTTATATAACCCAAGCAGGATAAAGGTTCTGTCTGAGTCTGTCACCCGTTCAGAGGTTTTGGTCGATTCCTGCAGGGCTGTTGTTAGGGCTTTGAGTTGTTCATTCAATTCCTGAAGTTCAGTCTGCGGACGGAGATTCCCGCTTTTGGTAATTGGTGCCGCCGCTCCATCCTCCAACTTCAACCTGGTTAGAAACTGTGTTAGCTCCTGGAGGAATGTCCCCATGATGTCTTCAGCTTCTTTCTCCCCCAGCTCATCCATTTTTGCATTAATGGCAGCTATCAGTTGCCTGCGGTTGTGTGCTTTAGAAATCTGTTCTTCTGACATCTTTATATGTTCTGCTACTGTTCTCAATTCTTCACAGGTTAACTGAAGAAACAGCTCACTAATTCTGTCCATTTGTATTTCCACATCCATTGCTGCTAGTGAGTTTTCTTTAGGGCTGGTCCCCTTTAACTGGTGTAGCAGAGTTGAATTGAGGTGCTGTGCTGCTGTGTTTTTCCAGACACTTTTCCTCTTCTCCCTCTACAAGCTAATTCCCGCTCAGGACTCCCTGTACGGGCCACCAATGTTACACGCACACCGCTAGGTTCAGATAGGGCGAGATGGGTTTCATGAATTTGTTGGAATTCTAGGGGAACCATTACTCAGGGTGACCATAGGTGGCAGCTTTTCTCAGGCACATTATAGATTCAGTTACTGACCAGACACATCTGACAAGAGTCTTTTTCAACAGTTTAACAGTGGAATTTAATCTGAAGCACGGCCAGTGCAATTCAGGGATATTACAACAACAATCTTCATTACAGTACAGTCTCATAAATCAGGCACAGTAACGGCAGTCTCTTCAGTAGCACAATTCAGCACAGATTAGATCTCTTGGCAGCACACTTCTATGCATAAACAGCAGGCTTTTCCTTCACAAGGACTCACTAGTACACAGCCTTTTTTATCCTGCATGGAGATGGAGGGGGGAGGGTTTGATGAGGGAGATAATCCCTGTGACACAATTCCTTCCAGTCCTTATCTTCCTGCCCGATAATACTCTGCACTTTTAGTTCAGGGAGTTTATCTGACCTGTGTTTAGTTTCTCTCCTGATCTGAATCCTGTTCCGTTGCTTTTTGTCAGATACAGATAACACACCACCTTTCTCTTCGGCTCCAGCCAGACAGTAAACAACTGCCCCACAATCCCTTCTGTGACTGTATTAACCCCTCTAGTTGCTGGATGCTTCTGAAGCACAACATTTCCTGTCTCTTGTGACTGTGTTAACTCTTATAGTTGCTGGATGCTTTTGAAGCAACAGCACTACTTCTGCATGTCACACATCATTGACATTTTGTACATACCCCAGAATGATGACCTCACCGCATCAGTCCACCCGCGCTTTACCGCTGGTTGCCAGTGGACTCGCTGGGGTTAGGTAAGTATATGATTTTTTTTGTTTAATATAACTTAGAGGGAGACTGTGCAGGCCATCACACTGCATGGGGGCCATCATACAATGTGTGGGCTACTGTGGGGGCTATCATACAGTGTGAGTGCTACTGTGTGGGCCATAATACAGTGAGGGGTTAGTGTGGAGGCTAACGTAAGGGCCATCATACAGCGTAGGAGAAATAATGCAACATGTGGGTCATCACACAGAGTGGGGGCCTTCATACATTGGCTGGATTGCTGTGGGTCCATTGTACAGTGGTTCGGGCCATTATACAGTGTGGGGATTACTTTGTAGGCCACAATCCAATGTGGGGGGTATTATAAATGTGGGCTCTACTGTGGGGGCCATCATACAGTATGGGGACTATTGTGGAGGCATCATACAGGGTAGGGATAACTATGGAGGCATCATACAATGTGAGTGTCATCATTCAGTGTGGGAACTACTGTGGGGGAAATCATAGAGCATGAGGCTTACTGTGAAGACTGTCATACAGTGTAGGAGCTATTACACAGTGTGGGTCTATCACTCAATATGGGGTCTACTGTGGGAGCCATTACACAGTGCAGTGGCCATTGGACAGTGTTGGGGCAACTGAAGGTGCATTCCAACAATATGGGGACTACTGTAGGCCCATCATACTGTGTGTAGAATACTGTGGTTTCATCATAGAGTGGGGAGCATTATAATGTGTATATAGGGGGGCCGTGGGAGCATCATACTGTGCATAGGAGAGCTGTGGGCCCATCATGCTTTGTATAGGGGAGCTGAGGGCACGTTAGAGAGTGGTGCTAGAAGCTAAGAGGTGGCGCTCTAGTCACTTACTGCTTCTATATTTACCCTCTAATGATGTCTTCCTTCTGTTAGAATCTGCGGTGGAGATAGAATCAGAGTAACAGCAGTGAACTTACAACTTCCAGAGCATCCATCACCCAGGATGCAGGACGTCTTCAGAGGTGGTGACAATGCAAGAAACAAAGTTGAGACTCCTCTCAAACGAAACGTCATGGGAAGTACAGTAAAAAAAACAAATTTAGGGATTATCTTGATAAAAAAAAGTATAGGGTATTGTATAATAGAGCAAATTACAAAAGTGGTTAGGGTGGAAGGATGGATATGTAGAAAAAACATTTTAGGTGCTGGACCACCCCACTATGCCAATATGTCTATCAGAATCCGGTTTGCTTCTATGCCATTTTTTTCACTTTGTGAATATACCAGAGTGATTAAAGACATAGAGTACAGTCTTATGATGTCTTATTTCCTTAGTTTATGTGCACACGGTTAGTTTATGTGCACACGGATTGGACGCAGTGCGCTTGCGCTGCATGCAAACTGAAGCGTTCTACATTACAAGCAAAGTGGATGGGATATTAAGAAATCCCTTGCCCACTATGCGTCCCCGTCCACCTGCGGTCACCCGCGGACACGGATGTGGCGCGTTTTTCCAGATTGCAGCATGTAAATTTCTCTTGCGGAGTCGCTAGTGCCCGCAAGAGAAATTAGATCAGTGCAATGTATTGTTTACGGTGAATCCGCATGGATCAATGAACACATGCGGATTCACTTGCATGCAGCGCTTTGGACGCAGCTTGAAGTATGCTGTGTTCAAAGCGCTGACCGTGTGCACAAAGCCTAACAGTTCAGAAGAATAGTGACATATTATTTTATACAAATGTCTCAATTACCTATCAGATACAAAGACAAGCAAAAATATTCACAGGACCCTGGTTCAGTGGCTAAATCAGTCATCTGTGGCAGCTGAACAAGACCCCTGCGATCCTCCTCCTACCTGATATTCTCAGCACCTCTTTTGATTAATAGGCCCAGTGCAACATCATCTTTGTTGTATGACACACGCATGATGTTGCGTCAGGTCTTCTAATTGGAAGAAGTGTCGGTGATGACTGCAGGTAGGAGGGGATTTGCAGGGCTCTGGTCCAGAGGCCATAAACTATCAACATGGCTGATGGACCAGGGTTTTGTGAAGCTATTTTGCTCATCTCTACTTACATGGCTTAGGTAGTACATGTACGAGGATGTACAACTCACAATACATCTGACGCACCCCTGGGCCTTCTGTGTCGTGCGGCATAGCGCGCACGGGGGCTTACCCGGAGCCGGATCAGATGGGGGTAGTAGTCTCGTGGCGGTGACCCGGTCCGTGCCCAGGGAGTCAAACTAAGCGGCGAGTCTATTAGCAGTAGATGTTAGAATGTGTGTCGACTACGCCACCCGTTGATTTGCGGTCACAAGGCCGCCGCTGCAAAACAGTCCGCTGAGGCCGGTGGTATGGGTGCAGCAGGGATGGTATAACCCCCAACGGGAGGGGTATGGCCTCAGGGCAGCAGGAGTAGATGATGGAGGCTGTGATGGTGCGGTAAGGAGGCACAGAGACGTGGGATGCAGTTTCAGGGTTTTTACTCACTGATGTTGCTTTAGTCACTCTGGCCTTGAGTGACCACCCGAGCCGTGCTGCGTCCACCAGGTGCGGGGCTCGGCTAACCCCCAGGCAGTTCCGGAGCGTGGTCCTGAGCTCCCCTCTCTCTCTCTCTCTTTCTGCTGGCCGTCCCCACCAGGGATCCACCTTTGTCCGGTTCCCTTGGGCCTTCTGATGGCAAAACCTTCTCTGGCTTTCCTGACCCTACTCTTGGTGTACCTTCCTGGTGGATGTGGTGAGGGTCGTGGCAAAGCTTGCCCACGACCTCCGGTTCCTGGCTAAGGGTTACTTTTGCCTCCGCCAGCTTGGGATCCGGTGCCCTTTTCTGCCAACCCTTCACCCTTTTTGGTCTGATTCTGGGATCTTAGGGTTCCCTCTGGCTCTGCCTCTCTGGGTCCTTCTTCCTCCTCTTTCTTCATGCTTGGCCCTGGAGCTGGGCCCAGCCGGAGCCACAGCTCCCAGTCAGCCCTCCTGGCTGAGCTCCTCTGCTCTGCTTCTCCTCAGGCTGAACTTGACTAAAAAGACCCTGTCTCTAGATGGTGCCCACCTTATATACTCCCTCTATGTGTGAGCCCAGGTGACCAGCACCCAATGGGCTCCTAGCTTTACCCAGAGTACTCCCCCTATCTGCCCCTACACTACTGGGATGTTCCACCCCCCCCTCCCACTCCAGCCAGGGACAGACGCTGTCGTACCTGCACATTTAACTGGTGGGAGTACCGTAGTTCTGTCCCCCGGAAATGGGATGTATGTAGTGCATGCAGCCTACTGAGCTCAGTCCCACACTCCATCCTTACCCGGGAGTGGAATACCACACCTCTGGAGTGAGGTGCAATACCCCTGTAGCAGCCGAGTCCTCAGGGTGCTACATTCCCCCCTGGTAAATCACAGCACGTCCTCGGGCTGTAAAAGAGCAAAACATGCAAACATACAAAATTTTTTCAAAACATACACGAATATATAAAACATTATAAACATTATCAGCAACATAACATTACGGGTAACTACTTATATTATAAGACTTTTTGATATAAAACTCTTCTTATAAAATGTTCTTGTTCTTCTGGCCACTGTGCACTTGTGACCAGGTAAAAGTGCAACAGTCACTTGAAGAAAAACAGTTCTTCTATAAAACCAGTAGGGGGCGCTTTAAGAAGCGCAACTATATACAAGGGTATGGCCGCTCTCAGTCCTCGGCCAGTGGGGATAAAGGGATGGCTGCTCACAGTCCTCAGCCTGTTAAGGGATAGGGACACACGGGTAACAGTTTGCTGGTCCCAACGGGGACTATACTTTACTTAGCAGAAGTACTTGTAACAGTTCTTGTACCCTTACGGGTAACTATGTACAGTTTCACTTTACCGTACTTCAGTAACGGCATCCTCCTGCTCCTTCTCGCGGGTGACCTTCAAACCCGTCCGGGTTCTCTTGTTCCTCCTCGCACTGTAGTTCTCTCTCGGTCAGTCGGTGTACATGGAGAGCATATGGACCTTTGGCACATTGATGCCGGGTGAAAGTGACCTCATCACCCAGGTACAGATCTCGTCCTCTGTGTCCCTCCGGCAGGTGGGACTCGACATCTCTGCGGGTCACGAAGACGTCGCCGGGGGTGCGGTGATCCCGGATGAAGCCCCATCTGTGCTGCAGTTGGAATTTGATTACAGTCCCGGTGGCACGGGGACCGTGGGCTGCACGGGGGTTCCGTCGGGTCCGGCTCTTCTGTTCTGCACTCTGCACTTGCAGCCGCTCCTCGCGGACCCGCCTCTCTCGCCGCTCCCGGTCGAAGACCTCCAGCTGTTGCCGGCAGCACTCTGCTCGCTGGGCTGCGGCCGCCCGGGTCTCTTGGGTGAAGCCGATGAGGTTTTCCCCGGTGGGGTCCCATTCAAATTGGGCCTCCTCCAGCGGGAGCGGGACGATCTTGACAGGCGCCGGAGCCGGAATCAGGGGCTCATCCAGGGGCCTTTCCTTCCGGAGTCGGGGATGGTAGTACTCCGGTGGCCACTCAAAGGGCTGCCCATCCGGGCAAGTATGTTGGGCGAACAAGTCTTCACCCAGGGGTAGGACTTTGTGGGTTGAGGGCGCGGTGGTGGCAGCGGCGCCCGGGTTCACCAGGCCTTGCGACCAGGCTGGGGGCACCCTGAAGGTAAAGGGCACAGCGGGGACGGCGGCGCCCGGGGGTACTCGGCCCTGCGACCAGGCCGGTGGCGTCTCCTGCTTGGTCGCGCTCGTAGTTGAGGCGCGTGACGTCACAGGGGGCGTGGTCGCGGCTCCTGCTTGAGGCCTAGTCTGGAGCGGTGGCGGTGCAGCGACGGGCATGGTAGGGGAAATTTCGGGCTCTGCGACGGGGAGCTGGGGCAGGCTCGCGGTTTCTAGGCTTGGGGTAGTGATGTCCCCTTTACCTGCCTCCGTCTCTTCAGCTCCTTCCACGGCGTCGTCTCCGGCCTTCATTCCTCCCGCACCATCCTCAGAGGCGGTCAGTCACCTCGTCTCGGGTGGCGTGCTCCGCGGGCGGGTTCCAGCCTGCTGGGCCATCTCCCTGCTCCACGCAGTCAGCATTTCTTGCTGCACCTGGGCCATCCTCCGTGCGAGGCCCGCCAGCGCGGTCTGTGCACGCTCCCGGTCTCGGGGGAGCTGTGCCAGGATCTCCACCAGGTCTTGTGGGGTAGTAGCTTGCAACAGGCTCCTGACCACAGGGTCGGTGCTGCCTGACTCTCCCTCCATCTCCGGGTACGGCTTCTCCAGACTCCTCCAGGCTGCACCCATCCTCTCTCTTTTGTTCTTGATCCGCCTACTTTGAGGGCGGTCCTGGGGCAACTTGGTGATTGTCAGTTCCAGGGGCAGACCCCCCACGCTGACGGACATCTCAATCATTGCAGTCTCTGCTGGTGGGGGCGGTCTTCGTTTTTGGCGCCATTCTTGGTCCTGGCCCACGATGGGAGGTGGCCTCTTGCCACCCTCTGGCACGCCCATAATGGCGTCCGCTCTGCCAGGGCGGGAAATCGTCTCAGATGGCGGGAACCGCTTCCCAATGGCGGGAAACTCTGTGGATGGCGGGAAAAGACTGCAGATGGCGGGCAACCGGCGGGAAACGACTCCGGACGACGTCCGATGGCGGGGACCCTCCGGAATTGGCGGGAGACTTCTTTTTACGGTACAGATAAACTTTTCTTCAGGCACGCAGTACCCGGTGGTTGCGGGCACGTGATCCTGCCGACTACGCCAATGTTGACGCACCCCTGGGCCTTCTGTGTCGTGTGGCATCGCGCGCACGGGGGCTTACCCGGAGCCGGATCAGATGGGGGTAGTAGTCTCGTGGCGGTGACCCGGTCCGTGCCCAGGGAGTCAAACTAAGCGGCGAGTCTATTAGCAGTAGATGTTAGAATGTGTGTCGACTACGCCACCCGTTGATTTGCGGTCACAAGGCCGCCGCTGCAAAACAGTCCGCTGAGGCCGGTGGTATGGGTGCAGCAGGGATGGTATAACCCCCAACGGGAGGGGTATGGCCTCAGGGCAGCAGGAGTAGATGATGGAGGTTGTGATGGTGCGGTAAGGAGGCACAGAGACGTGGGATGCAGTTTCAGGGTTTTTACTCACTGATGTTGCTTTAGTCACTCTGGCCTTGAGTGACCACCCGAGCTGTGCTGCGTCCACCAGGTGCGGGGCTCGGCTAACCCCCAGGCAGTTCCGGAGCGTGGTCCTGAGCTCCCCTCTCTCTCTCTCTCTTTCTGCTGGCCGTCCCCACCAGGGATCCACCTTTGTCCGGTTCCCTTGGGCCTTCTGATGGCAAAACCTTCTCTGGCTTTCCTGACCCTACTCTTGGTGTACCTTCCTGGTGGATGTGGTGAGGGTCGTGGCAAAGCTTGCCCACGACCTCCGGTTCCTGGCTAAGGGTTACTTTTGCCTCCGCCAGCTTGGGATCCGGTGCCCTTTTCTGCCAACCCTTCACCCTTTTTGGTCTGATTCTGGGATCTTAGGGTTCCCTCTGGCTCTGCCTCTCTGGGTCCTTCTTCCTCCTCTTTCTTCATGCTTGGCCCTGGAGCTGGGCCCAGCCGGAGCCACAGCTCCCAGTCAGCCCTCCTGGCTGAGCTCCTCTGCTCTGCTTCTCCTCAGGCTGAACTTGACTAAAAAGACCCTGTCTCTAGATGGTGCCCACCTTATATACTCCCTCTATGTGTGAGCCCAGGTGACCAGCACCCAATGGGCTCCTAGCTTTACCCAGAGTACTCCCCCTATCTGCCCCTACACTACTGGGATGTTCCACCCCCCCCTCCCACTCCAGCCAGGGACAGAGGCTGTCGTACCTGCACATTTAACTGGTGGGAGTACCGTAGTTCTGTCCCCCGGAAATGGGATGTATGTAGTGCATGCAGCCTACTGAGCTCAGTCCCACACTCCATCCTTACCCGGGAGTGGAATACCACACCTCTGGAGTGAGGTGCAATACCCCTGTAGCAGCCGAGTCCTCAGGGTGCTACACATCCTTCTTTCAAACTTTATCAATTTATAGAGAGTGACATATGAATCTATAATATAAATACCGTACTACACACAAATAAAATGACAATGTGAAACATCTCAGCCAACCTCAAATTGACAAACTTTAATTTAATGAAGAACATAGTTTGAAGAATTTTCCTGACTAAAAACTTTATTTGTAAAACAGCTGTACTGGTGTCCCCGGGGGACACATCTGCAAAATCTATGCAGACAAGCACTGTATAGATAAGATGTATTTGATCGGCTTCCATATACAGTACATGAATATCACAACAGCCTCCTTTGGCTCTAAAAATCTGCAGACATTCATGTGCATATTCTGCAATAGGAGAAAAAAAACACTTCCTCTTGTGAAATCGCCACACATCTATTCATGCTGTTTATTATTTGAGAAGATATAATAATGGGGTGTTATCTATCACATTTCAATGCAAAACATCTCAGAGTTGAATTCAATGTTGTTAAAAGTGTTGTTACTATTTACTGACTAAGGCTATGGTCCCACTATCAATATTTGGTCAGTATTTTGTCTCAGAATTTGTAAGCCAAAACCAGGAGTGGGTCAAAAATACAGAAGTGGTGACGTGTTTGTATTATACTTTTCCTCTAACTGTTCCTCATCTGGTTTTGGCTTACAAATACTGAGAAATATTCTGACCAAACACTGACCAAATACTGATAGTGGGGCTGTAGCCTAATTGATAAGATGGCAAATAGCAAACTTTCATGACGACTTAGGTTTCTTCATCACGTGTGGTTTACCACAAAACTGAAATATTGAAATATTCATACTCAAAACTGGAAAACCCCATTAAGTTTTTGGCACAATAAGCAATGGTTTGAAACCTCATGGTCAGGGCCGCCATCAGGGCATTACTGCCCATACTGGCATATGGGGCCCGGTGAGCAGAGGGGCTCGGTCGGGCCCCCGTTCTTCTGCTCACCGGGCCCCAGCATAAGGGTTCTGCCATTTCAGTTACTGAACGTGTGTCCTCGGATGCACATTCACCTTGTCCTGGTGGCGGCTTAAAAAATCTTTTGGCCAAAAACAAAAGCTGCTGGCTATGTATGTGATATGGTGTTTGATGGGAACTGTTAGGCTATGTGCCCACGATGCAGAAATGCTCCGGATTTTTCCTGAGCGTTTCTGCATCTCCCATGGCAGAAAAAATGCATGCGGATTGTACATGCGGATTGTACATGCGGATTGTACATGCGTTTTTCCTGCCAGTGACATGCGGATGTGAAGCGTTCTTCACTTGCATTTCCGCATGCTGGTTGACAAGCGCTTTCCAAGCGATTTTAGCATCACTTGGAAAGTGCTTGTCAACTTGGTCACACTATATAAATCCATGCAAACGGCATGGATTTATATAGTGTGACCGAAAGAATGGTAAAAAATAAAAAAATAAATCTATACTTACCTTCCGATGGCCCCTGCAGTCTTGCTTCGCTCCGTCCTGGCTGCCGGCAGATCGCGGTACACTGAAGGACCCGCCGACGTCAGCATCGCGTGACCCGTCACATGACTATGACGTCAGCGCAGGTCCTTCAGCCAACCGCGATCTGCCGGCAAGTGAAGACAAGCGCACCGCGGGCCGTCAGAAGGTAAATATAACATTTATTTTTTATTTTATTCTTTTTTTACTGGTTCTGTGTTACCTGGGTCCGGAGGAGAGTCTCCTGTCCTCCACACCCGGGTACAATCCACACATTGGAACGCATGGAATGCGCATCTACATATACAGTGATGCAGAATCCATGCGTTCCAATACAAGTCAATGGCGGCGAAAACGCAGCGTTTTCGCAAAATAATTGGTAGTGCTGCTTTTTTTTCCGCAATGATAATCCGCAGCGGAAATTTCCACAGCATGTGCACAGCACATGCGGATTATCATTGGGGAACATGGCAGGCCTTCTACCATGCGTTTTTTAAGCGTTTTTGCAGCGTTTTTGCCGCTGCGGAAATGCTTAAAAAGCGCATCGTGGGCACACAGCCTAAATGTGTGATTGGTGAGGATGTGGTGCAGAAAGTTGAGTTTTTTCAAGAGTGGGCAGTGGGACTGTGGAAGGTTTGAGAGATGGAGGAGGGGCTGGGGTGGAGCCAGAGCTGGGGTGAAGCCTGAGTGGAGCCTCAAGGGGGCCTGAAAATTTTGCCAGTATGGGGCCCTGAAATTCCTGGTGGCAGCCCTGTTCATGGTCATCCATATTATTAGTTTTTAACACCCAAATTTTTATTTGTCACATTGTGCAGAGTCCTTCTTTCCTCTTTTTTAAGTCCTCCTCGTAGTGACCAATGGTGAGGAAGCAAAATCCCTTCAATTGAATTACCAGGGTATGGGTTTCCCCAGCCTTTTATGCAACAAATACAGCTATTGTCAAAACTAGGCAAAATTAGAAAATCTGAGTACTATAATAAGTGGACCAGTTTAAACTTGGCTTTAAGACCCCCTCTCTTTTTTGGACACCATTGTTTACTTTTTAACAATTGCATATAACTTACATGTATGTACACAGGTAAAACAACATATATGTAGTGCTAGAAACATTCAGCTGCCTTTTCATGAAAAAAAAAGAATTTAAAAATGTCACCATACAGAATTAATGCAGGCACACAATACAAAAAAATTTCTACCATGCTATACACATAATAGTCCTGCTATACTGCTCACAATACCATGTTAACCATAACAATCATATTCACTCTATACTGAGCGTTGCCAGTATCAGACATAAAAATAGTAATGTTCTACTATATACAACATAGTACAAATAAAGAGCCCCGAAATACACATAAATAGTACTGTGCTTATTAAACACTCCATGCCATGCACATATATAGTCCATCAATACTATGCAAGCCAATAATACTGCTAAAGCTTTGTTCACATTTTTTGTTGAGTAACCTACATATTGACTGGAGTAACCTACATATTGACTGGTGAGGCTGGCATAATCTAAAGAC
The DNA here is from genome assembly GCF_046119375.1 of Phyllobates terribilis. Lineage (NCBI taxonomy): Eukaryota > Metazoa > Chordata > Amphibia > Anura > Dendrobatidae > Phyllobates > Phyllobates terribilis. The sequence continues at coordinate 73,239,276 of NW_027362770.1, read as the reverse complement.
TCTTACCTTTAATCCTTGTACTAATCTGTAGCTGAGCATAAGAATCACTGGGAGTGTTTTTTACCACCTCATTCTCAGGCTGGGAAATGAAAGTAAAAGTAGAAGTTCACAAAGGAGGAACTTGTTAGACCTACTATGTTACTTTCGGTGTTCATTTTCATGTGACTCATTAAGACTACAACTATGGTGATTTTTTGTTCTAAAAGCAGAACTGTTAACTGCTGATAGCTGCAAGACCATGTAATCAGTAGCTAGAGATACTGGTGTACCACTAATAGTGGCAGGTCAGGAGGCAGCCATAGGGCCTGTGAATCAGGGGAGGCATGCCTCCACCCCACCGAGCATCATGCCTGTATCTGCATCATGGAGCCATCAGCTTCCCATTCCATCAATCTCCCTGTGCCTCTGACTTCTGGTGTCTGTAACTAAAAGAGAGAAAACGATACAGAAATAAGTGCACGCCTATAAATGCAAAAAATATATTTTATTCACACAGTAATGCTCCAAAATTCAAAACAATTACAACCATAGTCTCACCATGAGTATCAGATATAATAGACCAAATAGTACATACAGTGCTGGGCAAAAGTATTGGCACCTCTGCAATTCTGTCAGATAATACTCAGTTTCTTCCTGAAAATGATTGCAATCACAAATTCTTTGGTATTATTCTCTTCATTTAATTTGTCTTCAATGAAATAAACATAAAAAGAATTGTCCTAAAGCCAAATTGGATATAATTCCACACCAAACCTAAAAAAAGGGGGTGGACAAAAGTATTGGCACCCTTTGAAAAATCATGTGATGCTTCTCTAATTCATGTAATTAACAGCACCTGTAACTTACCTGTGGCACCTAACAGGTGTTGGCAATAACTAAATCACACTTGCAGCCAGTTAACATGGATTAAAGTTGACTCAACCTCTGTCCTGTGTCCTTGTGTGTACCACATTGAGCATGGAGAAAAGAAAGAAGACCAAAGAACTGTCTGAGGACTTGAGAAACCAAATTGTGAGGAAGCATGAGCAATCTCAAGGCTACAAGTCCATCTCCAAAGACCTGAATGTTCCTGTGTCTTCCGTGCGCAGTGTCATCAAGAAGTTTAAAGCCCATGGCACTGTGGCTAACCTCCCTAGATGTGGACGGAAAAGAAAAATTGACGAGAGATTTCAACGCAAGATTGTGTGGATGGTGGATAAAGAACCTTGACTAACATCCAAACAAGTTCAAGCTGCCCTGCAGTCCGAGGGTACAATAGTGTCAACCCGTACTATCTGTCGACGTCTGAATGAAAAGGGACTGTATGGTAGGATACCCAGGAAGACCCCACTTCTTACCCCGAGACATAAAAAAGCCAGGCTGGAGTTTGCCAAAACTTACCTGAGAAAGCCTAAAACGTTTTGGAAGAATGTTCTCTGGTCAGATGAGACAAAAGTAGAGCTTTTTGGGAAAAAGCATCAACATAGAGTGTACAGGAAAAAAAAAGAGGCATTCAAAGAAAAGAACACGGTCCCTACAGTCAAACATGGCGGAGGTTCCCTGATGTTTTGGGGTTGCTTTGCTGCCTCTGGCACTGGACTGCTTGACCGTGTGCATGACATTATGAAGTCTGAAGACTACCAACAAATTTTGCAGCATAATGTAGGGCCCAGTGTGAGAAAGCTAGGTCTCCCTCAGAGGTCATGGGTCTTCCAGCAGGACAATGACCCAAAACACACTTCCAAAAGCACTATAAAATGGTTTTAGAGAAAGCACTGGAGACTTCTAAGGTGGCCAGCAATGAGTCCAGACCTAAATCCCATAGAACACCTGTGGAGAGATCTCAAAATGGCAGTTTGGAGAAGGCACCCTTCAAATATCAGGGACCTGGAGCAGTTTGCCAAAGAAGAATGGTCTACAATTCCAGCAGAGTATTGTAAGAAACTCATTGATGGTTACCGGAAGCGGGTGTTCGCAGTTATTTTGGCTAAAGGTTATGCAACCAAGTATTAGGCTGAGGGTGCCAATACTTTTGTCCGGCCCTTTTTTGGAGTTTTGTGTGAAATGATCAATGATTTGATTTTTGCTTCATTCTATTTTGTGTTTTTTCCTTGCAAGCAAATTAAATGAAGATAATAATACCAAAGAATTTGTGATGGCAATCATTTTTAGGAAGAAACTGAGTATTATCTGACAGAATTGCAGGGGTGCCAATACTTTTGGCCAGCACTGTATATGAAAAGCTAGGCACTTAAATAATAAAACATATATACAAAGCCACAAATATGCATGTTAATAAATATAAGACGGTATGGATCCATGTAATTATGCTAGGTAATTCAGCAATATTGATGTCCCAAACAAGAGCTCAGTACAGAACAAAGTCAATTAAATATCCACATTATGGATCATATAACCAGTCAAAAAAATACAAATGCAGACCAGCCCTCCCTGAGTTATAAATAGTAGGTATCACTTATGTTTATGCCGCCATACCCATGCAATAATGAAATCAAGGAGTAGTGAGTCAAATACTAACAATTTCAAGGCAATGAGGATATGAATAAAGTGCAAATAAATATCACAATCATAAGTACAGTATATCTACAGAGTATTGCAAAGAATGTGTGTGGTAGAAAAACCAGACAACACACATGATAAGGCTGTCAGAATACTGGAATGTACATAAGATACAGAGATAGAAAAAGCCTGGTGTAAAGGGATATAATAGAGAAAAGGATCTTAACAGCGAGTGGTGTGTGTAATACAGTAAAAAATAAAGCACAAACAACTATGGAATCCAACTTCTGATGGCTCAGCATAGTGGGCGCAATGATGTCACTACAGATACGCTGCAGAGACCAAAGCAGCCAGGGAATGGGTTAGTTGGGTATTTTTTATTTTTTTAAATCAATGAGTATATTGTACTCATTAGAGTGCTCATACTGTTTGGGGGGCTATGTAGGGGGTCATTATGCTGTTTGGAGGGTCATGTGGAAGTCATTATACTGTTTGGAGTGTTATGTGGGGGACACTAAACGATTTAGAGGGCCTTCCATACAGTATATAGTGCAATCATACTGAGTGGAGGTGTATGGGAGCCATTATACTGTAGGAGGGGCTGTGTGGGTGTATTATACTGTATGAAGGGCCATTATATTGTATGGAGGGCCATGATACTGTGTAAGGTTGTGTGTGTAGACTGCAAAAGTGGCCAGTTAACCCTAGCAATGAGCAGTAAACAAAATAATTAATAATCCCTCCGTTCTTGAGAATTAAGAGGATTTGTAATAAGGGATAAATTGTAAAGATTCTTCTTTTTAAGAGCACTTTACAATTCTACCCATTTGAAAAATACGAGACAACCCCTTTAGACTGGTATATAATGTACTGGTTTAATTAAAACTTCCTCAATGCATATTTTGCATTAAAATATTAATGGAAACTGCTTCTGGAGACTAAAGTCTGCATGAGTGTGGGAAGGTAAGATCCTTATGTAATTAAAACCGCTAGTGGCCTAGAGGCGGAGTGCTCAGTCAGAAGGCCTATGTATACTTTAGTCTCTAAGAGAGGATTCACATTAGGTAGGTTCCAGGTAACGAGAAACGCCTTACCATGGTTACATAGTACACATGAATTGGCCAATTTATGCGCTAAGATTTCTCAACTATTTCTATTCTCTAGAGCAGTAATACTATTCAAATTTCTTATATTTCATATTTGCATACTTAGCGCCACAGAGTGCTACTTTATTTGTTAGTTATATATGGAGATGGCTACTCTTAGTAAGCAATTGTACACACCAGTTTTCTGTTTTGTACCAGACAGTCAGTTTTTTTATATTGGAGAGTTTAGACTCATTTGCAAACTTATACTAGAGTGTCCAAATAGAGAGGATATATCCTGATGTGGATCTATCAAGTCCCAGTGTATTAGATACTTTGTTGTTAATGAACAATCTAACCTAAATAATAGGGCAAAATGCAATAAATAAAGTCAGATTAGAACAATGCACTTTATATCTATATGAGGCTCTATATAAAATCCTCTATAAGCATTTCTGACATAGCTGTATATAGGTGGGTTTCGAGTCTTGAGTGGGCAAATGTCACGCACAGTGTAGGAAAGACAAAGTGCAACATGAAGGGATGAGGGGAAGGGAGCCCAGACACTAAGGGAAGGGGGAGTGGAGACCTCCTAGGCTGATCTAATATCATCCTGTCTCCCCTACCATCCCTATATTGGTTCCTCACCAATCGCCGTACAGGAAACCTAAGCCCTCTATTTAACTAGAGCTAGGCCCTGGATAGGGAAGGGGGGGGAGCACTTGTCAGTTCCCACTAACAAATAAAGACAACAAGGGAGACAAACACAGGGGGAAGCAACTTAGCTTGAGCCGACTTCAGAGAGATTACACCAAAAGTCCTCCAAGCACCAGAGAGGAAGTAAGCAGACTGCAATAGCTCTAAACCTTCACAAAGGAACATGTGAATATTACCAGCGTCTCCCTGTAGCAAACTGAAAGTATTTAAACACCTAGGCCAGGGTGTCAATCAGAGCAGAAGGGAGGTAGCGACTGGGTCCTAAAGTAAGATGGATTGAAGAAGGTGTCTGCAATGCCAAACGAAGAGATCTTCTGCAGCCAACTGCAGAGCGACTGTCTGTCACATCTGACACACCGGTGACAGCATCCCCCCCAAAGGAGTTATTAGTGGACGGTTTCATGATTATTAAAAGGCACATATTTGTAGATTTTATCTTTATTAGTATTCACGATATGACCCTGATACTTACCTATTAGGGCATAGTGGATAGACTGCAAAAAACACAGTGAATAAGGTTTAATATTTTAATAAATAATTAAACATTACATTTTAATACTAATCTAGTCCACCATAGTCAATTAATTTATTATTTTGTTTTGGTGGATTTATAATTGTGTGTTTGAAGGTCTTTTATCAGTGAATTTTTTCTATATGTTTATCCCCCTGAAAAAATACTACTAAAGTCTCACAGCAAATGCAGAAATAAGATAATTTCCTAAATAATACTTAAAAAATAATACAGTTTTTAAAAACTAAAAATTATTGTCATAATCCTGTTACTGAACAAAATCCACTAAGCCATGACCAATATATCAATAATAATTTATGCAAGGGACAAATACAAATACTGTCTCACCATGACCACATATTACCAACATACAAATTGGTGATTAAATCATATACATCATATGCATATAGGACAGATATATCCAGTATCATCGGTGACATCTCCAACTGGACACACTCATTTTCTCTTTTCTTCTTCATACATAACAGTAACAGTATCCCCAAAAATAAAGTGCATTACAGTAATGAAGTCCCACTTTGTGCCCTTACCTAAATGTTTACCTCTGTGTCACACATACAATAATAATGCTTATGGCCCCTTTTGTGGCTCTCGGACAATAATGAAATTCCCCTTTGTGCCCCCATACAGTCAAAATGTTCCTTTTTGATCCCAATTATATTAATAATGCTTCCCCTCACTCTGTGGTGCCATAGAATAGTAATGTCCATCTTTTATACCTCCATACAGTATTAATGTCTACATTTTATGCTATCATAAAAATGATCATTCCTCTTTGCGGCTCCATACAGTAGGAGCATGTACCTTATGGCCCCTATACAGTAGTAGTTTCCATCTTTGTGGCAACCATAGGATATTAATAATCTTCTTTGCGACCCCATACAATATCAATACCCCCTTTGTAAACCCATTCATTAACATCCCCCTTAATGGCCCCATACATTAATAACATTAATAATAATATACCGTACATCAATCATGAACAGCTGCATCCAGTAAACATAGACCTGGGCAGTGGAGGTGAGCCAGCGCTGGAGCTACAGAGGGTGAGGAACAACTGTGTTTGTTATGTTATATGTATAGAAGCCTTTGCTGGGATAAAACATTTTCTCACCCCTTTGAGTAAAATATACTTTTCTACAATTGACATCAATTATATAAATGTAATTACAATAAAACACATAGCAGGTCAGAGAAAGAACAGACAAGTTCTCTCTGCAGCATTTAATTTAAACAAAAACAATTGTCTTTATAATCACAAAAAAAATCACCTCCTCCTAACAATAGAGTCACATGATCAGACAAAGTTAGTTTGCATCCCTGGCTGCGCACTATTATATGTGCTATTAATAAGCCAGCACTTTGCAGTAGGAAGGTGTTCAATAGGAAGACACATTTCAAAACAATTTCCATACCATTGTCATCATGGTGTTACATCTCTTATTTGGTCAGGAATTGAGATGGGTACATCTCATGTAATGCAGCAATTATAAAGAAACCCCCAGAGCACTAAGCATAGGGGAACATGACTTTGAGAGGGGTGGACCTTTAACGCCTGCAGCTTTCTTTGTATAGCTGTACAGACTTAAAGCAGAATCACTCTTGTTTACAGGGAACCTGTCACGTCCTAGCTGCCCTCTAGACTGCCCCCATAGCGTTGTTAGTGATGCAATGTGCATCACTAACAAGCTGTTTTCTTGAAAATTGACGCAGCTATAATGGTTTTATAAAGTTTAATATACTTAGATCCTACCTGCGTTTTCAGTCATAGGGGCATGCTTGTCATATTTAGTTATAGGCGGGCGCAGCATTCACTCACTGCTGGCGCCGCCCATGTATTTAGATCCTGCTCCCGGCAAGCGCTGATATTGTGGGACGCAGGCGCACTTGTATATGTCCGGTCGCCTGTGCAGTGAGGCTGTGTGATTATCCGCTTCACTGCGCATGCGCAGGGAACATAGCGTATCATAGCGCATTAAAGAGGAAGGATTACAGTATTGTCTGGTGTCTTACTGTGAGGAGGGTGGGGCTTACTTAGAGGAGGTAACTCTCTGACCGGATGAACTGGTAGGAAACATCACCCGCCCTCCCGAACTATTATAACCGTATTACAACACTATATTCAACCATAACCTGTATATTGAGGAATGCTTTATTGTATTTGTTTAATTAGCCACTGTATATCTTGTACCATGTCCAATTTTATCATGGCTATAAAGAGTTAAGATTAACATTATCCTTCTAAGCCCAAGGGAAGGGCAATCCTTCAGCCATGTTTCCCTAGAGGTTTCTTCCACAGGGTTTTTTTCCTTTCCTGAGTGCTGTAAGATGACTCTTTGTGAGTCAGAGGTTTGCCAAGTTTGCCCTTTGCAGGGGCATCTACTTTGTAAGTTTACCAAAGTGATTTATAAGTGTCATATGTGGCTTGGAATTTAAAATCCATCACAGCTTTCCGGTTTAGGAGTCAGATGGAAGTTGCAGACAAGTTAAGATGGACTCATTTTAACTAATAGAGGATGTAAAACCTCATGGTGGTGAAGAGGCTCGGCTTTGGTGGCCAGCCTCAAGGATGTTGTAAATGTAACATCAATCAGGGGCAGGCACGGTGGATAAGCACAGGAGTGAGAATAATAGGGTCATTGGTGCCCTGAAAGTTTACTGGCTCTGCTTGAATGTCAAGCCAGTGCGTGCCACCCCTTTATGGCTGTCTGTCCTGGTGCTGTTTGTCAGACAGCTGGGGATATCACAGTACTGGTGAATCCCAATGAACTAGCATTTCACCTGACTCCTAATGAGATTGTTTTAATCATATAAATCTAGATGCATTGTAAGGGGTGCACGTGGTGTGGGGTGCATGCACGTGTCCTCTTCAGCAAAGTGTCCTATTCGACAAGTGTCTCTGACAGTCATTTCAATGGCAACTGACTAACGTCCATCCATGTCTTCTATCTTCACACAGGTATATGTAGCACCCTGAGGATTCGGCTGCTACAGGGGTATTGCACCTCAACCCAGAGGTGTGATATTCCACTCCCGGGTAAGGATGGAGTGTGGAACTGAGCTCAGTTAGCTGCATGCACTACACACATCCCATTTCCGGGGAACAGACCGATGGTACTCCCACTAGAGAAATGTGCAGGTACGACAGTGTCTGTTCCTGGCTGGAGTGGGAGGGGGGGGGTGGAACATCCCAGTAGTGTAGGGGCAGATAGGGGGAGCAGCCTGGGTAAAGCTAGGAGCTCATTGGGTGCTGGTCACCTGAGCTCACACATAGAGGGAGTATATAAGGTGGGCACCATCTTAGGACAGGGTCTTTTGTAGAGTCAGTCTTTTGTAGAGTCAGTCAGAGGAGCAGAGCAGAGAAGCTCAGCCAGAAAGGCTGACAGGGAGTTGTGGTTCCGGCTGGGCCCAGCTCCAAGGCCAAGAGAGAGAGAGGAGTCAGAAGGACCCAGAGAAAACAAGCAGGAACCCCAAGACCCCAGAATACAAACAACAGGGTGAAGGGTTGGCACCTAGGGTACCGGATCCCAAGCTGGCAGAGAGAAAAGCACACCTTAGCCAGAGACCGGAGGTCGTGGGCAGGATCTGCCACGACCCTCACCAAATCCACCAGGAAGGCAGACCAAGTATAGGGTCAGGGAACCCAGAGGAGGTGTACCTACCAAGAGACCCGAGGGAGCCGGACATAGGTGGATCCCTGGTGAGAACGGCCAGAAGAGAGGGAAAGTCAGACAGGAGCTCAGGACCACGCTCCAGAACTGCCTGGGGGTTAGCCGAGTCCAGGACCTGGTGGACGCAGCACGGCTCGGGTGGTCGCTTCAGGCCAGAGTGACCATAAGAACACCCGTAAGTAAAAACCCCTGAACTGCACAGCCCGACTCTGAGTCTTCTTGCTGATTCATCCTGCACCCTCACAACCACCATCCTCTACATCTGACCCCCTGAGGCTATACCCCTCCCGTTGGGGGTTATACTATCAGAAGCTGCACACACACCATCAGCCTCAGCGGACCCTGCTGCAGCGGCGGCCGTATTGACCGCAAATCAACGGGTGGCGTAGTCGACACTAAAGAACATCCAGCAACATCTGTAGGACTGCCACACACTGAGCTTGACACCCTGGGCACGGACCGGGTCACCGCCACTCGGAGACTACAACCCCCATCTGATCCGGCTCCGGGTATCCCCCAAACAGCACTGGCCCAGGGGGTGCGTCAACTTTGGCGTAGTCGGCAGGATCACGTGCCCGCAACAACCGGGTACTGCGTGCCCGAAGAAAAGTTCACCGTTACCTCAAAAAGAAGTCTCCCGCCGGTTCCGGAGGGTCCCCGCCAACGGACCCCATCACAGGTCGTTTCCCGCCGGTTGTCCGCCATTTGCAGCTTTTTCCCGCCATCCATGGAGTTTCCCGCCACTGGGAGACGATTCCCGCCATTTCCGAAGATTTCCCGCCTTGGGGGAGCGGACGCCATTATGGGCGTGCCAGAGGGTGGCAAAAGGCCACCTCCCATCGTGGGCCAGGTCGAAGAATGGCGCCAAAAGCGGAAACCGCGCCCACCAACAGAGACTGTGATGCTGGAAGTGTCCATCAGCGTGAGAGAACTGCCCCTGGAACTGAAGTTGCCCCGGGACCACCCTCAATGTGGGCGGAGACAGAACAAGAGAACGAAGATGGGTGCAGCCTGGAGCAGTCTGAAGAGAGCGCACCCGGAGACAAGACGTCTGGAGGAGAGTCCAGAGAGAGCGTACCCGGAGATGGAGGGAGAGTCAGGCAGCACCGACCCAGTGGTCAGGAGCCTGTTGCAGGTCGCCACTCCAGAAGGCCTGCTGGAGATCCTAGCACAGCTCCCCCGAGACCGGGAGTGTGCACAGACCGCGCTGGAGGGCCTCGCACGGAGGATGGCCCGGGTGCAGCGGGAGACGTTGGCGGAGTGGAGCCGAGAGATGGCCCAGCAGACCGAAACCCGTCAGCGGAGCACGCCACCCGAGACGAGGAGACAGACCGCCTCTGAGGATGGCGCAGGAGGAATGAAGGCAGGAGACGGCGCCGAGAAGGGAGCTGAACGGACGGAGGCAGGTAAAGGGGACGTCTCTACCCCGAGCCGGGAAACCGCGTGCCTGCCCCAGCTCCCCGTCGCAGAGCCCGAAATTCCCCCTGCCGTGCCCGTCGCTGCATCGTCACCGCCGCAGACTAGGCCTCAACCGGAAACCGCGGCCGCGACCCCTGTGACGTCACACGCCTCGACCTCGAGCGTGGCCAAGCAGGAAATACCACCGGCCTGGTCGCAAGGCCTAGTACCTCCGGGCGCCGCAATACCAACAGCGCCCCCTACCTCCGCGGAGCCACCGGCCTGGTCGCAGGGCCGAGTAACCCAGGGCGCCGCCGTTCTTACGGTGCCCTTTGCCTTTAGGGTGCCCCAAGCCTGGTCGCAAGGCCTGGTCGACCCGGGCGCAGCTACCATCAACGCGCCCTCAACATCTAGAGTGCCGCACCTGGGTGAAGACCTGTTCGCCCAGCACACGTGCCCGGATGGGCAGCCCTTTGTATGGCCTCAGGAGTATATTCAGCTGGAACTCCAGAGAGCAAGGCCCATGTGCGAGCCCCTGATTCCGGCTCCGAAGCCCGCAAGGAGGACCTCGCCCCCACTGGAGGAGATCCAGTTCGAGTGGGACCCCACCGGAGAAGACCTCATGGGGTTCACTCAGGAGACTCGGGCGGCCGCAGCGGAGCGTGCAGAGTGCTGCCGGCAGCAGCTCGAGGTCTTCGAGAGGGAGCGGAGAGAGAGGCGGGTCCGGGAACAGCAAATGCAGATAAGGAGCGCGGAGCAGAAGAGCCGGACCAGGAGGAAACCCCGTGCAGCTCATGGTCCCCGTGCCACCGGGACTGTGATAAAATTCAACATGCAGCACGGATGTGGCTTTATCAGAGACCATCAGACCCCCGGCGACGTCTTGGTCACCCGCAGAGACGTAGAAAGCCATCTGCCGGAGGGACACAGAGGTCGTGACCTGTATGTAGGGGACGAGGTCACCTTCACCCGGCACAAGTGTGCCAAAGGACCCTACACCCTCCATGTGCATCGCCTGACGGAGGAGGAGCTGCGGTGTGAGGAGAAGCAAGAGGACCCGGACGGGTCTGAAGAATCTAAAGAAGGAGCAGGAGGACGCCGTCGTTGAAGTACAGTAGAGAGAGACTGTACATAGTTACCCGTCAGGGTATAAGAACTGTTCTAGTTAAAATATAGTCCCCGTTGGGACCAGCAGATTGAACTGAAACCCGTGTGTCCCTATTCCCACTGACCGAGGACTGAGAGCGGTCAATCCTCCCTAATACCTGGCCGAGGACTGAGAGCGGCCATAATTCCCTTGTATATAGTTGCGCTTCCTAAAGCGCCCCCTACCGGTTTTATAGGAAACTGTTTTCTTCCAAGAGAGACTGTCGCACCTTACCCGGTCACAAGTTGCACCGTGGCCGGAGGAACAAGAATGTTTCTAATGAGGAGTTTTATATGAAAAGTTTTATGATATATATATATTGTTTTATATGTTGATGTTTATGAAAAAAAAAAAAAATGTATGTTTTGATGTTTTGTTATCTTACAGCCCGAGGACGTGCTGTGATTTACCAGGGGGGAATGTAGCACCCTGAGGATTCGGCTGCTACAGGGGTATTGCACCTCAACCCAGAGGTGTGATATTCCACTCCCGGGTAAGGATGGAGTGTGGAACTGAGCTCAGTTAGCTGCATGCACTACACACATCCCATTTCCGGGGAACAGACCGATGGTACTCCCACTAGAGAAATGTGCAGGTACAACAGTGTCTGTTCCTGGCTGGAGTGGGAGGGGGGTGGAACATCCCAGTAGTGTAGGGGCAGATAGGGGGAGCAGCCTGGGTAAAGCTAGGAGCTCATTGGGTGCTGGTCACCTGAGCTCACACATAGAGGGAGTATATAAGGTGGGCACCATCTTAGGACAGGGTCTTTTGTAGAGTCAGTCTTTTGTAGAGTCAGTCAGAGGAGCAGAGCAGAGAAGCTCAGCCAGAAGGGCTGACAGGGAGTTGTGGTTCCGGCTGGGCCCAGCTCCAAGGCCAAGAGAGAGAGAGGAGTCAGAAGGACCCAGAGAAAACAAGCAGGAACCCCAAGACCCCAGAATACAAACAACAGGGTGAAGGGTTGGCACCTAGGGTACCGGATCCCAAGCTGGCAGAGAGAAAAGCACACCTTAGCCAGAGAGCGGAGGTCGTGGGCAGGATCTGCCACGACCCTCACCAAATCCACCAGGAAGGCAGACCAAGTATAGGGTCAGGGAACCCAGAGGAGGTGTACCCACCAAGAGACCCGAGGGAGCCGGACATAGGTGGATCCCTGGTGAGAACGGCCAGAAGAGAGGGAAAGTCAGACAGGAGCTCAGGACCACGCTCCAGAACTGCCTGGGGGTTAGCCGAGTCCAGGACCTGGTGGACGCAGCACGGCTCGGGTGGTCGCTTCAGGCCAGAGTGACCATAAGAACACCCGTAAGTAAAAACCCCTGAACTGCACAGCCCGACTCTGAGTCTTCTTGCTGATTCATCCTGCACCCTCACAACCACCATCCTCTACATCTGACCCCCTGAGGCTATACCCCTCCCGTTGGGGGTTATACTATCAGAAGCTGCACACACACCATCAGCCTCAGCGGACCCTGCTGCAGCGGCGGCCGTATTGACCGCAAATCAACGGGTGGCGTAGTCGACACTAAAGAACATCCAGCAACATCTGTAGGACTGCCACACACTGAGCTTGACACCCTGGGCACGGACCGGGTCACCGCCACTCGGAGACTACAACCCCCATCTGATCCGGCTCCGGGTATCCCCCAAACAGCACTGGCCCAGGGGGTGCGTCATATACAATCTCTGCTTGCTGTTTCTGTCATCTGCTGAACCCTCATGTTGAAACTATTCTATGGTATACAATCTCTGCTTGCTGTTTCTGTCATCTGCTGAACCCTCATGTTGAAACTATTCTATGGTATACAATCTCTGCTTGCTGTTTCTGTCATCTGCTGAACCCTCATGTTGAAACTATTCTATGGTATACAATCTCTGCTTGCTGTTTCTGTCATCTGCTGAACCCTCATGTTGAAACTATTCTATGGTATACAAATGTGTCTGCTTGCTGGATCTGTGCTCTGTCATTTGATGCATTGTATTCAATAGTCACTGTGTCCTTCCATCATTGTAGACTTTATCTGATGGTGAAAGGTGTTATACTGTGTCAGGCATAGTAGTGTTAGGCCTGTGTCTTTGATCAGGCCTCCACTCCCCTGGTGAGCTGAACAGCTAGCAATTTAGTCACAAGCAGCTCCCACAATCCCTCTCACCTGATGCTATAGTCCTTCCTATAAATCTAGATGCATTGTAAGGGGTGCATGTGGTGTGGGGTGCATGCACGTGTCCTCTTCAGCAAAGTGTCCTATTCGACAAGTGTCTCTGACAGTCATTTCAATGGCAGTCATTCAGGGCAGGAGTCAGGTAACCCACACTTTGTACTCTTTGCTATCTATGTATTTTATTCCTGTGTCCTTATTTCTATGTGCTTTTTTCATACACACTCACCGCCCCATCCCCCCTCCAGCACCACACATCCATATCTGCCCCTCACTCCTTCCCTCTCCCATGTACAGCTCCCATGCTCTTTTGAATTTCCTTAAAAATCTCACTCTGTCCCATCCAAAGGTACTGCACAAGAAACCATGTCACAAATCCAAAAACTATCTGCTCTTTCTCTTTTTGCTGCTACTACTCATTTCAGGGGACATCTCGCCTAACCCCGGACCACCCTCCACCAATCTCAACCTCTCCCCCACCTCACATCGAAACCCTGCTAACCTAATTAACATCAGCTGTACTCCTTCATCTCCCTCCTTCAACTGCGCACTGTGGAATCCACGGTCTGTATGCAACAAGCTTCCTTTCCTGCACAATTACTTTCTGACCAACTCTCTCAATCTGCTGGCCCTCACTGAAACCTGGATCCAGGACTCTGACACTGTCTCCCCTGCTGCTATTTCTCATGGCGGCTTGCATTTTTCCCATTCCCCGAGACCTGCAAACAGACTTGGTGGTGGAGTCGGCTTACTCCTGTCCCCACAATGCACCTTCCAGGTCATCCCGCCAGTACCATCACTCTCATTCCCTTCTTTTGAGGTACACACCATCAGGCTCTTCCATCCCCTCTCCCTCAGAGTAGCGGTCGTATACCGTCCCCCAGGCTCACCCACCCAGTTCCTTGACCATTTTTCTGCCTGGCTGCCACACTTCATGTCCTCAGATTTACCAACCCTTATCCTGGGAGACTTCAACATCCCCATAAACAGCCCCACCTCCTCATCCGCATCCCAGCTTCTATCTTTAACCACTTCTCTCGGCCTCTCACAGCTTTCAACCTCTGAGACACACAAAGATGGAAACACCCTTGATCTGGTCTTTGTCCGGCTTAGTTCAATCCCCCACCTAAATAACTCCGCTCTTCCCCTCTCTGATCATAACATTCTCTCCTTCACGCTCACAAATCCTCGCCCGCCCCAGCACACTCCTACCTATCACACATTCAGAAATCTACAAGCCATTAACCCTCATACACTCACAGACTCCCTTCACTCATCACTGTCCCCAATCTCCTCTTCTTCCTGTCCTAATCTGGCTGTAAACCACTACAATGACACTCTCAGAAGCATGCTGGACCAATTAGCTCCCCTCACCCTCAGAACCTCTAAACACAGATTAAAACAGCCCTGGCTCACGCCGCAAACCCGATTTCTCCAGCGATGCTCTAGAAGTGCCGAACGGCTATGGAGGAAAACTCGAACACCAGAAAACTTTATCCACTACAAATTTATGTTAAAAACATATAACTCTGCCCTTCACCTCGCCAAACAGACCTACTTCACCACCCTGATCTCCTCACTATCCAACAACCCCAAAAAACTCTTCGATACCTTTCACTCCCTCCTCAGTCCTAAAGCGCAGGCCCCCACCACGGACATTTGTGCTGAGGACCTGGCCTCCTACTTCACAGAGAAAATAGACACCATCCGTCAGGAAATCAGCTCCCAGCCACAAAGTGCCGTGACTCCCACCCCCCCGCACATCCCCTCTGGATCCCTCTCCACATTTGACCCAGTCACAGAAGATGAAGTCTCCAGGCTCCTCTCTTCTTCTCATCCCACCACATGCACCACTGACCCCATCCCCTCACATCTACTCCAGTCTCTTTCTTCAGTCGTCACTACTCACCTAACTAAAATCTTCAACCTCTCCCTCTCTTCGGGTGTCTTCCCCTCCTCCTTCAAACACTCCATCATCACTCCATTATTAAAAAAGCCCTCTCTTGACCCTTCCTGCACAAACAACTACAGACCAGTCTCCAATCTTCCCTTCATCTCTAAACTCTTGGAGCGCCTGGTCTACTCCCACCTTACCAGCCACCTCTCCACTCACTCTCTTCTAGACCCATCACAGTCCGGCTTCCGCCCTCTACATTCTACAGAAACTGCACTCAAAGTAACCAATGACCTTCTGACAGCAAAACGTAATGGTGACCACTCTTTGCTCATTCTTCTTGACCTCTCTGCAGCCTTTGACACAGTTGACCACCACCTCCTACTCTCTATGCTTCACTCAATCGGCATAAAGGACACTGCTCTCTCCTGGTTCTCCTCCTACCTATCTGACCGCTCTTTCAGTGTATCGTTCGCTGGCTCCACTTCTTCCCCTCTTCCTCTCACTATTGGGGTTCCTCAGGGTTCAGTCCTTGGCCCTCTTCTCTTCTCTCTCTACACAGCCCCAATTGGACAGACAATCAGCAAATTTGGTTTGCAGTATCATCTTTATGCTGATGACACACAACTATACACCTCATCCCCTGACCTTACCCCCGCTGTACTACAGAACACCAGTGACTGTCTGGCCGCAGTTTCTAAAATCATGTCCGCTCTCTATCTGAAACTCAACCTCTCAAAAACGGAACTTCTTCTGTTCCCGCCGTCTACTCACCTCTCTAAATCTGACATCTCTCTCTCAGTGTGTGGCACCACAATAATGCCGAGCAAGCAGGCGTGTTGCTTGGGCGTTGTGTTTGACACCAATCTCTCCTTCACCCTCCACATACAATCTCTTGCCCGCTCTTGTCGCTTGCACCTGAAGAACATCTCTAGAATCCGCCCCTTTCTCACCTTGGAAACAACAAAAACCCTCACTGTTGCCCTGATCCACTCCCGCCTTGACTACTGTAACTCTCTCTTAATTGGCCTCCCCCTCACTCGACTTTCCCCCCTCCAGTCCATCCTTAATGCTGCAGCCAGGGTCATCTATCTGGCTAATCGTTACTCAGACTCCTCCGCTCTGTGCCAGTCATTGCACTGGCTGCCCATGAATTATAGGATCCGATTTAATTTGCTTGTTCTCACCCACAAAGCTCTCCACAGTGTGGCACCCCCCTACATCTCTTCCCTCATCTCTGTCTATCGGCCTACCCGTTTTCTACGCTCTGCAAGCGACTTTCGACTAACATCCGCACTAATCCGTACCTCCCACTCCCGGCTTCAAGCTGCACCTATTCTTTGGAATGCTCTACCCCAAGAAATTAGGATGAACCACAACTTACACAGTTTTAGGCGCTCCCTAAAAACACATCTGTTTAGGGTGGCCTATCACGTTCCCTAATCAAAGTCCTTTTATATTCTCATAGCCCATTCCTTATTTCTCCAAACATAAGTCTCCACCCAACCAAAAAGCACCACAAATACTGGCAGGTGATAAGCTCATGCAGCCTTCATCTATCCCTCATCCCCTCAAGATGGCTGGACCATCCTTGTAAATAAGCCATTGTACTTTGTGTCACCCCCACATCATTGTAGATTGTAAGCTCTTAGGAGCAGGGTCGTCATTATTTTTGCTGTAATTATTGTATTATCTTTAGCTATGTTACTTATGACTGTTGTACATGAACCTGTGAATTGTTAAGCGCTGCGGAATATGTTGGCGCTATATAAATAAAGATTATTATTATTATTATTTAATCCTGTGATTTAAATAAAAGCTGTGACTATTTTCACAGCCAAAATAATGGGTTTTGTGTATTTATTCCAGAGGTTTACTGTAGTTATGGTTGTTTTAAGATGGAGTGGGGGTCCATCCCATATCCAAAAGTCAAGCACAGCAAGCCAAAAACCATGTATTCTCACCTCTCATAGCAGTGGTGCAGTGAAGGGGGGCCAGGGCCGGTTCTGTGGGCCAGAACAGAGTTCTCTTCACCCTGAACTCCCTCTTCTAAACAGGAATCTGACATTTGTGTGTTGTGATGTGGGATTCATTCTGTACTCACTTGTTGTTCAGAAGTCCTTGTTACCTCCCCGTCCTTGGGACCAGATATAGCTGCACAAATAACAGGAGACATTAAGTCCACTTCAACAGGTTCAGCTTTACTGTGCAATTCGGATACATGCGGTTGTGGCATACAGAATGAGAGAGTCCCCTCCAGTTGGTGTTCCTTTTGCCCAGTACACTATCAGTTCTTGCCTCCATTCTGCCTGACCTGCACCCACCAAACAGCTCCTGTTGGTAACAGTGACTTTCTATCCGGCATTACAGCTTCTCTGATGCCCACCTCCTTTCCCTCTCATTGTGACCCGACCGACCTCTTCCACTCAGGGACAGAACCATGGAATCCGATGCCTCTACTGGGCCCTAGGACCTAGGGTCAAGTTCGCCCCGGGATCTGCGCGAAACTTCATCATACTGTTTTGGAGACTTGAAACTGACAGGACCCTTCACCGCTGAAGCATCCACTGAACTTGAACCTCTCACTCACTGTCACTGTCTGAGACTTCCTCTACTCTCTTCTTGACTAGGAAGTGCTTTCCTTTTTTATCTGATCTAACCCCTCCCAATATGTGAGCAATTCCCAAGCTTTTGACTATGTCTTACCCTGAATGCTGCTAAATGTATCCCTATGTCTTCCACTGGTTCCCCAATAGACAGCCCTCCCTGAACCCAGGGGTCAGCCTTGAGGAAGAACCTCCAGGAAATCGAGACACAAACCGGCCATAAGGATAAAATGCAGATTTATATACAAAACATATAACAATAAAAACTGTACTATAAATTACTATAAGATTCAACTCCTTCTTGGTGTTTTCTTCTCACCCTCTTACATGCCCCCACGGCAAATAATGGTCGTCCCCAACAATATTGTACTGTAAAATATAATTAAAACGTCACACAAATTTAAGATTCAAACTAAGGTAGCAGTCTAACCAACTCTGTTCTTCTCTTGTGTACAACATTCTCGTCTATTGGAATCTGCGGGTCACTTGAACTGACTGACCCCAGTCCTTCTGGGTTGTGAGCCTGGACAAGAGAGTGTTCATGTCTCTTTTAGGTGGGGCAACAGGCCCAATGCAGCAACCGGATGCCAAACTGGAACAGACTGGGGGAATTCCTGTAGCAGATGGAGTCCCCTTGGATTCAGCACGAGGCCTTCAGAACTTGGCCAAGTTAGGAAAAAACAAAAAGAAGAGCCTGGGCCAGCCTGAAAATGTCAGCTTCACACACTCTTCTTCCAGGCTTCCAAGGAGTCAAGGGATGGAGGTCAGTCCCTCCTCCACGGCTGTTCTGGATACTGTCGCCTCCCATGGTCGTCTTGCAACAGTCCTGTTCCTGACACAAATACCTGAGCTGAAGCATTACCTTTCAGGCACATACTCGTTCCGGAACCGGCCACTTGGGGAGCTTCGGTGCCAAGGTGTTCCTTCTTTTTCTCCTCTGTATGAATGGGGGTCTGGGTACCATCTTCCTACTTATGTTGTTGTGGTTGCAGGGACTTTTCTGTCCAGGGAATATGGGTTCAGAAAGGGGGTTAAGGCGCTGATGGCGATGCTTTCTCTCAAACTCTGCTTCCTCCTCCCACTTCTCCATTTCCTCACTGGACACAGGGCGGGTGACCTGTCACGCCCTTGCGGTCAAGCGCCACAATGGTATTGCCTCCCTAAAGGGGGGTGGTATCATGTCTGGAGGAAAATAGAGCTCCCTACATCAGGTATCCACTCATCCACACACACGCCTCATCCCTCACCAGAAGGGGGAGCACAAGCACCTAGTTTTAGGAGAGTCAGGGCTTTTCCTGGCTGGGGGAGGAGTCAGAGAGAGAGTGGGAGGATAGGAAGGGAGAAGTGGCTGGGAGGTCAGGGTTTAGGAAGACTGACCCCATTCTCATGCTGAGAAGAGGACACCAGAGTCCTGGGCTATTCAGAGGATTGCAAGCCCCAGCAGCCAAGTCTGGAAACCAGAGGAATACAAAGTTTTCTGGTCACAAGTGTAGGCTCAACAGCACAGCAGAATAGAGAGCCAGGAGCTATAAGACACAGTATAGCACCCTGTTAGGCTCGCTCTGCTTGCTGGAAGAACTACAAGGAAAAGGAAGCACACAGAGAGACAGATCAGCTCACAGGCATCTGAAAACCTAAATATAAATAGCAGAAGGAAGGCATACTGATCCCACCAGGTGGAGTGGACTCCATCTGCTTCCAGTCTGGCTGGACCATGAAACCTACTGACCAGTACCCCTCCTGGAATCAACTTGCAACCTGCATTAGTAAAGGTAAAGACTGAATTAATTTGCCTCTTTGCTTCTGTCTCCTGCACTGCTCATCACAACCCCAATCATCACCCCAGGGGCCCTCTCCAGCTGAGGGGAGTGATCTACCTTGCTGCACTACCATCTATCCCCTGGGGACCCCACATGCAGTGCTGGCCATCCCTGGCCAGATTCCTCAGCTGGCATCATGGATCATCCATAAACTATAATCCCCTATAAATAATTTCCCCTTTTCACTTGCCCAATCAGGGCCACGGGACTGGGCAATCGCCACCGTGATACCCCATCGGACAGTCTGCCTGGTTACCGAGCACCCCGGCCGACACGACTGCGGCAATAACTTGGCGTCACGAACAGGATTAAATAACCGCCGCCAAGCGGAGTGCTGTGCGTCTAATCCCTGCTTCTGAACTGTTGTGAACTGTGCGAAACGCTGCATGCTGTGTGGTGCATTGGAACTGTAAGAGCAGCCATTACAGCAGCACATGTGGAGTTAATGATATATGGGGTGTCCCATCATGGGCGGAGCCTCGGAAACAGCGCCAAAAGAGGCCCCTCCCACTTGCATAGACTGTACCTGGAATTGTCTATCACTGGAGCTGAAAGGTGCCAGCCTTCCCCTTAGCATCAGACTGGGTGGGGAGATTGTTACCACCCCCTGCAAAGGGCTGTGTGAGCTCTGTGCAGCTGTGTGATCCATCCATCCATCTGACCATTCAAGCTGCTGCAGCCCTGTGCTGCGTAATCCATCCATCCGACCATCCCAGCTGCTGCAGGCCTGTGAATGCAATACAAGTATGAAAAGCTGTTCCGCAAGAGTGCGGCTATACAGTGACCCGCAGAACAGTCTTGGTGACCGGCTGTGCAAGGAGAGACGACCTACAGCCCCCCATTTTATAAAAAAAAATTTTTTCCTACTTTCCACCACAAAGTTTGGGGTGCGTCTTATGGTCAGGTGCGTCTTATAGTCTGAAAAATACGGTAATTGAGAGGTGACGCTCTGCAGAGCCATACACTGTAGTAGTCAGTGGTACAGCTATGCTTCTGTATCACTGGCTTTAGGCCTCTTTCACACATCCTGTAAAGAGAGGAGAGAACAAGGCGCAATGGGTGACTCAGTATTGCAATTGTTAGAGGGGTGTGAGGATGGCTACTAACCTTATGAAGTTGTGCACCTCTGCACAACCCCAGTGTAAAGCTCCACAAGCTCCGCTCTGTTGGTGGCTGTCATCTATTTCCAGCGGCGTTCACAGATCCTGATCTCTCGGTGGTGGATCACGTGGTCAGGTTAGTTGCATGTAACGCCGAGATGGACGCCCAGCTTCACCAACACCCCCGGCAGCGTTCCGGAGGGGTTAGGGCAGCGCAGCTTGGAAAACCAGGGTAGTGATTCTAATTAAATTCCTCCCACAGGTGAAAGAACAATAAGTTAAAGGCAGCTCTACCGCACCCCAACAGGGGGAAAGGGACAATAAATGGATATGAATAGCGGTACCAGAGCGCCAATAACAGGGCAAAAATATTAAAAGGACTGATTTATTAATATACACACAACGCGTTTCGGTGGACACAGCCACCTTCATCAGGTGTCAGTCACCTGATGAAGGTGGCTGTGTCCACCGAAACGCGTTGTGTGTATATTAATAAATCAGTCCTTTTAATATTTTTGCCCTGTTATTGGCGCTCTGGTACCGCTATTCATATCCATTTATTATCTTTCACACATCCTGATATTTCTGGTGTTGGAAAAAACAGTATGGGAGATATCCGTCTCTGTGCATCCTTGTGTGGCATACGTGTGCCACATTAGAATCACACGTACCAGCGCCTGAGAATCAGCGGCGCAGTTCGCGCTCTTCCCCGATGCCGGGGGCTGCAGGCAAGTCTCATCATTGTCCCCTGCTTGCGCTGATATCAGCGCGAGCAAGTGACAATGTTGAGAGTAGTATTCTGCCCCCACTGTCTCCAGCAGGTGTAAAGATAAGAATAAAAAAAAACACATTATACTCACCTTTACACCTAATTCTCTGAAGCCATTGTCCCCTGTAAAGAAACCAAAAATAAAAAAGAACAATATCCCTCACCTGTCCGAAGATTAAATAATCCAGTGTCCCATATCCATCTGTGTGACATTTTTTCATCAGCGTGTGCTATTGCCTCAAGTCAAGCTGAGGAGCAGGGGAGAATGACTCGATGCTGCGAGCAGGCCCCTGAACTGTGCTGACCTTAGTGAGCGGTGTCCTGTCACTCAGTGAGCTCAGCGCAGGTCAGTGGTCCGCTCATTGCAGCGAGTCATTCTCCTTAGCGTGTTTGTTCGACTCATGCTACCACACATGCTCATGCAGAAATGTCGGACAAATGGATTACGACATTGGACACTGGATTATTTCGTCTTCGGACAGGTGAGGGATATTATTCTTTTTAATTTTGGTTTATTTACAGGGGACAATTGCTTCAGGGGATTAGTTGTAAAGGTGAGTATAATGTGTTTTTTATTTTATTCTTAACTTTACACTTGTTGGAGACAGCAGGGGCTGAATATTACTCTCACCATTGTCACTTGCTCACGCTAATATCAATGCAAGCAGAAGACAATCATGAGAGTTGCCTCCAGCATCCAGCGACGGGGAACAGCACGAACTGCACCGCTGATTCCCAGGTGCCAGTACCATGTCACACTGATGACACACGGATGTCATCCGTGTGTCATCAGTGTGCACGTGTGTGGGACGTTTTGCAGCCCGTGCGGCGCGCAAAGACCGGACATGTCAGCATGTTTTGCCCACGGACTCATGGTCTGTGGAAACATACTGACATGTGTGCACACCCATTGGATCTACGTGTGTCAGTGTCTCCAGTACGTGTGGAAACTGTTACCACACGTACCGGAGACACAGACGCGTGAATGAGGCCTTAGGCAGAGTATACGTTTTTAGAGGTGCAGTAAAGCAAGGTATGCTGTGCTGTTCTACACTCCTGAGAAAAACATATGGCAGGAGTAAATGTGGTCACACATAAGTATAGGGGTCCTACATAGTTACCTAGGAATGTCTCTTTTTTTTGTGTGTTTTTAAATCTACTTGCTCAAGCAAGTCATAACTAAATTCCACAATATGGAAAGGGTTTAAAGTATATGAGTCACTTATTATGCTGTATATACCATGTTTGTGCACAAAGTACATACAAGATGACGGTATATATACTATATATACTATAGTATGACTACAGACATTACAGACATCAGATGTTATATAGGAGATAATATGTGATGGTGTAATATCTTATGTCTGTACTCATAGTATAGTGTACAACAGTCATACTATCCTCTATATAACATCTATCTGTGCATATAGTATAGGATATACAGTATTCAGTATACTATGGGGCTGGTGTCATATCTGATGTCTGTACTCATAGTATAATATATATCATCACATATTATCCCGTATACAACATCTGATGTCTGTACTCGTACTATACCACATACAGTGTAATATCTGACTGGCATATGATACACTATTATACATACATCAGATGTTATACAGTATACACATTGTTGTATATATGTACATATATATATGTGACAGTGTGTACAGTGTATAATGTGATGTCTGTAGTCAGTGTATCATACATCGGTCATATATAGTGTTGAGCGAACATGCTCGACACTGCTCGGTACTCGCCCGAGCATCACGTTACTCGGGATGTTCGGCGAGCACCGAGCATTTCCGGGTTACTCGGGCGGGAGCTCGGGTCTCCGCCCTGCATGTTTGGCGCTCTTTACAGAGCCAATGAACATGCAGGGATTGCCAGCCAGTCACTGTAATGCCGCAGCCATGTTGGTTGTGGGCATTACATTGATTGGCTGGCCGCACAGCGTCACCTAAAGTATTTAAAACCGGGCGCCGCCATATTGGACACAGACGGCTGGGATCAGACAGTGTAGGGACAGCGCTGCTGATTTAGGGAGAGATATATACTGCGAAATAGTTAGTGTAGGGTCTATAAAGGCTGCCAGATCAAACAAACAGTCCTTCTCAGGACTAATATCCATCCCAGATATCAGGCAGGCAGGCAGGCTGTATAGGAGATGCAGTGGTTATACCAGCAAACGCTGCATTACAGTCCTGTGTGCTCCTGTTGCTGAAATTGCTGGACTTAGCTCCAGGTCTCGGGGGCCAGGAAAAATCCTTTTTTTTTCATCTAAATCCTCTTTTTTTTCCTCCTTCACACTGTACAAATACCCGTCTTATTAACCTTTTGGTGTCACCCCCCCCCCCCAAAAAAAAAAGTGTGTCTCTGATTTTTCAGACACAAATATATCTGTTGAAAATAGTCTGGTGTAGGCTAGAGAAACAGAAGTGTGGTTTTGCAGTTCCACGGTTCAAACCTCTGCATTATCCACTTTTGGGCCATTTGTATCTAAAAAAAACAGTTTGAGTGTGTCGCTCACTGTTCAGCCGCAAATATATAAATTTAAAAAAGTCTGGTATACGCCAGTCAATTATAACTGTGGTTTTGCTGTTCCACGGTAAAAAATCTCTATTATCCTACTTTTGGCATTTTTTGCCATAAAAAAAATACTAATTGTGTCTCCCTGATTTTTCAGACACAATATATCTGTTGAAAATAGTCTGGTGTAGGCCAGAGAAACAGAAGTGTGGTTTTGCAGTTCCACGGTTCAAACCTCTGTATTATCCACTTTTGGGCCATTTGTATCTAAGAAAAAACAGTTTGAGTGTGTCGCTCACTGTTCAGCCGCAAATATATATATTTTAAAAAGTCTGGTATACACCAGTCAATTATAACTGTGGTTTTGCTGTTCCATGGTAAAAAATCTCTTTTATCCTGCTTTTGGCATTTTTTACCATAAAGAAAAACAGTAATAGTGTCTCCTGATTGTTCAGACACAAATATATCTGTTGAAAATAGTCTGGTGTAGGCCCGAGAATTAGAAGTGTGCTTTTGTAGTTCGACGGGTCAAATCACTGTATTATCCTGCTTTTGGCAGTTTTTGCCGTAAAGAAAAACAGTAATAGTGTCTCCTGATTGTTCAGACACAAATATATCTGTTGAAAATAGTCTGGTGTAGGCCCGAGAAATAGAAGTGTGGTTTTGCAGTTCCATGGGTCAAATCTCTGTATTATCCTGCTTTTGGCATTTTTTGCCAAAAAAAAACCTAATAATGTCTCCCTGATTTTCCAGACACAAATATATCAGTTGAAAATAGTCTGGTGTAGGCCAGAGAAACAGAAGTTTGGTTTTGCAGTTCCACGGTTCAAGCCTCTGTATTTTCCACTTTTGGGCCGTTTGTATCTAAAAAAAACCAGTTTGAGTGTGTTGCTCACTGTTCAGCCGCAAATATATATAATTAAAAAAGTCTGGTATACACCTGTCAATTATAACTGTGGTTTTGCTATTCCACAGTAAAAATCTCTATTATCCTGCTTTTGGCATTTTTTGCCGTAAAAAAAAACCTAATAGTGTCTCCCTGATTTTTCAGACACAAATATATCTGTTGAAAATAGTCTGGTGTAGGCCCGAGAAACAGAAGTGCGGTTTTGCAGTTCCATGGGTCAAATCTCTGTATTATCCTGCTTTTGGCATTTTTTGCCATAAAAAAAACATAATAGTGTCTCCCTGATTTTTCAGACACAAATATATC
The DNA here is from genome assembly GCF_046119375.1 of Phyllobates terribilis. NCBI lineage: Eukaryota > Metazoa > Chordata > Amphibia > Anura > Dendrobatidae > Phyllobates > Phyllobates terribilis. Next base: position 73,214,143 of record NW_027362770.1, on the reverse strand, counting down.
TGTTGAAAATAGTCCGGTGTAGGCCAGAGAAACAGAAGTGTGGTTTTGCAGTCCCACGGTTCAAACCTCTGTATTATCCACTTTTGGGCCATTTGTATCTAAAAAAAAACCAGTTTGAGTGTGTCGCTCACTGTTCAGCCGCAAATATATCTATTTAAAATTGTCTGGTATACTCCAGTAAACAATAACTGTGGTTTTGCCATTCCACGGTAAAAAATCTCTAGTATTCAGCTTTTGGTATTTTTTCCATAAAGAAAAACAGTAATAGTTTCTCCCTGATTGTTCAGATTGTTTAAAAGAGTCGGGTGTAGGCCAGAGAAATAGAACTGTGGTTTTTCCTCTTCCACGGTTCTAATCTACTTTTTATTACCCTTTTTCCATTGATAGTGCGATTGTAAGCTATTTTACTTCCTTTACAATGGGCAAGGCGCGTGGCAAGGGACGTGGGAACTGGATGTTCTGGTGATGGTGCGTGCAGAGGACGGGGCCGTGGCCAAGGTGAAAATGTGCCACAACCAACAGCCACATCTTCTCGCTCCCACTTCTTGACCGAATTACTAGGGAAGCACAGAACAACACCAGTATTGCGAACTGATCAGTGCGAACAGGTTATTAATTGAATAGCAGATAATACTTCCAGTTACCTGGGCACCACCACCTCCGGTCTGTCTTCCACACGGTCAAATCTTAGTAGCCGTGAGTCTCGACCGCATACTCCTCCTTACCCTGATGATCCTTCCTCCCACCATGCCGAGTGTCATCAGACAGCAACTGATCCCACACTTGGACACTCTGAAGAGCTGTTCACTGGTCCATTTCCAGATTTGTGCCCCTCACCTGCTCCGCTTGAAGTGGTGGAAGAGGAGATCCCATGTAGCGATGCCCAAATATTTGAACAGCCACGGCCACAGGAAGTCGACGCTGGCAATTTATCACAAGAGGTGAACGATGACGAGACACAATTGGCAGGAAGTGAGGAGGAGGATCGTGGTGCACAAGTGGAAGAGGAGGAGGTGGTGGATCATCTAGTAACTGACCCAACGTGGCAGGAGGACATGCAGAGCGAGGCCAGCAGCACACAGGGAGAGGGAGACAGAGTACCCCAACAGGCAGGAAGAAGCAGTGTGGTGGCCGCACACAGAAGGCAGGCAACAGTTCCCCGTAACACCAACACGAGGGAGGTTGCCAGTACAACCTGTAGGTCTTCCAGAGTCTGGAATTTTTTTAAAGACTCTGCTGATAACCCCAAAAAGGCCATTTGTACCACCTGCCATGCCAGCATCAGCAGGGGTGACAAAACTACCAGCCTGACCACCACCAGCATGATCAGGCACATGGCAGCAAAGCAACCGACTTTGTGGGGTGCAAGGCAATCCCCTGTCCATACTGCATGCAAAGATGCCCCCTACTCTCAGTCTTCACTTGTTATGGCAGTTTCTCAAGAAACAGCATCAACGTCCAGGTCCACAGCGTTCAACTGTCCATATCCCAGACCTTTGAACGAAAGCGGAAATTCGCAGCCAACGCCCCACAGGCCACAGTCCTAAATTCGCACATTTCACGACTGCTTGCATTGGAAATGCTGCCTTTTAGGCTGGTGGAGACGGAATCCTTCCGCAACCTTATGGCGGTGGCCGTCCCTCGGTACTCGGTCCCCAGCCGACACTATTTTGCCCGGTGTGCCATCCCTGCACTGCACAAGCACGTGTCCCAAAACATCTGCCGTGCCCTCAACAACGCAGTTACTGGGAGAGTCCACCTGACAATGGACACGTGGACAAGTGCTTGTGGCCAGGGACGGTACATCTCCCTGACGGCACACTGTGTAAACACCGAGGATTGCGGGCCCTATGTCAGAGTTGCCCCCACAGTGTACAGCTCCTGCGCATCATCCTCCTCCTCCTCCTCATGTTCAGCCTCCATCTCTGATATCACCACATCAGTTACAAGCTGGAAGCACTGCAGTACTGCCTCCGCCAAGTGGCAACAGGCTGTGCTGTAACTCATAAGCTTAGATGAGAAACCTCACACTGCTTGTGAGTTGTGGACAGCTGTGAAAGAGCAGGCAGATCTGTGGCTGAGACCGCTGAACCTACATCCAGGCGTGGTCGTGTGTGACAATGGCCGTAACCTGGTGGCGGCTCTGAGGCGAGGCGAGATCACACACGTACCATGCCTGGCTCATGTGCTTAACCTCGTGGTTCAGCGGTTTCTTAATTCGTACCCCGAGTTGCCAGATCTGCTCGTCAAAGTACGCCGCCTGTCAGCTCATTTTCACAAGTCGGCTACAGCTTCCGCCGCCCTTGCTGTGTTGCAACAGCGTTTGCAGCTTCCGTCACACCAACTGGTGTGTGATGTCCCCACACGTTGGAACTCTACCCTCCACATGTTGCAAAGGATTTGTGAGCAGAAGAGAGCAGTTGTGGAGTACCAGCTGCAACAAGGCCGTCGATATTCAGGTCAGACTCCACACATAAGACCTCAGGAGTGGACCTGGATGTCTGACGTATGTACCATCTTGACAAACTTTGAGGAGTCCACCAAGATGGTGAGTGGTGATGACGCCATCATTAGCGTCAGCATTCCACTTGTCTGTCTTTTGCAATGCTCTCTGCAGAGAATTAAAGAGGAGGAATTGCAGCCAGAGTATGATGAGATGGATTAAGAAGCCGTAGCGGTCGATTACACACAGCCCAGCCTCATCTCATCCCAACGTGCATTGGGGACAATGAGGGAGAGGAGGAGGAGGAGGAGGAAGAGCAGGAGCTCCTGTACAACTGTCATACCGTTGGTTCAGCGTGGGTGGCCTGAGGACAGGGGGGAGGAGGAGGAGGAGTAGGAGGAGAGCATGGTCAGTCGTCATCTTGATGAGGACACGGAAGTCTTGCCCGTTACCAGTCTGGCACACATGGCTGACTTTATGTTACGCTGCCTTAACAGTGAACCTCGCATTGTCAAAATGTTGGGTGACAGTCATTACTGGTTGGTGACACTTTTAGACCCCCGCTACAAGGAGAACTTTCATTCTCTTATTCCTGAGGTGGAGAGGTCTACAAAAATTGGGCAGTACCAGAAGGCCCTTGCTGCAGAACTGTTAAAAAAATTCCCATCTGAACACGCTAGCGGCAGAGGTCACAGTTCATTGCCCAACCAAGGCGTACATGCAAGAGAGACACAACTCCAATCCAGCAGAGGCAGGGGAACACTGTCAACGTTCTGGGACAGTTTTCTCAGACCCTCCCTTCGGACAGACCCTAAGGCGCGGGGTACTCTCACAAGGAGTGGAAAGTTTCAAAAGATGGTGAGGGAGTACCTTGCCGACCGTACCAGCATCCTCCTTGATTCCTCTGTGCCTTTTAATTATTGGGTATCCAAGCTGGACACTTGGAATGAACTCGCTCTGTACGCCTTGGAGGTCCTGGTCTGCCCTGCCGCTAGCGTGTTATCGGAGCGTGTTTTTAGTGCCGCTGGGGGAATTATAACTGATAAGCACACTCGTCTGTCAACTGACAATGCTGACAAGCTGACCCTTATCAAAATGAACAAGGGCTGGATTGGGCCAGACTTCTCATCACCACCAAATGACAGCAGAGTAACATAAAGTCAAATCCACTGTGTTATTTCGGGAGGTGTATTCACATGCACCGCTTCACACCCACACATGGGTATACACTTCCTCATTTTGGCTGTTTTATGTTCTTCTCCTTATCCTCAGCCTCCACCACCACTATACCACCAGGGTGACCGTGGTCCGTTTTGCCATTATTGAAAGTTCCTCCGTCCTTATTTTTGTCAGCTTTTGCTTGGACAGCATAAGCAAAGACTATGTGAGACCCACTCCCCAATAATGGGAATAATATTTTTAAGATGCTATACTGTATGGCTCTTGTAAAGGGCATTAAAACGTCTTGTTAAGCTACTGCGACCTACACCACTTTTCCAAGGGGTATTAAAACTGTCTTGTTAACCTACTGTGACCTCCATGTCTCTTCCGAGGGGCATTAAAAGTGTCTTGTTAAGCTACTGGGACCTCCACGTCTCTTCCAAGGGGCATTAAAACCGTCTTGCTAAGCTACTGTGACCTCCACCACTTTTCCAAGGGGCATTAAAACCGTCTTGTTAAGCTACTGCGACCTCCACGTCTCTTCCGAGGGGCATTAAAACCGACTTGTTAAGCTACTGGGACCTCCACGTCTCTTCTGAGGGTCATTAAAAGCGTCTTGTTAAACCACTCTGAACTCCACAGCTCTTCCAAGGGGCATTGAAATGTTGTTTTTAATTAACTCTAACCTCCACGACTCTTCGAACGGGCATTACATTTCCTCCTAATTTTTGGCAGCTTTTGCTTGGAAGGCATAAGCAAAGACTGTGGGAGACCCACTCCCCAATAATGGGAATAATATTTTTAAGATGCTGTACTGCATGGCTCTTGTAAGGGGCATTGCAAGTTCCTCCGTCCTAATTTTTGGCAGCTTTTGCTTGGAAGACATAAGCAAAGACTATGGGAGACGCACTCCCCAATAATGGGAGTAATGTTTTTAAGATGCTGTACTGTATGGCTATACATATTACAGTATATACATTATTATATATAGATGGCCATATATACAGTAACATGTGATGTCCAGTAGCCAGGCTCCGGGTTGATCAGTCCAGTGCTGGATTCTTTACAGTGTCTATTGTCACTCTCAGTATAGGGAGATTTATTGCAGCAGACTGAACTTTCCTGCGAGTCTGTTGATGCTGGAGCCAAAGACCCGGCACTGACAGAGTGACCCTGAAAGTTCAGACTACTGCAATAAATCTGTGAGCATCAGCAGAGCGGCCATAGACACAATGCAGGACTGGCCCTGGAGTTATAAGGAGGTGAGCAGCAGCCACCTCCTTGCTGCACAGAGAGCAGGAGCTCCTACTTACAGATGTCTCCTCTCATTCCAGTCCACAACCTCCTCTCCAGCATGAAAAAAATGCAGCCAGTAGCTCCCTTCACTTCACGCAACCAGGCTGCAGTGTGGGTGTGCCTTCTCCGCTGTGATGCAGCCGGCCAGCAGAATTCACAACAGAGCCTAGGATAGTGGTCCTGTATGATGAGTGGGGGGACGTGTTTGATGAGGGGTGGAGGTGAGAGTAGCGGCGGACTGTTAATCTTAAATTTTTTTTTCTTAACTTAATGTGTGGCGATTCCGGCAAGCCAATCAGGGCACAAGAACAATCCAAATGTCCAGACATAAGGGCTTGTGCCATTGGCTGCTGAAGTCACATGTCCCTCTCCATATAAAGAGCGGACATGTTATTTTAGCGCCAATTTGTCAGTGTAACCTGCTGATGCTACTGCATACTGAGAGATTGTGATAGTTAGCTAGGCGGTTGCTTGTAAGTTAGATAATTTAGATAGATAGGATCCTGTGTGGCTGTGAAATCGACCTTCCAGCAGATCAATTGTTTTTGCTGTTAGTGTGGTCCAGACAGAAACACCAGGCCGCATTTCAGCATAGAACTTTGTTGTGCTGATATTGTGCTCCATGCAGGAGTACACCTTTGAAACTCCTTGAGCAACACATTCACGCTGAACTTTGCTCTCACCTCTCATCTAACTTTCTCTTAGACAAACAACAATCTGGCTTCCGCCCCCACCATTCCATCGAAACTGCCCTGACCAAAATTACTAATGACTTACAGCCAAAGCTAACAGACAATTCTCTATACTCCTACTTCTTGACCTATCCTCTTTCTAGACTTCCAACCCCAGGTATGTCAATTCGTCAATGGAAAAACATTAGCAGCTACAGCAGCAGCAGTGTGTCAAAAGCAATTTCTGTGAGTCATTTCACACATTTTTTTATCAGCTCGTGCACCAGCACAACAGAGTACAAGTCTGATACATAGTGAATGACTGGAGAGGATGGTGCAGGAGTGTCTCGAGCTCCATATTAATACCATCGGGGAGAGTTTGGATCCTTTTACATTTTGTTCTTCAAAATGGAAGAGTGGCCTGAGCTTGCCTGTCACGCCTTGGAGGTTTTATAATGCCCAGAAGCCAGCGTTCTCTCAGATTGTGTCTTAAGTGCTGCTGGTGGTGTTCTGATGTATAAGCGCATCCGGCTTTCCCCTCAAAGTGTAGTCCGCCAAACTTTCATAAGGACTTTTGCACCCCAATTGCAGACTGTGCAGACTAGTCGATGTTGTAGTTTTTAGTGTGCTGCATTCCTCTCGCATTATTGCAGTCTGTGAAATCTTTGTAGTGGCTTCTGTGCCTGCTCTTGCTGTTGCTGCTGTTGCTGATGTTAGCAATAATTTTTGGAAATGTAGTTATAGTGAAAGGCGTGTCAGTGCTCCATTATTTTAGTTCTACTCTGGTAAAATTGATGCCACTTTGCTGGTGTCTGCCCCTAATTTTTGGAAATGTGAAGACTCGTGGTTGGGTCTCTATCTGCTGGGTTGGCTGTAGTGGAAGAAGTGTCTGTCCCCATTATATTATTTCTATTCTAGTGAAATTGATGCCACTTTCACTTTGGTGGTGTCTGCCCCTAGTTTTTTAAATTGGGAGATTCTTGGTTGGTCTCTCCTTTATGTGTGTTGCCTGTAGCAGTAGGGCTCCCAGACAGGCTGACCTCCACTTACTTTCAGCCAACTACCTGTGTTACTATTGTGAGTAAGTGAGAGGGATCATATGCGAGGGACGGTATGTGTCGCCTATGATGTGTATAGAGGCATATTGACCCCGCTGGAGTGCATTGCAATCACAGACACAGCTGTGATTGCAGTGCAGAATAAAAGTAAAGTTTGAACTTGGTCAAGCTATTTGGCTAAGCTGGATTTAAGAAAACCCGGCATGGGTTTTTATTCTGGGAGTGAACTACAGGTGGCAGTGTGGGGGTTCACTCCCTCCAGCTGGGGCTTACAAGTGGCTCATGGCCACAGATTCCTTTTAAAAACCTGCAGCAAAGGTTTAGGGTGTCAGTGTTGGGATTGCTAGCAGCAGAGCAGGAAGCTCTGCAAGCTTGTATGAAGCTGAACTCAGGCCTGTGAAGGCAACATATCTGATGACACGGTGGGCCATCTCCCACGGCAACAGGTTTACACGGACTGCGTGGATACCCAAGCTGCCATCCGGAGGACAGATTTTGCATTTGAGTTGTGAGTTTTTGGCAAATAAAGACGTTTAAGTTGGCCTTTCCTTGGGTCACTGCCTCATTACCACACAGTGTGAACACCACCGCACTACACTATCCTTACATTTTTGTACCAATAGTAGTCTATGAAACTGATTTTTTTGCCATCTGAGTGTGGCTGAGCAGAAAAGCAGGTTGCATGTGGTATCAGGGCTCCCAGCACAGCAGACCTATACCGATCCCTCACCCACCTTATTTAGAAGTTAAATTCAAAGCTGTAAATGCTGGCCCAGACTCCGATACTTCATGCGTGGCCCATGAAACATTATAAAATATGTACTGTGGGTCAATTGATACCACTTTCCATGGTATCTGCCCCTAATTTGAGCTGTTTTTGCAGGTTTTGGGCCCCTTTGAAGGTGTTATATATGCGTTTGGTTCTGCCTCCCATTGAATCCAATGGGATTCGGATATGTTCGACGAACCGTTCAACGAATTGTTCGGCGAACATTGGGAAGTCCGCCAATCTGAAACTAATTGAACCTTTAAAGGTTCGCTCATCTCTAGTCGTAACCCAGGAGACCCTACAGTAAGTCCAGATACATGTACCAGAGTAAAAGGGAAAAATCAAGATTTCCCCTGAGACCTGCTAAGTGGAGTGGTTTGAGCAAAGTTTATCTGTGGAAGCCCTACGTGAAAGAGCTGCCAATATAATTGGCCCAAAAGAATGTGGTTGATCAAATGCAAGGTCTGACCAAGTTGTTCATGACCTTCTATAGTGATGGTAAAGATTTTATTACCTGTAGATAGAGCTGTCAATTGCACTTTAGACTCTATCCACAAATCATCTGGTTCAGAGAGCGTTAAACTTAAGATATCCCTACTGCAGCGAGACCGCCAGGCTTTAACTATCCTTCCGAATAAGTGGCTGCATGATTGCAGACAGGAACATGTTGCTGTCTCTACTAGAGATGAGCGGTGTTCGACTAGAACTGTTCGCCAATCTCAAATTCGAGCTGTTTTGGGCGGTGTTCGAGTTGTTCGACGAACCCGAACGATTTGCAAAAAATTTGGCTGTTCGAGGTTATGTTCGATAACTGTTCGTGCACCAAAAGCGTGTCCTGCATGTCTGGTGCTATTTAGAGCACCAATCATGCAGGGATTGTCTGCCACTCACTGTAATGCCACAGCCATGGTGGTTGTGGCATTACAGTGATTGCCCAAATCGATGGGAACAGTGCCAACAGTGAAACATGAAAAGCCGGCAATTCAGCAGCGGCATACACCGGTACCCGACAATTTAGAACCGAAAGAATAGAGCTTCACACATAGATTAGATAGATATAAACATGTCAGCCACATATATACGAAGTACAGTGAAAGTGCTGCTTACTGTACTTGTCATTTAGCGTAAAGGATTTATCAAAAAAAATAATAGTGTTTTCATGCACCGTCTCTTTAAAAAAGCCGGCCGGCAATTCAGCAGCGGTACCCGACAATTTAGAATAGAAGGAATAGAGAATCACACATAGATTAGATAGATAGAAACATGTCAGTCACATATATATGAAGTACAGTGACAGTGTTGATTACTGTACTTGTCATTTAGTGTAAAGGATTTATCAAAAAAAATAATAGTGTTTTCATGCACCGTCTCTTTAAAAAAGCCGGCCGGCAATTCAGCATCTGTACCCAACAATTTAGAATAGAAGGAATAGAGAATCACACATAGATTAGATAGATAGAAACATGTCAGTCACATATATATGAAGTACAGTGACAGTGTTGCTTACTGTACTTGTCATTTAGTGTAAAGGATTTATTAAAAAAAATAATAGTGTTTTCATGCACCGTCTCTTTAAGAAAGCCGGCCGGCAATTCAGCATCTGTACCCAACAATTTATAACAGACAGAATAGAGCTTCACACATAGATTAGATAGATAGAAACATGTCAGTCACATATATATGAAGTACAGTGATAGTGTTGGTTACTGTACTTGTCATTTAGTATTAAAATAAAGGATTTATTATTAAAAAAATTGGCGTGGGGTTCCCCTTAATTTTAGGCTCTAGCGGAGGTTAAGCAGACAGCTGGGGCAGATGTTTGAAGCCTGGGAAGGGGGTAATACCCACGGAGCTTCCCAGGCTACTAATATCAGCCCCCAGCTGAATACATAGCCTTTACTAGCTATTAAAATGGGGGACCCCCCCAAAAAAATGACGTGGGGTCCCCCCTAATTTAATAGCTAGCAAAGGCTAGGCAGACAGCTGGGGGCTGATATTAATAGCCCAGGAAGGGAGCCATGAATATTGGCCCCCTCCCAGGCTAGAAACACCAGCCGTCAGCCGCCCCAGAAATGGCGCATTCATAGGATGCGCCAATTCTGGCACTTAGCCTCGCTCTTCCACGCTGCCCTGGTGCGGTGGCAGGGGGTAATAGGGCTGGGGTTGATGGCAGCTTATAATGCCAGCTGACATCAAGCCCAGGTTAGTAATGGAGAGGCGTCTATAAGACACCCCCATTACTAACCCCATAGTCAAAGTTAAAAAAAACACAAACACCCAGAATAAAGTCCTTTAATTGAAATAAAGACACAATTCTTTATTGTTCTAAATTAAACCATACTTACCGTCACGCCCATTCCAGCTGAAGCCAACGATCTCCTGTAATAAAAATAAAATAATAAAGCAACCTCATCCTTACCTTTCCATGGTTCCCACGACAGCTTCAGCTCTGCTACATCGAGATGACAGGCTGGACCGCAGCAGAACGCCGCCATCCAGCCTGTCATCCCGCAGACACTGAGAAGAGCAGGCTTGCTTGCGCTCCACATTGTCTCTCTGTGACGGCATAAAGATGAGCCGAGGTCATGTCCAATGAACTCGGCTCACCTCATGCACGTCACTTACAGCGTGGGAGAATTCTCACGCTGAAGCGCTGAGTGCAGGAGAATTTTCCCACGCTGTCAGTGAGGTGCATGAGGTGAGCTGAGTTCATTGGACATGACCTCGGCTCATCTTTATGCCGTCACAGAGAGACAATGTGGAGCGCAAGCAAGCCTGCTCTTCTCAGTGTCTGCGGGATGACAGGCTGGATGGCGGCGTTCTGCTGCGGTCCAGCCTGTCATCTCGATGTAGCAGAGCTGAAGCTGTCGTGGGAACCATGGAAAGGTAAGGATGAGGTTGGTTTATTATTTTTCTTTTATTGCAGGAGATCGTTGGCTTCAGCTGGAATGGGCGTGATGGTAAGTATGGTTTAATTTAGAACAATAAAGAATTGTGTGTTTATTTCAATTAAAGGACTTTATTCTGGGTGTTGTGTTTTTTTTAAATACTTTACTAGAAATTCATGGCGGTCATGTCTAATACTGGCGTGACCCCATGAATTTTGGGCTTGGGGCCAGCTGATAATACCAAGCTGGCCCTAACCCCTTTATTACCCAGTGAGCCACCGCACCAGGGCCCTGGATGAGTTGGGTACAGCGCCAGAAGATGGCGCTTCTATGAACGCGCCATTTTCCGGGGTGGCTGCGGACTGCAATTTGCAGCGGGGGGGGCCCAGAAAGCTTGGGCCTCCCTGCGCTGCAGATTCCAGCCCCCAGCTGCCTAGTTGTACCTGGCTGGACACAAAAATAGGGCGAAGCCCCACGTATTTTTTTTTTAATTATTTCATGAAATTCATGAAATAATTAAGAAAAAAAGGCCTTCCCTATATTGTTGTGTCCGGCCAGGTACAAATAGTCAGCTGGTGGTTGGGGGCAGCCCGTTCCTGCCTGCTGTACCTGGCTGGACACAAATATAGTGCGAAGCCCCACTTCAATTTTTTTTAATTATTTCATGAAATTCATGAAATAATTAAGAAAAAAAGGCCTTCCCTATATTGTTGTGTCCGGCCAGGTACACATAGGCAGCTGGTGGTTGGGGGCAGCCCATTCCTGCCTGCTGTACCTGGCTGGACACAAATATAGTGCGAAGCCCCACTTCATTTTTTTTAAATTATTTCAGGAAATTCATGAAATAATTAAAAAAAAATTGACGTGGGGCTTCGCACTATATTTGTGTCCAGTCAGGTGCAGCAGGCAGGAACGGGCTGCCCCCAACCACCAGCTGCCTATTTGTACCTGGCCGGACACAACAATATAGGGAAGCCCTTTTTTTCTTAATTATTTCATGAAATAATTTAAAGAAAATTGACGTGGGGCTTCGCCCTGTTTTTGTGTCCAGCCAGGTACAACTATGCAGCTGGGGGCTGGAATCCGCAGCGCAGGGAGGCCCAAGCTTTCTGGGCCACCCCCGCTGCAAATTGCAGTCCGCAGCCACCCCGGAAAATGGCGCGTTCATAGAAGCGCCATCTTCTGGCGCTGTACCCAACTCATCCAGGGCCCTGATGCGGTGGCTCACTGGGTAATAAAGGGGTTAGGGCCAGCTTGGCATTATCAGCTGGCCCTAAGCCCAAAATTCATGGGGTCACGCCAATATTAGACATGACCACCATGAATTTCTAGTAAAGTATTTAAAAAAAACACAACACCCAGAAAAAAGTCCTTTAATTGAAATAAACACACAATTCTTTATTGTTCTAAATTAAACCATACTTACCGTCACGCCCATTCCAGCTGAAGCCAACGATCTCCTGAAATAAAAGAAAAATAATAAAGCAACATCATCCTTACCTTTCCATGGTTCCCATGACAGCTTCAGCTCTGCTACATCGAGATGACAGGCTGGACCGCAGCAGAACGCTGCCATCCAGCCAGTCATCCCGCAGACACTGAGAAGCGCAGGCTTGCTTGCGCTCCACAGTGTCTCTCTGTGAGGGCATCCAGATGAGCCGAGTTAATGTCCAATGAACTCGGCTCACCTCATGCACGTCACTGACAGCGTGGGAAAATTCTCCTGCACTCAGCGCTTCAGCGTGGGAGAATTCTCACACTGAAGTGCTGAGTGCAGGAGAATTCTCCCACGCTGTCAGTGACGTGCAGGAGGTGAGCTGAGTTCATTGGACATGAGCTCACCTTATGCACGTCACTGACAGCGTGGGAAAATTCTCCTGCACTCAGCGCTTCAGCGTGGGAGAATTCTCACGCTGAAGCGCTGAGTGCAGGAGAATTCTCCCACGCTATCAGTGACGTGCAGGAGGTGAGCTGAGTTCATTGGACATGAGCTCACCTTATGCACGTCACTGACAGCGTGGGAGAATTCTCCTGCACTCAGCGCTTCAGCGTGAGAATTTTCCCACGCTGTCAGTGACGTGCATGAGGTGCACCGAGTTCATTGGACATGAACTCGTCTCATCTTTATGCCGTCACAGCCAGACACTGCAGAGCGCAAGCATGCCTGCGCTTCTCAGTGTCTGCGGGATGACAGGCTGGATAGCAGCGTTCTGCTGCGGTCCAGCCTGTCATCTCGATGTAGCAGAGCTGAAGCTGTCGTGGGAACCATGGAAAGGTAAGGATGATGTTGCTTTATTATTTTTCTTTTATTGCAGGAGATCGTTGGCTTCAGCTGGAATGGGCGTGATGGTAAGTATGGTTTAATTTAGAACAATAAAATATTGTGTCTTTATTTCAATTAAAGGACTTTATTCTGGGTGTTTGTGTTTTCTTTTAACTTTGACTATGGGGTTAGTAATGGGGGTGTCTTATAGACGCCTCTCCATTACTAACCTGGGCTTGATGTCAGCTGGCATTATAAGCTGACATCAACCCCAGCCCTATTACCCCCTGCCACCGCTACAGGGCAGCGTGGAAGAGCGAGGCTAAGTGCCAGAATTGGCGCATCCTATGAATGCGCCATTTCTGGGGCGGCTGACGGCTGGTGTTTCTAGCCTGGGAGGGGGCCAATATTCATGGCACCCTTCCTAGGATATTAATATCAGCCCCCAGCTGTCTGCCTAGCCTTTGCTAGCTATTAAATTAGGGGGGACCCCACGTCATTTTTTTGGGGGGGTCCCCCATTTTAATAGCTAGTAAAGGCTATGTATTCAGCTGGGGGCTCATATTAGTAGCCTGGGAAGCTCCGTGGGTATTACCCCCTTCCCAGGCTTCAAACATCTGCCCCAGCTGTCTGCTTAACCTCCGCTAGAGACTAAAATTAAGGGGAACCCCACGCCAATTTTTTTTAATAATAAATCCTTTATTTTAATACTAAATGACAAGTACAGTAACCAACACTATCACTGTACTTCATATATATGTGACTGACATGTTTCTATCTATCTAATCTATGTGTGAAGCTCTATTCTGTCTGTTATAAATTGTCGGGTACAGATGCTGAATTGCCGGCCGGCTTTTTTAAAGAGACGGTGCATGAAAACACTATTATATTTTTTAATAAATCCTTTACACTAAATGACAAGTACAGTAAGCAACACTGTCACTGTACTTCATATATATGTGACTGACATGTTTCTATCTATCTAATCTATGTGTGAGGCTCTATTCCTTCTTGTCTAAATTGTCGGGTACCGGTGTATGCCGCTGCTGAATTGCCGGCCGGCTTTTTTAAAGAAAGCGTCTTCTGAGCAGTTTGTCAGCTTTTGGACACCTTTGAAGGTGTTTTCTATGTGTTTCTATGTGTTTTTGTTTGCCTGCCATTGGTTTTAACGGTGTTCGACGGTGTTCTAAGGTGTTCGACGAACAGTTCGACGAACAGTTCCTCGAACATCCCGGTGTTCGACGAACCGAACCGAACCCGAACACTACGGGGGTGGCTCAACACTAGTCTCTACACCTAGCATTTACCATATTTTTCGGACTATAAGACGCACCGTACCATAAGACTCACTGTAGTGCCGGCGTCCCTGCCCTCTGCTAGGCAGGGACGCTGTTCCCCTCACCGCTCTGCTCCGTGCCCGGCGTCCCTCTCCCGCTCTGCTGGCAGCGCGCGCTCCTTCCCAGCCACTGTGCTTAGGGCGCGCGCGCGCGCCCTCCCTCCCTCTTAAAGGGGCCGCGCGCGCCGTCCTAAGGAGTCCCCGGCCAATGGCCGGAGGACTTTACCATATATAAGGCACCTCCTCCAAAATGGAGGTGCCCGAGCAATGTTGTTGCACTGTTCACTACTCTGCTTCAGCCCTCAGGTCCCGTTGCCAGTTACCTGCCAGTTACCTGCCAGATTCCTGCCTGATTATCTGCTACCTGCCTGCTAGTCTGAGGTCCGACGGTCTGCCTTACTACTCCTGTCAGTCTGTCTAAGGACCAGCCTGCCCGCTCACCTGGGAGCGCACATCAGCCACCTGCCTGCTTGCCTGAGGTCCGACGGTCTGCCTTCCAACTCCTGTCAGTCTGTCTATGGACCAGCTTGCCCGCTCACCTGGGAGCACACACCTGCTACCTGCCTGCTAGTCTACCTGGAGGCTCCGCCGTCACGTGCTGTGACCACCTGCCTGTCCAGTGACTCCTGCTCGCTCACCTGGGAGCGCTCATCTGCTGCCTGTCTGCTAGCCTACCTGGAAGCTCTGCCGTCACGTGCTGTGACCACCCGCCTGTCCAGAGACTTCTGCCCGCTCACCTGGGAGCGCTCATCTGCCGCCTGTCTGTTGGTCTTCCTGGAGGCTCCGCCGTCACATGCTGTGACCACCCGTTCATCCAGAGACTCTCGCCTGCTCACCTGGGAGCTCACGTCTATCATCAGCCGCCACAGGTCGTACCAACCCTTTACCTAGAGACTGCCCCGGTCACTTGCCGTGACCATCTGCCCGTTCATTCAGAGACTGCCCGGGTCACTTGCCGTGACCATCTGCCCGTTCATTCAGAGACTGCCCCGGTCACTTGCCGTGACCATCAGCCCGTTCATCCAGAGACTGCCCCGGTCACTTGCCGTGACCTCCAGCCCGTTCACTCAGAGACTGTCCCGGTCACCTGCTGTGACCTCTTGCCCGTCTTCCCTGGTCGCCACCCGCTCCCTTACAAGGACTGCCCCCTTGTATAGTAGCTCAGAGGTTCCGCCTCCCAGACCCGTTACAGTTTGCTCGGGCCATGGAACCCGGTGGCACCCAAGCTCCCTCGCTCTCGGACCTGTGTCATGAACTGTCCCGTCAAAGGTCCCAACAGGAGTCCATCCTGGGTCACCTGCGGAATGTCAATACTCGCCTGGACACTCTGACTGCTCCACCAACAACCTCCGCCAGTGCCATGTCTCGCAATCCGGCAGCTCCGCTGTCCACTAACACCATGATATCCTACCCCGGACCTCGGCTTTCTGCACCTCCTCGCTTCGGAGGCGACTCAGCCAAGGCTCGGGGCTTCATAAATCAGTGCACCCTGCACTTTGAACTATTGTCCCACCAGTTTAACTCCGACTGAGCCAAAATTGCATTCATCATGTCCCATCTCACCGGGGAGGCCCTGGCCTGGCTAAATCCTCTATGGGAGAGAGGAGACCCCCTGGTGTCCAACTTGCCTGCTTTTCTCACGGCTTTCCGGAAAGTCTTCGACGAACCCGGACGGAAGACCTCATCCGCATCATCGTTGCTACGCCTCCGTCAGGAAAGTCTCACCGTGGGTCAATATGCCATACGGTTCCGTACCCTTGCCTCGGAGCTGGCCTGGGATAACGACGCTCTGGTTTCCGTCTTCTGGGAGGGTCTGTCCGGCCGTATTAAAGATGAACTTGCCGGTCGGGACATTCCTACCACTCTCGATGACTTAATAACTCTTGCCACCCGGATTGACCTACGGTTCCAGGAGCGTGCCAGAGAGGTCACCCGTGAGAGGAGGTTACCACGTCTAGCTCCTTCTTTTCAGAAACCCGTCACTCCTTCTGTCTCTAACCAGGTACACCCTCCTGAGCCTATGCAGGTCGACCAGACCAAGATGGTCAAGACCCGTCAGGATTTACGCCGTGCCGAGGGGACCTGCTTCTACTGTGGCAGTAAGGAGCACCGGATCCGTGCCTGCCCGGAGAGGTCGGGAAACGCCTGTGTCTAGGTTCACTCAGAGAGGTCCACCTAGACAAGAATAAATCCTCTCCATCCCTGCTGTTGTCAGTTTCAATCGTCTACGGGGAGAACCGTTATTTCGAACTAGCCCAACTGGACTCTGGAGCAGCCGGGAATCTTATTTCACAGTCCCTGGTAGAGAAATACCGCATCCCCACCAAACCTCTGGCTGTACCCTTGTCTGTTGCTGCCGTGGATGGGGGGCTCTTACCACGCCCCATCCAACTCATCACCGAATCCATTACTCTGCAAGTGGGAATGCTGCATTCTGAAAGTATCTCCTTCCATGTTCTGCCTGGACTCTCTCACGCCCTCTTGCTAGGCCTACCTTGGCTCCAGAAACATGCACCCGTTCTTGACTGGCAGACCGGAGAAGTCCTTCGCTGGGGACAGGGCTGCCATAAGACCTGTCTGGTTCCCGTTCATCCCGTCCGTCCTTCTCCTACCCCAGCTAATCTACCTGGACTTCCGATTCCTTATTGGTCTTATGCTGATGTCTTTAATAAAAAGGAGGCAGAGACACTACCCCCTCATAGACCATACGACTGCCCTATCGACCTGTTACCTGGTACTTCTCCTCCCCGTGGGCGTATTTATCCATTATCCGCTGCTGAGACCCGGTCGATGTCCGAATATATTGAGGAGAATCTGGCCAGGGGATTCATCCGGAAATCTACCTCCCCGGCGGGAGCAGGCTTCTTTTTCGTCAAAAAGAAGGACGGCTCTCTCCGTCCCTGTATAGACTATAGAGGCCTTAACCAGATCACGGTGAAGAATAAGTACCCCCTTCCGCTCATTCCGGAGTTATTTGATCGTCTGAGGGGGGCTAGAATCTTCACCAAACTGGACCTCCGTGGGGCGTACAACCTGGTTCGTATCCGTCAGGGGGATGAATGGAAGACGGCATTCAACACCCGGGACGGCCACTATGAATATCTGGTAATGCCCTTTGGCCTCTGTAACGCTCCTGCCGTCTTTCAAGAGTTGGTCAATGACATCTTCCGGGACCTTCTCTACTCCTGCGTAGTGGTGTACCTGGACGACATCTTGGTCTTCTCTCCGGATCTCCAGACTCACCGGAGGGATGTTCGTCAGGTCCTGCTCAGGCTCAGGCAGAACCATCTCTACGCTAAATATGAGAAGTGCCTCTTTGAGCAGACCTCGCTTCCGTTTCTGGGCTACATTATCTCTCAGACCGGCCTACAAATGGATCCTGAGAAACTGTCTGCCATCGAGAAATGGCCCCGACCAGAGGGGTTGAAGGCTATTCAACGGTTCCTGGGCTTCACCAACTATTACCGCCTCTTCATCCCGCACTTCTCTTCCCGGACTGCCCCAATTTCCGCGCTCACCCGTAAGGGTACTAATCCCAAAGAGTGGCCGCCCGAAGCAGAGGAGGCCTTTCTTTCCCTAAAACAGGCCTTCTCTTCCGCCCCGGTGCTGCATCGCCCGGACGGCAACAAGCAGTTCTTCCTGGAAGTTGACGCCTCCTCCTCTGGAGCCGGAGCGGTACTTACTCAAAAATCATCTTCCGGGAGAATGGTAACTTGTGGCTTCTTCTCCAAACTCTTCTCCTCTTCTGAGCGCAACTATTCCATAGGAGACCGAGAGTTATTGGCCATCAAGCTGGCGTTGGAAGAGTGGCGTTACCTACTCGAGGGGGCTCTTCATCCGGTAATAATTTACACTGACCACAAGAACTTGGCTTACCTCCAGCATGCCCAGAGACTTAACCCGCGCCAAGCCCGGTGGTCCTTGTTTTTTGCTCGCTTTGATTTTGTTCTTCATTTTCGCCCGGCTGACAAAAACGTCAAAGCAGACGCCTTGTCCCGATCCTTTCTGGTGTCCGATCTCGAGGAAGAACCTAAACATATCATCGATCCCGCCAGAGTAATGCAGGTGGCTCCCGTGAGTCTAAATCGTCTCCCTCCCGGTAAGACGTTTGTTTCAGTACCTGATCGGGAGAGGATCCTACACTGGGGCCATTCGTCTAAACTAGCTGGCCACGCCGGTCAGAAAAAGACCCTCCAGCTTATTGCCCGGCACTATTGGTGGCCTACCCTGCACAAGGACATAATAGACTTTGTTTCTGCCTGTGTGTCCTGCGCCCGCAACAAAGTCCCGAGACATCTGCCAGCCGGACGCCTCCTTCCGCTTCCTGTACCTGCTGCCCCCTGGCAGCATATAGCAATGGACTTTATAACTGATCTCCCCGTCTCTGCCGGTTGTACGGTCATTTGGGTGGTCGCTGACCGCTTTTCCAAGATGGCTCACTTTATTCCCCTGCCAGGCCTTCCGTCTGCACCCGAGCTGGCTAAAGACTTTATCCGCCACATCTTCCGTCTTCATGGCCTGCCCCTCCACATCGTGTCGGATCGTGGGGTACAGTTCACCTCACGTTTCTGGAGAGCCACTTGTAAACTACTAGACGTCACCCTGGACTTCTCTTCCGCTTACCACCCACAGTCCAATGGTCAAGTGGAGCGGATCAATCAGAACCTGACCAGTTACCTCCGGCACTTCGTTAATGCCCACCATTCTGACTGGGTGGATCTCCTACCATGGGCCGAGTTCTCTTATAATAATCACGAGAGCGAATCCTCCTCCAAATCCCCGTTTTTTGTAGTCTTTGGTCAGCATCCTCGGATTCCTTTTCCTGTCTCCACCTCTGTGGACAACCCGGCTGCGGAATCTCTCGTTAGCAAATTTTCCTCCATATGGGAGAGTACCCGGTCCGCACTCCTTCTGTCATCCGAGCGTATGAAAAGACACGCTGACAAAAAACGCCTGGATCCTCCACAATTTCGTCCAGGAGATAAAGTCTGGCTCTCATCTAAATATGTTCGACTCAAGATACCTTCTTACAAGTTAGGGCCTCGGTTCATCGGTCCTCTGGAGGTCATCAGTCAGATCAACCCGGTGGCCTATAAATTGAAACTCCCGGCCAACTTACGGATCCCTAACTCCTTCCATGTATCTCTCCTCAAACCCGTGGTGCTTAACTCTTTTTCCAAGTCTACAGGTACGCCTCCTGCTCCGGTTTCTGCTGAGGACGAGTTTGAGGTAGAGAACATTCTTGCCACCAAAAGGGTAAGAGGAAAGACCTTTTTTCTGGTAGATTGGAAGGGGTTTGGTCCTGAGGAGAGAACGTGGGAGCCCCGGGAGAACATCCATGCCCCTCTCATCCTAGCTAAATTTCTATCTGGCCTAAAAAAGGGGGGGCCTAAAGGGGGGGGTACTGTAGTGCCGGCGTCCCTGCCCTCTGCTAGGCAGGGACGCTGTTCCCCTCACCGCTCTGCTCCGTGCCCGGCGTCCCTCTCCCGCTCTGCTGGCAGCGCGCACTCCTTCCCGGCCACTGTGCTTAGGGCGCGCGCGCGCGCCCTCCCTCCCTCTTAAAGGGGCCGCGCGCGCCGTCCTAAGGAGTCCCCGGCCAATGGCCGGAGGACTTTACCATATATAAGGCACCTCCTCCAAAATGGAGGTGCCCGAGCAATGTTGTTGCACTGTTCACTACTCTGCTTCAGCCCTCAGGTCCCGTTGCCAGTTACCTGCCAGATTCCTGCCTGATTATCTGCTACCTGCCTGCTAGTCTGAGGTCCGACGGTCTGCCTTACTACTCCTGTCAGTCTGTCTAAGGACCAGCCTGCCCGCTCACCTGGGAGCGCACATCAGCCACCTGCCTGCTTGCCTGAGGTCCGACGGTCTGCCTTCCAACTCCTGTCAGTCTGTCTATGGACCAGCTTGCCCGCTCACCTGGGAGCACACACCTGCTACCTGCCTGCTAGTCTACCTGGAGGCTCCGCCGTCACGTGCTGTGACCACCTGCCTGTCCAGTGACTCCTGCTCGCTCACCTGGGAGCGCTCATCTGCTGCCTGTCTGCTAGCCTACCTGGAGGCTCTGCCGTCACGTGCTGTGACCACCCGCCTGTCCAGAGACTTCTGCCCGCTCACCTGGGAGCGCTCATCTGCCGCCTGTCTGTTGGTCTTCCTGGAGGCTCCGCCGTCACATGCTGTGACCACCCGTTCATCCAGAGACTCTCGCCTGCTCACCTGGGAGCTCACGTCTATCATCAGCCGCCACAGGTCGTACCAACCCTTTACCTAGAGACTGCCCCGGTCACTTGCCGTGACCATCTGCCCGTTCATTCAGAGACTGCCCCGGTCACTTGCCGTGACCATCTGCCCGTTCATTCAGAGACTGCCCCGGTCACTTGCCGTGACCATCAGCCCGTTCATCCAGAGACTGCCCCGGTCACTTGCCGTGACCTCCAGCCCGTTCACTCAGAGACTGTCCCGGTCACCTGCTGTGACCTCCTGCCCGTCTTCCCTGGTCGCCACCCGCTCCCTTACAAGGACTGCCCCCTTGTATAGTAGCTCAGAGGTTCCGCCTCCCAGACCCGTTACACTCACCTAGGTTTTAGAGGAGGAAAACAACAAGAAAACTTAAGCAAAAAATGTGGTCTTGATGCACTTTTAAGGGGGAGGGGGTCCGCTGCTGATACTGTTAGGGGTAATGTCCCCCAATTCTGTTAATATCCCCCATCCTGGTATATATGTCTCCCTCCTTCCTGTTATACGTGGCCCCCATCTCCATATGCATGGCTCCCCTCATCCCCATCCTGGTATGCATGGTACCCCTGATCCCCATTCTGGTATGATTGGCACCCCTGATCCCCATCCTGGTATGCATGGCACCCCCTGATCCCCATCCTGGTATGCATGGCACCCCCTGATCCCCATCCTGGTATGCAAGGCAACCCCTGATCCCCATCCTGGTATGCAAGGCACCCCCTGATCCCCATCGTGGTATGCATGGCACCCCTGATCCCCATCCTGGTATGCATGGCACCCCCTGATCCCCATCCTGCTATGCATGGCACCCCCTGATGCCCATCCTGGTAATGCATGGCACTCCTGATCCCCATCTTGGTATGCATGGCACCCCCTGATCTCCATCCTGGTATGCATGTCACCCCCTGATCTCCATCCTAGTATGAATGGCACACCTGATCCCCATCCTGGTAATGCATGGCACCTCCTGATCCCCATCCTGGTAATGCATGGCACCCTTGATCCCCATCCTGGTAATGCATGGCACCCCCGATCACCATCCTGGTAATGCATGGCACCCTCAGATCCCCATCCTGGTAATGCATGGCACCCCTGATCCCCATCCTGATAATGCATGGCCCCCCTGATCCCCATCTTGGTAATGCATGGCACCCACTGATCCCCATCCTGGTAATGCATGGCACCCACTGATCCCCATCCTGGTAGTGCATCGCACCCACTGATCCCCATCCTGGTAATGCATGGCCCCCCTGATCACCATCCTGGTATGCATGGCACCCCTGATCCCCATCCTGGTATGCATGGCACCCCTGATCCCCATCCTGGTAATGCATGGCACCCCTGATCCCCATCCTGGTAATGCATGGCACCCCTGATCCCCATCCTGGTAATTCATGGCCCCCCTGATCGCAATCCTGGTAATGCATGGCACCCCTGATCCCCATCCTGGTATGCATGGCACCCCTGATCCCCATCCTGGTAATGCATGGCACCTCCTGATCCCCATCCTGGTATGCATGGCACCCACTGATCCCCATCCTGCTATGCATGGCACCCCCTGATGCCCATCCTGGTAATGCATGGCACCCCTGATCCCCATCCTGGTATGCATGGCACCCCCTGATCTCCATCCTGGTATGCATGGCACCCCCTGATCTCCATCCTAGTATGCATGGCACACCTGATCCCCATCCTGGTAATGCTTGGCACCCTTGATCCCTATCCTGGTAATGCATGGCACCCCCGATCACCATCCTGGTAATGCATGGCACCCCCAGATCCCCATCCTGGTAATGAATGGCACCCCTGATCCCCATCCTGATAATGCATGGCCCCCCCGATCCCCATCTTGGTAATGCATGGCACCCACTGATCCCCATCCTGGTAATGCATGGCACCCACTGATCCGCATCCTGGTAGTGCATCACACCCACTGATCCCCATCCTGGTAATGCATGGCCCCCCATGATCCCCAGCCTGGTAATGCATGGCCCCCCTGATCGCCATCCTGGTATGCATGGCACCCCTGATCCCCATCCTGGTATGCATGGCACCCCTGATCCCCATCCTGGTAATGCATGGCACCCCTGATCCCCATCCTGGTAATGCATGGCACCTCCTGATCCCCATCCTAGTATGCAAGGCACCCCCTGATCCCCATCCTGGTATGCAAGGCATCCCTGATCCCCATCCTGGTAATGCATGGCACCTTCTGATCCCCATCTTGGTAATGCATGGCACCCACTGATCTCCATCCTGGAAATGCATGGCACCCACTGATCCCCATCCTGGTAATGCATAGCACCTCCTGATCCCCATCCTGGTAATGCATGGCACCTCCTGATCCCCATCCTGGTAATGCATGGCACCTCCTGATCCCCATCCTAGTATGCAAGGCTCCTCCTGATCCCCATCTTGGTATGCAAGGCACCCCTGATCCCCATCCTGGTAATGCATGGCCCCCATGATACCCATCCTGGTAATGCATTGCCCCCCTGATACCCATCCTGGTAATGCACGCCCCCCTTATACCCATCCTGGTAATGCATGGCACCCCTGATCCTCATCCTGGTAATGCATGGCCCCCCTGATCACCATTACACTGCGCACACAAAAATAAACAGTTATACTCACCTCCTCTCTCCTCCAGCGCTGGGTCCCGCTCTGCTGCCGACACTCTCACTGCCATGCACCATCACACAGTGAAGTGCTGTGCCGGACTAGTCACTGCTCCCCATGCCGGGACTGTTTGTGTGGGGAGCAGTGACCATTCACTCTCTTCAATAGCCCGCACACTGTAGCTGAAGCGCGGCTCCTGCTGCGTCGGCGGTCTGTGTGCCCACTATTAAAGACCATGAATATTCACTACAACCCATGGGAGTGGGTTGTAGTGAATATTCATGGGCTTTAATAGCGGACACACTGATCGCCGAGCACAGCAGGAGCTGTGCTGCGGCTACAGTGTGCGCGCTATTAAGGAAAATGAATATTCATTGCTCTCCATGCCCATGGACATACTGAGCGGTGAATATTCATTTTCTTTAGCAGCGGGCACACAGCGTAGGCTGCAGCAGGCAGCAGCTGCCTCCTGTGCCCCGCTCATCCCCCGCTGCCGCTCCCCCCCACAATCCCCACCACCCACAGTATATAGTATATACTATGGCTAGTATTCGGACTATAAGAAGCACCCCCCACTTTCCTCCAAAATTTTGTAGGAAAAAAGTGCGTCTTCTAGTCCGAAAAGTACGGTATGTATTTACTACATCTGATGAGGAGCACATATAGATTGGGGAGACCCAATCCCATAAACAACAACAATTTTTTCTTTGTCCGATTTTGAAAACATATCCTCACATAGTGAATATGATTGGTCCATTCATCTGATACCTATCTCCCTCCTATTCAATGGTAAATTATATAATCTTTTGGATCCAGAAAGTCAGGCCATGAAAAATTATATAGCAGATAGTCTGCAAGTAGAGGTCATCAGACCTTCCAAGTCAAAAGTTTGGGTAGGTTTTTTGGGGGTTTCTAAAAAATGGTGATCTAATACCATGTATTGAGTACAGGGAACTTAACGGGGTTATCCCACAAGCAAAGTACATTTTAATCAGAATCTGTTGGCATAAAAATAAGTTCCACAATTGAATGTGTTAAAAAAATGTTCCTGTCCTGAGATAATCTTATAAATGTGCCCCTGCTGTGTGCTGTGTAATGATTGTGTCTGACCGTGCAGGAACATTGTCAGACACATAAGATTGAATTAAATCAGACTGAATTGTGCTTTGCCAGGAGCTGCTTTTAGTATTTTACATACTTTACTAAATACTGTTAGGGCTAGGGATTAGTTTTAGGGATGATCAAGGATAAGGATTAGGGCTAGGGATAAGGCTAGGATTAGAAATTACACTGTGTGCACAATTATTAGGCAATTTGTATTTTTGATTATTAATTTTATTATTGAACAACTACAACTGTGTTGGTCAATCCAAAAGGTTATAAACCTACATATAATATGTTTTGTCTTTCTTAGGAGAATATCTATAGGTGATAATCATTAGGCAACTATTAGCGTGCAAAATTACTATGCAACTAAATGAAAAATGTAAATTTTCCCATTAGTGAAAATAATGGCCAAATAACTCACAAAGCACAAGATACATAAATGACATGTCAAAAAAATACCAGTGACCAATATAGCCACACTAATATATAACCACTTATCATACGCATATCCATAAACTATGGGCTTTCATAAATGTATGTGAGGTTTCCCTTATAACTCTATTTACCTCTAATTTTAAACTGAGGCATATAGAGTTTTCTTGGATTCTTCAAAGAGGACCTTTCACAAGTTTAAGTATGTTAAACTGGTTACAACATGGAATACTGGATGCAGAAAAATATACTTCTTATTTTTTAATTTCTTCTCTCCATTGTTGTAGCTTGTAAAGTTTAGGTTAGAATTTATGTTATACTTCAACTGGGTGTTACCAGAGATATGTCACTGTGGTGTTTAAGTCTGCTAGAGGTTGACCAATAGTAAGCAGGCAATGTCTTGCAGGGAAGAAAATAACACACCTTCCTCTCTTCACTGATCTCTGCAGCTGCTGTGTAGATATACAACAGAGCTGAGTTATGTATCATTACAAACACTTCCACTTCTCATGGCAATCAGTGTGGGAGGAGGTTGAGAGCTGACATCCACTGTGAGATGAGATCTGAAAATAGCCATATCTCAAAATACTTTTGAAAAACTTACCACTACTCAAAAACTTGGAATTTCTGCTTAATTTCCAATCAAAAAAACTCTTCAAAAAGACTCAAGTCCATAAACCCATAGCCAAACATTTATCCATTTTACATGTGCACGTAATACTTTTTTGTGATACTGAGGTTTGACTGACACTATACTCTTTATTTTTGTTTCAGTGGTAGTTAAATAACATATCATAAACTGAACATGTAAAACAAGCCTTTTTGTATATCTGTTAGGGGCTATATATTTTTTGCTACAAAATAACATCTGTTTTAAGTGTAATGTATTCTCCATGCTTCTCTTTTCGATACAAATACCTTTCAATCTATCAAACGTGTTCCAGAAAACATCATGTCTGAAGAATCTTGTGAATCACCTAAGATAAAGGCAAAAGGCTCTGCCAAGATACTTGGCTAAAAGAGTACTCAATTATAAAGAAACTAGATGGTGGCCCGATTCTAATGCATCGGGTATTCTAGAATAGGTATGCGGCCGACCGGGCGCAATCAGCAGAGCTGTGTTTAAATTTGGGGCCAAAATCGCTGATTGGTCGCGTTCGGCAACCGCGACCAATCAGCAAAGCGGTGTTTAAATTTGGCGGCAATATCGATGATTGGTCGCGGGCGGCGGCAGCGACCAATCAGTGAACCGTGTTAGTGAGGACTGGAGAACGTGTTTAAATTTGGCACCAAAATCGCTGATTAGTCGCGACCAATCAGCAGAGCGGTGTTTAAATTTGGCGCCAATACTGCTGACTGGTCGCGGCCGCCGACCGCGACCAATCAGCAGAGCGATGCAGAGCGGGGTTTAAATTTGGCGCCAAAATCACTGCGCTGCGAGCGCCCGCTCATGTCCCGGGTTCTTGCAGCGGAAGTATCCCCACAGGCAGCGGCGCTGACATCCAATTGGTCGCGGACACTATTTAAAATTGCCGCACAAATCGGTGATTGGTCGCTGTCTTGGCCCGCGACCAATGACTGATCTTGGCGCCAAAGTTAAACTCTATTGTGCTGATTGGTCGCGGACGCTGACCGCGACCAATCACCGATTTGGGCGCCAAATTTAAATATCGGCCGCGACCAATCACCGATCTTGGCTCCACATTTAAACACCGCTGTGGTGATTGGTCGCGGCCGATATTTAAATTTGGCGCCCAAATCGGTGATTGGTCGCGGGCAGCGTCGGCGACCAATCAGCACAGCGGTGTTTAAGTTTTGCGCTAAGATCATTGATTGGTCGGGTCCGAAGACCGTGACCAATCATCGAATCGTCTTGGTGAGGACCGGGGAGCGGCGCTGCCTGTGCGGATACTTACGCTGCGAGAACCCGGGACATCGCGGGCGCTCGCAGCAGAAGTATCCCGACCCGCAGCGGCTGTCCTTCCGCTTATACCGGCCGGGAGATGAGCGCCTCGCACCGCTCATCTCCCGGCTGCATCTCCGTCCCGCAGATGGGTCCAGCGGTCGGGTTCCTTCTGCTGTTGCCGGCCGGGAGATGAGCGCCTCGCCTCTGCATCGCCGCTCAGCTCCGTCCCGCAGATGAGCCGCTAACAGCCGCCATCTTTTTTTAGAAATCCCCCGGCGCTGATTGGCCGCTGCCGGACCAATGAGCGACGCGGGATTTCCTGGACAGACAGACAGACAGACAGACAGACAGACGGGATAAGACGATTATATATATAGATTATGGCGAGGAATTTTATATGCTTTTTGTGAACTTTGTGCAACTGATTTTGTAGTGACCAATGCTGGTTATAATGTTGTAACCATATATACAAGTTCTTATAAGCAGGTAGGATTAGCCACAGCGATTGCACGGTCCAAACCAGTGTCCACATCCTTTCCAGTTTCCTATTCAAAATTTGTAGAAAATGTCATCAAAGCAGATGTTTTATTTACTAGTTTTTGGCTGAGCATAACACCTCAGCAGCCACAAGTGACCATGCATGGCCACATATATTTTTCATGGTGCTATAGCTCCATAGGCACTCCATAATGTTAATGATGTCATCTTGGGCTTGAAAAAATATTTTGGCAGCCCTTTGGATGCAAGTTCTGATGAATTTGTAAAATACTTCCCCGTAAAAGGGTTTGCTCACACTAGCGCATAAAAAAATTGGTCCCATTGTCATGCAGGAGAGTGGGATGATTTTTTCTCATTTGTCATATGTTTGCTGTCCGTGTGCAATCCGTTTTTTTACTCAGCAGCTATTAATCTTTTGCTGGACTATTTACAGTTTCCTATGTTACAGAATTGTAATGTATCTGTATGAATTGGATGCCATACTGATGGTCCGTATGACATGCGATTTTTCTCTCTCACTGTACAGATTTCGGAGTGAAATCGCTGCATGATGTGATTTTTTTTCTCTTGCCGAATACAGCTGAGAAAAAATATGTAGATGTGTTCTGCCTCATTGAGTAACATGGTGCAATCCCATTTTTTATCGAATTGCACTCATCCGACTTATACGCCAGTGTGATCGAACCCTAATTATCACATACGCACATCCAGAAATAGGCTATGGCCAAGTTCACACTTTCAGTGTTTGGTCAGTATTTTGCGTCAGTATTTATAAGCCAAAACCAGGAGTGGAGCAGTCAGAGGAAAAGTATAATAGAAATGTCACCACTTCTGTATTTATCACCCACTCCTGGTTTTGGCCACAAATACTGATGTAAAATATTACTCACCAAATACTGAACGTGTTGCCTAATTATGATGGAGTTTTAGACATGGTATCATGCCCATTTAGTTAAGCTCAAGACATTATTAATGATGCAGATATAATGTTTTCAAAAAAACATAATGTAGGCTGGAATATGTATGCAGGGAAACAATAGCAGTGCGTTGTCAAGAATTAGACGCACTCAGACTTCAGAACGAGATATATGCCGTACGCCGTCCCTGCCACCTGGTCCATCTAAGCCTGTTCTTTAATTTGGATGCTCTCAAGTTATATTTTATAAGTACATTTGAGGAAGACAGTGTTTCACTTGGCACTAGGGAAAGCACATTCTTGTCAGTATCCAAAATGCTATGATAAAAACTTACATTTTACATTTCACTTTGTTATTACTGAATTTGATTCTTTTAACCAGGGCCGGCTCCAGGTTTTTCTGGGCCCCGGGCGAAAGAGTCTCAGTGGGCCCTTTTAACACATACACGATTCGTGACGCACAGATACGGCGGAGAAATAAATATATATATATATACATATATATATTTATTTATTTATTACACATGGCCCAGCCTGCCCCCTCATCCTTCACATACGCAGACATATGCGCGCGCACACACGGTACGCAGACATATGCGCGCGCACACACGGTACGCAGACATATGCGCGCGCACACACGGTACGCAGACATATGCCCGCACACACGGTACGCAGACATATGCGTGCGCACACACGGTACGCAGACATATGCGCGCACACACGGTACGCAGACATATGCACGCGCACACACGGTACGCAGACATATGCGCGCGCACACACGGTACGCAGACATATGCACGCACACACGGTACGCAGACATATGCGTGCGCACACACGGTACGCAGACATATGTACACATACAGACATACACATAGATAAAACAGACAAATATATATACACAGTCATACACACTGACATTCACATACATGCACTCACACAGACCCATTACTAATATTTTTAATATGGGGATTGGGGAAGCCTCACTCACCTGTCCCCGGTCCAGTGTCCTGTCCAGCAGCTCCTCGGGTATGGGGCAGTGCAGGGCCCCCGGCGTGTCACAGACTTCATGGCCCTGGAACATCAGAGGGGCCCACTTGCGGTCGGGTCCGGGCCCCTCCCGCCCATCTGTGCAGGACCTCCGCTCCGACGGTGTTTGATTGCTGGCACTCCCCCTAGACATGGCCGCGCGCTGTGCGGCTGTGTCTGCTAGTAATGACGCGGCAGGAGCGACACACAAGCACAATTAAAGGTGCAGTGCCGTCGACCCTGCCGTGTCATTACTAGCAGACACAGTCGGACAGCGCGCGGCCATGTCTGGGGGAAGTGCCGGCAATCAAGCAGCGCCTGCGTCCCTGAACAGGTGCCGAGGAAGCGGCCAGGGCCCCGACAGTGTGTGGGCGGGTGGGTGTGTGTGTGGGCCCGGCCCCGACAGTGAGTGGGCGGGTGGGTGTGTGTGCCCGGCCCCGACAGTGAGTGGGCGGGTGGGTGTGTGGGCCCGGCCCCGACAGTGAGTGGGCGGGTGGGTGTGTGGGCCCGGCCCCGACAGTGAGTGGGCGGCTGGGCCCCTCTGATTTTCCAGGGCCCCGGCACTTGCCCGGGTACGCCGGGTGCTGACGCCGGCCCTGCTTTTAACCCCTTACCAACATCCGCCATACGCGTGCACGGAAACTCAGGAGCATGTGTACTAAGCTGGCTCACAGGCCGATCCCGCCCCATACCCGGCATCTAGCCTGCATGGCGGGGCAGCATTCTATGTGGCCATTTGCGCCCCTGTGATGTGATCGTGGGGTGCCGATGGGTTGCTATGGTAGTCGGGGGTTGGCTGAAGAACCCTGTGCCTGCAATCACAAAACTCTGTTGAAACCAAGCCTATGGTTGAGCTTCAAAGAAGAGTGTGTTCTTCACTATATTCAGCAATACTGTGTTACTGGTGTGTAGCAATACTGTGTTACTGGTGTGTATACACTGTATAGCACAAGCAACCAGAAGATTGTAGGTTCAAGTCCTTTAAGGGAACTAACAAAGTAAAAAAAAATATGAAAAAAAATAAAATTTCAAATCAACCACCATTTCCCCCATTAAAGGGGTTGTCCAGTAATTTAGATTACCCCCCAAATGTATCTCCCCCGGGACCCCTAAGGATTTTTGTTATTAGCTTACATTGCAGATACTGCCTGTGAGCGGCGCTATCACTGGCCACTCACAGGCATCACGTGACCCCCGGCTGCAGCCGGCTCTGACATCCGCTGACGTCACTGCAAGTACTGGCAGCAGCCGGGGTCTCTGTCTTCCTGGTTCCACGGTTGATGCCAGGCTGTGGGCGGGGTTACCCCCTCGTCACACCCGGCATCCACCGCGTGCTCTGCCTCTCCCCATTCATTGGGAAAGCACGCGGTGGATGCTGGGTGTGACGCGGGGGATAACCCCGCCCACAGCCCAGCAGCCACCGCGGGGACCCAAGCGCTGAGTCACGCCTCACTTGTCGCGATGTCAGCGCGGGGTCACGTGATGCCTGTGAGCGGCCAAGGATAGCGACGCTCACAGGCAGAAAAAGCAACGTAAGGTATTTGCAAAAATCCTTAGGGACCCCAGGGGGATACTTTGGGGGGGGTAATATAAAGTAATGGACAACTTCTTTAAGGGAATGTGTCACAAGGTTTTTGCCATATAATCTGAGAGCAGCATAATGAACAGACAGAGAGCCTGATTCCAGAAATGTGTCACTTACTGGTCTGCTTGTTGTAGATTTGATAGAATACCTGATTTAAATATAGCAAAGCTAAAACTTCTGGGCTGTGTATAACCCCATCCACACCCCTGACTGGCAGCTTCCTGTGTACACTGTGCATTGTGAGCAAGCCTCTAATCAGTGGTAGGGGCAGGGTTACACAGATTAGCCTGACTGGCCTGCACATGAGATGTAGTCATGTAATGATAATCTCCTTCTGATAAAATCCAAAAACACACAGCCTAATAAGTGACACATCCTTGTAATCAGGTTCTTGTGCCCTATATTATGCTGCTCTCAGATTAAATTGCAAAACCTGCTGACAGATTCCCTTTAAAATTAAGGATATTAAAACAATTAAATACACAATAAAATACACATGTCGTATCACCTTGTCCAGAAAAGTCAGATATATGAAAATATAAAATTCATATTCAAATAAAAAAACACCATACATCGAAAAAATTAATACAACACAAAATGGTAATAAAAATGTTGTCTTGCCCCTACAGCCGCATCATCCAAAAAATGAAAACATTCCAGATCTCTGAAAATGGTGACACAATCAAAAATAGTTTTTGTTTTTATAAATTTCCTTTTTCACCACTAAAATGAAAGAAAAACTTGACAAGTTTGGTATTACAGTAATTGTACTGACACAGGGAATCATTGTGTCATGTTATTTCCACCACACAATGTATGCCGTAACCACCATTCTCAAAAAACAATGTCAGAATTACGCCTTTTTCGTTATTTCATCGCACTTGGAATTTTCCCCGTGTGATAAAAAGGTGTCATTCCAAAGTACAATTCATACTGCAAAATGACAGAACTCTCATACCTCTTCGTGAATTGAAAAAAACAGCTATGGCCCTTGGAACAATTGGATCAAAAAAAAAGAACGCAAATATTCCTGCAATTTGCCAGGGAGACAGTTGACTTTTATTGTTAAGCAAAGGACTATATGAAAAAGGTGATGTCTTTTTGGGACCCAGTACTTAAGATCTGGATTTGCAAATGAAAGACTTCATGAATTATGGCATGAATTGTCACAATTCAAGGATCCCATAACCTGGCAATATCGGTATAGTGTGTTATACAGGCTGGAAAAATCTCCTCTTATTCCCAACAACAATGCTTCATTTGAGAGGTTGTTTAGCATTGTTTACAAGGTCCTCACTAGTGTTGAGCGAGCATGCTTGACACTGCTCGGTACTCGCCCAAGCATCTCACTACTCGGGATGTTCGGCGAGCACCGAGCATTTTCGGGTTACTCAGGCGGGAGCTCGGGTCTCCGCCCTGCATGTTTGGCGCTCTTTACAGAGCCAATGAACATGCAGGGATTGACAACCAGTCACTGTAATGCCGTAGCCATGTTGGTTGTGGGCATTACAGTGATTGGCTCGCCGCACAGCGTCACCTCGAGTATTTAAAACCGGGTGTCGCCATCTTGGACACAGTCGCTCCGGATCAGAAAGTGTAGGGAGAGTGCTGCTGAGCTAGGGAGAGATTTATACTGCGAAATACGTAGTGTAGGGTCTCAAAAGCCTGCAAAATCAAACAAACAGTCCTTCTGAGGACTAATATACATCCCAGATAGACAAGAACTTGCACGGGGATAGTTGCAAGTCTGCATCTTCTGATGCGGCAAGGATCACTTCTGATGGGCACACTTTTAGGCAGTGACCTGGGTGTCAGAGATGCTTCCAGGGGTCTTCCCCATGCTGTTCCCAGCACTGTATGCATGTGTCACACAGCACATGGCCAGATAAGGTTGTAAAATGTTAAAATGACATTTCATGGTGAATGCATTTGTCACTGTTGAAAGCAATACAAAAGTGCAAAAATGCATAAAAAATGCTACTTGTGAACATAGCCCAAGGTGTGGAGGAGTATTTTTGTTTTTGGTTATTTATTTTACCTTATACACAAGTCTTTACCCTGGAAAGGATGCTCCTTAACATATTTCACAGGAAAACAGTTTCAGTTTAGTTTTTGAACGTTTTATTGTGAGCCCGTAAAAGTGGCTTAATACCTCTGACCACGTTGTTGACAGCAGTGACCTGGGGGTCATAAATGCTTCCTGGGGCGATCCCCATGCTGTCCCCATGTCTTTTGAGCACTGTCACTATCGTTTTGGGCACTTTTTAGGCTTTCTACAGACTGCCGGGGGTGCCGCCGCAAAAATGCTCGGGTCTCCCATAGACTAACATTGGGCTCGTTGCTCGGTCGAGCACCCGAGTATCACTGTGAGCTCGGCCCGAGCTTCAAGCACCTGAGCATTTTAGTGCTCGCTCAACACTAGTCCTCACAGATCAGAGGAATACATTGGTGAAAAATCCAATCACACAACAGTCAGGCCCAAGTGTGTAAGCAAAATTAACATTCTTTCTAGCACACCATCTCAGAAGTGGCAGCCTTCTGGACAGGTGCTCAAAGAAGCTACAGTAAATCTGCTACAGCTGTGGCTTTTTACTCAGCAGAAAATAGTCTAGTGTAGAAGTAGTTTGTAGCATACCTTCCAACTTTTGCAGAAGAGAAAGAGGGGCAAACAAAACCTTGCAATACATTTGACCACACCCCAAGCCACACCCATTTACCATTTCTTTGGAAAAAAAAACTGCAGTTTTTTACATGCATTTTTTTAGGTTCCACATTGAAGCCTCTAGTGATAAAAAGCACCAAGACCACACAGTTCAGCAGCATCTTTAGATGGACAGTGGGCAGAGTTCTCATGAAATCACATCCACTTTGTTTGGACAGTTAAACACAGCAGAATTTGTGCTGTGCAGTTTTGGTGCATTTTTTCTCCGTAGGCTTCTAAGTGAAACCTGAAAAAAACTCATAATAAAAAATTCCTCTGCATTTTCAAGTGCAGAATCAAATATTGTTTGTACTATTAAAATAAAGAGTTAAAAGTGCAGCTTCATTTTGCATCAAAAACGCATCAATAAGGGGGAAAACTTATAAAAGAAATGCAGCTGGGGGGGAGGGTGGCCTGGCCATGAAGGGATAGAGACGCGTGTTTGCTTCTCTC
Source organism: Phyllobates terribilis (assembly GCF_046119375.1). Lineage (NCBI taxonomy): Eukaryota > Metazoa > Chordata > Amphibia > Anura > Dendrobatidae > Phyllobates > Phyllobates terribilis. The sequence goes on along the minus strand of NW_027362770.1, from coordinate 73,180,778 downwards.
CCAACCCAAGCCAAGCCAAAGAAACCACTAATCTGCAAGCTTTAACGGAGTATTCAATACCACAGATGGGAGCCAAAAAGAAGAAGGTATCCCAGAGTACCTTGATCACATCTCCTGATCAGCCCCTCCATACCATTGAGCGCTTTCTGTCGGGGCCTTCCAGAGAGGAGCACATGGGGGAAATGGCCGACGGCAATCTCACGTCCTCACATAAGAAGCCGACACTTGAGGCATCCAAGTCTGAGCACAATGGAGCTCAGTTAGCAGAAAAGGCAACTCAGGGATCATTTGGGAACATCCCAGGCCCATCCACAGCATCGGAAGATGTGTCTTCTGCGGCACAGCAAAATCAAGATGGCGCCAAGATGCAGGAATCTCAGAACCACACCTCCATCAAACCAAAAGTATATTGGAGGAATACGACTTCATAGACAGAGGGGCCAAATGTGAGACGGGGAGGAATGTTGGCTATGGAACGGCACCCATTATCTCCTTCCTCCTTAGCCCTAGAGATCCCCAGCATGGCGGCAACTGACCTTTCTTCTGTGGATGTGACGCGCCCCCAGGGCCGTGGGGTAATCGGCATCCTGGCCTCTGGATGCTGGTGGGGGATATCACGGTGGCTGGCCCGGTCCGTGGCCCAGGGTGGTCACCCAAAAGGGGAATTATTTATAGGGGATTTGGAAAGTTTGTGACGCCACCTGTGGAATGCGGCTAAAGGGAGCCGCCACTGCGGAGCAGTCCTCTGAAGCAGATGGTAGGGCAGCTTGTGATGGAACGGCTCCCCACAGGTGGAGCGGGCCTCAGGGCAGCGTGGGGTAATGGATGGTGGTATAGGGGAGAGACGGCCAGGACGGTTCAGGGAGAAATGACAGACACTCACATGGGGGTTCGCTTCGGTACCTTTACTGGTGTAGATGCAGGTATGGTCCAGGGTACTCGGTACGCAGGGTACACTTCTGGACTCTCCCCAGTGAGTGGGTATAGGTCCTCCTGATCCATTGCTTCCACTTGCTAAGCTTCTGACCTGCCTGGAGCTAGGCCTGGCTTAATTACTGTCTCTCTCTCTTGCACCTGCTGATGTGGTGGTAGGGCCTTCTCTTGGAGATCACTCTCCCTGGACGCTGGGGCCTCCGTGACTCCTAGCCCTGGTACAAGAGTCAGCGTTGGTCGACCTGGGACTTGTAGTCCTCCAAGTATCCGGTGGTCCCTACTGGGTGTAAAGGGTCCCTGTAGGCGCGGACCCGGTGTCCGGTGTATAGTTCGGGGTGAGCCTGGTACGCTCCTCTGCCCCCTCAACTCCTTTCTCCTTTCCTCCTTGCCGTCGGCCACACTCAGGGCCCTCACTACGGCAGCAGCAGACGAGCTGTGTCTTCGCTGCTCTCGCCGTCAGCACGCCCTCACTCAAGCACTGCACAAAACTAAACTGAGCTGCCTGGCTGCACCCTCCCTATATATATCCCTAACGGGCTCCCTCTGCTGGTCTGAGGTGGTAGGGTGGAGGTGTGTGAATATAATGAGGGCCTCTTGTGGAGAAGTCCATCCATGCACCCTACTGGGTTCTGTGGCACCTGTGCGTAGCAGGGCGCCACATTCCCCCCTAGTACAATTCAGTACTCCTGGACTGAAGCATTTTGTAACAGGTCAACAAATAACAATTATAATAACAACAAGTATAAGAACATTAATAAAGTTACAGTAAGTCCCGTAACCTGGTGTCCATTTCACCGATGAAGGAACATGAGGGACCCGTCTAAAAACCCTCAGCGTAGGCCCTGGGCGTGGCTACAGGGCATAGGAGATCCAGGTGCTGGATCTTCGGCCACGCCAAACGGGTTTTTGTTCCGTGGTCACTTAAAGGGGCACTCCAGGGAGTGCAACTATGTACAGGAACAGTTTTTGGGCTGCTCACAGTCCTCAGCCTACGAGTCTTTATACCCTGATGGGTAACTAAATAAACACATATATTTTAGTTTATACAATAAACAATACAGTAGGCAATACCCAACTGGGTAACTATTTACACTGCAGGTATTTCTAACTTATTCCTTGTACCTGGCAGGGACCTGGCCTTTTGTACTGCGTGTTGACCTACGTAGTACTGGGGTGTTGTTGATGTTTGTGTTTGCACTGTCTGCTACCCTGTCAGATCTACGTGTGGGGAAATTGTAAAACTGTCTTAACCTCTCGATGGGACTGGCAAGTACACTGGTTACTGGGCCTTCTGGCTCTGCTTCTACCGGTGATCCTTCTTCCGAGGATTCTTCCTGAGCAGGCTCTTCTGGGGCACTTACAGGTCTTACTTGCGGTGGCGGGTCTTCTGGCTGTTGGTAGAAGTGCATCACAGGTATTATTACGGCTCCATCCAGTTGAGGCCAATCTGCCGGGAAATCTCCTAAGACAGTATGGAGTACATCTTCTTTGGGTTCTTCAGTCACTATAAGAGGTACTTCTTCCTGTGGCTTCAATAGACCTGGGCACAACTTCAAATGGTCTCTTGAGACTGCTGCAGTTGTCTTACCTCCATGTTTACTGATTAGGCAGTTATTTCTATTATCGAACCTGGAATCCAAAACAGTGTAAGGCTCTCTTTTCCACTGGCCATCAAGCTTGTGGTTTCTTCTCTTTCGCTTCAGCACAACTTCTCCAGGTGCTAAGGGTTCTGCGGGTGCACGCTTGTACTGCGCTTCCTGCTTATCTCTCACCCTATTTAGACTGTCTTCGACACAGGCCTGTACTTTCTTGTACTGCTCCTGTCGAGTCGTATCCCAGTCTTCAGTGAAGATGTCTGCTTCTGGCTCTACCACTCCAAGCTCCAGGTCCATGGGCAACTTTCCGGGTCTTGCTCTCATGAGGTACGCTGGAGTACAATTGGTGGAACTCACAGGTATGTGATTGTACAGATCTACTAGGTCAGGTAGTTTGTCTGGCCACTGATTCCTTTCTTCTAGAGGTAAGGTCTTCAGCAGGTCTATGACGATATTGTTCATCTTTTCACATAGACCATTAGTTTGAGGGTGGTTCGGCATAGTCCGAATCTTCTTGCACCCTTACAGAAGGCAAAACTCTTTGAACAGCTCGGCTTCAAAGGCAGGGCCTTGATCCGTCAGCACCTTATCTGGGTATCCATGGGGCCTGCAGAAGTATGCTTGGAACGTCCTTGCTGCAGTTTCTGCCGTCAGATCCTTGACGGGGGCTACCACCAGGAACCGGAAGTAGTGATCCACCATGGTCAGTGCATAAGAGTAGCCCGACCTGCTGGGTGACAGCTTGACGTGATCCAGGGCAACGATCTAGAGGGGCTGGGTTGTCTTGATGGACTGCAAGTGTGCTTTCTGGCTGCTGTACTCCTTTCTTCTGAGGCTACAGGGTCCACAATCCCGGCACCACCTCTCTATGGAACTCCGCATTCCAACCCAATAAAACTGACTCTTCAGGAGGGTTTCCAGCTTCTTCCAGCCAAAGTGCCCTGCTTCATCGTGGTAGGCCTCCAACACCATCTGGATGTCTGTCCTGGGCACTACAATCTGCCATACCATCTCATGGGTCCTAGGGTTAACATACCTCCGGCACAGCTTCTCTCTATAGATGAACAGCCGGCTTCTCTCATTCCACAGTTGCTTGGCTTGTGAAGAAGCGTCCTTCTCCAGGGAGGAACCTTCCTTCTCCAGGGAGGAACCTTCCTGGGTTATCAGTTCTTTGATATGGCTGACAACCGGGTCGCTGTCCTGGGTCTCCTTCCAACTGTGATGAGGTAAAGGGTTTAGTGTCTTACCACGATACCTCCTGGAGGTACGCTGCTCGTGGACCATCCCATTTCTATGGAAGGCAGGTAGCTCAATCCCCTCCAGGTCATCCACTTCTTCTTCAGTGACCGACTGGTGAGGCATTCTGGATAGGATATCGGCGTTGGCGTTCTTGTGGCCTGCCCGGTACTTGATGGTGAACTGATAGTTTGACAGTCGGGTCATCCAACGCTGTTCCATGGCTCCCAACTTGGCTGTCTCTAGATGTGTCAAGGGGTTGTTGTCAGTATAGGCCGTGAACTTAGTGGAGGCCAGGTAGTGCTTGAATCGTTCAGTGATGGCCCAGAGCAAGGCCAGGAGCTCCAACTTGAAGGAGCTATAGTTTTCTGGATTACTCTCGGTAGGACGGAGCTTCCTGCTGGCATAGGCAATCACCTTCTCTTTGCCATACTGCTTCTGGCTTAACACAGCTCCTAGTCCCTTGTTGCTGGCATCAGTGTACAGCAGGAATGGTTGGCTGTAGGCAGGGTAGGCCAGGATTTCTTCGTCAGTCAGGATCTCTTTCATCACTGCAAAGGACTCAGCCTGCTCTTTACCCCACTGGAAGGGGATGTTTTTGCCTCTGTGGGACTGTCCTACCAGGAGATCTTGCAAAGGCTCTGCCTTCTTGGTGTAGTCCTTTACAAATCTCCAGTAATACCCGACCAGTCCCAGGAACTGACGTACCTCTTTGAGATTCTTCGGTTCCCGCCATTTCTGGATGGCAGTGACCTTCTCCGGGTCTGGTGCTACTCCTTCTGGACTGACGATGTGCCCCAGGTACTGAACCTTCTGTTTGAGCAGGTGGCACTTGGATGGCTTCAATTTCATTCCATACCGGGACAATGCTTCAGATACCTCCGCAAGGTGCTTCAAATGGTCCTCATACGTCTTGGAGTACACTATCACGTCATCCAGGTATAGCAGCACGGTCTCGAAGTTACGGTGTTCCAAACAGCACTCCATCAATCTCTGGAACGTTCCGGGGGCGTTGCAGAGTCCGAACGGCATACTGTTGAACTCGCAGAGTCCCATCGGGGTAGTGAAGGCCGTCTTCTCCCGGTCCTCCTCAGCAACTGTTACTTGCCAGTACCCACTAGTGAGGTCAAAGGTAAGAGAAGTAATTTGCAGACTTTAATGCAGCCAGGGATTCCTCTATACGGGAAAAAGGGTATACTTCTTTATGTGTTATGCGGTTTACCTGTCTGTAATCTACACACATTCTCATGCTTCCATCCTTGTTCCTGACCAGGACCAGGGGAGCTGCCCAGGGGTTACAGCTATCTCTTATTACCCCTGCTTTCTTCATGTCATGCAACATTTTCTTCACTTTCTGGTAGTGTGCTGGTGGTATGGGCCTGTAACGTTCTTTGATGGGTGGATGGTCACCTGTGGGTATATGGTGTTGTACCCCTTTAATCCTCCCAAAATCAAGTGGGTGTTTGCTGAATACCTGTTTGTATTCCTGGACCACCCTGTGTACACCTTGTTTTTGATGGACAGGAGTGGCGTCAGTCCCAACATGGAGCTGTTGACACCAATCCTCCAGCTGAGCTTCGGAGTCATTGTCCTCCACTGTATCTGGTGGGGTCAAGGATTCCACTGGGTGTATGGCATCATCATTCACAGTACACAACCTGGCAACAGTGGCGTATCTTGGTAATTTAACTTTCTCCTCCCCACAATTTAGGAGACGTATGGGTACCCTCCCATTGCGTACATCAACTACCCCTCTAGCAGTCAAGAGTGTAGGTCTGTGCTCCGAGCTAATGGGCTCCACTACCGCCTGGTAGTTCTGTCCATTGAGACCTATTGCTGCCCTACACCAAATCAGCTTCTCACTCATTGGGGGAATCACAATGGGTATCAGGTCTGTCACCTGTACATTACCAATCTCACCACCTGTTAGCTTTACCTGTTGCTGGTACAGGAGGGCTCAAATCTCTCTCTGGAGCACCTTCCTCTGCCCTGGTTTGGCTGTGTCAGCAATCTGTTGGAGCAAAAAGAGCACATCTCCCAAACAGTTACCAACAATATTTGTACCAAGTATCATATACAAGTCTGTATCACCAGGGTTCGATTCTATGACAATTAGTCCTTGGTCCTTTAGCTCCACTCTCCCCACCTTCACTGTCATGTCCTTAACCCCTACTAGGTTAAGAGGAAGGCCATTAGAGGCATACACAGAGAGGTTCGGGGCTGGCGGGCGGAGTTCATCTACGGACCAGTACCTTTTTTAGAGGACATCAGATATGATGGTTACCTGTGAACCGGTGTCCAGTAACGCAGGTGTAGCAATGCCGTCCAGCACGATGGACAGGAAAGGCCTTCCTCCTACGAACCGGTGGTACCAGCTTGATGGGCCTGGTTGATTTACTCCTGGGTGTCGGCCCTCGGCCCCAGGGTTTACCCGTTTAAAGGACAGTTCCACACGTTGTGGCCTGCCTTGTGGCAACGGTAGCAGATGAAGTCTGCTGGAGGGCGATGTGGGTCGTTGGTCCTCCCACGGGGTGGCATTGTCCTCCCCTGGGTGGCATTGTCCTCCTACGGGGTGGCATTGTCCTCCTACGGGGTGGTGTTGTCCTCCTTCTTCTCCTCATCCAGGGGACATCCTCAGGGGTGTCGGCAAGTAGGATCCTCCCTTCTGGCTCGGGCTCCTCCTGGAGCTGCAGGGTGCTCAGGACAGTGGCCAGGGTTTTACTTAGCTGACGCACTTCAGAGCGCAGGCTGTCCAGCTCGCTAGGGGGCACTGTTTGCATCTTTGTTTCAGCCGTCAATGAAGGAGCAGTGGGTGCTGCGGGCACTGGGGTGGCCCCACCCTGGTAGCGCTGGATCGCAGTCCCTGATGTTTCCAGGGGCTGAAGGCCCTTAATAGCCATGTCCTTCAGGGTGTCAAAGGTGGCATCTGGATGATCTAAGGCACGCCACCGTACAGTTCTGCTCTCCTCCTGGGACCTCAACCCCCGTATGAACTGTTCCATCAGCATCTTATTTTCATCTTGTATGCTGGCTGGACTAACCTGTTTCAGTGCCCGCAGGGCTTCCTGTAAGCGCCAGGAGTAGTCCCGGATACTGTCCTCAGGTTGCTGGACACAGTGGTAGAACCTCATCCGGAGATCTGTCTCAGTGCGGTTTTTAAACACAGTTTGTAGTCTCTTAAAGATGATGGATACTGATTCCTGGTCTGCAGCTGGCCACGTTTCCACTTCCCGCTCTGCGGCACCAGTCAGTTGTCCCAGCACGACAGCGGCTCTCTGCTTACCAGTCATAGAATACATGTCCAGTACACCGCATATTTTCCTCTTGAACCCGGACAGGGTGTCCGGTCTGCCATCATACCGGGGAAGCCATTTCACTCCAGGGATATACGGCAGGGCCATGGGTATCAACAGAGTCATGACCCCTGCTGGTGGGGCGGCCGCTCCGGCCTGTGCAGCGCCGGGCGCAAGTTGGGCATCTGGCCTACCTTCTTCACTTTTTTTTATCAGGTAGGCCGCAGCTCCGCGGGCGACGGTCTTCTTCCAGGATCTTGTGTCGCTCCAGTCTGACGTCAGAGCGTCCTCTGGACTCCTTCCAGGACCTGACGCTTCCTGGTTCGACGTCAGGGGCGGGGCGTGTCCTGGGCTTTGCGCGCTTTTCACAGTCGCGCCTCTCGGGTTCCCGCGGTTACGCCCCTCTTCTTCCCGCGCGGCGACAGGAAAATGGCGGACAATGGTGGGAAACAGCGGCAATTGGCGGGAAAACTTCACCACAGTGAGTATTACAGTCTTTTAAGGCGCACAGTACCCGGTGGAAAGGGGAAGGGAATACTGTTCATGACGCCAGAAGATGATGCGCCCCCAGGGCCGTGAGGTACTCGGCAGCCGGGCCTCTGGATGCCGGTGGGGGATATCACGGTGGCTGGCCCGGTACGTGGCCCAGGGCGGTCACCGAAAAGGGGAATTATTTATAGGGGATTTGGAAAGTTTGTGACGCCACCTGTGGAATGCGGCTAAAGGGAGCCGCCGCTGCGGAGCAGTCCTCTGAAGCAGATGGTAGGGCAGCTTGTGATGGAACGGCTCCCCACAGGTGGAGCGGGCCTCAGGGCAGCGTGGGGTAATGGATGGTGGTACAGGGGAGAGACGGCCAGGACGGTTCAGGGAGAAATGACAGACACTCACACAGGGGTTCGCTTCGGTACCTTTACTGGTGTTGATGCAGGTATGGTCCAGGGTACTCGGTACGCAGGGTGCTCTCGGTGGTCCCTACTGGGTGTAAAGGGTCCCTGTAGGCGCGGACCCGGTGTCCGGTGTATAGTTCAGGGTGAGCCTGGTACGCTCCTCTGCCCCTTCAACTCCTCTCTCCTTTCCTCCTTGCCGTCGGCCACACTTAGGGCCCTCACTACAGCAGCAGCAGACGAGCTGCGTCTTCGCTGCTCTCGCCGGCAGCACGCCCTCACTCACGCACTGCACAAAACTAAACTGAGCTGCCTGGCTCTACCCTCCCTATATATATCCCTAACGGGCTCCCTCTGCTGGTCTGAGGTGGTAGGGTGGAGGTGTGTGAATGTAATGAGGGCCTCTTGTGGAGAAGTCCATCCATGCACCCTACTGGGTTCTGTGGCACCTGTGCGTAGCAGGGCGCCACAGATGCAAGTGAGGAGCATGCCAATCTCACAGTTTATTCTCATAAGGGACAAACGCGTTTTACTTCTATCCGGAAAATCTCTTCACAACAATTGCAGTCATCTAAGATTAATACAGTGATGGTGAACTTTAGTGAAATAAGTGCAAGGATTAAAGACATCCCTACTAGGAAAGACATGAAACACTATGTCTCACGCCTTGAAAATACACATAGAACAGAACTATCTACTCTAAGAGATGAAGTACAACAGTGGGGTGAAAGGGTTGCAGGCACTGAATCTGCTACATCCTTTCTGCCCACTAGAGTGGATACCTAGGACTCTACTTTGTTGACACATTCATACCAGATACTGCTTACAGACATGCTGGATGATGCAGAGAACAGGGGCAGACAGAATATTAGGATTAGAGGCTTACGCAAAACAATCGAACCAAATGAGCTGAATAAAACGCTCCTTTGTACTCCCCAATTGAATTGATTAGAGCTCATAGAGAGCTGGGTCCCAAACCTCTGGACCCTGACTATTCTAGAGAAGCGATTTGCCGAGTTCATAGGTATCAATTAAAGGATAACATAATGTCAGGCTTGGTTAACAGGCAATCCACAATATTAGGCAGGGAAAAAATATTCATATTCTCCCAGATCTTTCCAGATGGACTTTGCAAAAAAAAAGAGCTCTGAAACCAGTTCTAGAAGTTTTACGAAGACACAATATTTCTTATACCTGGGGATTCCATTTTCGATTAAGGGCTCGTCAGGCTGGAAAGGTTCATGTGTTGAGTCATCTTAGTGGCATTTTGGCATTCACCCAGGCCCTATGCATTCCTCATGTGGATGTCTTGGATTGGCCTTCCCTACCTACAGGAGCCATGGATGAAGATTTTCCTCATTCCCCTCCACAAAGACAAAGGGAACCTAGAAGGAGAAATGACAGGAGGCGAGCCAGAGGAGACGACATTCCACAGGCTCGTGCCGCCTTTATTTGATGGAATATCTGTATAGATATACATAGCTATAAACATTTAGACCTAAACAGTTTGGATACTGGGACTGTCCTATACAACAGTTGATTGCTTTTTGCTTTTGTTGGGAAGTGACAAGGTATAATTGGGCATAAAATTGGAATATAATATGGCTCCAAATGCAATATAATCTAGTATAATACCGTTATACTCTTTTGATTTTGTTACATGAACATATAATATAGTGTACCTAAGTATAGTAAGTCCCACCTTTGGGGACTGATAGCCTTCAAGAGTATAGTATATAATTGCTTGGATATAGAATGTTATACCTAGTTATGCTGTTAGCTTCTAAAAAGTAATCTTAATAAGTAACAGCGGTCATACACACAAGTTAATGGTTAAAATGATTTATACTGTTAGGGGTGGGCGTATTTTTCACAATAGAGGCATTATTTAAATTGCACCCATTTGTGGTTTTTCTTCTAAAAATGTTGGCTCTTGGTTAGCTTAATCATTTGTACAGTAGTGCAACAATGGGCACTTTCTTGGCTTGCAGGGAGGATCTCTTTATGGAATGCCTGTTACCCAGACGGAGGAGCTGTACCTCACTGGTCGTGGTATCGTTCTTTCTTACTAGCTATTGAACCCGTTCTACGCCTGGGTGGCAAGCATTTTTATTGGTATATGGTCTCCCATCCTGGCATGTGCTCCCCCATCCTGCTCCTCCATCATGTTGTGTGCTGGCCCCATCCTGCATCCCCATCCTGTTATGTGCTGCCCCCATCCTGTTATGTGCTGCCCCCATCCTGCGCCCCCATCCTATTATGTGCTCCCCCATCCTGTTAAGTGCTCCCCCATCCTGTTTTGTTCTGCCCCCATCCTGTTTTGTTCTGCCCCCATCCTGTTATATGCTTCCCCCATCCTGTTTTGTGCTGCCACATCTTGTTTTGTACTCCCCCTTCCTGTTATGTGCTCCCCCATCCTGCTATGTGCTGCCCCATCCTATTATGTGCTCCCCCATCCTGTTATGTGCAACCCCCATCCTGTTATGTGCTGCCATCATCCTGTTATGTTCTGCCCCATCCTGTTATGTGCTGCCCCCATCCTGTTATGTGCTGTCCCCATCCTGCGCCGCCATCCTGTTATGTGCTGCCCCCATCCTGTTATGTGCTGCCCCCATCCTGTTATGTGCTGCCCCCATCCTGGTATGTTGTGCCCCCATCATGTTATGTTCTGCCCCCAACCTGTTATGTTCTGCCCCATCCTGTTATGTGCTCCCCCATCCTGTTATGTGCTCCCCCCATCCTGTTATGTGCTGCCATCATCCTGTTATGTGCGCCCCCCATCCTGTTATGTGCTGCCATCATCCTGTTATGTTCTGCCCCATCCTGTTATGTGCTCCCCCATCTTATGTGCTCCCTCATCCTGTTATGTGCTGCCATCATCCTGTTATGTGCTGCCATCATCCTGTTATGTTCTGCCCCATCCTGTTATGTGCTCCCCCATCTTATGTGCTCCCCCATCTTGTTATGTGCTGCCCCCATCCTGTTATGTGCTGCCCCCATCCTGTTATGTGCTGTCCCCATCCTGCGCCCCCATCCTGTTATGTGCTGCCCCCATCCTGTTATGTGCTGCCCCCATCCTGGTATGTTGTGCCCCCATCATGTTATGTTCTGCCCCCAACCTGTTATGTTCTGCCCCATCCTGTTATGTGCTCCCCCATCCTGTTATGTGCTCCCCCCATCCTGTTATGTGCTCCCCCCATCCTGTTATGTGCTGCCCCCATCCTGGTATGTGCTGCCCCATCCTGCTATGTGCTGTCCTCATCCTGTTATGTTCTGCCACATCCTGCTATGTTCTGCCCCATCCTGTTATGTGCTCCCCCATCCTGTTATGTGCTCCCCCATCCTTTTATGTGCTACCCCCATCCTGTTATGTGCTGCACTCATCCTGTTATGTGCTCCCCCATCCTGTTATGTGCTGCCCCCATCCTGCGCCCCCATCCTGCTATGTGCTGCCCACTATCCTGTTATGTGCTGCACTCATCGTGTTATGTGCTCCCCCATCCTGTTATGCGCTGCCCCCATCCTGTTATGTGTTGCCCCATCCTGTTATGTGCTGCCCCCATCCTGTTATGTGCCGCCCTTATCCTGCGCCCCATCCTGTTATGTGCTTCCCCCATCCTGCTCCCTCATCCCGTTATGTGCTGCCCCCATCCTGCTCCCCCATCCTGTTATGTGCTGCCCCTATCCTGCTCCCCCATCCTGTTATGTGGTGCCTCCATCCTGTGCCTCCATCCTGTTATGTGCTCTCCATCTTCTTTTGTTCTGCCCCATCCTCTTTTGTGCAGCCCCCATCCTCTATTGTGCAGCCCCCATCCTGTGCCCCATCCTGTTTTGTGCTTCCCCATCCTGCGCCCCCATCCTGTTATGTGCTGCCCCCATCCTGCTCCCCCATCCTGATATTTGCACCCTCATCATGGTCCATGCTCCCCTATCCTGGTATTTGTGCCCTCATTCTTGTTCCTCATCCTGTTATTTGTGCTTCTCCATCCTGGAATTTGGTATTTGTGCTTCCCCATCCTGGTATTTGTGTTGCCCCTTCCTGTTTTTGTGCTGCCCCCATCCTGTTTTGTGCTGCCCACATCCTGCGCCCCCATCCTATTTTATGCTGCCCCTATCCTACGCCACATCCTGTTTGTGCTGCCCCCATCCTGCTCCCCCCATCCTGGTCCCCATCCTGTTTTGTGCAGTCCCCATCTTGCGCCCCCATCCTGTTTTGTGCTGCCCCTATCCTGATATTTGTGCTCCCCCATCCTGGTATTTGTGCTCCCCCATCCTGTTATTTGTGCCCCCGTCCTGCTTCCTCATCCTGGTATTTTTGCCTCCCCATCCTGGTATTTGTGCTCCCCTATCCTGGTATTTGTGGTGCCTCCATCCTGGTATTTGTGCTGCCCCCATCCATCCAAAAAGAAAAACACTCCTACTCACCTTTTTCCCCCTCTCCCTTGTAGCGCGTCCTCATTCTCCGGCGAGTCTGGAGGAGGAGTGTGGTGCTGGAGTTTGCACCTGCGCATAGCTGTGTGCAGGTGCGAACTCCGGCACCACACTCCTCCTCCTGACTTGCTGGAGATGGAGGTATGTGTCCTAATGGCACCGGAGATAGCAGTATGTGGCACCACAGTCCTTCATCCTCATCCTCCTCCCTCTCACCTATAACGGCTGATGTTTTCTTCTGTCTCTGGCCAGACTGCGCAGGTGCATCGTGCTTGCGCAGTCTACAGAGGCTAAGGACAGACGGACACATCAACCGTTATATTATAGATTGCATAACCTCTGGCTAAGGGGCTACACATAGTTCACTCCTAAGTAGTGAGCTTATAATCTAAATACTCTATATTTCTCTATTCTCTTATCTTTCCTTTCTTTGTTTTTCTATCCCATACTCTGTTTTTCCCCATCCCACCCTATATCTTTACCTTAGGATAAGGTAAAGGTTGCAACCTTTAAAGTTTGGTTCCTTGAATACGAAGGGGTGCAATCAGGGTCGGACTGGGGTGTCTGGGGCCCACAGGGAGAACTGACTCTAGGGGCCCACCTACAGCCATATGCAAATATCTGTTATCCGCTCTCCCTGTTATAGTGGAGCATTGACTGGCGGCTCCTGCACATCTACTGGGCGACACTAACTGGGATGTACAATTACGGTAGTTTGCATTAAAGGGGTTCTTTGGTTAAAACAAGTTATCACCGATCCATGGGATCCACAGGATCGGTGATCACTTATTGATCGTTTGGGTCCGAACATTGGAAAACGCACCTATCGGAAGAATGGGGAAGTTTCATCCCTGACAGGACACTTATCCCCATTTTAAAATTCAGCTTCCAAAAAAGAACAGCGCTCACAGTCACTGAGGGAATGAATGGATCAGTGGTCGCATCTCACATGCCGCTCCAGTCTAATGGGGAGAAAAGCTCCACATTCCGCCGGTGTGTGCCAGCAGTCAGACCCCCACCAATCAATATTATCACTGATCCTGTGGAGAGGTGATTACTTGCTTTCACCGGAGAACCCCTGTAAGTGCATCTCTGCAGCTCTGGTCCAAGTATTTAATCTCTAAGGTCACGGCCCCACTATCAGTATTTGGTCAGTATTCGGTCAGTATATTTTCTCAGGAGTGGGAGCCAAAACCAGGTGAGGAACAATCAGAGAAAAGGTAGAATAGAAACAAGTCACCAATTCTGCATTTATCAACCATTCCTGGCTTTGGCAGCAACTCCTGAGAAAAAATACTGACCGAATACTAATGGTGGGGCCGTGGCCTAATGGAAAAACATATTTTCCTAGTTAATATCAGCAAGAACAAAATGACTGCCATACACAACACAGTCCACTATATCAACACCAATAATACCACATACAAAAGGGACAAATATCGCCACACCATGACTAGATCACATATTACCACCACATAGTGACCGAATAATACCACATACAAGGAACAAATACGGCCACACCATGACCAGACCACATATTACCACCCCAAAGTGACCAAATACTACAATACTGATCATGAATACAAACCACAATACTAACAACACTGTTATTACCACCAGCGACATTATACACAGAAGCTCTGTATATAGTGTCAGTGTACAGGTAATACAGGGATCACCAGTGACATTATACACAGGAGCTCTGTATATAGTGTACAGTGTACAGGTAATACAGTGACCACCAGTGACATTATACACTGGAGCTCAGTATATAGTGTCAGTGTACAGGTAATACAGTGATCACCAGTGACATTATACACTGGAGCTCTGTATTTAGTGTACAGGCATTACAGTGGTCACCAGTGACATTATACACAGGAGCTCTGTATATAGTGTACAAGTAATACAGTGGTCACCAGTGACATTATACACAGGAGCTCTGTATATAGTGTACAGGTAATACAGTGGTCACCAGTGACATTATACACAGGAGCTCTGTATATAGTGTATAGTGTACAGGTAATACAGTGATCACCAGTGACATTATACACAGGAGCTCTGTATATAGTGCACAGGTAATACAGTGGTCACCAGTGACATTATACACAGGAGCTCTGTATATAGTGTACAGATAATACAGTGGTCACCAGAGACATTATACACAGGAGCTCTGTATATAGTGTACAGGTAATACAGTGGTCACCAGTGACATTATACACAGGAGCTCTGTATATAGTGTATAGTGTACAGGTAATACAGGGATCACCAGTGACATTATACACAGGAGCTCTGTATTTAGTGTCAGTGTACAGGTAATACAGTGATCACCAGTGACATTATACACTGGAGCTCTGTATATAGTGTACAGGTAATACAGTGGTCACCAGTGACATACACAGAAGCTCTGTATATAGTGTATACATAATACAGTGATCACCAGTGACATACACAGGAGTTCTGTATATACTATATACACACGTGGTCAGAATTGTTGGTACCCCTCGTTTAATGAAAGAAAAACCCACAATGGTCACAGAAATAACTTGAATCTGACAAAAGTAATAATAAATTAAAAATCTATGAAAATGAACAAATGAAAGTCAGACATTGCTTTTCTGCTTCCACTGAATTTAAAAAAAAATTAAACTCATGAAATCGGCCTGGACAGAAATGATGGGACCCCTGAAAATAATGTGACAAAAGGGACATGTTAAATCAAGTTGTGTCCACTAATTAGCATCCCAGGTGTCTACAATCTTGTAATCAGTCAGTGGGCTTGTATATAGGGCTACAGATACTCACTGTGCTGTATATAGAGCTACAGATACTCACTGTGCCTGTATATAGAGCTACAGATACTCACTGTGCCTGTATATAGAGCTACGGATACTCACTGTGCTGTTTGGAGACATGGTGTGTACCACACTCAACATGGACCAGAGGAAGCAAAGGAAAGAGTTGTTTCAGGAGATTAGAAAGAAAATTATAGACAAGCATGTTACAGGTAAAGGTTATAAGACCATCTCCAAGCAGCTTGATGTTCCTGTGACTACAGGTGCACATATTATTCAGAAATGTAAGATCCATGGGACTGTAGACAACCTCCCTGGACGTGGCCGCAGGAGGAAAATTGATGACAAATCAAAGAGACGGATAATATGAATGGTAACAAAAGAGCCCAGGAAAACTTCTAAAGAGATTAAAGGTGAACTTCAAGCTCAAGGAACATCAGTGTCAGATCGTACTATCCACCGTTGTTTGATCCAAAGTGAACTTCATGTAAGACGACCAAGGAGAACACCATTGTTGAAAAAAAAAAATCATAAAAAAGCCAGACTGGAATTTGCCAAACTACATGTTGACAAGCCACAAAGCTTCTGGGAGAATGTACTATGGACAGATGAGACAAAAATGGAAGTTTTTGGCAAGGCACATCAGCTCTATGTTCACAGATGGAAAAATGAAGCATATCAAGAAAAGAACACTATCCCTACTGTGAAACATGGTGGAGGCTCTGTTATGTTCTGGGGCTGCTTTGCTGCATCTGGTACAGGGTGTCTTGAATCTGTGCAGGGTACAATGAATTCTCAAGACTATCAAGTGATTTTAGAGAGAAATGTGCTGCCCAGTGTCAGAAAGCTTGGTCTCAGTCGCAGGTCATGGGTCTTGCAACAGGATAATGACCCAAAACACACAGCTAAAAACACCCAAGAATGGCTAAGAGGAAAACATTGGACTATTCTTCTATGAGCCCTGACCTAAATCCTATTGAGCATCTTTGGAAAGAGCTGAAACATGTCGTCTGGAAAAGGCAACCTTCACACACGAGACAACTGGAGCAGTTTGCTCATGAGGAGTCTCCAAAATACCTGTCGAGAGGTGCAGAAGTCTCATTGACAGTTACAGGAATTGTGTGATTGCAGTGATTGCCTCAAAAGGGTCAACAAAATATTAACTTAAGAAGAAGAACCATCATTTCTGTCCAGGCCGATTTCATGAGTTTCATTTTTTTTTTAATTCTGTGGAAGCAGAAAAGCAATGTCTGACTTTCATTTGTTCATTTTCAAAAATTAGTAATTTATCAGATTCAAGTTATTTCTGTGACCATTGTGGGTTTTTCTTTCATTAAACGAGGGGTACCAACAATTTTGACCACGTGTGTAGTGTAAGTGTACATGTAATACACTGACTCACCAGTGACGTCTCTAGGTGAAGTCCTTCATCTTCGCTTTTCTTCTTCATCTGGCACAGACGGCCATCACTTCTTCCAGCCAGGAATCATCTCTGCAGAAAATAACACACAGTTATCAATAACTGATCTCTTCTAGAGAATATTCCCACCCCACCCCCCGACTTCTACACTACACCAGTTGAAGAAAAAAAGCAACATAGTGCCGTCCTGCACAGTAACAGGAGCCCTCTTTTGTCCCATCCCATGGAAAACAATTTCCTAAAAAGTAAATTATATTACAGAAGTAATAATGAAATAATAATAATTGGAATCTAAAGTAATAATGTTCCCCACTGGTCACCATAAACTAATAAAGTATGTTCCTCAATCTGGCTCCCAAACAGTAATTAAGTCCCTTGTCTAGCCAGGCACCCCCATATGTCCCTTCTGGCCACCATTTGTCTAGTGTGACCCCCTCCATATATTTATCCTAGCACACGTGTATCGAGCCTGCCCCCTCCCATATACCCATCCTAGCCCCCCCATGTGGCCAGTCTGCCCCCCCACATATCCATCCTTGCCTCCATGTTTCCAGCCTGCGCCCCCATATATCCCACCCATATATCCTCCATGTGTCCAGCCTGCCCTCTACATATCCATCCTGGCCTCCATGTGTCCAGCCTCCCCCCTCATATATCCATACTGCCCTTACCCCCTGCATATATCCATCCTGACATCCCCCATATATCCAGCGTGCCCCTCCATATATTTATGCTAGCCCATGTGTATCGAGCCCGCCCCCCCCACATATTCATCCTAGCCCCCCATGTGTCCAGCCTGTTTCCCCCCATATATCCATCCTGGCCTCCATGTGTTCAGCCTGCCCCCCCCATATATCCATCCTGGCCTCCATGAGTCCAGCCTGCCCCCCCCATAAATCCTTCCTGACCTCCATGAGTCCAGCCTGCCCCCCATTATATCCATCCTGCCCCCAATATATCCATCCCGGCCTCCATGTGTCCAGCCTGCCCACTCCCCTTTGCCTGGGTCCAGCCATGGTCCCCCCTTGTGTGTCCAGCCAGGGCTCCCCCTTGTGTGTCCAGCCAGGGCTCCTCCTTGTGTGTCCAGCCAGGGCTCCCCCCCATTGTGTGTCCAGCCAGGGCTCCCCCCCTTGTGTGTCCAGCCAGGGCTCCCCCCCTTGTGTGTCCAGCCGGGCCCCCCCTTGCGTGTCCAGCCAGGGTTCCCCCTTGCGTGTCCAGCCAGGGTTCCCCCCTTGCGTATCCAGCCAGGGTTCCCCCCTTGCATATCCAGCCAGGGTTCCCCCCTTGCGTGTCCAGCCAGGGTTCCCCCCCTGTGTGTCCAGCCAGGCTACCCCCTTGTGTGTCTGTCCAGCTGGGCCCCCCCTTGTGTGTCCAGCTGGGTCCCCCCTTGTGTGTCCTGCTGGGCCCCCCCTTGTGTGTCCAGCTGGGCTCCCCTTGTGTGTCCAGCCAGGGTTGCCCCTTGTGTGTCCATCCAGGGTTCCCCCCCGTGTGTCCAGCCAGGCTTCCCCCTTGTGTGTCTGTCCAGCTGGGCCCCCCCTTGTGTGTGTGGCACCCCAGGGGTCTGGTTTCCACAGTAACGGCAATGTTATGTCTGAGAGCAGGTGGGAGGTCTCTTGGTCAGGAATCCTATGCATGCCACACCTCCTGCCCAGTCCTGGGAGGGGAAGAACTACCCCTATATAAACCTGGGGCTGAGGCAGGGTTAGAGAGTTCAGAGGGAGAGTTCAGCCAGGAGGGCTGACAGGGAGCTGTGGCTCCGGCTGGGCCCAGCTCCTGGGCCATGCCAGAAGTAGAGACAGAGAAGAGAAGCAGCTATGGGAAGAAACAACAGGAGCTCTGTGGGAGCAGTGTTACAAGGAGTCAGGGGCTGTCAGCTGCAGAGCTCGCCCAGACTGAGAAGATTTCTTACCGGACCCGGAGTCCGAGGCTGTGGGGACTAACTCCTACCCAGCAGCAGAATCCGTCAGGCAGGGGATTCCAGGTCCTCTGGCCAAGAAACCCGAAGGCACGGTCACACGCATGGGACCAGCACCGCCGTCGTGGAGCGGAAGCTACTAGAAGGCCCCGAGTCACCGGCCATACGGGTGAGCACCACACGGTACACTCAGGGACGTGGGCTACTTATACCCGCCTCTAGCAAGGTAGCCAGAAGAGTACAGTTAGTTTGGGAGGCCTACAACTCCGCCTGGCTAGGGGAGATCCCATCTGCTCAAGGACTGACCAGGCCCCAATCGCTAGCCAGTACTCCGGGAGGGTCTATCTTTGTCACCAGTAAAGACCCTGAACTACACCGTACCGTCTCCGAGTGGTTCCTGCTACCCCCATCATCCACGTCGGCTGCCCTGAGGCCATACCCCTCCCGTTGGGGGTTATACTATCACGCTGCACAATTCTACCACCGGCCTCAGCGGTCTGCCCTGCAGCAGCAGCTCCTTAGCTGTACTCAACGGGTGGCGTAGTCGTCCAACATCTACCGCTGATACAGCGCCACTTAGTCTGACTCCCTGGGCACGGACCGGATCACCGCCACGAGACTACAACCCTCAAGAGATCCGGCTCCGGGTAAGCTCCCGCATGCGCAACGCAGCGCGACACAGTCCCAGGGGCGCGTCAACTTTTGGCGTAGTCGGCAGGATCTCGTGCCCGCAACCACCGGGTACTGCGTGCCTGAAAAAGACTGTTCAAACTTACCTGTGGTGAAGATTCCCGCCATCCGGCGCCATCTTCCGCTTCCTTCCCGCCATCGGTGGAGTTTTCCCGCCATCCGGCGCCATCTTCGGCCTTCTTCCCGCCATACGTGGAGTTTTCCCGCCATTGGACGCCATCTTGAGGACGCCGCGCGGGAAGAAGAGGGGCGTGGACTCCGAAAGCGCGCGAGAACTGAAGCCCCGCCTCACGTCCGGACGTTGCGTAAGGTCCTGGAAGGAGCCCAGCAGACGCCGACGTCACAGGAGCGCGACGGAAGGTCCTCAACCCTGACGATCCACTGCGGAGCCGCGGCCTACGGAAGAGGATCATCGCAAGGTAGGCCACGGTCCACTAGGGGGGAGAAGGATGTCGGATACGGAGGAGAGCTTCACCGCTTCAACCCCCGCCAGCGCCACCGCTGTTGCGGTCATGCCTTTACCATGCCCTATATCCCGGGGGCAGCCTGGCTACCCCAGTACTCAGGGGAGTCACATACCCTGCAAGACTATAGAGAAAAGCTGGATAGCCTCTTCCAGGTGTACCCCCTCACAGAGGAGCAAAAAGTGAGCATCCTGGTGGCCCAATTAACCGGGGCAGCCCAAAGGGAGGTAAAGTCCTGGCCACCTGGGAGGAGGACTGTCGCAGAGATACTAACCCAGCTAACCGAGGAGGAGCTGCAGTACTACCAATACGAGGAAAGCCAAGAGGACCCGGACGGGTCTGAGGACTACCCTCAGGAGGGAGCACAAAGAGGACATAGCTACTGAAGGGAAGTAGCGTGAATAAAGAGCTGTAAATAGTTACCCGTAAGGGTACAAGGACTGCTGCTAATTAAAATATGGTCCCCGTTGGGATTAGTGAATTGTTCCCCATGTGCCCCTATCTTAAACCAGGCTGAGGACTGTGAGCAGCCATTCCTTATGCCCACTGGCCGAGGACTGAGAGCGGCCATATCCTGTAAATAATTATGTGTTTCTAGTAATTTATGGGAGTCTTTGGTGGATTTACCGGGAATCCTTTGTACATGGTTGGAGCGTAACCCAGGACGGACTAAAGACTGTTAAGGACTCGGGGCAGGACAGACCCCTACCTGGTTACGTCTCCCTGTTTTGGTGAAATGGACACCTTGCTTTTCTTCAAAGACTGCACCCGGTTGCGGACACGCCGAAACCATCTTTATGTGTTTTTCTTATTGTATTATTATTGTTTATACCTTGTTATGTTTTTCTAAAAATATGTTTAGTCCCGGAGTACTAAATTTCACTAGGGGGGAATGTGGCACCCCAGGGGTCTGGTTTCCACAGTAACGGCAATGTTATGTCTGAGAGCAGGTGGGAGGTCTCTTGGTCAGGAATCCTATGCATGCCACACCTCCTGCCCAGTCCTGGGAGGGGAAGAACTTCCCCTATATAAACCTGGGGCTGAGGCAGGGTTAGAGAGTTCAGAGGGAGAGTTCAGCCAGGAGGGCTGACAGGGAGCTGTGGCTCCGGCTGGGCCCAGCTCCTGGGCCATGCCAGAAGTAGAGACAGAGAAGAGAAGCAGCTATGGGAAGAAACAACAGGAGCTCTGTGGGAGCAGTGTTTCAAGGAGTCAGGGGCTGGCAGCTGCAGAGCTCGCCCTGACTGAGAAGATTTCTTACCGGACCCGGAGTCCGAGGCTGTGGGGACTAACTCCTACCCAGCAGCAGAATCCGTCAGGCAGGGGATTCCAGGTCCTCTGGCCAAGAAACCCGAAGGCACGGTCACACGCATGGGACCAGCACCGCCGTCGTGGAGCGGAAGCTACTAGAAGGCCCCGAGTCACCGGCCATACGGGTGAGCACCACACGGTACACTCAGGGACGTGGGCTACTTATACCCGCCTCTAGCAAGGTAGCCAGAAGAGTACAGTTAGTTTGGGAGGCCTACAACTCCGCCTGGCTAGGGGAGATCCCATCTGCTCAAGGACTGACCAGGCCCCAATCGCTAGCCAGTACTCCGGGAGGGTCTATCTTTGTCACCAGTAAAGACCCTGAACTACACCGTACCGTCTCCGAGTGGTTCCTGCTACCCCCATCATCCACGTCGGCTGCCCTGAGGCCATACCCCTCCCGTTGGGGGTTATACTATCACGCTGCACAATTCTACCACCGGCCTCAGCGGTCTGCCCTGCAGCAGCAGCTCCTTAGCTGTACTCAACGGGTGGCGTAGTCGTCCAACATCTACCGTTGATACAGCGCCACTTAGTCTGACTCCCTGGGCACGGACCGGATCACCGCCACGAGACTACAACCCTCAAGAGATCCGGCTCCGGGTAAGCTCCCGCATGCGCAACGCAGCGCGACACAGTCCCAGGGGCGCGTCATGTGTCCTGCTGGGCCCCCCCTTGTGTGTCCAGCTGGGCCCCCCCTTGTGTGTCCTGCTGGGCCCCCCCTTGTGTGTCCAGCTGGGCCCCCCCTTGTGTGTCCTGCTGGGCCCCCCCTTGTGTGTCCAGCTGGGCCCCCCCTTGTGTGTCCAGCCAGGGTTGCCCCTTGTGTGTCCATCCAGGGTTCCACCCCTGTGTGTCCAGCCAGGCTACCCCCTTGTGTGTCTGTCCAGCTGGGCCCCCCCTTGTGTGTCCAGCTGGGCCCCCCCTTGTGTGTCCTGCTGGGCCCCCCCTTGTGTGTCCAGCTGGGCTCCCCTTGTGTGTCCAGCCAGGGTTGCCCCTTGTGTGTCCATCCAGGGTTCCCCCCCTGTGTGTCCAGTCAGGCTACCCCCTTGTGTGTCTGTCCAGCTGGGCCCCCCCTTGTGTGTCCTGCTGGGCCCCCCTTGTGTGTCCTGCTGGGCCCCCCTTGTGTGTCCAGCTGGGCCCCCCCTTGTGTGTCCAGCTGGGCCCCCCTTGTGTGTCCAGCCAGTGGGTCCAGACCATTACACACACACACACACCTCTTACCTTCCTGCGCTCCCGTGCGGTGTCCTCCTTCTCCTGCGGTGTCCTCCTTCTCACAGCAGGCGCATGACGATGACGTCATACGCCGGCCGGCGAAGGGAGACACGCAGCTTCAGCTGATTCACTGGGACGTGCGCCGCGGTGGTTCAGGTAATGAACGCTGCGTGCGCGCGTCCCTGCATACACTGTGCCTGCGCTTTTAAAGGGCCCGTGCCCCTTAAAACCGCAGGATTTTTTTTTTGTTCTCTTCTCCCCCCTCTACTCTGCAGCAGGGGGCGGGACCCACCGGGAAATTTCCCGGTATCCCGCCAGCCCAGACCGACCCTGGGTGCAGTGTCCCTCAAAAAAGATCACAGATACTGTATGGAATGCATAAACAACAGGTGCCGGTACTGCTCCTTCAAGAGACACACTTTAAGAAGGGACATGTCCCCAATATTAGAGATAGATATTATACCAAATGGTTCCACAGCATCAGCCCAGAGGAGCGATCGAGGGGAGTCTCTATAGCAATACATAAGTCCCTTGCACATACAAATGTAGATGTGCATCTTGACGTGGAAGGTTGGTACATCATTCTAAAAATTAAAATAAACTCAACTCTGTATACTATGGCAGGATGGAACGCACCAAACCAGGGACAAACTAATGCTTGTCGTTCTTTCCTAAAGGTCTTGTCTGATTTTGCAAGAATAATAGTTGTCGGAGGAGACTTTAACCTTTCTCTGAACCCTCTTGTGGATACCATTGCGAGGCAGAGTGCTGTTCCCCCAATCAACTTGCTTTGCTGAAAAGAGATCTCCAACACCTTTAGTTATTTGACGTATGGCGGGTTATGAATCCAAAAGGCAGAGATTTCACCTTTTATTTCACCCCACATGACACAGCAGGATTGATTTCTTTTTGCTTAGTCATCATGCACTGTCATGGCATCCACAACCTTCCATAGGCAATTTCCTATGGTCTGATCACACTCCTATCTTTTTAATAATATTCTTTTTATTTGGGTGATTTATTAACAATTTTTAGGGAAGGGATTATAGTTTTAGTCAATAAAGTGAGTGATAAAACATAACAGTATGATCTAAAACTTGTTCAATTAAACAAGTAAATTCTACCCAAAGAAGAATCAAGAGAGAAAAAAGGGTAAGTGCAAGAGGAAAAGGATGTGGAAGGAAAAGTTAGGAAAGGTAGAGGGGAAGGGTAAAGAAAGAAAAGGGCCAAGGGGAAAGTTGGATCAGATAAATGTGGAGAGTTGGGACAGGGGAAAAGATCATCCTTTATTGAAACAATATTTATAACAAAACACTTCAATTTTCTTAGTTAA
The DNA here is from genome assembly GCF_046119375.1 of Phyllobates terribilis. NCBI lineage: Eukaryota > Metazoa > Chordata > Amphibia > Anura > Dendrobatidae > Phyllobates > Phyllobates terribilis. Next base: position 73,157,272 of record NW_027362770.1, on the reverse strand, counting down.
ATATATAAATGTACTTGTACTTCTTGGCATTTAATAACTTTTTATCTAAAAGGGGGCATTCTGACTTGAGGAAAGAAATAGATTCCAAGGTGACCATGTGGAAAAGTATTTTTTTTTTTAATTATTTCTTAGAGCGTAAGAATGTTCAAAAGAATTATGGGTAGACATTCTTTTCATTATTTCTAGAATGGAAGGAACCTATATTAATTTCAACTTAGATGCTATAAGTATTTTTGTTACAGAAAATAGATGGATTGAGAAATGTTGAATTTTTGGGGGGAGTCGATTTGAAACAAGCGAGAACAAAACTAGTTGAGGAGAGATTTCAACTACAGAGTTGTTAATATTGCTCAATAAATTAGCTACTTCTTTCCACAGGTCGATTATTTTAGGACAGGACCAGAAAATATGTAATATGTTAGCTTTTTGAGTACAGATCCTCCAGCATAAGTCCGATCCGTCCTCGAAAATCTTCTTTAATCTGACAGGTGTATAGAACCAACAAGATAAGATTTTGAAATAATTCTCATGAATATTAGCATTTACATTTGATTTGTATGTTATTTCAATTGCTCCTTTCCATGTCTCAGGCGAAAAACATACATTCATATCTTCTTCCCACTTAACCATGTGTTTTGATTTTTCAATAGTTATGTCACTATTGAAGAGTGTATACAGATTTTTGGTGTTACAAATAGCATTTTTTAAGGGATTTTCCAGAAAAGATATGATAACTCTTGGAAGAGATATGGGGAGAAAGAATTCCTCCCTAATATATTTCCTTAGTTCTAAAAAGTTATAAATTTCCTCTTTGGGAAGGTTGCATGATAGAGCCAAGGATAGAAAATTTATGATTGAATCTTTTTTAGGTCCAGTAAATAAGGCCGAACAATTTGTTATACCATTCTTTCTCCATTTGTCTATAGGGAAGTTCGGAAGAGCAGGGCATAATATAAATAAAGAAAGGTTTTCTAATGGGTAACTAACTTGGCTGTTGTTAGAAATGTTATATAATTTCCTCCAAGTCATAATTGTAGATTTTATTAGTATATTCTGTGGTAGAGGGAGGGATTGGTCTAGTAAATTTGCAATAATAAGCGCGTCTACGGGAGAATTCCCATTGTATGATTTTTCCATTTCTGCCCTGCTGGTTTTTGCTTCATCTATAAGCCATTTCCTGCTCTGCATTATGATATTAGCCTCGGAGTAGGCCTGTAGATTTGGGAGACAATGCCTCCATTTCTTTTGTTCTTATATAGTAATGATTTGGCTACTCTTGGTGATATATTTCAACATTTGTTTATGGAAGTTCTTAATCCATGTATCTGGAATTTGAATTGAAACAGTTCTAAAGATATAGTGAAGTATTGGTAGGATTTAGTAAGAATTAATTTATCGCACACTCATGAATTGCTGGCACACTCTAATCTCAACTCAAGTAAGGAACCCCCCTCCTCTACTCGGGGCTGTCTATGATACTTCCTGAATGTATATAAATGTATATAAGTAAATGTATATATGTACCTGTTTATTTCCCTATTTCCTAACTACTGTCTCCCTCTTCTACTTCTTACCTCCCACCTCTTCTTCCTCCCCCACTCCCCCTTTTTCTCCCCTTCCTCTGTCATGCTTTCTTTACTTCTCATTTTTTGGAAAAATGTATATGTATATTTTCTGCATATTTTATGTTCTCATCCTGATATTTTTTCTCGTTTTGCAGTAGCGACTTAATGAATAAGGCCTGTCTAGTGGCCGAAACGTCTATACTGTCGCCTACTATTGTCACCTTCACGTCTATGGTATGGATTTTACTTTGCCTGTAAATAAATGTACACCGCATTAGCGATTCATGAGTGTGCAATGAATTAATTCTAACTACATTGTCTGGTTACTACAAGCCTGTTGGATCAGCACCTCTTTATATCGACTGAGTGCAAGCTAATTATCCACTTACCGGTATTGTTAGGATTATCATTTTATATAAGACAATCCTACCAAGCCACGAGGTATTTGTTTTATCAAAATTATCAATATTTTTTTAATTTGTTTTTGCAGGAGATTCAGATTTTCATCTAGTACCTTACGTAAAGAATTGGTACTTATAATTCCTAAATATGGGATATGATGTTATATTGCCTATGAAAAAGCTTAAAATCTTTGATTTTTTTATCATTTATTTTAAAGTATGAAACCGCTGATAAGTCTCTTATAATAGAAGTAATAATTGTCAATGAATTGATATGGTCAGTGGTAAAGATTAGCACGTCATCCGTGAATAGACTTATTTTAAGTTGCCTAAAGTTAAATGGTATTCCCTTTATTAAGTAATTTGTTCTAATGGTTTTGGCAAAAGGTTCCATGATTAACACTCCTATCTTTTTAACCTCTCCCCCCTGACATCTTAAATCGCTCCTGGACATGGAGATAATCTGCTTAAAGATAGTATTTGTGTTCAGGATATTAAAGAAACAATAGATCTCTTCTTGACTACCCACACAGTAGACACTACTCCTCTAACTTTACAATGGGAAGCTCTTAAGAGCATCATTCGGGGAACACTAATTAAACAAAGTACACGTCATAAAAGGGAGAAGGCTTCCAAGGTTGCTAAACTCATCGAAAAGATACTTGTAATAGAAACGGCACATAAGAATAATCTCTCCCTGGTAATATTGGCAGATTTAATAAAACACAGAAAAGAACTGAAATCCCTCCTAAATGAAACATTTTTGAGATATAGTAACTAGTTTAGAAGATTTATTTTTAAGATTTTGCCAATAAGTGTGGCCGCCCCCTTTCATGATTACTAGATCCACGTAATCAAACATCATTTATCTCCAAACTTCAAGGGCAGAATAGGAAAGATACACATATCCCAGTAGAAATATTAGATATAATGTGTAAATATTATTCCAACCTATATAACATAAAAGGTAAACTGTCAGATATAGACCCTCAGATCTTACAACAACGGATTGTATAGCTGATACAGCCATTCCCGCTTAGAGTAATGAGACCATAGAACAATTGGAGAACCAGTTTTCAGTAGAAGAAATTGACAATGCAATAAGAAATACTCCAGCAGGCAAGAGTCCGGGCCCACATGGGTTTATACCTTTATTTTTTAAAAATAGGGAAATTCTATCCCCTTTTATCACCAAAGTGTTTAATTCGTTCTCAGATTCTTCCCCTTTGCACCGCAGTCCTTAGAAGCTCATATTGCAGTAATACCAAAACCCGGGAAGGATCCATCGGTAGTCTCCAACCATAGCCCAATCTCATTACTTATAATATACAGTACAGACCAAAAGTTTGGACACAGCTTTTCATTTAAAGATTTTTCTGTATTTTCATGACTTTGAAAATTGTACATTCACACTGAAGGCATCAAATCTATGAATTAACATATGTGGAATTATATACTTAACAAAAAAGTGTGAAACAACTGAAAATATGTCTTATATTCTAGGTTCTTCAAAGTAGCCACCTTTTGCTTTGATGACTGCTTTGCACACTCTTGGCATTCTCTTGATGAGCTTCAAGAGGTAGTCACTGGAAATGGCTTTCACTTCACAGGTGTGCCCTGTCAGGTTTAATAAGTGGGATTTCTTGCCTTATAAATGGGGTTGGGACCATCAGTTGTGTTGTGCAGAAGTCTGGTGGATACACAGCTGATAGTCCTACTGAATAGACTGTTAGAATTTGTATTATGGCCAGAAAAAAGAAGCTAAATAAAGAAAAACGAGTGGCCATCATTACTTTAAGAAATGAAGGTCAGTCAGTCCGAAAAATTGGGCAAACTTTGAAAGTGTCCCCAAGTGCAGTTGCAAAAACCATCAAGCGCTACAAAGAAACTGGCTCACATGAAGACTGCCCCAGGAAAGGAAGACCAAGAGTCACCTCTGCTTCTGAGGATAAGTTTATCCGAGTAACCAGCCTCAGAAATCGAAGGTTAGCAGCAGCTCAGATTAGAGACCAGGTCAATGCCACACAGAGTTCTAGCAGCAGACACATCTCTTCAACAAATGTTAAGAGGAGACTTTGTGCAGAAGGCCTTCATGGTAAAATAGCTGCTAGGAAACCACTGCTAAGGACAGGCAACAAGCAGAAGAGACTTGTTTGGGCTAAAGAACACAAGGAATGGACATTAGACCAGTGGAAGTCTGTGCTTTGGTCTGATGAGTCCAAATTTGAGATCTTTGGTTCCAACCACCGTGTCTTTGTGCAACGCAGAAAAAGTGAACGGATGGACTCTACATGCCTGGTTCCCACCGTGAAGCATGGAGGAGGAGGTGTGATGGTGTGGGGGTGCTTTGCTGGTGACACTGTTGGGGATTTATTCAAAATTGAAGGCATACTGAACCAGCATGGCTACCACAGCATCTTGCAGCAGCATGCTATTCCATCCGGTTTGCGTTTAGTTGGACCATCATTTATTTTTCAACAGGACAATAACCCCAAACACACCTCCAGGCTGTGTAAGGGCTATTTGACCGAGAAGGAGAGTGATGGGGTGCTACGCCAGATGACCTGGCCTCCACAATCACCAGACCTGAACCCAATCGAGATGGTTTGGGGTGAGCTGGACCGCAGAGTGAAGGCAAAAGGGCCAACAAGTGCTAAGCATCTCTGGGAACTCCTTCAAGATTGTTGGAAGACCATTTCCGGTGACTACCTCTTGAAGCTCATCAAGAGAATGCCAAAAGTGTACAAAGCAGTCATCAAAGCAAAAGGTGGCTACTTTGAAGAACCTAGAATATAAGACATATTTTCAATTGTTTCACACTTTTTTGTTAAGTATATAATTCCACATGTGTTAATTCATAGTTTTGATGCCTTCAGTGTGAATGTACAATTTTCAAAGTCATGAAAATACAGAAAAATCTTTAAATGAGAAGGTGTGTCCAAACTTTTGGTCTGTACTGTATATATAATATCTAATATAGATATCAAAATGTTCTCAAAAATTTTGCCAAACCGACTGACACCGCTTTTACCTTCAATAATACACTCGGATCAGGTGTGATTTCTGCAGGGGAGAGAAGCCAGGGATAATGTAAACCAGATGATTTCACTCATCTCCAGTGCCAGATCTACTGTACAGCCACTTGATCTGCTATCGGTGGATGCGGAGAAAGTTTTTGACTGTGTACACTGGGGATTTATGACAGCAGCTCTAAGGAAAATGGGAATCGGTAAATGTTTCCTCAATGGAATTTTGTCTCTATACTCGTGTCCAACATCACGTATCAAGATTAACGGCGGCCTGTCTTCTCCAATAATAATTTGCAATGGGACTAGACAGGGTTGCCCGCTTTCTCCCCTATTATACATGATTGTCATGGAACATCTAGCAAATGCAGTGAGGAATAACCCCAGTATACATGGTCTACGTGTAGGTCAAAATCAGTATAAAACTGCTCTTCATGCAGATGACCTCCTGTTATATATATCTCAGCCTCACATTACTCTGCCGGCGCTGGGGAGAGTTTGATCGTTCTGGAGATTTAAGTAACTTTAAGGTTAATGGTTCTAAAACGTAAGCACTAAATATTATTCTGGATCCAAGAGAGGTTGAGTTGGCCAGAAATAATTTTTATTTTAAATGGCAAACAAATGCAATTAAATATCTTGGTATTTTCATACCGTTACAGGTAAATAACCTCTATTCTTTAAATTATCAACCGCTTTGTGAAAAAACTCTAAAAGACCTTGCAAAATATAAGAAACCTATTCTGTGTTTCGGATGAATTAAAACATTTAAAGTGGACATTCTCCCTAAATTTTTATATGTTTTTCTAATGGTCCCAATCATACCCCCATCTAGTTTTTTTTAAAATACTTAAATCAGCTTTGATTTGATTGTGTGCAGACAAGCTAGACCTAGACTTAAATATCAGATACTGACCTGGTCCAGAACTATGGGAGGTATCGGTCTTCCAGATTTGCAATTATATCATCAAGCTGCCTTACTAGATAGACTTATTGACTGGCATTTTCATGCGAGATCCAAACAGTAGGTTACTATTGAACAGGACTGCACTTATCCTCCCTTAAAATACTTACCTTGGATTGTAAATAAAGCACTGATAGCACCTCAGGAGCTTTTGATTAAAGCCACGTTAAAGATATGGGACACAATAAATCAGAAAAAAGGTTTAATAAGTTCTTATATCCTCCTAACCCTCATTTTTTCAAACCTGGACTTAAACCCCAGGCCTTAATAGAGGTAGGTTCCTTAGGTGGAATTCTGACTCAGATACGCGGCTATATTGTGAAGGAAGCAGGGGTTCCTTCCTTTGATGAGATGCAAAACCAGGATCCTCCACAAAAATGATCTTGGCTAGAGTATGGGCACTTGAGGTCCTTTTTGTATGGGTGGAGAGGAGGGGGACGGCAGTCTCCACCTTCTTTGGTGACTCCCTTTGAGAAACTGTTCCTACAGAGATCACCCCCATCTCATGTGATACCCCTTATATACGGACTAATAATAATAATCTTTATTTTTTTATATAGCTCCAACATATTCTGCAGCGCTTTATGTATTTTATTGTTGCTGTCCCCATTGGGGCTCACAATCTAAATTCCCTATCGGTATGTCTTTGGACTGTGGGAGGAAACTGGAGAACCCTGGGAAAACCAATGAAAATACAGGGAGAACATACAAACTCCTTACAGATGTTGTCCTTGGGATTTGAACCTAGGACCCCAGCGCTGCAAGGCTGTAGTGCTAACCACTGAGCCGCCGTGCTGCCTACTACTAAATCAGACATCAGTAGCAGCAATTCCTTACAATCTGCGAGCCTGGGAGTCGGAAATGGGATGCTCCATCTCTGAAGAAGATATTCAGAAGGCATATTTGTTTACCCAGAAATTATGCTCAGCAGGCTTCGCACAGGAAAAAAATTACAAAATTCTAACAATGTGGTACCATTGTACTGTAAAACTGCATTCTATCTTCCCCTCGGTTTCGGATCTGTGTTGGCGCTGTGGACATGGGAATGGTTCGATGCTACATATTTGGTGGGATTGTGAAAAAATAAGACATTTGTAGCAATGGGTTTTCTCTGCATACCATAAAATTACAGGAGATAAAATTAAGCCAACTCCTCAGATAGCTCTCTTTTCTATGTTACCAGATTCAATTGCATCTCAGAACCACAATCCCTAGATACTGATGTGCAGCAGAGACACCTTTAATGTCAGAATGGATGAGGGAGTTTGCCTATATTCATCAAATGGAGGAATTAACAGCAGACGCTTCTGGGGATAATACCAAATTCATTCAGATTTGGAGGCCTTGGATTCTTTTCAAGGAATCTGCTGAATTTCCGAGTCTATTTTCTGTGTAAGGACTCAATCAGACTGTTTGCATTCTATGAATAGTGATAATATTGACAATATATAGTTTTACCTTATCATATATTCTCTCCCCTTTCCCACACCCCAGTCCCCCTTTTTTCATCCTTTTTATCTCCCCTTACTCTTGTCTATATCTCTTTCTTCCTTTTCCTTTCTAATTTCTCTAAAGTACCTTTTTTTCTAGGTAAATAACTTCAATATTACACTATTTACTAGCCACTAGTGATGAGCGAGCACTAAATTGCTCGGGTACTCGTTGCTCGGGTCGAGCAAATTGGAATACTCGAGTGCTCAACCTGAGCAACGAGCCCAATGTAAGTCTATGGGAAACTCGAGCATTTTTCCCGTAGCCCCCTCCCTGGCAGTCTGCAGCGGGCCTAAAAATTGCCCAAATCGATGGGAACAGTGCTCAAATTACATGGGAACAGCATGGGGCAGACCCCTGGAAGCATCTCTGACTCCCAGGTCAATGCTGTCAGCAATGTTATCAGAGGTATTACACCACTTTTACGGACTCACAATAAAACATACAAAAACGAAACCAAAATGGATTTTCCGGGGGAAAATGTTAAGGAACATTCTTTCCAGGGTAATGACTTGTATATAAGTCAAAATAAATATGCAAAAAAAAATTCTTCTCTACACCTTGGGCTATGGTAACACGTAGCGTTTTTAATGCATTTTGCACTTCTGCATTGCTTTCAACGGTGAAAAATGCATTCACTGGTTCATTTTACTACCTTATCTTCCCATGTGGTGTGTGAGACATGATCAGACACATTTATGAAGGAGGGACTATGAAAATCACAAATACTATTCTTAAAGGGCCAGCAGTCGGCTATGCTTTGTTGTTCCCATTATTAAAGAGTGGGTCTCCTATACTGTTATTGAGTATACAGTGACTGTAAGGGCTGCCAAAAATTTGGACGCACCCCAATACCCCTTTGAAGAGACACAGAGGAGGGTTTCAGTAAAAAAAAATTTCCCATTATAAAGGAATTTGTCTCCTATAGTGGTAATTTCCATGCAGTGACTGCAAGGGCTGCCAAAATTTGGGAAACACCCCAATACCAATTTCAAGACACATAGAGCTCTGCCTCAGTAACGACATGTTCCCATTAGAAAGGAGAGGGTCTGCTCTATAGTTATAGGGTATGCAGTGAGTCCAATGGCTGCCAAAATTTAGGAAAAACCCCAATACCAATTTAAAGACACATAGTGTTAGAACCCTCCTGTTTGTTTTTTTCCATCTTGTGTTTTGCGGTCATGTGACCATCTGCCTTTATATTCCAGCTCCGCCCTTTTGGCTGTGCTGGACTTCAGTGTTTGACTGTTTCTCTAGCCAGGTGCTTCGGTGCCATTCTCTGTCAGTTCGCTTGGTCGCTCTGGGACCTCTAGTACCTTTTGTCAGTTTGTCTTTTTGTGTTCTGCAACAACTTCTCTGTTTAGGAGGTGTCCAATTTTTGTCCCAGTCCTTAGTTCTTTTAGGGACCCCTCCCCTTATGCTATAGGTATTCATTCAGACTAGCCGAGGACTAAGGCGGGTCTGTTCACAAGGAACAGGCAGCCCGCTATATCGTAGGGATTCAGCTTAGTCTTACTGTAGGGACAGCTTTCCCCTATCTTTCCTTAGTTCTTGTTGCAGATCATAACACATAGAGCTGGGCCATAGTAATGACATGTTCCCATTAGAAAGGAGCGAGTCGGGGCGTGGCCTGGCCATGAAGCAGAGCAGACGCACTTAGAGAGAGCTCGTGCTTTCCAGAGCCCTTACAGCAAAGCATTAGCCAGCACAAGCAGATCCCAGCCTCTACATGAGAAGAAAATCCGGTCTCCGCTCCCAGGCACCACGGGAGCTCATCTCTGGATCCACTGACCCTGGCATCACCCGGTATTTATCAGTCTCAGGCTGCGCGGGAAAACAGACCACACGTGCAGATATGGCTGCTGCTGTGGGCGGACCCAGTGTGCAGAGCCAGAGGGGAGCAAGCTTACCTGCTGCTGAAGCCAGATTATCACATGGAGGCCGCACTCCGGGGAGACAGACACAGGGAAAGTGGGAGGCAGTCCAAGTGGGATCCGGTGTTAGAGACAGTAGCAATGCAGGCATGCAGAGAGGGGAGAGCTCCGGGTCCCACCCCCCCCCTCCAAGTCAGCTTCAGCAGCTATTCAGTTAACCCATTCCTCTACCCCAACTGAATCTCTGAGGAGTGCAGGAGCTACAAGCAGCACTGTTCTGGGACCCCTTGCATCTGAAGCTGGCGTAACTGAGAATAGCAGTATGATTACCCAGGATGGCCCTGGGACCCTTATTAACTTTGCAAACCTTGGTGATCCCTCGCTCCTGACTATGAACGCTGGGGAATTACGGGCCCATTTAAGTGTCATCCCCACTAAGACCAATATGGAGGGTTATATCCAGTGATTGGAGGCTGTATGCAGGGGCGAAATTGGCTCCCTCAAAGAGGATGTTTCTAATATAAACTCTGCCGTCACTGGACTTGAAGCTAAAGTGGATGAACTATCTACCCAGCTCCACACCCAGCAGCATCTTTTGGATCAGCACTCCCAGAATTTTGATCTAGTTCTGGATATGCTAGAAGACTCCGAAAATAGAAATCGGAGAAGCAACATTAGACTCCGAGGTCTCCCGGAGTTGGTGGCTCCACGGGACCTGAACTCAGCCCTACAGCACCTTCTCAACTCATTGCTGAGTAGATCCACGGAAGAACATCTCGAGCTGGACAGAACTTACCCATCCTTGGGCCACAAACACCCTGACTCATCTAGACCTAGAGACGTCATTTGCAGGATCCACTTCTTCCAAATTAAGGAAGACATTATGCGTAAAGCTAGAGAGAACGATGCCATAGCTTAATGGCTCAAATATTCAACTTCTAGCGGACCTCTCCCCTATAACGCTGGCTAAAAGAAGGGTTCTGCGACCTCTTTTGGAGGCTCTGCGTGCGAAGAACATTACTTACAAGTGGGGATACCCCTTTCAGTTTCATGCTTGTGGGGACACTGGCACGGTGACCCTGAGATCGCCATTGGATCTTCTGGATTTCTCATCGTCTCTGGGGTTGCCACCAGTCACCCTGGGAGAGTGGCCCCGTTTATCCTCTTTTGGGTTCAGAGGAGCAAGGAGATGTGGGAGAGAGACAATGGGAACTGTGAGGAAGAGGAGAAGATACCCACGCAGTGACTCCACTGGTCCCTCTGGTGACTCCTGAGCCTTAGGAGTTTATTAATTTTAATATTAGTAGATTTCTTATGGGGGGCTTTGCAGTCCTTGGGTGGAACCTCACTATGCATTGCATTGGCTTATTATGTCTAGTAAATAGTCCACAGGGATTTCCACCACCTTTTAATTGCCTCTGGTTTTATGAAGTGTTAAGGGGAATTTTGATAAGTCTGGGGCACTGGATTTGTTTAGTTGCATAAATTAATTAGCATGTATAACTAATTTGCTGTGGGGGCCTGGCTGATTGCTCGTGTTTTAGGGTACAGTCACCTCCCAAGTTAGGGTGTGTCTTTGACACTACTTACAGAGATTTCTCTGTTTAAACTTAGTCCATAGGTGTAGCTACCTGTGGTCTAATAAGACGGAATTTCTTTCTCCGTCTGAACCTTTTATACATATTCTGTCCTTTCTAATCTTCCTACTGAATTATTTTCCATATCTTCTTTCTTAAGGGCTTACTCTTCTACACCCAATACCTCTTCCCCTCATACCATCACTCGGTCCCACCACTGATTCTTGTATTAATCTACAATGTCCACTTAGAAACTTTGTTCTCTGAACATTAGAGGGTTTAATACCCCAGAAAAACGCTCACAGGTACTTTACCATATGCATAAGAAACAAGTTCATATATTACTTCTTCAGGATACACACTTTAGGTCAGATCGGATACCGTCACTCAACCATAAATTTTGCTCACATTGGTTCCACAGCGGCAACCCAGACTCAAAATCTAAAGGGGTCAGTATTGCCCTACACAAGTCGCTACAGGTTCAAGTACTTGCCTCTAAACCTGATACGCAAGGAAGGTATTTGTTTCTAAAGATTAAAATTATCAGAGATGTATTTACCATCACTAACTTTTATCTCCCTAACCAGGATCAGATTAGAAATTGTAAAGCATACTTACGCGACCTTACAGTATTCGCCGAGGGTGCGGTAATAGTCGGAGGAGACCTCAATTTCACGCTGGATCGGGTCCTGGACTCTTCTACGGGTAGGTCGGCCGTCCCCCCCTCCCAGTTGGAGAGCCTGAGAGCTAAACTAACGGAATCTAGATTGGTCAATGTCTGGAGACTGACCCATCCCTCCACACGTGACTATACTTTTTACTCCGCAGTACATGATTCATATAGCAGAATAGATTATTTTTTAATTAGTCACAGACTGCTCTCGTTTCACCCGTTGACACAAATTGACCCAATGATTTGGTCAGACCATGCCCCCCCCCAGTCTTATTATCCTTAACATTACCAGAACTCTCATCGAGCGAGTGGACTTGGTCCTTGCACCCGGGGCTTCTTAAAAATCCCACTTGCCAAGAGGCAATCAGGACAGCAATCTCAGATTTCTCCAATATTCATAAAGATGACCCCACAGCTTTGCCATTTCAGTGGGAGGCCCTAAAGGGAGTCATACGGGGTGTACTCATCCAACAAGGGGCACGATTGAAGAAGGATAGGGCTTCTGCCATTACTAATCTGCTGACGCGTATTCAGGCTTTAGAGTTGGATCACAAAAGATCACATAATCCACAGGTCATGATTGATCTGCTGAAAGCTTGAACTGTCTTGAGCTCATTGCTAGATACAGCAACAGCGAGACAGAGAGACCGCTTCCGTAGATATCTATATGAATACTCAGACAAGCCTGGTAGAGCTTTAGCACGATTTTTGCATCTTCGAATTCCTACTACCTATATACCTATCATTAAATCTAAATCAGGTAAATCTCTTTATTCCCCTCTGGAGATTGTAGACTCATTTAGGGATTATTACAACTCCCTTTACAACCTTAGGGGACCTTTGGCAGACATGGCCATGTCCGACTTCTAGGAAAGAGTGGATGATTATGTAAATTGCACTCCAATTCCCCCTCTGCTATCTGAGGATGTGGTGGCCCTTGAGTCCCCGTTCTCAGAACAGGAGGTACTGGATACGGTCAAGTCTTTGGCAAATGGCAGAAGCCCCGGCCCGGATGGATTCCCGGCTAATTTTTATAAGTTATTTGCACCAAATTTAATATCATTTAAGGTGAAGCTCTTCAATTCCATCTCCGAGATTTGCTATTTTGCCCCTCAAACCTTAGCTGCCACGATTGTTGTTTTTCCCAAACCAGGAAAGGATCCCTTGGTATGCGTAAATTATCGGCCTATCTCCCTAATTAACGTAGATGTAAAAGTATATGCCAAAGCTATTGCAAACAGATTAAGCTCTCTACTTCCTAGCTCTATTCATGGAGATCAGGCTGGATTTGTACACTGCAGAGAGGCTAGAGATAATACTATAAAAACATTGCTCCTTACCTCCCATATGCGTAAACATAAGATCCCAGCATGTCTATTATCTATTGACGCAGAAAAGGCGTTTGATCGCTTGGGGTGGAGCTTTCTGAGATCTGCCTTGACACAACTTGGGTTGGGTCCGGACATGCTAGGTAGGATTATGGCACTATATGGGGGTCCCACAGCCCGACTTAAAGTTAATGGTATTTTCTCATCCCCTTTTCATATAGCTAATGGCACAAGACAGGGGTGCCCTCTTTCTCCCTTACTCTACATCATTGCAATGGAGCATCTAGCGGTAGCACTGAGGAATGCATCAGATATCAGAGGCGTCAATGTTGGTCAGAATCATTTTAAATTGTCCATCTATGCAGATGACCTTTTGATTTATATCACTAATCTGATCATTGCCTTCCCAGTGCTGATGAGAGAGTTCCAACGGTTTGGAGAAGTATCTAATTTTAAAGTTAACTGTTCCAAGACAGAGGCCCTAAATATATCTCTCCCTGACTATTTAGTTCGGAGACTTCAAACTTCCTTCCCATTTAAATGGGAGGATAAAGCAATAAAGTACCTGGGAGTTTGGATCCCCAGAGATGGGGTAGACCTGTTTTCATTGAACTATGTCCCACTTTTACACAAAACGTTTTTGGATCTTAAAACCACTTCGCACCAGAGACTGTTTTTGCCTTCGTGACCGGGCCAATTTTTTCAATTCTGACCACTGTCACTTTATGAAGTAATTACTCTGGAACGCTTCAACGGATCCCCCTGATTCTGAGATTGTTTTTTCGTGACATATTGTACTTCATGATGGTGGTAAAATTTATTCGATATCACTTGCGTTTATTTGTGAAAAAATCGGAAATTTGGCGAAAATTTTGCAATTTTCAAACTTTGAATTTTCATGCCCTTAAATCAGAGAGATATGTCACACAAAATAGTTAATAAACAACATTTCCCACATGTCAACTTTACATAAGCACAATTTTGGAACCAAATTTTTTTTTGTTAGGGAGATATAAGGGTTAAAAGTTGACCAGCGATTTCTCATTTTTCCAACAAAATTTACAAAAACATTTTTTTAGGGACCACATCATATTTGAAGTCACTTTGAGGGGTCTTTATGACAGAAAATACCCAAAAGTGACACCATTCTAAAAACTGAACCCCTCAAGGTGCTCAAAACCACATTCAAGAACTTTATTAACCCTTCAGGTGATTCACAGGAATTTTTGGAATGTGTAAAAAAAAAATTAACATTTAACTTTTTTCACAAAAATGTTACTTTAGACCCAATTTTTTTTATTTTCACAGGGGTAACAGGAAAAAATGGACCCCAAAATTTTTTGTGCAATTTCTCTTGAGCGCGCTGATACCCCATATGTGAGGGAAAACCACTGTTTGGCCGCACTGCAGGGTTCAGAAGGGAAGGAGCGCCATTAGACTTTTTGAATATAAAATTTGTCTGAATAATTAGCAGACGCCATGTTGCGTTTAGAGAGCTCCTGATGTTCCTAAACAGTGGAAACCCCCCATAAGTGACACCATTTTGGAAACTAGACCCCTTAGGGAACTTATCTAGATGTGTGGTGAGCACCTTGAACCCCAAGGTGCTTCACAGAAGTTTATAATATTGAGCTGTAAAAATAAAATGTTCACATTTTTCCCACAAAAACGTTTTTCATCCCTTAATTTTGCATTATCATAAGGGTAATAGGAAAAATTGTACCATGAAATTTGTTGTGCAATTTCTCCTGAACACGCTGATATCCCATATGTGGAGGCAAACCACTGTTTGGGCGCACGGCAGGGTTTGGAAGGGAAGGAGCGCCATTTGACTTTTTGAATGTAACATTTGTTTGAATAATTAGCGGATGCCATGTTGCATTTGGGGAGCCCCTGATGTGCCTAAACAGTGGAAACCCCCCACAAGTGACACCATTTTGGAAACTAGACCCCTTAGGGAACTTATATAGATGTGTGGTGAGCACCTTGCACCCCAGCCGCTTCACAGAAGTTTATAATATTGAGCCGTAAAAATAAAATTTTCACATTTTTCCCACAAAAAATGTTTTTCATTCCCTAATTTTGCATTATCATAAGGGTAACAGGATAAATTGCACCATGAAATTTGTTTTGCAATTTCTCCTGAGTACGCCGATACCCCATATGTGGGGGAAAACCACTGCTTTGGTGTACGGCAGGGTTCGGAAGAGAAAGGAGCGCATTTCACATTTGAAGAGTCGCTGACATGCCGAAACAGCAGAAACCCCCACAAGTGACCCCATTTTGTAAACTACACCTCTCAAGGAATTCATCTAGGGAAGTAGTGAGTATTTTTTAATTTTTAAATTTATACCATTGGGCAGTGAAAAAAGCATAATTATATTTTTACCACAAAAAAATGTTTTACCCTCAGATTTTACATTTTCACACAGGGCAATGGGTAAAAATGGTGCCGAAATGTGTCACACAATTTCTTCTAAAAGTGGCAATACCCCATATGTGGCTGTATGGTACCGCTCAGCCATACGGCGAGATCTGGGGGGGACGGAGTGCTATTTGACAATTGGAGGAAAAATTATTGTAGAATAGGCATTTGGATTTGGGAGCACAAAATTTTCTCAATTTCTTTTGGGGGGCAAGGGCCATTTCGCTTTTCCAGAGCCTTTCTGCTACCAGTAACTTGGAAGTCTCTTATATTTTTAACAGATGACGGACCTGAGTGGGGACTAGCTTTTTTTGAGGACTGAGTTGAAGCTTTTATTGGGAACATTTTACGTAACATTTATCCGGCACTCTAGGCTGAGCACTTACATCGGGGTTTCCATCTAAATTTCCAAGTGATGTAATTCAGATGAAACCCCTGCCAGATCCATTTACTGTAATGAGGCAGCAGAGTTACTCTGGACTCCGTCTGGCCTCTGTTTAGCGGTGTCCTTTTTTTCAGAAGTGCACAAAACTGTGGCCAACCGCACTTTTATGCACGCCTAAAACAAATGACACCGTGGGATCCCAGGCCAGATGGCATCCACAGTGCCTATGTAACGGGTCTGGGAGGCGGAACCTCTGAGCTACTATACAAGGGGGCGGTCCTTGTAAGGGAGCGGGTGGCGACCAGGGAAGACGGGCAGGCAGTCACAGCAGGTGACCGGGACAGTCTCTGAGTGAACGGGCTGGAGGTCACGGCAAGTGACCGGGGCAGTCTCTGGATGAACGGGCAGGAGATCACGGCAAGTGACCGGGGCAGTCTCTGGATGAACGGGCAGGAGGTCACGGCAAGTGACCGGGGCAGTCTCTGGATGAACGGGCAGGAGGTCACGGCAAGTGACCGGGGCAGTCTCTGGGTAAAGGGTAGGTACGACCTGTGATGGCAGAGCCTCCAGGTAGGCTAGCAGGCAGATTGTTGATGTGTGCTCCCAGGTGAGCAAGCGAGAGTCTCTGGAATGGCAGGTGGTCACAGCACGTGACGGCGGAGCCTCCAGGTAGGCTAGCAGGCAGGTAACAGGTGTGCGCTCCCAGGTGAGCGGGCAGGAGTCTCTGGAATGGCAGGTGGTCACAGCACGTGACGGCGGAGCCTCCAGGTAGGCTAGCAGGCAGGTAACAGGTGTGCGCTCCCAGGTGAGCGGGCAGGAGTCTCTGGAATGGCAGGTGGTCACAGCACGTGACGGCGGAGCCTCCAGGTAGGCTAGCAGGCAGGTAACAGGTGTGCGCTCCCAGGTGAGCGGGCAAGCTGGTCCATAGACAGACTGACAGGAGTTGGAGGGCAGACCGTCGGACCTCAGGCTAGCAGGCAGGTAGCAGAGGAGCGCTCCCAGGTGAGCGGGCAAGCTGGTCCTTAGACAGACTGACAGGAGTCGGTAGGCAGACCGTCGGACCTCAGGCTAGCAGGCAGGTAAGCAGAATATCAGGCAGGAATCAGACAGCAAACTGGCAGGAATCTGGCAGGTAACTGGCAACGGGACCTGAGGGCTGAAGCAGAGTAGTGAACAGTGCAACAACATTGCTCGGGCACCTCCATTTTGGAGGAGGTGCCTTATATATGGTGAAGTCCTCCGGCCATTGGCCGGGGACTCCTTAGGACGGCGCGCGCGGCCCCTTTAAGAGGGAGGGAGCGCGCGCGCGCCCTAAGCACAGTGGCCGGGAAGGAGCGCGCGCTGCCAGCAGAGCGGGAGGAGGACGCCGGGCTCGGAGCAGAGGGGTGAGGGGAACAGCGTCCCTGCCTAGCAGAGGGCAGGGACGCCGGCGCTACAGCCTATATCTGCCTCATTACAGGTAATCTTCCGTCATGGGTTCCGGCTGAATCACATATTTCAGAGATTTACATGGAAACTCTGGGGTAAGTGCTCAGCGCAGAGCGCAGGATAAATGTAAGGCTCTGCGCCTTACTACGATCTTTGGGAGACATAATAAACTAATCAGTAGCAGGTGAAGAATTGGTTTTATTTATTTTTTACGCCATTCCTAGTGTGATATAACTGATTAGATTACTTTATTCTTCGGGTCGGTGCGATTACAGAGATACCAGATTTATATCAGGTTTTTATGACTGACAGCTGTCACACACTAAAAGACGCTTTTTTTTGCAAAATCTAGTTTTTGCATCGCCATATTTTGAGAGCTATAATTTTTCCAGATTTTAGCCGACAGAGTCATGTGACGGCTTGTTTTTTGCGGGACGAGTTGACATTTTTATTAGTACCATTTTTGGATACGTGACATTTTTTGATCGCTTTCTATTGCGTTTTTTGGGAGGTAAAATTAACAAAAAACAACAATTCAGGAATTGTTTTTTGAGTTTTTTTTTTATGCCGTTCTGCGTGTGGTAAAAGTGATCAGGCAGCATTATTCTTCGGGTCAGTACGTTTACAGCGATACTACACTTACTGTATTTTTTTTTATGTTTTGGCGCTTTTACACAATAAAACAATTTTATAGAAAAAATATTTTTTTTGCATTGCTTTATTCTGAGAGGTATAACTTTTTTATTTTTCGGCTGATGGAGCTGTATTGTGGCTTGTTTTTTGCGGAACAAGATGATGTTTTCAGCGGTACCATTTTTATTTCCATTTTGCTTTTTGATCGCATTTTTTTCCACTTTTTGTTTGGCAATATGAGTAAAAAGCATAGTTTTTTGCTCCGTTTTTTATTTATTTTTATTACGGTGTGCACAGAAGGAGTTAATTAGTGTGACAGTTTTATAGCTCGGGTTGTTTCGGACGCGGTGATACCAAATATGTGTACTTTTTTTATTTTTGCATAAATATACGGATTTATCGGTTTAATATTTTATTTATTTATTTTCATTTATTTTGTAAATTTTTTTTAACAGTTTAAAAACATTTTTTTTTACTTTTTTTTTACATTTTTACTTAGTCCCTGTATGGGACATTAATTTTTATTTTTCTGATCACTGATCTCATGTAATGTAATAGACATGTATTACATTACATGAGATCTTCCCTGACTGTTTCACAGTCAGTCTCCTGCCTGGCTTCAGCTGCAGGCTGAGCCAAGCAGGACACCATATATGGCAGATCTGGAGGTGGTCATGTGACCTCCAGCTGCCATAGCAACGTCAGGTCCTGGAAGGTATAAGGGGGCCGTCGGAGAGGTAAGTGGATGACCCCCTCTCCTCCTGCTGTCTTCTATATGCCGCGATCACTATAGATCGCGGCATATAGAAGACAGCAAAGGGTTAACATCACTGGGACCTGATTCAATCAGGTCCCGATGATGTTCCCTGTCAGAGCTATCGCTCTGCACCGCTCCCGCAGCGCTTGCAAGACCCTGGGGGTCCTGAGCGCTGCGGGACCACCCACCGTTTTTAAACGTCCGCGCTGCACAGAGCCCAGGCAGCGCGGATGTTTATCTACAGTGGGCGGTCAGGGAGCGGTTAAAAAATACAGTAGACCTCAGCTTTCATGGTTCGGCTGTATAAACGTTATTAAAATGGATATTCTCCCTCGTTTCCTTTATCTTTTTCAAACTGCCCCAATAGCAATACCTGTTTATTTTTTTAATCATTTACAATCTGCTATCAATAGTTTTGTTTGGGGCGCTCATAGACCCCGAATTAGGCTCTCGGTTTTGACTAGATCCAAGACACAGGGAGGCACAGGTCTTCCTAATTTCAAACGATACTATCAAGCTATTCTCTTGTCTAGATTGGTTGACTGGAGATATAATGACCTGCACAAACAATGGGTGACTATAGAAAAACTTTTCTCCCCTGACTCTCTATATTGGGCACCATGGTGTGGTGCCAATTCTAGGCCCCTAATCTCAGACTTTCCACCACTTACGCAGATAGTGCTGAGATTTTGGGATAGAAATCGGGGGAAACTGAAACTTAGTAATACACCGTGCAGATTAAGCCCCCTCTTCGACAACATTGATTTCCCCCCAGCGGTGGATAGGACTACGTTTTTATGTTGGAGGTCTGTTGACCGAGTGAGATTGGGACAGGTGGCGGACAGGCTCTCTGGGCTGTTCGATGTGGGGGAGTTAGGGGACGTATGCCATGGCAGGCCACGGTCTTGTTTTGAATTCACCCAATTGAAGGACTTCCTCTCAGGTATTTCTTTTAACAGACCGACCTGATTTGAGTCCTTTATGCTGTCTACAGAGGGCCCTACCCACACAGTCTCCTTGCTTTATAATTTGATCCTGGAAACGGTATCTATTGACACCCATAGCTTTATTACAGCATGGGAGGGAGACATGCAGACTACCCTCTCTGAAGCTGACTGCCTGAAGATCTTTACCCTTACTCACAAGATCTCTGTCTCTTGTAGATTACAAGAGAAAAATTATAAAATTTTAACACGCTGGTATAGGTGTCCTGTGCTTCTCCATAAATTAAATCCTGCAATCCCGAATACATGCTGGAGATGCGACAATGAGGAGGGGTCTATGCTTCATATATGGTGGTCTTGTAGGCTTCTGCGTCCATTTTGGGGTGCGGTTTTTAATGCCTTTTGCTTGATGACGGGTGTCCACTGTGAACCATCCCCTCAAATTGCCCTCCTTTCATTGATTCCTGGGTCTATAACAACCATAAAGAAGGGAATTCTGAGGTTCTGCTTAGTGGCGGCCAGAACAATTATCCCCCGATACTGAAGAGCGGTGAGGGTTCCATCTGCGGTTGAGTGGGTGTCCGAAATGGATAGATTGGGCTGCATGGAGTCAATGATGGCTCAAGATAGCGACTCTGTGACTGTTCAGGGCCAAACATGGTTCCTTTGGGAGATATTCAACGTGAGCTTAGAGTTTCGGGACTGGTTAAGTGAGTCCTCATAACCTCCATATAAGGTAATCGGGACCGAGGCTGGTTTTGCTCCTCCCCCACTTTTCCCCACTTCCAATCTTTTGTCTCTATTTCTTTTCCTTTCTCTTTTCCTGACTTTTTTCTTCTTTACTGTCCTTTTCCTACACAATTTAAGAATGTTTAGATTAAAATTTATTAAGTGGTGTTTGGACAAGATGAGTCCAACTAGAGGTATCACATTATACCTGAATCTGAATTCACATGTATTCATATGTATACTATTTTTCTTGATTGTTGCATCTTATCTTTGACAAAATTTTAATAAATATATTTACGGAAAAAAAAAGAAAGGAGCGAGTCTGCTATACAGTTATAGGGTATGCAGTGAGTCCACCGGCTGCCAAAATTTAGGAAAAACCCCCAAACCTATTTAAAGACACATAGAGCTGGGCCACAGTAAGGACATGTTCCCATTAGAAAGGAGTGTGTCTCCTTTACTGGTATTGCTTATGCAGTGACTGCAACGGCTGCCAAAAATTTGGAGGAACTCCAATATCACTTGCAAGAGACGTAGAGGTCGTAGGGCCTCCTGAAAACAATGTTACCATTATTAGGAAGTGGGTCACCCATATTGTTTGCTTATGCAGTGAATGCAACTGCTGCCAAAAATTTGGAGGAACTCCAATGCCTTTTACAAAAGACGTAGATATGGTGATATGGTAGATATTGTGGTGATATGGTGGTGGAGGATGAGAAGAAGGAGGAGGACAAGAGCAAATAGACAAAATAAGGAAGCATATACCCATGTCTGGGTGTGAAGACAGAGGTGCATGCGAATAGAGTTAGACCTTCCAAAAAAAAAGACACTGTATTTGAGTTTATGCTATGCTGCTGTCATTCGGTGGTGTTGAGAAGTCTGGCCCAATCCAGCCCTTGTTCTCTTTTATATAAGAGTCAGCCTGTCAGCATTTTCAGTTGACAGGCCGATGCATCTGTCGGTTATAATTCCACCAGTGGCACTAAAAACCCGCTTTGACAAAACTCTAGCATCAGGGCAGGCCAGGACCTCTAAGGTGTAGAGAGCCAGTTCATGCCATGTGTCCAGCTTGGATACCCAATAATTATAAGGCACAGAGGAATTACGGAGGATGTTGGTACGGTCGGCAAGGTACTCCCTCAGCATCTTTTGAAACTTTTCCCTCCTTGTGAGAGTACCCCGCTCCTCAGGGCCTGTGCGATGGGAGGGTCTGAGACAACTGTCCCAGAACTTTGACAGTGTTCCCCTGCCTCTGCTGGATTGCATTTGTGTCTTTCTCACCAATACTCCTTGGTTGTTATCGGGAATAGGAAGCCTTTTTGAAAGACCTTGTATATATCTAGATTACTTTTTACAACCCTTTGTTCTCACTTTAGGCTACTACTTAAGGGATTCTTTGGAACTAATTCATAAGGTGGAGAACCTGTCTGTGAAGATGGATACTATTCTTGCCACCATGGATGTCCAAGCCTTATACACTAGCATCAACCATGCTAAACGTATGGAGGCTGTGTCATATTTCCTTAACCAAAGGACCACAAGGGATAGCGGACATGACTTCTTTCTCTTGGATCTCCTTAGGCTTGTCCTGGAAAAGAGTTATTTTACGTTTGATCGGGTCTTTTATAGACAATCTTCGGGGACTGCTATGAGAGCTAGATGTGCACCGGCATACGTGAATCTCTACATGGGCCATTGGGAGGAAACGGTAGTGTACAACTTTCCGGCCTTTGGGAGGCATGTACAAAAATGGTACCTTTTCATCGATGATATTGTTTTTTTGTGGACTGGTTCGATGGACGAGTGTCATCTGTTCATCGAGAATTTAAATGATAATAATTGGAATATTAAACTTTCCTCTCATCTTTCCCTCTCTACAGTGGATTTCTTGGACTTTAAATTATCAAAGTCTGGCACCGCCCTAACGACCTCTCTCTTCAGGAAGGCTACAGCTAGCAACAGTTTTTTGCATTATACGAGCTTCCACCCTCTACACCAGAAGAACGGAATACCCAAGGGACAATTCCTTAGGTTGAGACGAAATTGCAGCTCCAGTGATGACTTTAGGGGACATGCTTTGGACCTGACGGACAGACTCCTAACTAGAGGCTATCCACGTAGGATTATATCCCAAGCGTATCAGCATTCTTTGAATACTGACTTTTCCAGTGCTTTGGAGCCTTGTGTGTGACCACCGATGCAGACCATCCTTCTCAGTGATCCCAAGTTGTCCACTCTCATCTCAGCCAAACCTAGGCTGATCGCCAGGAGGGCAAAGAATTTGAAGGACCATCTAACAAGGAGCCATTTCAGATGATCCACTATGACAACAAATAGAGGGATTAGACATACCGGCTCTTTTCCCTGCGAGAATTGCAATTGTCAGTATTTGGTGGCGGACAGGGATGTATCCCTTCCCATTCACCCTGGATCCATTCGCTCACGTTTCTACTTCAACTGTCGCACTCGCAATTTGATATATGTATTAATTTGTCCTTGTCCCAAGTTGTACATGGGCCAAACCATACAGGAATTGCAACGCCGAGTTCAACAACACCTTTCTAATATCTCGACAGCAAGAAGTGACAAGGATAAGGGTAAGACTATTTCGTCCGTAGCATCCCACTTTTTACCACACCATGGTGGTCGCCCATTGGGATTGAGGGTCATGGGTATTGACTTGGTCACCGTCAATATTAGAGAGGGCTCGGTCACTAAGGAACTCCTACGATGCGAATCCAGGTGGATTTTCGACTTCAACACCTTGGTGCCTTATTTCATTAATGAGGAACTCTTATATGTGGACTCCTATCAGGACACATAGCCTATTATTTATTTTTAGTGTGTTTTCCTTATTGTGCCCCTTTTCTGTCTCCTCCAGGTTTTTGGTCTCACAACTAGAATGGTCCACATGATACAACTGCCTTCTTCATCCATGCATTTTACGGCTTGGACCATCCCTAGATCCTCTAAAATGTCCAAGATCTTTCTGTATTTTTTGTCTATATTGTGTGTGATCAGGGGTGGTTAACCTTAGTCCTTTAGGGTAAGCATTCTTAATAGTTACTAAGTAATAAAGTAGCACTTATTTATTTATTTATTTATTTTTTACATGGATGGTTTATTTTTATGTATTTATGTCTTTGTATACATGCATCATGTTGGTATTGGATCATGCCCCTATGGATAGAGTTGTTCCCCTGTGCCTCCGCTTCTTCATCATGGCTCTCTCCACTTTCATAGATGCGCATATGTCATATATATGCATTTACACCTCGTGACTCACATGTTCATTGTTTGGTCTGCATATACATACCTCAGTGTGGAGTCAATATCTGTACTAATGATATGGTTTGGGGCTTTCCTTTTGCATCCTCCCTTTACGTGCCTATGGCGTTATGATTCTCTGTGCTGTGCGTAAATTTTTTTTATTGCCTATTTTTTATTTCTAAACCTGTGTTGGGCTGGGTGCACATGCACTGTGCGTGGCGCGGTGTGTGTTGCCTGGGCGATGTGCTGGCACTGTTTCCAGAGAATTGACCTTTGGACTTTGTGTGCGATCCTCGTTTTGTGCCATTGTAGCGCCCCGAGGGTTCGGCCGCTACAGGGGTATTGCACCTCAGACCAGAGGTGTGATATTCCACTTCCAGGTAAGGATGGAGTGTGGACCAGGGCTCAGTTAGCTGCATACAGCACACACACCCCATTTCCGAGGGACAGCTCAACGGTGCTCCCACTAGACAGAAATGCAGGCACGACCGACTATGTCCCTGTCTGGAGTGGGGAGGGGGGTGGAACACCCAGTGCTGTAGGGGCAGATAGGGGTTGGTTCCTGAGCGTAGGAAGGAGCCCATTGGTTGCTGGTCACCTGGGCTCATGGTCAGAGGGAGGTATAAAAGGGAGGAGCCATCTTAGTTTAGTGTTCAGTCTGTGAGGAGAGGTTGAGAGGAGAGCTGACAGGGAGCAGCAGCTCAGGCTGAGTGCTGCTCCAGAGGCAGGCCTAGAGAAGAGGCCGGAGCCTGAGAGGAGAAGGAGAAGTGGGCCTGGAGAAGAGGCCAAGGGAAGGAGGAGAAGACAGAACAGGAAAGAAGGAGAAGAGAGAGAGAAACAGAAGGGCTCAGGAACAAGAAGGTGGAAGGGACCCTAAGAACCCACGAGAATCCAGGGTGAAGGGTCAGGCAGATTAAGGGTACCGGATCCCAAGTTGGTGGAGGAGAAACAACCCTCAGCCAAAGACCGGAGGCTGTGACCATATATTGGTGCAGCACCTCATCAAACCTGCTAGGAAGGCACCATAAAGGACAGCGGGGAACGGGGCCCACGTTTACCTGCGCAGGTCCGCGGCGACCGGACAGAAGTGGGTCACTGGTGAGGCAGGCCAGAGAAAGGAAGGAAGGGGGTCCTGTGCCATACTCCTGAATTGCCTTGGAGTTGACCGAGCCCCTCACCTGGTGGACGCAGCATGGCTCGGGCGGTCACTACCTGTACAGAAGTGACCTGGAGTACCTGAACTGTGAGTAAAAGACCTTGGACTGCAGTACGTTGTCTGTGTGCTCTTTCGCTCCTCCAGCACTACCGGTACTGGGACTCTCACTACCATCACTCCCACCATTCACTACATTGCCCTGGGGCTGCACTCTTCCCGTGGGGAGTCACACCATCCCAGCAGCATACATCATCAGCCCCAGCGGACTGCCTTGCAGCGGCGGTTCCTAATAACTGCAATCCACGGGTGGCGTAGTCGGACATTATCATCAGTACGTAGCAGACTACCATTGACCTGACCACCCTGAGCCGCGGGACCGGGCCGCCACTACTACCCCCATCGTTTCCCTATCGCCCGGATCCGCGTGCCCCACTGCCCAGGGGGCGAGTCACCATGGTCAGGCGCGCACACCTGTATCAATTTGCTATTTTTTGTTTTCTCCTATCGCATTTGTGACTTCCGGCTCATTTACAGGCCGGGCACGCATGCGCACAGCGCTACTATATCGTATTTTTGCCCTTATCTGCACCGCAACTGTGACTTCCGGCTCATTCACAGGCCGGGCGCACATGCGTCTAGCGCTGTAACTCTCTACTTCCGCCCTTCCCCTGCCGTATGACTGATCTTATTGGGTCATTCACGGCATATGATTTCAACATGGGTTGACGTCATCTCCTGAAACGCCGTACCGTCGGATCCAAGGATAATGCTTCCTGCACCTGGTAATTTGCAATATGTATAAATACTGACAGCTTGATTCTTTTCATTTGTATTTTTTTGCTGCCCCTGAAGGAAGCTATATTTCTTGTAGCGAT
This sequence comes from Phyllobates terribilis, assembly GCF_046119375.1. Taxonomy (NCBI): domain Eukaryota; kingdom Metazoa; phylum Chordata; class Amphibia; order Anura; family Dendrobatidae; genus Phyllobates; species Phyllobates terribilis. The sequence goes on along the minus strand of NW_027362770.1, from coordinate 73,131,771 downwards.
ATGCATGGGGTTTTCCAGCACCCCCCTCCCCCCACCGCCTCAACACTCAGGTTATCCCTGTGATCTTTTATTTACTTATATCTTTTTTTGTCTGCTTATTCTATGCAGTCTTTCCACTTTGCAGTAGTGTGTCTATAGTATGCCTCTTTTTGTCTAACCCTGGTTACAAGCCTCCATAATCCTTAAATTAAAGAAGTTTGGGACCACCAGAAGTCTTCCTAGACCTGGCCATCCAGCCAAACAGGCCATCCAGCCAATCGTGGGAGAAGAGCCTTGGTGAGAGAAGTAAAGAAGAACCCCAAGATCACTGTGACTGAGCTCCAGAGATGCAGTAGGGAGATGGGAGAAAGTTCCACAAAGTCAACTATCACTGCAGCCCTCCACTAGTCGGGCATTTATGGCAGACTGGCCCAATGAAAGCCTCTCCTCAGTGCAAGACATATGAAAGCCCGCATAGCGTTTGCTCAAAAACACATGAAGGACTCCCAGACTATGAGAAATAAGATTCTCGGGTCTGATGAGACGAAGATAGAACTTTTTGGTGATAATTCTAAGCGGTATGTATGGAGAAAACCAGGCACTGCTCATCACCTGCCCAATACAATCCCAACAGTGAAACATGGTGGTGACATCATCATGCTATGGGGGTGTTTTTCAGCTGCAGGGACAGGACGACTGGTTGCAATTGAAGGAAACATGAATGCGGCCAAGTACAGAGATGTCCTGGATCAAAACCTCTTCCAGAGTGCTCTGGACCTCAGACTTGGCTGCAGGTTCACCTTCCAACAAGACAATGACCCTAAGCACACAGCTAAAATAACAAAGGAGTGGCTTCAGAACAACTCTGTGACCATTTTTGACTGGCCCGGCCAGAGCCCTGACCTAAACCCAATTGAGCATCAATGGAGAAACCTGAAGATGGCTGTCCACCAACGTTCACCATCCAACCTGACGGAACTGGAGAGGATCTGCAAGGAAGAATGGCAGAAAATCCCCAAATCCAGGTGTGAAAAACTTGTTGTATCATTACCAAGAAGACTCATGGCTGTACTAGCTCAAAAGGGTGTTTCTACTCAATACTGAGCAAAGGGTCTGAATACTTATGACCATGTGATATTTCATTTTTCTTTTTTAATAAATTTGCAAAAAATTTTACATTTCTGTTTTTTTTCAGTCAAGATGGGGTGCAGAGTGTATTTTAATGAAAAAAAAATGAACTTTTAGAACTTACCAAATGGTTGCAATGAAACAAAGAGTGAAAAATTTAAAAGGGTCTGAATACTTTCCGTACCCACTGTGTATACAGTACAGACCAAAAGTTTGGACACACCTTCTCATTTAAAGATTTTTCTGTATTTCCATGACTTGGAAAATGGTACATTCACACTGAAGGCATCAAAACTATGAATTAACACATATGGAATTATATACTTAACAAAAAAGTGTGAAACAACTGAAAATATGTCTTATATTCTAGGTTCTTCAAAGTAGCCACCTTTTGCTTTGATGACTGCTTTGCACACTCTTGGCATTCTCTTGATGAGCTTCAAGAGGTAATCACCGAAAATGGTCTTCCAACAATCTTGAAGGAGTTCCCAGAGATGCTTAGCACTTGTTGGCCCTTTTGCCTTCACTCGACGGTCCAGCTCACCCCAAACCATCTCGATTGGGTTCAGGTCTGGTGACTGTGGAGGCCAGGTCAACTGGCATAGCACTCCATCACTCTCCTTCTTGGTCAAATAGCCCTTACACAGCCTGGAGGTGTGTTTCGAGTCATTGTCCTGTTGAAAAATAAATGATGGTCCAACTAAACGCAAACCGGATGGAATAGCATGATGCTGCGGTAGCCATGCTGGTTCAGTATGCCTTCAATTTTGAATAAATCCCCAACAGTGTCACCAGCAAAGCACCCCCGCACCATCACACCTCCTCCTCCATGCTTCACAGTGGGAACCAGGCATGTAGAGTCCATCCGTTCACCTTTTCTGCGTCACACAAAGACACGGTGGTTGGAACCAAAGATCTCAAATTTGGACTCATCAGACAAAAGCACAGATTTCCACTGGTCTAATGTCCATTCCTTGTGTTATTTATCCCAAACAAGTCTCTTCTGCTTGTTGCCTGTCCTTAGCAGTGGTTTCCTAGCAGCTATTTTACCATGAAGACCTGCTGCACAAAGTCTCCTCTTAACAGTTGTTGTAGAGATGTGTCTGCTGCTATAACTCCGTGTGGCATTGACCTGGTCTCTAATCTGAGCTGCTGTTAACCTGCGATTTCTGAGGTTGGTGACTCGGATAAACTTATCCTCAGAAGCAGAGGTGACTCTTGGTCTTCCTTTCCTGGGGCGGTCCTCATGTGAGCCAATTTCTTTGTAGCGCTTGATGGTTTTTGCAACTGCACTTGGGGACACTTTCAAAGTCTGCCCAATTTTTCGGACTGACTGACCTTCATTTCTTAAAGTAATGATGGCCACTCGTTTTTCTTTACTTAGCTGCTTTTTTTCTTGTCATAATACAAATTCTAACATAATACAATTCAGTAGGACTATCAGCTGTGTATCCACCTGACTTCTGCACAACACAACTGATGGTCCCAACCCCATTTATAAGGCAAGAAATCCCACTTATTAAACCTGACAGGGCACACCTGTGAAGTGAAAACCATTTCCGGTGACTACCTCTTGAAGCTCATTAAGAGAATGCCAAGAGTGTGCAAAGCAGTCATCATAACAAAAGGTGGCTAATTTGAAGTACCTAGAATATAAGACATATTTTCAGTTGTTTCACACTTTTTTGTTAAGTATATAATTCCACATGTGCTAATTCATAGTTTTGATGCCTTCAGTGTGAATGTACAATTTTCCTAGTCATGAAAATACAGAAAAATATTTAAATGAGAAGGTGTGTTCAAACTTTTGGTCTGTACTGTATGTGTTGTGGAATACCTATGCTAACTCTAAACAAGCAAATCTCTCCTTGACTCAGCAGCAGCTCTCCCTACTCTGCCTGATTCCAGGGTAGCCTGTGATGAGCATATAGACCTGATGATGCTGTGCAGCCAGCCACTGTAATGTAAGCCATTCACTGTAATGCCCTCAACCAACATGGCTACGGCATTACAGTGCGTGGCAAGCAATCCCTGCATGTTCATTGGTTCTCTAAAGAGTGCCAAACATGCAGGACGGGGACCCGAGTTCCCGCCTGAGCAACCCGGAAATACTCGCCGAGCGCCAAGCTTGTCGAGCACCTTGATGCTCGGGCGAATACCGAGCAGTGGCGAGCACGTTCGTTCATGACTACTAGTCACTAGTGTTGAGCGAGTATGTTCTGTTCCGAGTATGCTCGGGCCGAGCTCCGAGTATTTACAGCTGCTCGGTGATATGGTTGAATCGCTCCCGTGTGCATGATTTGCAACTGTTTGACAGCTTTATTACATGTGAGGAATGTGTAAGAAATAGACATTCCTCACATGTAATAAAGCTGTCAAACAGTCGCAAATCATGCACACGGGAGCGATTCAACCATATCACCGAGCTGCTGTAAATACTCGGAGCTCGGCCCGAGCATACTCGGCGAAAGGGTTAATAGAACATACTCGCTCAACACTACTAGTCACTTATAGGCTGTGAACAGCATGATTGCTACGATGTAAGCGACATATTTTATGCTTTAGATACCTGTTGACAAGAATGAAATATACAGTAGTTTTGTATACCTCGTTAGATTGTAACAAGGAATTTAAGAAGTGGGAACTACTACTCACACTCTTCATATAAAAGAGCTAAGGAACTTTTTATAAGGTTTTGTGCAAGACTACAGATAATGTGGTTCACAATTTAGCCCTGCGCGGCAGTATATTTTTTATTGAATCTGTGACTGTTCTTTTCTGTCTTTATAAAAATAAAATATGATTAAACATAAAGTGCAAGTGCTATGTAATTTATGTAAACTCAAGTATGAGATATGGGCTTAAGATGCAATAAGTTATTCATGGTGTCTGTATATCATTATTAAACAAGAGTGTGCTTACAATTATGAGATGCAGGGTCTGTACATGTCAGGGCTACCACCCCGATGACGCCATTTCGCCTAAGCTTCTTCCACAGGGGGCCCCTGTACATAAATTTATTTATGTACAAAAATTCTGCTGGAAAAAAAATCACCTATAGGCTATTAGGCTGCTACTGCCTGATTTTCAAGTACTGCTATTTAAACTAGGCAAGTGTCTGACATTATCAGCTGGCTACAATTTGGAAAGCTCCTGTTCACTTTTTTATATTGATTTTAAAAAAAATTCTACAATAAAAATAAATATTTTAAAAGTAAATATCTCAAGAGTTCATTCTCTCAATCTCAGCATACACATCTCAGATTTGGTTGCTATGTAAGAAGAAAAAGAAGTTGACTTTTATTTTCCTGTCATGCTTCTGGATTTGATCCCTTGTGCCTGTGTTCTGTGGTTGACTTCTCTTTCTGCCAAGCCACAGGAGAAACACCTTTTCTCTTGGTGTTTGGGTTCTGCTTTTCTGGCTGCAGTCTGCTTAGCTTAACACAGGTGTTTTCATTTGTGTGTCTATCACCTTTGAGTTAAGTTTTATATTCTGTCCCCCTGCTGGCATTTCCCGCTGGTGATAAATTCATTTGGATATTCTGACATATTCTTGATGCTTTGAGCGAGTCTGTGAGATTCCAGCTAAGGGTTTTTGCTTTGCCGTATCTTTGCTATACCTTGCACCTATCTTCTGTTTATCATTAGTAAGTAGGAAGTATATTTTCTAACAGCACTTGGTTTATTCTTTGTTTGGTATTTTGTAAGGTGCAAAGAGGGTTGGTCATGGGCAAGGGGCTGTTGTTTTCCCACACCCTGGCACCCCACAAGTAAATAATGTCCTGTCTGTCGTTTGGTCTGTGTAAATTGGATAATACTCACTTTTGGTCCCACTTACGTACCTAATTCGGGCCGTAGGCCCCGGATATCCTGGGAAGGACTGCTGAAATTAGTGGCAGCCATCCGCATGCTGCTCCCAAAAGTTCCGTACTTTTCTATGCTATTAGCCCACTGGCCTATTCTGCCTTTCATCTAATTTCTCTCTGTGTCACTATCTTAACTCACTAAATTAGAATATTATCAAAAAGTTAATTTATTTCAGTTCTTAAATACAAAAAGTGAAACTCATATATTATATAGAGTCATTACAAACAGAGTGATCTATTTCAAGTGTTTATTTCTGTTAATGTTGATGATTATGGCTTACAGCCAATGAAAACACAAAAGTCATTATCTCAGTAAATTAAAATAATTAACAAAAAACACCTGTAAAGCCTTCCTAAACATTTAAAAAGGTCCCTTAGTCTGTTTCCGTAGGCTCCACAATCACGGGGAAGACTGCTGACTTGAAAGATGTCCAGAAGGCAGTCATTGACACAATCCACAAGGTCCCAGAGTTCCAATTTTCATTTGGAAATCAAGGTCCCAGAGTTTGGAGGAAGAGTGGAGAGGCACACAATCCAAGCTGCTTGAGGTCTAGTGCGATTTTTTCACAATCAATGATGGTTTGGGGAGCAATGTCCTCTGCTGGCGTAGGTCCACTGTATTTAATCAATACCAAAGTCAGAGCAGCCCTCTACCAGGAAATTTTAGAGCACTTTATGCTTCCCTCTGCCAACAAGCTTTTTGGAGATGGAAATTTCATTCTCCAGCAGGACTTGGCACCTGTCCACACTGTCAAAAGTACCAATACCTGGTTTAAAAACCACAGTATCACTGTGCTTGATTGGGCAGCAAACTCACCTGACCTTAGACCAGATCACATGGAAAGAGTAGAATTGTTTATTTAAATGATGTAAGTGTGTGTAGAGAGATAACGGTCCCGCCGCCGAGGAAGAGGAGCGACAAAGACATTGAGAGAAGATATTGTGTGTAGAGAGAAGTGAAGAAAGTCATTTTTTCACCAATAGCCCACCATCATTATTTGTTTGAAGTTTTTCTTCCTTATCAAGTAAGGGTAGTGAAACAGCACAGAGAAAGTCCAAAACAGGACTGGAGAAGGGTCAAAAAGCTTCTGATAAAAAACTAAGGTCTCATTCACACGTTAGTACTGTATATCACGAATGAGTAATATCCTTTTTTTTATGAATAGCACTCGCACTTGTAATAGCCCATGGCACTGTTCAAATGTCAGCATTTTTTTTGCGGACTGAGAGGCCCGTGCAAATTTGCAGATCCTTGGCCGATATTGATCCGAGTGTCAGCTCAAACTTGTCAATGAAAATCTATGGACTGTTAAAAAAATTGGACAGAACTCGCATGCCATCCATGTTTCACTGATTGATAGAGATGAGCGGTGTTCGACTCGAACTGTTTGCCAATCTCAAATTCGAGCTGTTTTGGGCGGTGTTCGAGCCGTTCGGCGAACACGAACGATTTGAAAAAAATTCGGCTGTTCGAGGTTATGTTCGATAACTGTTCGTGCACCAAAATCATAACTGGATTTTTTCTCAGTAATGCTGAAAATTAATGTTAATACGCAGTTTGAGTGTACAGCGGGGCGGGGGGGAGGGGCAGTGGATGGATCTCTGCAGAAATAATGAAGATCTTCATTTTTTTTCTCTTTCCCGCATTTACAGTGGGGAGGTGCAATCTGTCAGCCTATCAGCAGCGCACACACGGAGCGAACTGCTTTTTTTCACACAAGCAAGGGCATGTGTCATTGGCAGTGTATGTCACATGTTCTTGCCCTATAAGACCCAGCCATTTTCCCCGTCGCCACCATTTTCTCACTGCTGCAGCTGCGTGTTAGACGGCACCGCTGTTGCTCTGTGCGCTATACTTTGTTAATTTCAAGCCAATTTTCGCACAAATCTACAGATAGCTTGGGAGTAGGGAATAGTTGTGATTGCAGTCCTTTTAAGGACTAGGTTACATCATTTCCTACGACTTTTATCAGGCAGGTCTGTGCTCTTAAATAGATAGGTTGTGGGAGTAAAGACTAATTGTAATTGCAGTCCTTTTCAGGGCTAGGTTACATCAGTTCCTATCACTTTTTGACAGGCAGGTCTGTGCCAGTGCTGTGCAAGTTTTTTTCACAGCATTTGGCTAAATCTAGCAAAGCAAATCCTTTTTGTCCTCTTGCAGTGTGTGTTAGTCAGTGGAGAAGCCTATCTGTGTTGCAAGCTACACTACCTGTGTATAGAATACAATTTTTTTACTGCACCTAGTGAAGTAAAACCTTTTGGGCATTGCATCATTCTATTAGTCCATCTATACTAACCTCCATCAGGTTGCAAATTCAATATGATTTTTTTCTGCATCTAGCTCAGAAAAAATATTTGGGTTTGTAGCAGTGTGTGGGACTTGTTCTATTAGTCCATCTAAAGTAACCTCCATCAGGTTGCAAATTCAATATAATTTTTTTCTGCTTCTAGCTCTGAAAAAATATTTCGGCTTCTAGCAGTGTGTGAGACTTGTTCTATTAGTCCATCTATACTAACCTCCATCAGGTTGCAAATTCAATATAATTTTTTTCTGCATCTAGCTCTGAAAAAACATTTCGGCTTGTAGCAGTGTGTGGGAATTGTTCTATTAGTCCATCTATACTAACCTCCATCAGGTTGCAAATTCAATATAATTTTTTTCTGCATCTAGCTCTGAAAAAATATTTTGGCTTCTAGCAGTGTGTGGGACTTGTTCTATTAGTCCATCTATACTAACCTCCATCAGGTTGCAAATTCAATATAATTTTTTTCTACATCTAGCTCTGAAAAAATATTTCGGCTTGTAGCAGTGTGTGGGACTTGTTCTATTAGTCCATCTATACTAACCTCCATAAGGTTGCAAATTCAATATAATTTTTTTCTGCATCTAGCTCTGAAAAAATATTTCGGCTTGTAGCAGTGTGTGGGACTTGTTCTATTAGTCCATCTATACTGACCTCCATCAGGTTGCAAATTCAAAATAATTTTTATCTGCATCTAACCCAGCCAATACTTTTGGGCTAATACCACAGTTTGGCCACTCAGCTCTGCTCGGTTCCCATCCATTGTTTTTTGTGCAAACAACTCCAGAGTTGTGAATTAGATAACCACCAAAATGAGTGGAAAAAGGCCTGCTGCTGGTGGAAAGGGGAACAGGCGTGTTGGGAAGGGAAAAAAAGGTTGTGTCCGTGGGGTAGGTGTTAAAGCAACAGTAACATCTGCAGAAGAAAGACCATCTTCCAGCAAAACTAAGATGTCTACTTCTTTTAGTGGACAATGTGATAAGATCCCTTTCTTACGGCCACGCCAATCGCTACAAATTCCAGATGAGGCACAAAAAGAGCAGGTGCTTCAATGGATATCAAGTGCTCCTTTAAGTGGGCTCTCCTCCACCTCAACTTCAACATCACAAATACTCCAGTCCTCAGAGGTGTCATCCCAATCGCACTTGCTTGCTCACAGCTCCCAAGTCTCCAGCTGCCCGTCTGAGTATGGGGTAGAACAGCTGGTTGAGTCTGCAGAGCTGTTTACTCATACTATAGCCTGGGAATCAGAGGTCGGCTCCAGAGCTTCTGTGAATCCAGACGAGGAAATGATCTGCACTGATGCCCAGAATCTTTATGAGTCGGATCCAGGACCAGACGCAGAAGGTTCTGACTAGAGATGAGCGGTGTTCGACTAGAACTGTTCGCCAATCTCAAATTCGAGCTGTTTTGGGCGGTGTTGGAGTTGTTCGACGAACCCGAACGATTTGCAAAAAATTCGGCTGTTCGAGGTTATGTTCGATAACTGTTCGTGCACCAAAAGCGTGTCCTGCATGTCTGGCGCTATTTAGAGCACCAATCATGCAGGGATTGTCTGCCACTCACTGTAATGCCACAGCCATGGTGGTTGTGGCATTACAGTGATTGCCCAAATCGATGGGAACAGTGCCAACAGTGAAACATGAAAAGCCGGCAATTCAGCAGCGGCATACACCTGTACCCGACAATTTAGAACCGAAAGAATAGAGCTTCACACATAGATTAGATAGATATAACCATGTCAGCCACATATATACGAAGTACAGTGAAAGTGCTGCTTACTGTACTTGTCATTTAGCGTAAAGGATTTATCAAAAAAAATAATAGTGTTTTCATGCACCGTCTCTTTAAAAAAGCCGGCCGGCAATTCAGCATCTGTACCCGACAAATTATAACAGACAGAATAGAGCTTCACACATAGATTAGATAGATAGAAACATGTCAGCCACATATATACGAAGTACAGTGACAGTGTTGCTTACTGTACTTGTCATTTAGCGTAAAGGATTTATCAAAAAAAATAATAGTGTTTTCATGCACCGTCTCTTTAAAAAAGCCGGCCGGCAATTCAGCAGCGGTACCCGACAATTTATAACAGACAGAATAGAGCTTCACACATAGATTAGATAGATAGAAACATGTCAGTCACATATATATGAAGTACAGTGATAGTGTTGGTTACTGTACTTGTCATTTAGTATTAAAATAAAGGATTTATTATTAAAAAAATTGGCGTGGGGTTCCCCTTAATTTTAGGCTCTAGCGGAGGTTAAGCAGACGGCTGGGGCAGATGTTTGAGACCTGGGAAGGGGGTAATACCCACGGAGCTTCCCAGGCTACTAATATCAGCCCCCAGCTGAATACATAGCCTTTACTAGCTATTAAAATGGGGGACCCCCCAAAAAAAATGACGTGGGGTCCCCCCTAATTTAATAGCTAGCAAAGGCTAGGCAGATAGCTGGGGGCTGATATTAATAGCCCAGGAAGGGAGCCATGAATATTGGCCCCCTCCCAGGCTAGAAACACCAGCCGTCAGCCGCCCCAGAAATGGCGCATTCATAGGATGCGCCAATTCTGGCACTTAGCCTCGCTCTTCCACGCTGCCCTGGTGCGGTGGCAGGGGGTAATAGGGTTGGGGTTGATGTCAGCTTATAATGCCAGCTGACATCAAGCTCAGGTTAGTAATGGAGAGGCGTCTATAAGACACCCCCATTACTAACCCCATAGTCAAAGTTAAAAAAAACACAAACACCCAGAATAAAGTCCTTTAATTGAAATAAAGACACAATCCTTTATTGTTCTAAATTAAACCATACTTACCGTCACGCCCATTCCAGCTGAAGCCAACGATCTCCTGCAATAAAAGAAAAATAATAAAGCAACCTCATCCTTACCTTTCCATGGTTCCCACGACAGCTTCAGCTCTGCTACATCGAGATGACAGGCTGGACCGCAGCAGAACGCTGCCATCCAGCCTGTCATCCCGCAGACACTGAGAAGCGCAGGCTTGCTTGCGCTGCTCAGCGTCTCTCTGTGACGACATCCAGATGAGCCGAGTTCATGTCCAATGAACTCGGCTCACCTCATGCACGTCACTGACAGCGTGGGAAAATTCTCACGCTGAAGCGGTGAGTGCAGGAGAATTCTCCCACGCTGTCAGTGACGTGCATAAGGTGAGCTCATGTCCAATGAACTCAGCTCACCTCCTGCACGTCACTGACAGCGTGGGAGAATTCTCCTGCACTCAGCGCTTCAGCATGAGAATTCTCCCACGCTGAAGCGCTGAGTGCAGGAGAATTTTCCAACGCTGTCAGTGACGTGCATAAGGTGAGCTCATGTCCAATGAACTCAGCTCACCTCCTGCACGTCACTGACAGCGTGGGAGAATTCTCCTGCACTCAGCGCTTCAGTGTGAGAATTCTCCCACGCTGAAGCGCTGAGTGCAGGAGAATTTTCCCACGCTGTCAGTGACGTGCATGAGGTGAGCCGAGTTCATTGGACATTAACTCGGCTCATCTAGATGCCCTCACAGAGAGACACTGTGGAGCGCAAGCAAGCCTGCGCTTCTCAGTGTCTGCGGGATGACAGGCTGGATGGCAGCGTTCTGCTGCGGTCCAGCCTGTCATCTCGATGTAGCAGAGCTGAAGCTGTCATGGGAACCATGGAAAGGTAAGGATGATGTTGCTTTATTATTTTTCTTTTATTTCAGGAGATCGTTGGCTTCAGCTGGAATGGGCGTGATGGTAAGTATGGTTTAATTTAGAACAATAAAGAATTGTGTGTTTATTTCAATTAAAGGACTTTTTTCTGGGTGTTGTGTTTTTTTTAAATACTTTACTAGAAATTCATGGTGGTCATGTCTAATATTGGCGTGACCCCATGAATTTCGGGCTTAGGGCCAGCTGATAATGCCAAGCTGGCCCTAACCCCTTTATTACCCAGTGAGCCACCGCATCAGGGCCCTGGATGAGTTGGGTACAGCGCCAGAAGATGGCGCTTCTATGAACGCGCCATTTTCCGGGGTGGCTGCGGACTGCAATTTGCAGCGGGGGTGGCCCAGAAAGCTTGGGCCTCCCTGCGCTGCGGATTCCAGCCCCCAGCTGCCTAGTTGTACCTGGCTGGACACAAAAACAGGGCGAAGCCCCACGTCAATTTTCTTTAAATTATTTCATGAAAAAATTAAGAAAAAAAGGGCTTCCCTATATTGTTGTGTCCGGCCAGGTACAAATAGGCAGCTGGTGGATGGGGGCAGCCCGTTCCTGCCTGCTGCACCTGACTGGACACAAATATAGTGCGAAGCCCCACGTCAATTTTTTTTAAATTATTTCATGAATTTCCTGAAATAATTTAAAAAAATTGAAGTGGGGCTTCGCACTATATTTGTGTCCAGCCAGGTACAGCAGGCAGGAACGGGCTGCCCCCATCCACCAGCTGCCTATTTGTACCTGGCCGGACACAACAATATAGGGAAGCCCTTTTTTTCTTAATTATTTCATGAATTTCATGAAATAATTAAAAAAAATTGAAGTGGGGCTTCGCACTATATTTGTGTCCAGCCAGGTACAGCAGGCAGGAACGGGCTGCCCCCAACCAGCAGCTGCCTATTTGTACCTGGCCGGACACAACAATATAGGGAAGGCCTTTTTTTCTTAATTATTTCATGAATTTCATGAAATAATTAAAAAAAAAGTACGTGGGGCTTCGCCCTATTTTTGTGTCCAGCCAGGTACAACTAGGCAGCTGGGGGCTGGAATCTGCAGCGCAGGGAGGCCCAAGCTTTCTGGGCCCCCCCCCGCTACAAATTGCAGTCCGCAGCCACCCCGGAAAATGGCGCGTTCATAGAAGCGCCATCTTCTGGCGCTGTACCCAACTCATCCAGGGCCCTGGTGCGGTGGCTCACTGGGTAATAAAGGGGTTAGGGCCAGCTTGGTATTATCAGCTGGCCCCAAGCCCAAAATTCATGGGGTCACGCCAGTATTAGACATGACCGCCATGAATTTCTAGTAAAGTATTTAAAAAAAACACAACACCCAGAATAAAGTCCTTTAATTGAAATAAAGACACAATTCTTTATTGTTCTAAATTAAACCATACTTACCATCACACCCATTCCAGCTGAAGCCAACGATCTCCTGCAATAAAAGAAAAATAGTAAACCAACCTCATCCTTACCTTTCCATGGTTCCCACGACAGCTTCAGCTCTGCTACATCGAGATGACTGGCTGGACCGCAGCAGAACGCTGCCATCCAGTCTGTCATCCCGCAGACACTGAGAAGCGCAGGCATGCTTGCGCTCCTCACTGTCTCGCTGTGACGGCATCCAGATGAGCCGAGGTCATGTCCAATGAACTCGGCTCACCTCATGCACGTCACTGACAGCGTGGGAAAATTCTCACGCTGAAGTGCTGAGTGCAGGAGAATTCTCCCACGCTGTCAGTGATGTGCATGAGGTGAGCTCATGTCCAATGAACTCAGCTCACCTCCTGCACGTCACTGACAGCGTGGGAAAATTCTCCTGCAATCAGCGCTTCAGCGTGAGAATTTTCCCACGCTGTCAGTGACGTGCATGAGGTGAGCCGAGTTCATTGGACATGAACTCGGCTCATCTGGATGTCGTCACAGAGAGACGCTGAGCAGCGCAAGCAAGCCTGCGCTTCTCAGTGTCTGCGGGATGACAGGCTGGATGGCAGCGTTCTGCTGCGGTCCAGCCTGTCATCTCGATGTAGCAGAGCTGAAGCTGTCGTGGGAACCATGGAAAGGTAAGGATGAGGTTGCTTTATTATTTTTCTTTTATTGCAGGAGATCGTTGGCTTCAGCTGGAATGGGCGTGATGGTAAGTATGGTTTAATTTAGAACAATAAAGGATTGTGTCTTTATTTCAATTAAAGGACTTTATTCTGGGTGTTTGTGTTTTTTTTAACTTTGACTATGGGGTTAGTAATGGTGGTGTCTTATAGACGCCTCTCCATTACTAACCTGGGCTTGATGTCAGCTGGCATTATAAGCTGACATCAACCCCAACCCTATTACCCCCTGCCACTGCACCAGGGCAGCGTGGAAGAGCGAGGCTAAGTGCCAGAATTGGCGCATCCTATGAATGCGCCATTTCTGGGGCGGCTGACGGCTGGTGTTTCTAGCCTGGGAGGGGGCCAATATTCATGGCTCCCTTCCTGGGCTATTAATATCAGCCCCCAGATGTCTGCCTAGCCTTTGCTAGCTATTAAATTAGGGGGGACCCCACGTCATTTTTTTTGGTGGAGTCCCCCATTTTAATAGCTAGTAAAGGCTATGTATTCAGCTGGGGGCTGATATTAGTAGCCTGGGAAGCTCCGTGGGTATTACCCCCTTCCCAGGCTTCAAACATCTGCCCCAGCCGTCTGCTTAACCTCCGCTAGAGCCTAAAATTAAGGGGAACCCCACGCCAATTTTTTTAATAATAAATCCTTTATTTTAATACTAAATGACAAGTACAGTAACCAACACTATCACTGTACTTCATATATATGTGACTGACATGTTTCTATCTATCTAATCTATGTGTGATGCTCTATCTTTCTGTTCTAAATTGTCGGGTACCGCTGCTGAATTGCCGGCCGGCTTTTTTAAAGAGACAGTGCATGAAAACACTATTATTTTTTTAAATAAATCCTTTACACTAAATGACAAGTATAGTAAGCAACACTATCACTGTACTTATTATATATGTGACTGACATGTTTCTATCTATCTAATCTATGTGTGAAGCTCTATTCTTTCTGTTCTAAATTGTCGGGTACAGATGCTGAATTGCCGGCCGGCTTTTTTAAAGAGACGGTGCATGAAAACACTAATATTTTTTTTAATAAATCCTTTACACTAAATGACAAGTGCAGTAACCAACACTGTCACTGTGCTTCTTATATGTGTGACTGACATGTTTCTATCTATCTAATCTATGTGTGATGCTCTATTCCTTCTTGTCTAAATTGTCGGGTACCGGTGTATGCCGCTGCTGAATTTTCCGGCCGGCTTTTTTAAAGAGAGTGTCTTCTGAGCAGTTTGTCAGCTTTTGGACACCTTTGCAGGTGTTTTCTATGTGTTTCTATGTGTTTTTGTTTGCCTGCCATTGGTTTTAACGGTGTTCGACGGTGTTCTAAGGTGTTCGACGAACAGTTCGACGAACAGTTCCTCGAACATCCCGGTGTTCGACGAACCGAACCGAACCCGAACACTACGGGGGTGGCTCAACACTAGTTCTGACCATAATGTAGACCCTCGTTCCCAAACTGTAACTCCTGTTGGTGGAGACAATGAGGAAGACGATGATGAGACTCAAATACCTGATTGGAGCGACAACTTTAGTTTTTTGTCAGGGCAGGAAGAGGTTGACTCTGAGGACGACGGGTGTGATAACACACAGGGTGATGATGACGAGGTTGGAGATCCCACTTACTGTCAACCCACAGTCAGCCAAGAGATGAGGTCAGCAGAGGAGGTGGAGGAGGATGCTAGTGACGACGAGGTCAGGTTGCGCCTTCCTGGACAGAGACGTAGTACTGGAAGCACGTCAACAACTGCATCCTCAGACACAACTCTGCCTCTGACCACAAGTCGTGGTGGCTCTTCAGGTCGCATGGGTGCTAAGCCTTGCATAGCCTGGGCATTTTTTCATATCGATAAAGATGACCCAACTCGTGTTATCTGTAACATTTGTCAGCAAAAGCTAAGTAGAGGCCAAAAAATACATAGTTTGAGTACTTCATGCATGAACCGGCACATGGATATGAAGCATAAGTTGCAATGGGAAGCTCACTGTGCTACAATGCGGCCTAGCCGGCCGGGCCAACCACCGTCTGCCACATCTTGTGCATCCGCGGCCTCTTCATCCTCTGTGACTGAGGGGACAGCAGTCACACCTGTTTTGGGACGCAGACCTGCCACCTCTTTACCCGCAACAGCCAGCGTGATTGGCAGGTCATCATTTTCTTTGGAGGTGGAAACACCAGCTGGTGTTCAGCGCTGTCCGACATCGATAGCACCACCTTTGGATCAAGGCAACCTAACATGTCCGCCTGCATCTTCCTCACAGACCGGCAGTTTGCCGGGGACACCCTTCTCAACCCCGTCTAAGCACAACAGGCAGCCCTCGGTCCCTCAGATGTGGACAAGTAAAAGACCATTTCCTCCTAGCCATGAGAAAGCTAAGAGGTTGAATTTCACCATCTGCAAGCTCTTGGCTACAGAAATGCTTCCTTTCCGCCTGGTGGACACAGAGGATTTTCGAGACCTTATGTCCGTCGCAGTGCCCCAGTACCAGATGCCCAGTCGGCACTACTTCTCAAAGAAAGGTGTGCCTGTGCTCCACCAGCATGTCGCACACAACATCACCGCTTCTTTGAGAAACTCTGTGTGTGACGGTGCATTTCACCACAGACACTTGGACGAGTAGGCATGGACAGGGGCGTTACATGTCACTGACTGGGCACTGGATAACTATGGTGACAGCAGGACAAGGGGCTGCTGTCCAAGTCTTGCCGTCCCCACGAGTTGTGCGTCAATCCTCTTTATCTCAAAGTTCCTCCACTGCTTCTGCCTCCTCAACCTCCTCTCGGTCCTCCAGCTGCACCCAAAGCCTGCCTGGTCATGCCACAAGCTTTCTAACTGCGCAGAAGGGATCCTGCACATCTCCTTACTATGCTGGCAGCAGGGCTCAACGTCATCAGGCAGTTTTTACTTTGAAATGTCTGAGAAATGTGAGTCACACAGCTGAGGAGTTGTGGTCAGCTCTGGAGAACCAGTTTCATGAATGGTTGTCTCCACTGGACCTGAAACCAGGGAAGGCCGTGTGCGACAATGCTGCAAACCTGGGTGCGGCCCTTCGCCGGGGCAATCTCACACACGTGCCTTGTATGGCTCACGTGTTGAACCTGGTTGTCCAGCAATTTTTAGCCCACTATCCCAGACTAGATGGCCTTCTGCAGAGGGCACGGTCGCTGTGTGCTCACTTCCACCGTTCGCATCCCGCAGCTCAGCGACTTACATGTCTACAGAAGTCGTTGGGCCTGCCACTTCACCGGCTAAAATGCGATGTGCCTACCCGGTGGAATTCAACTCTGCACATGTTGCAGCGACTGTGGCAGCACCGACAAGCCCTGGTGCAATACGTTGTGACGTATAGCCTGGGCCAACGAGATCCAGAGGTGGGGCAAATCACGCTGGAGGAGTGGTCTCAGATCAGGGACCTATGCACCCTTTTGCACAGTTTTGAAATGGCGACGAAGATGTTTAGTGCTGACGATGCCATTATCAGCATGACTATTCCGGTGATTTACATGCTGGAGCACATGTTAAACAGAATTCAGTCAGGTGGTGGCACAAGAGGAGGTGGAGGAAGTAGAGGAGGAGGAGTTGTATGCGGAAGGGCTAACATCTGCAAGGTCCAGACAGTCGGCAGCACCAAGGCGGCAGGCATGTGAGGTTGGGGGAGATGGTTTTACCAGGGCGCATGGTAGCAGCCAAACTAGTGAGGAAGGTGCAGGAGCCCAGGAAGAAGTGGAGGACGAACTGATGGAAGACTCATCAGATGAGGGAGACCTTGATCACATTTCTCTTGTGTGAGGTTGGGGGGAGAGGGCAGAGGAAGGAAGCATGATTGTTACCTCGCCACCAATACAACAGGGACTTGGTGCTCCTGGATGCGCAAGACACATGAGTGCCTTCTTGCTGTACTACCTGAAACATGACCCTCGAATTGTGAGAATTAGAAATAATCCTGACTACTGGGTTGCCACACTCATAGAATCATAGAATCATAGAATCATAGAATGGTAGAGTTGGAGGGGACCTCCTGGGTCATCTGGTCCAACCCCCTGCTCAAAGCAGGATTCACTAGATCATCTCAGACAGATGTCTGTCCAGCCTCTGTTTGAAGACGTCCATTGAAGGGGAACTCACCACCTCTCGTGGCAGCCTGTTCCACTCATTAATCACCCTAACTGTCAAAAAGTTTTTTCTAATATCTAATCTGTGTCTCCTCCCATTTAGTTTCATCCCATTGCTTCTAGTCTTTCCTTGTGCAAATGAGAATAAAGATGATCCTTCTACAATGTGACAGCCCTTGACATATTTGTAGACAGCTATTAAGTCTCCTCTCAGTCTTCTTTTTTGCAAGCTAAACATTCCCAAATCCTGCAACCGTTCCTCATAGGACAGGGTTTGCAGACCAGTCACCATTCTGGTCGCTCTTCTCTGAACTTGCTCCAGTTTGTCTATGTCTTTTTTAAAATGTGGTGCCCAAAACTGTACACAGTATTCCAGATGAGGTCTGACCAAAGAGGAGTAAAGACCGATAATGACTTCACGTGATCTAGACTGTATGCTTCTGTTAATACATCCCAGAATTGTATTTGCCTTTTTTGCTGCTGCATCACACTGTTGACTCATGTTCAGTCTATGATCTATTAGTATACCTAAGTCTTTTTCACATGTACTGTTGCTTAGCTCTATTCCTCCCATTCTGTATATGCTTTTTTCATTTTTATTGCCCAGATGTAGTACTTTGCATTTTTCCCTGTTAAAAATCATTCTGTTGGTTGCTGCCCACTGCTCCAGTTTATTTAGGTCTTTTTGAATCCTCTCTCTCTCTTCTCTAGTATTAGCTATCCCTCCTAGATCCCTGTTAGATCCCCGGTACAAACGTAAATTTGCAGAAATTATTCCTGCCATAGAAAGAGATGCACGCATGCAGGAGTATCAGCAGAGACTATTGCAGAATCTTACATGTGCTTTCCCCCAAAACACTAGTGGTGCACGTAGTGAATCTCACAGTTCCAACTTGCCAACCATGGGACCGTCGAGTGTTCAGCTCTCAAAACGTAACAGAAACACAGTATCTGCTGGTAACATCAATTTTGCGGAATCATTTCACCACTTTTTTAGCCCATCCTTTGTAAGGCCACAGGAGACAAGAAGTCTGACACATAGTCAACGCCTAGAGACGATGGTACAGGAGTATCTCCAAGTAAACATTGAAGCCATGACTGTGTCACTGGACCCTTGCTCTTTTTGGGCTTCCAATCTGGATAAATGGCCGGAGCTCGCCACTTACGCCTTGGAGATCTTGTCATGCCCCGCAGCCAGCGTTCTGTCTGAACGTGTGTTCAGCGCTGCTGGTGGTGTGCTGACAGATAAGCGCACGCGGCTCTCCACTGATAATGTAGACAGACTCACGTTCATAAAGATGAACAAATCATGGATCCAAAACGACTTTTCTACCTCTGTGTCATCCTGGGGAGAGTAAAAGCTTGATGATTTGATTTAAGCTTTAAAATTACTAATCATGTTTATCTGTATCTTGGCTGGAAAATAATTTGGGCCTTGTAGCAGTGTGCAGTACTGATTCTATTAGGCCATCTATACTAAGCTCCACCAGATTTAAAATTACTAATCATGTTTATCTGTATCTTGGCTGGAAAATAATTTGGGCCTTGTAGCATGTGCAGTACTGATTCTATTAGGCCATCTATACTAAACTCCACCAGATTTAAAATTACTAATCATGTTTATCTGTATCTTGGCTGGAAAATAATTTGGGCTTTGTAGCAGTTTGCAGTACTGATTCTATTAGGCCATCTCTACTAAGCTCCACCTGCTTTCAAATTAATAATAATTTTTAGCTGCATCTAGCCCGGAAAATAATTTTGGGGCTCCTAGATGCGCAAGACACATGAGTGCCTTCTTGCTGCACTACCTGCAACATGACCCTCAGATTGTCAGAATTCAAAGTAATCCTGACTACTGGGTTGCCACACTCTTAGATCCCCCACACTCTTCGATCATCCTTTTCATTTTAATAAAGAACAAAAAAATGGTCATTTTTGAAATTATAAGCATTAGCAGGTTATTAGAAACTGAAATCAAACAGTTTTCAACTCAAAACTTTATTCTAGGTGATATTACATTTGCACATAGGACCCCTTGTTCGAAAGGAGCTTCTCAACTCTCTCGTCCATTGAATTTGTCAGGTTTTGGATGGTTTCTGCTTCAATTGTTTTGCATGAGGACAGAATACTCTCCCAGAGCTGTTGCTTAGATGTGAACTGCCTCCCGCCATCATAGACACTCCTTTTGATGATGCTCCAGAGGTTCTGAATGGGGTTGAGGCCAGGGGAGCATGGGGGTCACACCATAAGTTTGTCCCTTTTTATGCCCATATCAGCTAGAGATGCAGATGTGTTATGTGCAGCATGAGATGGTGCATTATCATGCATGAAAATGATCTTGCTGCGGAATACACGGTTCTTCTTCTTGAACCATGGTAGGAAGTGCTGTTTGAGAAACTCCACATACATTATGGAGTTCATCTTTACCCCTTCAGGGATCCTAAAGGGGCCAACAATCTCTCTCCCCTTGAATCCAGCCCAAAACATTACTCCACCTCCTCCTTGTTGGCGCTGTAGCCGTGTTTGCGTGGGGTGTCCATCAACCAGCCATCCTCCACTCCATCCATCTGGACCATCGAGCGTTGCACGGCACTCATCGGTGAACAAAACAGTTTTGAAGTCAGTTTTCATGTATTGTTTGGCCCACTGGAGCCGTTTCTGCTTGTGTGCAGTGGATAGAGGAGGTCGACAGGATGGCTTACGCACAGCTGCAAACCTCTGAAGGACTCTGCATCTTGTTGTTCGGGGGACATTGGAGGCACCAGCAGCTTCAAAAACTTGTCCGCTGCTATGACAAGGCTTTTTTTGCCGCTGCTCTTTTAACCTGACGTAATTGCCTGTAGGAAAGAGTCCTCAATTTTCCCTTATCAGCATGCACACGTGTGTACTGTGAATCAGCTACATACTTCTTGATTGTGCGATGATCAGGATGAAGTGTCTTGGCAATGTTGATTGTAGTCATGCCTTGACCTAAACACTCCACAATTTGTTGCTTCTCAGCAGCCGACACATCCTTTTTCTTTCCCATTTTGGCGGAAAATGTAGGCTGCTTAATAATGTGGGACAGCCTTCTTAAGTAGTCTTGCCTTTCATTGGACACACCTGCCAAACTAATTAGCACAGGTGTCTGCAATTGTCAGAATTCGAAGTAATCCTGACTACTGGGTTGCCACACTCTTAGATCCCCCACACTCTTCGATCAACCTTTTCATTTTAATAAAGAACAAAAAAATGGTCATTTTTGAAATTATAAGCATTAGCAGGTTATTAGAAACTGAAATCAAACAGTTTTCAACTCAAAACTTTATTCTAGGTGATATTACATTTGCACATAGGATCCCTTGTTCGAAAGGAGCTTCTCAACTCTCTCGTCCATTGAATTTGTCAGGTTTTGGATGGTTTTTGCTTCAATTGTTTTGCATGAGGACAGAATACTCTCCCAGAGCTGTTGCTTAGATGTGAACTGCCTCCCGCCATCATAGACACTCCTTTTGATGATGCTCCAGAGGTTCTGAATGGGGTTGAGGCCAGGGGAGCATGGGGGTCACACCATAAGTTTGTCCCTTTTTATGCCCATATCAGCCAGAGATGCAGATGTGTTATGTGCAGCATGAGATGGTGCATTATCATGCATGAAAATGATCTTGCTGCGGAATACACGGTTCTTCTTCTTGAACCATGGTAGGAAGTGCTGTTTGAGAAACTCCACATACATTATGGAGTTCATCTTTACCCCTTCAGGGATCCTAAAGGGGCCAACAATCTCTCTCCCCTTGATTCCAGCCCAAAACATTACTCCACCTCCTCCTTGTTGGCGCTGTAGCCGTGTTTGCGTGGGGTGTCCATCAACCAGCCATCCCCCACTCCATCCATCTGGACCATCGAGCGTTGCACGGCACTCATCGGTGAACAAAACAGTTTTGAAGTCAGTTTTCATGTATTGTTTGGCCCACTGGAGCCGTTTCTGCTTGTGTGCAGTGGATAGAGGAGGTCGACAGGATGGCTTACGCACAGCTGCAAACCTTTGAAGGACTGCATCTTGTTGTTCGGGGGACATTGGAGGCACCAGCAGCTTCAAAAACTTGTCTGCTGCTATGACAAGGCTTTTTTGCCGCTGCTCTTTTAACCTGACGTAATTGCCTGTAGGAAAGAGTCCTCAATTTTCCCTTATCAGCATGCACACGTGTGTACTGTGAATCAGCTACATACTTCTTGATTGTGCGATGATCAGGATGAAGTGTCTTGGTAATGTTGATTGTAGTCATGCCTTGACCTAAACACTCCACAATTTGTTGCTCCTCAGCAGCTGACACATCCTTTTTCTTTCCCATTTTGGCGGAAAATGTAGGCTGCTTAATAATGTGGGACAGCCTTCTTAAGTAGTCTTGCCTTTCATTGGACACACCTGCCAAACTAATTAGCACAGGTGTCTGCAATTGCTTACAGTGATATAAAGAGCCCTGACACACATCACCATCAATGAGTTTAACTGACAAACAAAAAAATTCTTACCTTATCACTCCTAAACACTTTTTGCATAATAATTTGGAACACAGTGTACATGTGCTTTTCCACAAAACACCAGTGGTTCACGTAGTGAATCTTACAGTTCTAACTTGCCAACCGTGGTCTGTATGGAGTTGTTCAATAAAGGGCCCAAAATTAAGATAACATAGACGGGAGAGGTCTCTATGAATAGGAATTCCTAAGTATTTGATACCCTGTGAGGGCCAGGCAAAGGGAAAGTTGGACTGGATGGAATCCTGTATGGATTTGGGGAGGGAGACATCGAGGGCCTCAGACTTCGCTGCATTGATTTTAAAATTTGACCATGTAACAAAGTGATCTATTTCAGCCATAACAGCGGGGATGGATATATATGATTGAGTGATATATACTAGGACATCATTAGCAAATGCAGAGCACTTGTACTCAGTGCCTCCCACCTCAATCCACCTAATATTGTGGTTATGGCGAATTGATGAGAGAAGGTGCTCCGTCACTAGGATGTATAAGAGAGGGGACAGAGGACATCCCTGCCTTGTCCCATTGGTGATTATGAAAGGTGATGAAAATGTTCCATTTATCTTCAGCCTAGGTGACGTATTGCGATACAGGGCCGTGATTTTGCCTATAAAAGGGTCCCCTAGACCCCTACCCCAAGCTTTTTAAGGGAATAATATATGGCGTGCCAGGAGACCCTATGGAGTGCTTTCTCAGCATCCAACGAGAGTATCTAATTACAAATTTTTAACTACATCTAGCCCAGGAAATACTTTGTGCCTAGTAGCAGTGTCTGCTAGTCAGCGGATTATCCCAGCTGTTAAGCAAGCTACACCACCTGTAGTTTAGACGCTTAATTTTTTCAAAGGAAATGGTTCGGGCCCCCGGGACACTCAGTGAAGAGCATCGAGGAGGCACCCCAAGGCATAGGGGCTGGGACTGGCGGTAGGACGCCTTGCGGTGGACCGCCGAGCTCGATCCTTATAAAGGCTTTTTAACAGCAGCAGCTTTAGTGGACGCTACTGGAGCTGGAATTACGCGGCTGCTGGCGTGAGACTTGCCCTCCAGTAGATCCTTGTAAAAGGATTTAAAGTGTATTCATTCAAATTAGAGAGACAATTTAAATTAAAAAGCTTAGACCTGCCTCCACCGCAGGGGGGCTCGCTCGACCCACCAGCGGACATGCACCAGTATTGGGAGAGGGGGGCTGGCCGTCAGGGTCCACCGCAGCTCTGGCACAAACCCGGCGACACGGAGGTGGCACGGGCAAGAACGGACTGGCCATGTCGGCTTCGCACTTTTTTGATTTTAGAAGGGCATGACATGCCTTTATCTGTGTCTCCCCCTTCTTTTACTCCTCCACCTCTTTTCTTTTCGCATGACTATATGTACTTGTCACTTTTCCATGTGTTAGTTGTGTCTTCTGAGCAGTTTGTCAGCTTTTGGACACCTTTGAAGGTGTTTTCTATGTGTTTCTATGTGTTTTTGTTTGCCTGCCATTGGTTTTAACGGTGTTCGACGGTGTTCGACGAACAGTTCGACGAACATACGGGTGTTCGACGAACCAAACCGAACTCGAACACTACGGGGGTGGCTCAACACTACTGACTGACAGAAAGAAGATGGAAAAACTTTTTTTTTTTATCAGTGAAAAAAAACTGATGACATTGATGAAAATCCAATGAAACTCTGATGAAAATCACTGATGAACCCCGGTCCATTTTTCTCATATGTCCAAAAAACTGAAGTCTGAATGAGGCCTAATAACTGTGCCTTGTAGTGCAACAGCTGCTAATGATGATGATATTGTTACATTTGATGATTTGCAATCTATTTTTTTCATATTTAGCATACTGTTTTTTTTTTACCAATCTATATTTTGCAGTTCTTTATTTCAGTTTTATCATTTAGTTAAAGCCTACTTTGTAAATTTTAATTTTGGGGGAACCTTACCTTAGCCTCCCTCCTGGCTGTCCTCACAGTATATGATAAGCTGCTGTGTATTTGCTTTTTAACAAGTCAGCCATTAATTTGGTGAACATTTTGAAAATTTCAGGATTTTCAAACTTTGAATTTTCATCCCCTTAAATCAGAGAGATATGTCACACAAAATAGTTAATAAATAACATTTCCCACATGTTTACTTTACATCACCACAATTTTGGAACCAAATTTTTTTTTGTTAGGAAGTTATAGAGGTTAAAAGTTGACCAGTGATTTCTAATTTTTCCAACAAAATTTCCAAAACCATTTTCTTAGTGACCACATCACATTTGAAGTGAATTTGAGAGGCCTTTATGACAGAAAATACCCAAAAGTGACACCATTCTAAAAACTACACCCTTAAAAAGGTGCACAAAACCACACTTAAGAAGTTTATTCAGGTGCTTCACAGAAATTTTTGGAATGTGGAAGAAAACATTGAACATTTAACTTTTTTCACAAAAATTTTACTTTATACCCAGATTTTTTTATTTTCACAAGAGTAACAGGAAAAAATGGATACCAAAATTTGTTGTGCAATTTTTCCTGAGCACGCCAATACCCCACAAAATTGTTTTTTCAGCTCCAAATTTTGCATTTTTATATGGGTAGCAGGAAAAATTGCACCATACCATTTGTTGTGAAATTCCTCCTGAGTAAGCCAATACCCAATATGTGGGGGAAAACCACTGTTTGGGTGCACAGCAGGGCTCAGAAGGGAAGGGGCTCCATTTGACTTTTTGAATGCAAAATTTGCTTGAATAATTAGCGGACGCCATGTCGCTTTTGGATAGCCCCTGATGTGTCTAAACAGTGGAAACCCCCCACAAGTGACACCATTTTGGAAACTAGACCCCTCAGAAAATTTATATAGATGTATGATGAGCACCTTGAACCCCCAGGTGCTTCACAGAGGTTTATAACATTGAGCCGTGATAATAACATTTTCACATTTTTCCCACAAAAATGTTTTTCAGCCCCCAATTTTGCATTTTCATAAGGGTAACAGGAGAAATTGCACCATACAATTTGTTGTGCGTTTTCTCCTGAGTAAGACAATACCCCATATGTGGGGGAAAACCACTGTTTGGGCACACAGCAGGGCTCAGAAGGAAAGGAGCTCCATTTGACTTTTTGAATGCAAAATTTGCTTGAATAATTAGCGGACGCCATGTCGCATTTGGAGACCCCTGATGTGCCTAAACAGTGGAAACCCCCCACAAGTGACACCATTTTGGAAACTAGACCCCTCTGGGAACTTATCTAGATGTGTGATGAGCACCGAGGTGCTTTACAGAAGTTTATAACATTGAACCGTGAAAATAAAATTTTTCCCACAAAAATGTTTTCAGTGTCAAATTTTGCATTTTCATAAGGTTAACAGGAGAAATTGCACCATACCATTTGTTGTGCAATTGCTCCTGAGTAAGTCTATACCCCATATGTGGGGGAAAACCACCATTTGGGCGCACAGCAGGGCTTGGAAGGATGAGAGCCATTTGACTTCTTGAATGTATAATTTGATTGAATAAGTAGCGGACACCATTGTGACAGAGTGTCCCCCCAGCCTGTTTTCATGGACCATACTGTAATCAGGCCCACATTAGCTTTTTGTGTCCTGCAGCTAGTGGGGGCATGTGTGTCTTTATTCCTTTCTTTAGGGGGCTTCCCTTAAATACACAACTCGGCAGACCGGCTGGAGACTGGAGTTCTAGAAGATTCTTCAGTCTTTGAATTTCCTGTAGTAAATGTTTAAGGGGTGGGGTGTGAGTATCTCTGCCCAACCAGGGGGCTGATCCAAAGAGAAAGAGAACCATAAGCCATATGTTTGGAGTTAGTTGCTGTTGTGCTGTGTGAAGGGCGGGGATTAGTGTTGAGCGATACCTTCCGATATCAGGAAATATCGTATCGGATTGGATCGGACCGATACCCAAGAAGTATCGGATATCGCCGATTCCGATACTGGAAACCAATGCAAGTCAATGGGACACAAATATCGGAATGAAAATAAACCCTTTCTTTCCTTGTAGGTTAATTCTACATGAAGTAAAACAACTAAGAATAATGTAGAATGTATTACACGAAAAGCCGGCAATTCATCAGCGGCATACACCGGTACCCGACAATTTACAACAGAAAGAATAGAGCTTCACACATAGATTAGATAGATAGAAACATGTCAGTCACATATATATGAAGTACAGTGACAGTATTGCTTATGGTACTTGTCATTTAGTGTAAAGGATTTATTTAAAAAAATAATTGTGTTTTCATGCACTGTCTCTTTAAAAAAGCCGGCCGGCAATTCAGCAGCGGTACCCGACAATTTATAACAGACAGAATAGAGCTTCACACATAGATTAGATAGATAGAAACATGTCAGTCACATATATATGAAGTACAGTGACAGTGTTGATTACTGTACTTGTCATTTAGTGTTAAAATAAAGGATACCTAGCCTTTACTAGCTATTAAAATGGGGGACCCCCTCAAAAAAATGACGTGGGGTCCCCCCTAATTTAATAGCTAGCAAAGGCTAGGCAGACAGCTGGGGGCTGATATTAATAGCCCAGGAAGGGTGCCATGAATATTGGCCCCCTCCCAGGCTAGAAACACCAGCCGTCAGCCGCCCCAGAAATGGCGCATCCATAGGATGCGCCAATTCTGGCACTTAGCCTCGCTCTTCCCACTGACCTGTAGCGGTGGCAGTGGGGTAATAGGGTTGGGGTTGATGTCAGCTTATAATGCCAGCTGACATCAAGCCCAGGTTAGTAATGGAGAGGCATCTATAAGACACCCCCATTACTAACCCCATAGTCAAAGTTAAAAAAAAAAACACAAACACCCAGAATAAAGTCCTTTAATTGAAATAAACACACAATTCTTTATTGTTCTAAATTAAACTCTACTTACCATCACGCCCATTCCAGCTGAAGCCAACGATCTCCTGCAATAAAAGAAAAATAATAAACCAACCTCATCCTTACCTTTCCATGGTTCCCACGACAGCTTCAGCTCTGCTACATCGAGATGACAGGCTGGACCGCAGCAGAACGCTGCCATCCAGCCTGTCATCCCGCAGACACTGAGAAGCGCAGGCATGCTTGCGCTCCTCAGTGTCTCTCTGTGACGGCATCCAGATAAGCCGAGTTCTTGTCCAATGAACTCAGCTCACCTCATGCACGTCACTGACAGCGTGGGAGAATTCTCCTGCACTCAGTGCTTCAGCGTGAGAATTTTCCCACGCTGTCAGTGACGTGCATGAGGTGAGCTGAGTTCATTGGACATGACCTCACCTCATTCACGTCACTGACAGCGTGGGAAAATTCTCACGCTGAAGCGTTACCACGTTCCTGCGCTGATCTCCCATGCACAGCTGTCACATCTGGAGATAGTGACAGCTGTGCATGGCTGCTGTAAGCTCACACTGCCGGGAACACGTCCGCTCCCGGCAGCGGGAGACACTGACTGAGGTCACCGGAGTGCATTCAGGCAGCGCAGCTCCGGAGACCTCCTTTACGGCACTGCTGTACCGTGGGAATTTCTCACGATACAGCAGCGCCGTAAAGGAGCTAACCGGAGCAGCGCTGCCTGAACTCCGGCGAACCCGCTTATGCAATGACTGGGCTGCTTTACGGCCCCATCATTCTAGCGGCGGCAGCGGTTCAGAGCGGTCACATTCTATGTGGCTGCTCTAAACTGGAGATCTTCGTGGGACACTCGTGAACTACTACGGAGGGGTAAGGATAAGGTTGTGGTTTATTATTTTATATTTTATTACAGGAGATTGATGGCTTCGGGGAATTAGGTGTCTAGGTGAGTATAGGTGTAGTTTTTTATTTTTTACTTTATTTTAGGTGGCGATCGGCGGGGACAGGTAATGTATGAACTAATTTATTGTAGGCAACCACTGGCCACCAATGACATGTATTTAAAATTTATTGGGGACACAGTAGGGCAATTTAAATAGCAGGATCAGGCTGATGGGAACTAATGCTCCCATCGAGCTGATCCTGCTGGCACGAGTGGACAGGGGACAGACATAGGCCGATTGGAGTAGTAGTGTCACATCGGCCTATGTCTGCCTGCACGCACACACCCGCAGACACCGCACACACACCCGCACAGACACCCACACACACCAATCATGACGGGTCTGGGAGGTGAGGCTGACCTGTTCGGCTGTGGGAAAGTTCATGTGAGTTCATGCAGTCAAGCATGAACTCACATGAACCCTCTGAGGGCACCGCGGCTACTTCAAATGAACAGCTGATCAGCATCACCTGATACCTCAGCTGTTCATTTGAAATAACCGGCAGGAAAGCGCAGCACAGAACGGGAAAGCCGGCGGTGAAGTCTTTTCACTGCCGGCTTCCCCACCCAGGTCCTTCGCTCCCCGCTCCTTGGTGCTGCGCTCCCCGCTCGGTCCTAACTTACGATCAGGATGGGAGGTGGCGAGGGGAGCAGAGGATCGGGGTGGGAGGCTGCGGGGAAGCAGTATGGGGCTGTGTGATTGTTTAAAAGCCGGCGGCTTTTTACCGCCCGCCAGCTTTTAAACAATCAGGAGAATTCTCCCACGCTGGGATGGCATTCTGATGACAGGCTGGATCTCAGCTGAGCGCTGCCATCCAGCTTGTCATACTTCAGAGACACTGCAGAGCGCAGGCATTATGGGAACTTCCGATTCCGGTATTCGATATTGTAAAAGTATCGGAATTAAGTATCGGAATTCCGATACCGCGAATATCGGCCGATACCCGATATTTCAGTATCGGAATGCTCAACACTAGCGAGGATCTGTTGCTGAGGTCAGATCCTGGTGCCATGTATGGACTATTGGAGATCTGTTGGACTATTGGAGATCAGTTGCCACATGGGATTGTGATGTCTTTCCACCCTGCTGGATTTTAGGACTTAGTCTGAGACTGTTGTTGCATTTTCCTTTGCACCGGATTACCAGGTGGCGCCCCCGGATTTGTTACTTTTTGTGTGGCTACCTTGAAGACTCTAAGGAACTATAGCTACGTTGGGTGTTTTATTCTCCCAGTCCCAATAAAGGTTGTTGGATTGTTCATTGGTCTGCTGTCTCTGCCAACTCCATCTCACAAACCGTCACAAACTGGTTGGCCACGGAGGGATCAGAGCAGAATGGAGAAAAGCGGCCCAGCAACTAATGGAGCCAGAACCTCAGGATACAGGAATTGGACTGTGGGAAATCTACAAACAAAGGCCCGTGAATTAGGGGTCAGTTATAAAGGACTGTCCAAAGAGCAACTAATTAAGCCTATGGAAGGAATTAGCCTTCAAGACTGCACAAGAGAGGGATTACCAGGGCAAATGAAGGAAAGACGGGACCTGGAGGTAAATACTCGGAAAAGTCAGTGGGTTGTGTGGTATGAGGAGGAGGTGACATTGCTTGGGGATGAAGCCACCAAAGAAGATAAACGGGAGGCCATTCGCACAGCTCATGAAAGGCAGCTCACTGTGGAAGCAGGTAGAAGCCCCAGGCAGACATTAACCACCACACCCACCATGAAGAAAACCCCAAGAGTGGCCTGAAAGTACTTTAAGCCATTTAATGAGGCTTTAGGGGACATTGAGGGATTCTTCCAAGACTTTGAACATCAATGTCATTTAATGGAAGTTCCAGAAATGGAATGGGTCAGACATCTTGTCCGGCTATTAGAGGGTGGATCTGCGGAATCATATCGAGCTACGGACCCACGGTGGAACCGTGAGTATGAGGACATTAAAGAAACCATTCTGGAAAATTATGCGGTTATTCCAGACACTTAAAGGACTCAGTTCTGCTCATTAGCCTGTAATGGGGAAGGCTGTTTTAAAATGTATGCCCATAGGATCAAACAGACATGTCATCGCTGGCTGGAGGGAGAGGGAGCCTTAACTCGGGAGACCATCCTTCAGGTCATTCTAAAAGAACAGTTCTTTGCCAAATGCCCCGCTGAAATCAAAGAATGGGTGCGTTAGAGAAAAACAGTGACAGTAGAACAAGCTGCCGTTTTAGCTGATGAGGTTCTCACCATCAAGCCTCAGTGGAAAAAGCTGCTGGTGGATGGAGAAAAAACTACCAACACTTCAGTCCCCAAAGTTTGCTGTCCAACTAGACCATCACCTCATATTGATACCTATGTGAATCGCCTTCCAGCTAGTCCTACCTCATTCTTTGGAATGCGACAAGGAAAGAAAGTAGTAGAGTGAGCATAGGTGTTATGGTTGTGGGCATCTTGGGCATCTGCAGGTCACATGCCCACCTACCAAGAGGAGGAATAGTCTTCAACCCCAACGTCCACCTCATGTACCTTCACGGGAATATCAGCCTTCAGGTCCCCTTACCTCCTTCCCCAGAATGCAAATGGGAAGGTTTGTGACACAGCACAGATGTTACTGATGTGGCCAGCCTGGACATCTGCAAGACACCTGTCCTTGTGGTCAATTGAGGAATGACCCTGCACCAATTTGGCTTATAAATTATTTAAAACTAAATATCATGGAGGAAGATGTGTCACCCCTCCAAGTTGACTTGCCTAATGACTCAGACACCCATGTTCGACCATTAGGGGTTTATGGGGTGCGGGCCATAGCCATGAGTTACTCTAATCATCAAAGAATGCACTTACAGGAGGTTGTGCTGGATGGTCAGAGAGTTCTTGGTTTTCGTGATTCTGGGGCATTTCTCACCATAGTTGATCCCAAAGTGGTTCGGCCAGAGGCAATGCACGAAGGACCTGGGATTACCATTGAATTACCTGGAGGCCAATGGAGGAATATCCCAAAAGCAAATGTAGAACTGAACTTTGGCTTTGGGGGTCAAGCAGTGTGTGGATTGAGTGATGAGTGGCCTTCCTGCAGATATTGTCCTAGGAAATGATGTGGGAGATCTACAGTGCCGACTTGTGGGTGCAGGAATCAGAGTTTAAGTCAAAGAGGATGCGAAATGGAGCCCGGACCTTCAGCCCTATTACTTTATCGTATGATATCCAAAAGAGAGCCAACACCGAAATGCTGATGGATTGTCCTGACAGGAGGAGACACGAAACCCAGCTGCCATGTCTTCGTATACTTGACAAGCAACCTGTTGAGGTCACTAGTCTGTACACAAATTAAGAGGGGAAAGAGTTGTGACTGCGTGTCCCCTCAGTCTATTTTCCTGGACCATACTGTTATCAGGCCCACATTAGTATTTTCTGTCCTGCATCTAGTGGGAGCATGTGTGTCTTTGTTTCTGTCTTCAGGGGGGTTCCTTTAAATACACAACTCTGCAGATCAGCTAGAGACTGGAGTTCTAGAAGATTCTTCATTCATTGAATTACCTGTAGTAAATGTTTAAGGGGTGTGGTGTGAGTATCTCTGCCCAATCAGGGGGCTGATCCCAAGAGAAAGAGAACCATAAGGCCACATGTTTCGAGTTTGTTGATGCTGTGCTGTGTGAAGGGCTAGGATCTGTTGCTGAGGCCAGATCCTGTTGCTGTGTATGGACTATTGGAGATCCGTTGGACAATTGGAGATTGAAGATCAGTTGCCATGTGGGATTGTGATGTCTTGCCCCCCTGCTAGATTTTAGAACTTAAGTATACACAAAAAGAAAAAGGAGTATATGATTTAAGCGAAAAGGTATGAAAATGTATTGAAAATTGCATTTACAGGAATAATAATAAAACATGACTAGGACAGCAGAAGATAAAAACATATTTAGCTCTGCACACCATCATAAAGTGACAATAGTGCTTCAAGATGACCCATAATGTGCTGCAATATGACCATATATAAAGAGAGTATCTCTCAATGAGAAAGGACATTTAGGCACAAGACAGTATGTCTAAGGCAGCAGAGAGCAAATGATATCAAGGGGAGTATATCAATCATATCAGGACCAAGTGGTCAATGACAAAAGTATTGATGCCAATAGCGCTCTTACCGAAACAGATGTGCAGAGAGGGACAGTAGGGCAAGAGGCAGGTGAAAGGGCAATCCCCACACAGACCTCCGATGCGTATTTCACGTGGCTTTATCAAGGAGGAAGGTGCATTTATCCCTGTAAAAATTTTGTTTTTGCCCCAATTTTTTCATTTTCTCAAGGATAGCAGGAGAAAATGGACCCCAAAATTTGTTGTTCAATTTTTCCTATGTACGCTGATACCCCATATGTGGTCGAAAACTACTTTTTATGCACAGTGCAAAGCTCAGAGGGGAAGAAGCACCATATTGGAGTTTAGATTTTGCTGAACAGGTTTGAGGGTGCCATATCACATTGGCAGAGCCTCTGAGGTGCCAGAACAGCAGACCCCCCCCCCATAAGAGACCCCATTTTCCAGCTACACCTCTCAATTAATTAATCTAGGGATGCAGTGAGCATATTGACACCACAGGTGGATCACAGAATTTTATACAATTGGGCAGTGATGAAATAAATAATTAGATCATTAATTACATTTTTGCCACCAAAATTTTGTTTTAGCCCCAGATTTTACATTTTCACACAGGGAAATGGTTAAAAATGGCACCAAATGTGTACCACAATTTCTGCTGAATGTAGAAATACCCCATATATGGCTGTGCAGTACTGCATAGCCATACGGCCAGACTCGGGAAGGATAGAGCCCTATTTGCCTCCTGGAGCGCAGGTTTTTCTAGAATAGTATGCGGACTCCATATACAGAGCCCCTAAGTGCTAGAATAGCAGAATCCCAAGTGACCCCATTTTAGAAATTATACCCTTTTGGGAACTTATCTACAGGTGTAGTGATGATTTTGACTCTATGGGTCTTTTCCAGAAACAAGCAGCAGCGAATGTTGGCGAGTGAAAATTGCAAACTGCCGTTGTAGTGACCAGTACATTGTAGTGACTAGTGCGTTGTGCCCAGCTCATGCTTCTGGAGACACGAATCTGTAAATTAGGCAGGCTCTCATCGCTACAGAAATGCCAAACATGTGGATGCTAACTGTGATTTGGGCACACACTGGAGCTCAGAAGGGAGGGGGCATTTGGATTTCGGAGTGCAGAATTTGCTCAATTTCTTTTGGGGGGCTATGAGCCATGGTGCTTTTCCAGAGCATTTGTGCTACCAGTAATGTGGAAGCCTTATAACAGATGACAGACCTGAGTGGAGACTTGCTTTTTTTGTGGATTGAGTTGAAACTTTTGCTGGGAACATTTTACATAACATTTTGAATCTCATCTATCCTGCGCTTTACTCTAAGCACTTATATCTGGTTTCCATCTAAATCTCCGAGTGACGTGATTCAGATTAACCTCCGATCCATTCACTATAATGAGGCAGCAGAGTTACTCTGGACTCTGTCTGGCCTCTGTTCAGCGTTCTCCTTTTCAGAAGTGCACAAAACTGTGGGCAATGGCACTTTATGCATGCCTAATAAAAAGACAGATGTCGACAGATCATTGGCCAGAGGGCGTCCACAGTGCCTCCACCTGGCTCATTATAAGGAATCTTCCTCCGGGGGTTCTGTCTGAGTCACGTATTTCAGAGATTTACACGGAGACTCCGGTGTAAGAGCAGAGTGCAGGATAAGTGTGAGCCGAGCCTTACTGTGATCTTTGGGAGGCAGAATGAACAAATCAACAGCAATTGAAGAGTTGGTTTTATTTATTCTTTACGCCGTTCTTTGTGCGGTATAAGTGATTAGATGACTTTATTCTTCGGGTCAGTGCAATTACAGCAACACCAGATTTATATTGGGTTTTTATATTTGGATGCTGTCACACACTAAAAGACACTTTTTATTGCAAAAACTAGTTTTTGCATCGCCATATTTTGAGAGCTATAATTTTTCAATATTTCGGCTAACAGAGACATGTGAAGGCTTGTTTTTTGCAGGACGACTTGACATGTTTATTGGTTCCAATTTTGGGCACATGACCTTTTTTGATCACTTTCTATTCTGATTTTTGGGAGGCAGAATGAATAAAAAACAGAAATTCTGGAATTGCTTTTTGTTGTTTTTTATGTCGTTCCACATGTGGTAAAATTGATAAGGTAGCTTTATTCTTCGGGTCAGTATGATTACAGCGGTACCACATTTATAGCTTTTTTTATGTTTTGTTGCTTTTACACAATAAAAACTATTTTAAAATAATTATTTTTGCATCGCTTTATTCTGAGAGCTATAATTCTATTATTTTTCCGTTGATGGAGCTGTATCATGGCTTGTTTTTTGTGGGAAGAGATGATGTTTTCAGAGGTATCATTTTTATTAACATGCGTCTTTTTGATCACATTTTATTCCACTTTTTGTTCGGTGGTATCATGATAAAGCATCGTTTTTTGCCTCGTTTTTTTTTTTTTATGGTGTTCACTGAAGGGGTTAACTAGTAGGACAGTTTTATAGGGTAGGTCATTACAGACAATACCAAATATGTGTACTTTTTTTTCAATAAAAATATTTATTCATGGGTACAAAATATATAGATTTTTAAATTATTATTTTGTGATTTTTAAAAAAATATTTTTTACTTTTACACTTTGTCCCACTATGGGACCTCCACTAATTGCAGGCTGATCTCTTGTATAGTATAGGGATGTAGCAGCATTGAGTGCCGGGTGTCAGCTGTCAGAATCAGCTGATACCTGGTGGCGAT
Organism: Phyllobates terribilis; assembly: GCF_046119375.1. Classification (NCBI taxonomy): domain Eukaryota; kingdom Metazoa; phylum Chordata; class Amphibia; order Anura; family Dendrobatidae; genus Phyllobates; species Phyllobates terribilis. The sequence goes on along the minus strand of NW_027362770.1, from coordinate 73,097,473 downwards.
TGCATGCGCACATCCTTTCTGCTTGCAAAATCACCGAGACATATCCATACGTCCCTGGTCAATAACTACCAGGCCACAGGGACGTATGGATACGTGTCATGTCAGAAATGGGTTAATCACTGCTGAGAACAGTTGGGGACTGCTTCTCATGAATTCTGCAGACATATACAACAATGACTGTATTCTCTTATTGCTTATATTAACCAAAATCACAATATTTTTAAGACAGTTTATCTACTAGAGTGGACCTGCCATGTAATTGACTGCTTTTAAAAAGTGCACATTATTCAGATGAAAGATTTGCTCTAAAATAGAATTTTGTAGTTTAAAAATGTCTTACTTAAAAGTAACACTATAAAGGTTGCATTTATGTTTTCATTGATTACTTGTTATTAATAAATATGTTTTTGTGCTTTAATTATTGTTTATAAGGTAATGTAGATAGGTGTGAATGGAGCATAGACATGGGTGCAGTTAAGGGGTGGGCTAAAAATTTGTCCTACTTTGTCTTCTTTAAATCTTGGGAGGTCTGCTGCCACTCAGAGACCAGTGGTGAGACTAAACATTACAACCATACCCTTGAGCAATATCTCTGATGTTATATCTCGTAAAAATCATTTAGACTGGGTAGAACGTCTTCTTTTTCAGCAATATCGGCTTTGCTATTCCTGACATATTATATCACATTTTTATGTCACTTGACTGCTGCAGTCAATCAGCAATCCAAGGACTCAATAGCAGACGCAAAGTTTTATTTTATAGCATGTACGCTCTTAACTGGGTGAATACTAAATTATGTATTTGATCAACTCTAAACAGAGAGGGTTAGTTATTATTGTAATCTATAATATAACCGGAGATGCGTAACTCTGTCTGAAGCCTTTATAGACTGCGCAAGCTCGACACGCCTGCGCAGTCTGGCTTGAGGCAGAAAAACGCATGGAGCCATTACAGGTAAGAGGAGTGTGTATGGTGCCAGAGCTGTGTGGACACTGAACACATACCGCGATCTCCGGCGCCATACTTACATACTTACCTGACCGGGAGGAGCATTGCCACAGAGCCTCTCTCCTCACCAGAAGGAGTGAGATGTCGGAATCAGTGCATAGCGCTATCCGGCGTCATTTTACTGAAGACACATTTGAAGTGTGTCTTCAGCAAAATGGCGCTGGACAGCGCGGTATGGGCACGCGTCTGCTCCGGCACCGCACTCCTTTCCCGGCCTCCGGCAGAACAGGACACGGTGCTGGAGCACAGGGAAGAAATGTAAGTATAAGTGTTTATTTTTTTGTATGTGTGCAGCGTGATAGGAATGAGGGGTGCCATACCAGGATTGGGGGGTGAGGAGACCATGCATACTAGGATTGGGGGGTGAGGGGTGCCTAGATACCAGGACTGGGGGGTGAGGGGACCATGCATACTAGGATTGGGGGGTGAGGGGTGCCTAGATACCAGGATTGGGGGGTGAGGAGACCATGCATACTAGGATTGGGGGGTGAGGGGTGCCTAGATACCAGGATTGGGGGGTGAGGGGTGCCATACATACCAGGATTGTTGATGAGGGGTACCATGTATACCAGGATTAGAGTGTGAGGGGGCCATGCATACCAGCACTGGGGGGTGAGGAGACCATGCATACCAGGATTGGGGGGTGAAGGGACCATGCATACCAGGATTGGGGGGTGAGGGGTGCCATACATACCAGGATTGGGGAGTGAAGGGCCCATGCATACCAGGATTGGGGGGTGAGAGGTGCCATATATACCAGGATTGTGGGGTGAGGGGACCAATCATACCAGGACAGGGATGAGGGGTACCTTGCATACCAGGACTGGGGGGGGTAAGAGGACCATGCATACCAGGAATGAGGGGTGAGGAGGGGACCATGCATACCAGGATTGGGGGGTGAGGGGACCATGCATGCCAGGATTGAGGGGTGAGGAGGGCACCATGCATACCAAGATTAGGGGGGGGTGAGGGGACCATGCATACCAGGATGAGTGGACCAGAATACCAGGATGAGGAATGGGGTGCCATGCATACCAGGATGAGAGTTACCACACATACCAGGATTGGGAGGTGAGGGGACCATGCATGCCAGGATTAGGGGGTGAGGGGACCATGCTTACCAGGATTGAGGGGTGAGGGTACCATGCATACCAGGATGAGGTATGGGGTACTATGCAGGATGAGGGATGGGATACCATGCATACCAGAATAGGGATGAAGGGTACCATGCATACCAGGATAAGGTATGGGGTGCCATGCATACCAGGATAAGGGATGGGGTGCTATATATACTAGGATTGGGGGATGAGGAGTGCCATACATATCAGGATAGGGATGAGGGGGCCATACATACCAAGATTGGGGATGAGGGAGCCATGCATACCAGGATGAGGGATTGGGTGCCATACATACCAGGATTAGGGGATGAGGGGGCCATACATACCAGGATTGGGGGATGAGGGGTGCCATGTATATCAGGATAAGGGGTACCATATATTCCAGAATAGGGATGCGGGGTGCCATGCATACCAGGATGAGGGATGGGGTGCCATGCATACCAGGATGATGGGTACCATGCATACCAGAATAGGGATGAGGGGTACCATACATACCAGAATAGGGATGCGGGGTACCATGCATACCAGGATGAGGGATGGGGTGCCATGCATACCAGGATGAGGGGTACCATGCATACCAGGCTAGGGATGAGTGGTACCATACATACCAGGTTGAGGGATGGGGTGCCATGCATACCAGGATGAGGGATTGGGTTCCATGCATACCAAGATTGGGGGATGAGGAAGCCATGCATACCAGGATGAGGGATTGGGTACCATACATACCAGGATTGGGATGAGGGGTGCCATACATACCAGAATAGGGATGAGGGGTGCCATGTATACCAAATTTTGGAGGGGGCCATGCATACAAGGATGAGAGATGGGGTGCCATGCATACCAGGATTGGTGTTGAGGGGTGCCATGCATACCAGGATTGGGGATGAGAGGTGCCATGCATGCCAGGATTGGGGATGAGGGGTGCCATGCATACCAGGATTGGGGATGAGGGGGCCATGCATACCAGGATGAGGGGGCCAAGCATACCAGGATTTGGATGAGGGGTGCCATGTATACCAGATTTGGAATGAGGGGTGCCATGCATACCAGGATTGGGGGATGAGCGGTGCCATGCATACCAGGATTGAGGATGATGGGTGCCATGCATACCAGGATTGGGGATGAGGGGTGCCATGCATTCCAGGATAGGGATGAGGGGTACCATGCATACCAGGATAGGGATGTGGGGGGGCCATGCATACCAGGATTCAGATGAAGGGCCAGGCACACCAGGATAGGAATGAGGGGTACCATGTATACCAGGATAGGGATGAGGGGTAACATGCATACCAGAATGAGGGATGGGGTGCCATGCATACCAGGATGGGGATGAGGGGTACCAGGCATACTAGGATGAGGGGTACCATACATACCAGGATAGGGATGAGGGATGAGGGAGCCATGCATACCAGGATGAGGGATGAGGAGCACCATGCATGCCAGGATTGGGGATGAGGGGTGCCATGCATACCAGGATTGGGGATGAGGGGTGCCATGCATACCAGGATTGGGGGTGAGCGGCGCCATGAATACCAGGATTGGGGGTGAGGGGTGCCATGCATACCAGGATTGGGGGTGAGGGGTGCCATGCATACCAGGATTGGGGGTGAGGGGTGCCATGCATACCAGGATGGGGATGAGGGGTGCCATGCATGCCAGGATAGGGATGAGGGGTACCATGCATACAAAGGATAGGGTTGAGGGGGCCATGCATACCAGGATAGGATGGGGGCAGCACATAACAGGATTGGGGAACAGGATTGGGGATCACAAATGCCAGGATGGGGGCAGCACAAATACCAGGATGGGGGCAGCACAAATACTAGGATGCGGGACCATATTGCAATAAAAATGCTCGCCAACCGGGTGTAGAACAGGTTCAATAGCTAGTTATTCCTATATTCTTGTCTGACTGGTATATAAAAAATAAAAAAAATAATCCTTTAAGAGGCAGTAACGCACCCAACTGTTAAGTAACCTAAAGCATATTCCATAATATTAACACTTGACACATAATGACCAGGGTTTCAATTATCATGAAAAAACACACAGGGGCCCATTCATTAAGACTGACTTTGTACATACAAGCCTTAATAATGTTGCAATAATGGGGACGCTGGAGAACAATGTGTTAAATTAAAATGAAGTGAATGCCATTTAGTGAATTGGTAGTATCGTCTCAGTTGCGTGCACCTAGTTGCACCTTGCCAGAAATGCTACTTGAATCAGAGACTGGCATAAGAAACACTTGCACTTTTCTTGAATTGGATGAACCAGCATAGCCACTCCTTTTTCCCGCCATGTCTCCTCACATTTTGGCAGACCTGTTTCAAACTAGTGTTAAAAGGCCAAAAGTCCCTAAATTTTCACACAACTCCACAATGCGGAAAAATTTAGCAACTTTTCAAAGTGTTTTACACTAGTTTTCTGGTGAAAACACTTTGATGAATTGACTCTAAAGTGATCATGTTATCAGGGCTTATTAAACCACTTCAGGGGAGTCCGTCAGCCCCAAATGACAGTATAAATCAAGCACATGGTTTAGCGTCGGCGCCTCTGCCTCGTGTCCAGCAGAGACACCGATCCCCTTACCGCTGCGGCCCGGGTCCTGCATCCTCTGATCCTCCTGTCCTCCCCACTGTGCCTGCCTGGGGTGTGCACGCCGCATGCAGATACCCGGGCACTGTACTTAGGGAGTGCGCTCTCCCTGCTTCTTAACCCCTTTACAGCCTGTGCCGTAATTGTACGCACAAGGCTGTAACCCCCGGTTCAGTGAGGGCTCCGGCGCTGAACCCGCACTGAACCGGGCACATGATTATTACAGCTGACATGTGCCTGCAACAGCCGCGGGTGGAATCGCGATCCACCCGCGGCTGTTAACATGTTAAATGCCGCTGTCAATCTCTGACAGCGGCATTTAACTTGCGCAAAGCGGATGTGCGTCACTTACCCCGCCCATCGACGTCCCCGTCACATGATCGCGGGTCACCGATAGGTTGGCATGACAACCCTGGGTCTGCAGCAGACTTCAGTGGCTGTCATGAGCTGGTCGCTATGAGCGCCACCTAGTGGTCGGCGCTCATAGCACAGGACCATTTCTGCTGCATAGAGGTGATCTGCTGATCATCTCTATGTAGCAGAGGCGATCAGACAAGTGCTGCTTCTAGTCTCCTATGGAGACTATGGAAGCAAGCAAAAAGTGAAAAAAAATGTTTTAAAAATATTTTAAAAAAATTCAAAAATATAAAAGTTTAAATCACCCCCCTTTCGCCCCATTCAAAATAAAAAAAAACCCACATACACATATTTGGTATCGCCGCGTTCAGAATCGCCCGATCTATCAATATAAAAAAAGAAAAAATAAGCCCTCACCAAGCACCAGATTCTGAAAAATGGAGATGCTACAGGTCTTGGAAAATGACGCCACTTTTTTTTTTTTTTTTTTTTTTTTAGCAAATTTGGGTTTTTTTTTTTCACCACTTAAATAAAAAAGAACCTATACATGTTTGGTGTCTACGAATTCGTAATAACCTGGAGAATAATAACGGCAGGTCAGTTTTAGCATTCAGTGAATGTGGTAAAAAAAATTAAAAAAAAACGTCTGAGGTATTGCACTTTTTTTTGCAATTTCACCACTCTTGGAATTTTTTTCCCATTTTGCCGTACACGATATGGTTAAAGTAGTAATGGCGTTGAAAAGTACAACTCGTCCCACAAAAAATAAGCCCGCATACGGCCATATTGACCAAAAAATAAAAACGCTATGGCTCTGGGAACAAGGGGAGCAAAAAACGAAAATGCAAAAACGGAAAATCCCAGGGTCCTTAAGATGTCCCCGGCCTGCGGCAGAGGACATCCCCTATTTAAGACACTACCTCCAAAATGGAGGTGCCTATGCAACATGTTAGTTAGGTTCCCTAACCTTCCTGTCAGTTCTCAGGTCCCAGCCGTGCCTGCCAGCCTGTCTGTCAGCCATGCCCACCAGCCTGTCAATCAGTCGTGCCCGCCAGCCTGTCTACCAGTCGTGCCCACCAGCCTGTCTACTAGCCATGCCCGCCTGCCTTTCTATCAGCCATTCCCGCCAGCTTGTCTATCAGCCGTGCCCGCCAGTTTGTCTATCAGCCGTGCCCGCCAGCTTGTCTATCAGCCGTGCCCGCCAGCCTGTCTACCAGCCGTGTCCACTTGGCTGTCTACCAGCCGTGCCCCCTGCCTGTCTACCAGCCGTGCCTGCCAGCCTGTCTACAAGCCTTGCCAGTCTGTGTCTGTCACCAGTCCCGTGGGAGGCGCCTGCTCTCACATGAGGTCGGTCAAGGAGTAGCACTTGGTCCACCTTCTCAATCCTTCCTTGGTTCACAGAGTGAACTAAGCCGCCATATAGCCAAGGTTGGTCCATGTGAGGCCCCTAGGTACGCCCCTCCAGTCCCTCCTTGAACCATGGTACAGTGGTTCCACCACCCAGCATCGTAACAGTTGCACAGGCCATGGAATCAGGTGGCTCCCAGACTCCTTCGGTCTCGGACCTTTACCAAGAGGTCTCCCGCCAAAGATCGCAACAGGATACAATCCTGTCTTTCCTGCGGACTTTGCACACCTGCCTGGATGACCTGTCTACCCCGGCTGTGCCTTTCTCTACCCAAGCAATAACCACCCCAGCAGCACCACAACCCAGTGGCGGTGTGGCACCCAGCGTTGGACCCCGACTGTCTGCTCCTCCTTGCTTTTTCGGTGATCCCGCTGTAGGTTAGGGTTTCATTAATCAGTGTACGCTGCACTTTGAGCTCCTGGCTCAACAGTTTGCCTCTGACTGGGCTAAAGTGGCATTTATCATGTCTCATCTCTCTGGAGAGGTGTTGGCATGGCTCGTTCCCCTATGGGAGTGAGGGGATCCTTTGGTTTCCAACCTTCAGGCTTTCCTTGAGGCCTTATGGAAAGTTCTCGATGAGCCCAGCCGCACATCCTCAACTGCTTCCTCTCTTCTTCGTCTACGCCAGGGGAGTCTTACAGTGGGGCAGTACACTGTGCGTTTACGCACGCTCGCATCAGAACTCGCCTGGAATAACGAGGCTCTAGTGGCGACCTTTTGGGAGGGCCTTTCTGGGCGGATCAAGCACGAACTGGCTGGTCGTGACATACCCACCTCCCTGGACGAGCTAGTGTCACTGGCCACACGGATTGACATTCGGTTCCAGGAGCGTTCTAAGGAGGTGATCCACGAGAAGAGACCTTTACTCAAAGGCGCAAAGATCTTCACCAAGCTCGATCTCCGTGGCTCATACAATCTGATTTGCCAGGGTGACGAGTGGAAGACAGCAGTCTACACTCGAGATTGCCACTACGAGTACCGCGTGAGGCCCTTCGGACTTTCAAGAGCTGGTAAATGACATCTTCTGAGATCTTCTATACTCATGCGTGGTAGTGTACCTGGACGATATCCTGGTTTTCTCTTCTGATCTGCCCTCACATCGAAGAGATGTTCGACAGGTATTGCAGAGGCTCAGGAAGAATCGTCTGTGTGCCAAATTTGAGAAATGCGTATTTGAGCAGACTTCTCTTCCATTCCCAGGATACATAATTTCAGAGGCCGGTCTTAAGATGGATCCCGAGAAGGTGTCTGCCATTCTAAAGTGGCCCCGACCTGAGGGGTTGAAGGCTATTCAGCAGTTTCTAGGATTTGCGAATTATTATCGCTTGTTCATTCCTCATTTTTCCTCCCGGACTGCGCCCATCACTGCCCTGACCCGCAAAGGGGTTAATCCCAAGAAATGGACTCCCGAGGCAGAGAGTGCCTTCATGTCCTGGAAATAAGCTTTTGCTTCCGCTCCAGTGCTACATCGCCCTGACTGTAATAAGCAATTCTTCCTGGAGGTTGATGCTCAGTTCTCACTCAAAAATCCTCATCCGGGCAAATGGTGACCTGCGGCTTCTTTTCCAAACTCTTCTCTTCTTCGTAGCGCAATTATTCCATAAGAGATCGGGAATTGCTTGTCATCAAACTGGCGTTAGAGGACTGGCTGTTCTTACTAGAAGGGGCTCTGCATCCGGTGGTCATCTACATGGACCATAAGAATCTCGCCTACTTGCAGTCCGCTCAATGACTCAATCCTCGTCAGGCCAGATGGTCTCTGTTCTTTGCCTGTTTCTATTTCACTCTCACTCTCCGGCTGATAAAAATATCAAGGCAGATGCGCTCTCCCAATCATTTCTGTCTACTGACCCAGAGGAGGAGCCTCAACACATCATTGAGCCCTCCAGAATAATTACTGTCGCTCCATTTGACCTGTCTCATCTTCCTCCTGGCAAGACTTTTGTGGCGGCTCCGGATAGGAAGAGGGTCCTACTCTGGGGTCATTCGTCTAAACTGGCAGGCCATGTCGGTCTCAGGAAGACACTGCTGCTAATTTCTCAACATTATTGGTGGCTGACCCTGCGCAAGGATGTTGCAGATTTTGTCTCTGCTTGCTCTTCCTGTGCCCGTAACAAGATGCCTAGGCAACTTCCAATTGGTTGACTTCTTCCTCTACCTTTGCCTTCCACTCCGTGGCAACATATTGCGATGGATTTCATCACGGATCTTCCTGTATCAGCCGATTGTACTGTCATTTGAGTGGTCGCTGACCGCTTCTCCAAGATGGCCCACTTCATTCCCTTAACGGGTCTTCCCTCTGCTCCAGTGCTGGCTAAAGACTTCATCCTTCACATTTGACGTCTCCATGGCCTAAGTCTTCATATAATCTTGGATAGGGGAGTTTAGTTTACTTCTCCCTTCTGGAGAGCCACGTGCAATCTTCTGAATGTTGCGTTGGATTTCTTATCGGCCTATCATCCTCAGTCCAATGGCCAGGTTGAGCGTATCAATCAGATCCTCAGTAGCTTCCTCTGGCACTTTGTCAACGCTCACCATAACGACTGGGTGGAACTTCTGCCTTGAGCCGAATTCTCCTACAATAACCATGTGAGTGAATCCTCAGCCAAGTCTCTGTTTTTTGTAGTGTATGGACAACATCCCAATATCCTGTTTCCACTTCCGTTGACAATCCTGCTGTGGAGTTTCTCGTCAAAGACCGCTGCTGCAGTCCTCTGAGCGGATGAAGAGACATGCTGACAAGAAACATCTTGACCCGCCTCTATTTCATCCGAGGGAAAAGTCTGGTTATCCTCCAAGTATGTTCATCTCAAGATTCCATCATACAAGTTGGGCCCGTGGTTCCTCAGTCCTTTCGAAATTCTGAGTCAAATAAATCCAGTGGCATACAAGTTGAAACTCCCTGCCTCGTTACGGATCCCCAATTCCTTTCATGTGTTTCTCCTCAAACCTATCATCCTCAATTCTTTCTCTGACGATCCAGGTACGACTCCAGCTCCAGTCTCCGCTGAGGACGTTTTTGAGGTACAGAGGGTACGGAAAGTATTCAGACCCCTTTAAATTTTTCACTCTTTGTTTCATTGCAGCCATTTGGTAAATTCTAAAAAGTTAATTTTTTTTTTCTCATTAAAGTGCACTCTGCACAACATCTTGACTGAAAACAGAAATGTAGAATTTTTTGCAAATTTATTAAAAAAGAAAAACTGAAATATCACATGGTCATAAGTATTCAGACCCTTTGCTCAGACACTCATATTTAAGTCACATGCTGTCCATTTCCTTGTGATCCTCCTTGAGATTTTGTCTACTCCTTCATTGGAGTCCAGCTGTGTTTAATTAAACTGATAGGACTTGATTTGGAAAGGCACACACCTGTCTATATAAGACCTCACAGCTCACAGTGCATGTCAGACCAAATGAGAATCATGAGCTCAAAGTAACTGTCCAAAGAGCTCAGAGACAGAATTGTGGCAAGGCACAGATCTGGCCAAGGTTACAAAAGAATTTCTGCATTATTCAAGGTTCCTAAGAGCACAGTGGTCTCCATAATCCTTAAATGGAAAAAGTTTGGACCACCAGAAGTCTTCCTAGCCCTATTACCCCACTGCCACCACTACAGGGCAGTGGGAAGAGCGAGGCTAAGTGCCAGAACTGGCACATCCTATGGATGCGCCATTTCTGGGGTGGCTGAGGGCTGGTGTTACTAGCCTAGGAGGGGGTCAATATTCATGGCACCCTTCCTGTGCTATTAATATCAGCCTCCAGCTGTCTGCCTAGCCTTTGTAGCTATTAAAATAGGAGGACACCACGTCATTTTTTTTTTGGGTCCCCCATTTTAATAGCCAGTAAAGGCTAGGTATTCAGCTGGGGGCTGATATTATTAGCCTGGGAAGCTCTGTGGGTTTTACCCCCTTCCCAGGCTTCAAACATCTGCCCCAGCCGTCTGCTTAACCTCTGCTACAGACTAAAATTACGGGGAACCCCACGCCAATTTTTTTTTAAATAAATCCTTTATTTTAACACTAAATGACAAGTACAGTAACCAACACTGTCACTGAACTTATTATATATGTGACTGACATGTTTCCATCTATCTAATCTATGTGTGATGCTCTATTCTTTCTGTTCTAAATCGTCGGATACCGGTGTATGCCGCTGATGAATTGCCGGCTTTTCATGTTTCACTGTGAGCACTGTTCCCATCGCTTTGGGCAATCACTGTAATGCCACAACCACCATGGCTGTGGCATTACAGTGAGTGGCAAACAATCCCTGCATGATTGGTGCTCTAAAGAGCGCCAAACATGCAGGACGGGGACCCGAGCTCTCGCCCGAGCATCGTGCAAGTACTCGGCGAGCTCCGAGCATCTCGAGTACTGAGATGCTCGGGCGAGTACCGAGCAGTGGCGAGCATGCTTGCTCATCACTAGTCTGAATACTTATGACCATGTGATATTTCAGTTGTTTTTTTTTAATAAATTTGCAAAAATTTCTACATTTCTGTTTTTTTTCAGTCAAGATGGGGTGCAGTGTGTACTTGAGAAAAAATGAACTTTTTAGAATTTACCAAAATGGCTGCAATGAAACAAAGAGTGAAAAATTTAAAGGGGTCTGAATACTTTCTGTACCCACTGTAGAGAACATTCTGGCTACCAAGAGGGTAAGAGCAAAGACTTTTGTTGTGGATTGGAAAGGGTTTGGTCCTGAGGAGAGGTCTTGGGAGCCCAGGGAGAACATTCATGCTCCTCTGCTTCTGGAGAAATTTCTTGCGGGCTTGAAAAAGAGGGGGTGTAAAGGGGGAGTACTGTAATGTCGGTGCCTCTGCCTCCTGCCTGACAGACGCCGATCCCCTTACCGCCGCATCCCGGGTCCTGCATCCTCTGCTCCTCCTCCTGTCCTCCCCGCTGTGCCTGCCCGGGGTGCGCGCACCGCACGCAGATCCCCGGGCACTGTACTTAGGGCGCGCGAGAGCTCCCTGCTTCTTAAAGAGGCCACGCGCGCTGTCCAAAGATATACCCGGCCAATGGCCGGAGGACATCCCCTATTAAAAGCACCTCCTCCAAAATGGAGGTTTCCTGTGCAACGTGTTAGTTAGGTTCCCTAACCTTCCTGTCAGTTCTCAGGTCCCAGCCGTGCCCGCCAGCCTGTCTACCAGCCGTGCCCACCAGCCTGTCTACCAGCCGTGCTCGCCAGCCTGTCTATCAGGCGTGCCCATTTGCCTGTTTACCAGCAGTGCCCGCCAGCCTGTTTACCAGCAGTGCCCGCCAGCCTGTCTACCAGCCATGCCCGCCAGCCTGCCTACCAGCCGTGTCCGCCTGCCTGCCTACCAGCCGTGTCCGCCTGCCTGTCTACCAGCCGTGCCCGCCAGCCTGTCTACCAGCTGTGCCCACCAGCCTGTCTACCAGCCGTGCCCGCCAGCCTGTCTACCAGCTGTGCCCACCAGCCTGTCTACCAGCCGTGCCCGCCAGCCTGTCTACCAGCCGTGCCCGCCAGCCTGTCTACCAGCCGTGCCAGTCTGTGCCTGTCACCAGTCCCATGGGAGTCGACTGCTCTCACACGAGATCAGTCCCGGGGTAGCACCTGGTCCACCTTTCCAGTCCTTCCTTGGTTCACGAAGTTGACTAAGCCACCGTATAGCCAAGGTCGGTCCATGTGAGGCCACTAGTTACGCCCCTCCGATCCCTCCTTGTACCACAGCACAGTGGTTCCACCACCTGGCATTGCAATGACTCGCCCCCTGGGCCGCGGGGCACTCGGAGCCGGTCAATAGGGAGACAATGGGGGTAGTAGTGGCAACCCGGTCCGTGGCTCAGGGTGGTCAGACCAGTGGTAGTCCCTTTATAAGTTTTAAGTGATGTCCGACTACGCCACCCGTGGATTGCGGTGATTATGAACCGCCGCTGCAAGGTAATCCCCTGAGGCTGGTGGTGTGTGCAGCTGAGATTGTATGACTCCCCACGGGAAGAGTGTAGCCCCAGGGCAGTGCAGGGGATGGTGAGGTTGATGGTGAGGAGAGTCCCGGTACTGTTAGTGCTGGAGGAGCAAGGAACACACAAACAACGTACTGCAGTCCGATGCCTTTTACTCACAGCTCATATGCTCCGGGTCACTTCTGTACAGGCAATGACCGCCCAAGCCGTGCTGCGTCCACCAAGTGAGGGGCTCGGTCAACCCCCAGGCAATTCCGGAGTAGGGCACAGGACTCCCTTCTATCCTTTCTCTGGCCTGCCTCACCAGTGACCCACTTTTGTCCAGCTGCTGCGGATCTGCGCGGGTAAACGTGGGCCCCATTTCCCGCTGTCCTATATGGTGCCTTCCTAGCAGGTTTGTTGAGGTGTCGCACCAATAAATGGTCACGACCTCCGGTCTTTGGCTGAGGGTAGTTTCTCCTCCACCAACTTGGGATCCGGTACCCTTAATCTGCCTGACCCTTCACCCGGTATTCTCATGGGTTCTTAGGGTCCCTTCCACCTTCTTGTTCCTGAGCCCTTCTGTTTCTCTCTCTCTCTTCTCCTTCTTTCCTGTTCCTTCTCTTCCTCCTTTCTCGGCCTCTTCTCTAGGCCCACTCCTGAGGAGAGCTCCTACAGAGCCTCTGCTCCCTGTCTTCTTCTCTGACTGAACAGACTGACAGTACGACTGACTGACCCTGATTTAACATGGTGCCCACCTTTTATACTTCCCTTAGTGTGTGAGCTCAGGTGACCAGCAACCAATGAGCTCCTATCTACGCTCAGGAACTGTCCCCTCTTGCTCCTACATCACCGGGTTTTCCTCCCCCCTCCCCACTCCAGCCAGGGGCATGATCTGTCGTGCCTGCATTACTGTCTAATGGGAGCACCGTTGAACTGTCCCCCGGAAATGGGGTGTGTGTGATGTATGCAGCTACCCGAGCCCTGGTCCATACTCCATCCTTACCCGGGAGTGGAATATCACACCTCTGGCAGAGGTTCAATACCCCTGTAGCGGCCGAGCCCTCGGGGCACTACAGTAACACATGTTCATGTAGACGACCTCTATAGGGGACCTTTTTGTGCCTTTGTTTTAGTCACTGCTTCTGTTCTGCTGAAATTGAAGTTTAATAAATATGCTAATTAGGGAGATGGGTGCAACCTTGGTGTGGCTACGCAGTTCAATTCTCACTTTCACCCATTGTTTTTCAAGACCATGTGTCCTTCACTGGTGATTGACAGCACTGGCTTGCCTGAGCTTTCTCTGCATACAGTGCTTGCTCCAGGCAAGCCAGTGCTGTTATCTACCAGTGAGGGATGCAGGGAATGCAAAACCAGTGGGCAGAACGGTGATGTGAGCCTCTTGGCCACAGAAACGGTGCATCCAAATTACATTATTTGATTAAACTTGAGTTTATGATAAAGGCAGTCACATTTTTTAGGGTATACATCTAGGACAATGCTAAGTACTTAGTTTATACTGTCAATTTGGGCTGAAAAACTGCCTTTAATCTCCTATGGATTCAGCCAATTTTAGCTTTTTATGTTAGCTTTTTTATTTTTCTGTTGATATAGCTGTATGAGGGCTTGTTTTTTGCTAAACAAGTTGTAGTTTTAAATGACACCATTCATTTTACTATACAATGTACTGAAAAACAGGAAAAAATTCCAAGTGGGTATGAAATTACAAAAAAGGCCCATAATTATGGGTTTGTGTTGCCATTGTCTGAGACCCATAATGTTATTATTTTTCTGTCTATTGAGCTGTGTGAGGTTTTGTTTTTGTGTGGTGGGCTGACCGTTTTGTTTATTTGGGGTACATACAACATTTTAATTGCATTTTGGTAACCCCAGCAAATAATGAAGTTCAAGGGTTTTGATTTTTTCTCTCATTGCAGTTTAACTTTATGAGTTAAATAATTTTATATTTTGATAGATTGGATTTTAACAGATGTTATGATACCAAATATGTTTTACTTTTTAATATCTTTTAATTTTACTTTTTTCAATATTTTTAACTTTTTTTTACATTTTTTATTTTTTATTTTCTACCTGGTGTTAAATGTTGGAAGTGATAAAGAATACTGTAAAAAATAATGCAAAATGAATGAACAGAAAATAATTCTAAATCAAATCAATATTTGGTGTGAACACCCTACTTCAAAACAGCATCAAAGCATCAATTCTTTCAGGTACACTTGCACATAGTTTTTGAAGGAACTCAGCAGGTAGGTAGTTCCAAACATCTTGTAGAATTAACCACAGGTATTCTGTGGATGTATGCTTGTGTAAATCCTTCTGTCTCTTCATATAATCCCAGACAGAATCGTTTATGTTGAAATCATGGCTCTGTGGGGGCCATATAATCACTTCTACGAGTTCTTCTTTACACTGAAGATAGTTCTTATTAAAATGGGCTGTATGTTCGGGGTCGTTGTCCTGCTGCAATATAAATTTGGAGCTAATCATACACCTCCATGAAGGTATTGCATGATGGATAAGTATCTCCCTGTATATCTCAAGATTAAGAACATTAAGAAATAGGCAACGTTGAGAATTGAGGAGGCAGGGGTCTGCCAGAAAAACTTAGGGACTCTGATGAAAGACATTTCACAATTACTTCCCTTCGAAATCAAATAACTTAAAGAAAAACTATAGTAGGAAAGACAGCGCTCATACAACAGTACCATGTCTTAAATATGTCGGGGGAATGGGAACTGTCTTCCCCCAGTGTATAGGTACGAACACCTTAAGGTGTTGTGTTCAGACCACAACACCTAACCATCTGCTGCTGCCAATCCACTGCAGTCGGTGAAGCCATCTCAATTCGAGATCTAGAAGAAGTTGCATGGTATATAGGATAGGATGCGTAAAAATTAGAAATTGTCTGAATTTAAAAGAGAAAGCAGCAAAGTTGACATCAGTGTGTCCTATAATTAAGGTGTTACACAATTGTAGAAAATAGCTAACACCCAGATGGCGAGAACCTCCTGATCAACATGGATACCAGGATATTACTGGAATACAGAAGCCTGTATGGGACAAAAGGGTGAGTGCAGCAGTACTGCGATAAAAGTGAACCATTTCCGAAACCACCGTTCCCAGATTCACCCTTCTTTCCCAGTCTCTGAAACTAAACTATCTATAAGGTCCACTACTTTAAATACAGATTACATTTTAATCAATCTTAAATTTTATGATCACTTTTAGAAAATATTTGCTTTTAAACTTATGTATTAACACTATATATACACATTAGTATCTTATTTAAGGGACAAACCCAAAGTGTGAGATTATCAATTTGGTGCCTTCTTTTTTAATATGTGTAAACAAGTATGTGTTATATGGTTGTATGAAGTTCTGATCCTGTAGAAGGCGTCTGTCCAATACAGAAATGTGTTGATGTTATAGATCTGAAAAAGAAATACAAATTATGGTTTCTACTGCTTACCGGATCATTCCTCAATAGCAGCCCAACGATATGTTTTATCTTCCAAGCGACCTCTAGCTCTCATATTGATACAAGACAGTTCCTCCACCTGCAGTGTATTGGCATGTTCACTATCAAGTCTGGTTTGGTGTTATCTTCTGAAAACAACCCCCTAGGTGAGCATAACTATATACTACAGGTGACTGATCCACATCTACTTTACAATTTTTCCATAGTATTGTCTTATGAATGCAATCTTTCCAACTGCAGTTTCTCTTTGTATCCTGCACCCAGGGCCGGCTCCAGGTTTTTCTGGGCCCCGGGCGAAAGAGTCTCCGTGGGCCCCTTTAACACATACCAAGATTCATGATGTACAGATACTGCAGAGAAATATATATATATAGTACAATGAAAAGATTTCATTTCTTACACTACATGAGTGATATCTATTGTAAATTCCACAATATCTCAGAAACCAGCGAATCGCTCCACACAGTATACTGGGCCCCAAAAATGCGACATATGGAATACTGGCCCCCATATAACGCTACTTACAGAATACTGGCCCCCATATAACGCTCCATATAGAATAATGGCCCCCATATAACACTCCATACAGAATACTGGCCTCCATAAAACGCTCCGTACAGGATATTGGCCCCCATAAAACGCTCCTTACAGGATACTGGCCCCCATATAATGCTCCATGCAGGCTGTTCCCCCCACATAATGCCCTATGCAGGTGGTTCCCCCCTTATAATGCCCCATGCAGGCTGTCCCCCCATTATAATGCCCCATGCTTCCATACATTAAAAAAAAAATAAAAAAATAAAATACTCACCTCACTCCTCCTCATCTGCTGCCGCTGCTCAGGTCCGGACTCCAGCATCGCCGGTGTCTTCCCGCTCTGCGCTGCCTGCGACGGCTCAGGGGAGGGCATGGTGGAAAGACGTCACCGCACCCTCTGACCTGAGACGTCACAGGGAGCGCACAGCAGGAAGACAGCGGATCTGCGGAGGCAAGGGGAGAGGTAAGTATCCGGCTGCCGGGGCCCTGAGCAAGCGAGGGAGAAGGGCAGGCACTGGCACTGCTCTCCGCCCATAGCCTGGCGGGGTGCCCGACCGCGAGTGGGCCCCCTGCATGCTCAGGGCCCCGGTACTTGCCCGGGTGTGCCTGCATCGGTACCAATCTCAATACTGTTGGTACACAGTTATTGGCAGTTACAGCTCTAGGACACAATCTGATCTTGAGAAAGGTTTCTCATGTTGTCCCACTAACCAAATGAATAATTTTTTACTTTTCTTGGATCCACTGTATTTATTCATAAAATAATATTAACTTTACCTAAAATGATCTCAACCAAAAGGAAAAATGGCATCCAATGTCTGAAATAAAGTAGAGAGTTAGTTATTAGAGCATCTGATGGGCGGGTGGAGGGGGTCACTGTAATCCAAAAATCATCAAGCTTACATCAAAGAGGCCCAAAAATGTGTATCTGTAACTAAATATGATCGCATTATGAAAATGGAGAGATTAATAGAACCTTTCTAACACTTATCATCCGGGCCTCAAAGGATATGAGCTGCTGGACAAAATTGAAAAAGGTTTCTAATCATCGAGATTCCAAATTGTGAATCTTTTGCAAATTGTAAAAAAAATGATGACTAACCATTGGTTCACTCACTTGAGCAACCAAATTATCTCTGTAATTAACTCTCCTATTACATACATATACAGTGGTGTGAAAAAGCCCCTTCCTGATTTATTATTCTTTTGCATGTTTTTCATACTTAAATTTTTCAGATCACAAAGCAAATTTAAATATAAGACAAAGATAACATAAGTAAACAAAGCAATCCCTGATGAAGAAAGCCGGAGCTTTCGAAACTAGTAGGAATTGGTCCTTCTGCCACACCGTCTTTCATTGAATCACATGATCTACACGTGACTGTGACGTCACATCAGGTCCTCCTAGGTCCTGCACCAGCTCCACAACTACACGCGCGGTAAGGTACAGAGCAGTAGTCGCCGGCCGGGACTCTGCTCCTGCATCCCCCGCCCATCCTCCTCTCCAGCTACCCACCCGGGGGACTCCACCAAAGGAACGGAGGTAAGAACCGCCCTTTCATCTCCGCTCAGACGGACACCCGCAGACGCAGGCTTCCACCTTCAATGCCCAGAAGGTAAGCCCCAAAACCTCCTACCATCAAGCTTCACCATTATCATTCAGGAAACGCACGCTCTCCACTACAGCGCCCTCTTTTCAAAGATCTCTTCTACCAAGGAGGTAAGCCACAGAACCTCCGACGCTCAAGCCTATCATTAATACCCAATATAGTCGGCTCTCTCTTCCCCCCCCCCCCCTCCCCCGGATATCATCCTCACTTCGTCCCAAGTTCCCCAGTACATTAACTTAACCATCATTCAGTGCCAGTTTTGACCTCCATCCTTATTCCCTCCTTAGATCACCTAAGTGATCCAAGCATCATCCTATTGATCAGAACAGCAAATTGGACCTTGGGGGTCCCACCCCTGTCCCAGCCAGGCCACCGGTCCTGTTACCACCTAGGAGCGTGCCCCTACTTTTGGGGCCACATACGTCCTCCATTCAAGCAAGTAATAACCTCCACTTCCATTATTTAGAATCAACAATCAACCTCATTCCTATTTTCACCTTGTATTCTCCCATCCACACAGGTCTCCAAAGAACCTCTTAGCATCCATTAGCGGGCCCACTCTTCATCCTACCCATCAAGGCTCATATCCACCTATACCGGTAACTACCATTTACACTCTACTCATCTGCTTGCTAGCATTGATACTGATTCTCCTTGCTTATACCTTTCAGAGCGTCTTCATACTGCATCCCGCCACTTGAGTGCTCCCATCAAACCTAGTATCTTAGGTAACTACCATTTATCTCTATTCAGCCATTAAACCAGTTACTTTCCCTAGAGTAATTTCCCCCTCCCCCGTTTCTCCTAGACCCAGCTACTGAACTGTAACCCAAAACTTTGGTCCCCGCTTCCTATTACCATACAAGAGGACTCCTACGAACTGCTAACCAGCTGACTAACCAGGACCTGACGAGGACTTACCTTGCACCTTTTATTCCACGCCGATACCTACTTATTTATTTGAATTATTGTCATTGCCTCTACCCATTTTAATATTTTATACTCATTGTCCTTTTAAATTTCAATATTAAACTGTCATTGTCCTTTTTAACTCTACCATTAAATTGTTATTTTAATTTACCAATCTATTTATGTTGTTATTCAGCTGCTTTTATATACCTGCTAATACCTAATATCTAATTACCTTGGCCCGCAGGGCAGCGCAAATTAACCCAGTTTTCTATACAAGTAAACAAAGCATGGAGTTATTAAATGAAGGTCTTAATTATTGAGGGAAAAATAAATCCAAACCTACAGGGCCCTGTGTGAAAAATTGATTCCCTGCCCCCTTAAAACATAAATTAACTGTGGTTAATCACATCTTTGGGAAGCAGAGTTCAATTTCCCTATCCACACATAGGCCTGATTACTACCACACCTGTTTGCAAACAAGAAATCACTTAAATACAGTAGGACCTGCCTGACAAAGTGAAGTAGAACAAATATTAAAAATTATGGTAATTCTAATTGATCTAAAACAAAAAAAGGTTTATTCTGATTTCATGTCAGATATTGAGAAAAACATGCAAATGTGTCTTTTTATATAGTGTATGTAAACTTCTGGTTTCAACTGTATATATACAGCCTCTATAGACTGCGCAGTCTCGCCAGAGACAGAAGAAAACATCAGCCGTTATAGGTGAGAGGGAGGGGGACGAGAATGAAGGACTGTGATGCCGTAGATCACGGCAGTGTGCAAATTTGTCTTAAAAAAAAATGGAGATCACACTATGCGCAGGCGCGAACTTCGGCACAATGCTCCTCCAGACTCTCCATAGATCGAGGACGCGCAGCAAGGGAGAGGGGAAAAAGGTGAGTAGGAGTGTTTTTTTATTTTTTTTTTTGTATGGATGGGGGCAGCACAAATACCAGGATGGGTGATCACAAATACCAGGATGGGAGCACAAATAGCAGGACGGGGGAGCACAAATACCAGGATGAGGAGCACAAATACCAGGATGGGGGACCAGGATGGGGACACCAATACCAGGATGGGGGAGCACAAATACCAGGATGGGGGAGCAGGGTGGTGCAGCACAAAACAGGATGGTGGCGCAGGATGGGGGCAGCACAAAACAGGATGGAGCACAGGATGGAGCAGCATAAAATAGGATGGGGGCCCAGGATGGGGGCAGCACAAATACCAGGATGGGGGAGCACAAATACCAGGCTGAGGGACCAGGATGGGTGCACAAATACCAAGATAGAGGAGCATGATCCATGATGGGGGCGCAAATACCATGATGGGGGTGTAAGATGGGGGCAGCACAAAATAGGATGGAGCTCAGGAAGGGGTCTGCACAAAAGGGTATGGGGCAGCACAAAAGAAGATGGGGAGCACATAACAGAATGGGGGAGCACATAACAGGATGGGGCGTAAGATGGGTGCAGCACATAAAAGGATGGGAGCACAGGATGGGTCAGCACATAAAAGGATGGGGGAGCAGGATCGGGGCAGCACATAAAAGGATGAGGGAGTATGATGGGGGCAGCAGATAACAGAATGGAGGCGCACATAACAGGATGGGGGAGCATATACCAGGATGGAGGCTGCACATAACAGAATGGGGGAGTAGGATGGGGACAGCATATGACAGGATGGGGCTGCACAAAAGAGAATGGGGGCTGCACAAAAGAGGATGGTATATAAAAGGATTGGCGTGCACACAATTAATGGGCGAGGTGCTGGTGGAACGGGGTATGGTACCCACAGATCAATAGATTAAAGATTCACCGCACACTCCGGGCTTGAGTGATGAACAGTTTATTTATTCTCCGTGACAAGCAGAATTCAAACATGCAAGAACATTTTTATGCTTGAATGTGACCAGATATAGATAATGTTTTGACCCTAGTGGGTCTTTTTCAAAGCGCCACTGCAAGGAAAACATAACAATGAGTATATTGCTAATGGGAGAATGGATGATGAAGGCATCAAGGGGATACAAAGTTAAACCCACAAAAGACAGGTGGTAAATACAACTACAGCAGTGGTATATACACAGGGGGGCATGCTGTCTGTTGGTATGGCATATAACGTGACATAGGTAGAAACAAAATTAAACATACAAAATTTACAAATAGTACAAATAATATACAGTATATACATAGTAACATAGTACCTTGTGGATCACCACCAGAGGACATTAATGCAGTAGATATAAGGATATAAGGGTACGAGAAAGTGTAGCAGGCACAAGGATAAAATCTTACTTTGAATGTAGAATAGTAAATGGAATTCAATGGAACCAAGTCCAAGGATAAGAGGTTTTGGCAAAAGGCTGTAAGGTAAAGCACAGTGTTAATAAAGGTATGTGGCCTGCTAGGTGGACTGGATTGTGCACAACTTACAAGTTACCTAGTCAAAATGCACAACAGGGAAACAGAGGGTTGCTGTGGAAGTAAGGGAGACTGATAAATAAAATACATACCACATGGAGAGAGGACTGGTAGCAGATATGGTAGGAGGGGTCAGCCAGTTACCTTGTTACCACGGCGCCAGGGAGCTCCTGTGCCCTAGGGTCCTTGTCCAGGTGTGGTGCAGAGTGTATGCCCATGGTTTATAACGTCGGCGTGTACCGCCGGACCGGAAGTGCGTTACTAGGCCACACCCCCGGAAGTCGCGTCACACTGGCCGGGAGCTGAAGCCAGAATGGTGGTAACCATGGAAGCAGAAATGCTTCCTGACAAAGGGCGCATGCGTGATAGCCTCATATCAGAGGGGAACACTGCAGGAGCGCTGTATAACCTGGCGATACGGGGCAGCAGCGGAGGCAGAGTACTAATGTGGGAAAAGCAGAGATATGATGGGGGGGGGGAGGGTTATGTACAGAAAGAGAATAAACCCATGTAGAGGAATGGAAACAGGAGAATTGGCTAGGAATGTAAATTATGGGGATGAAGTAGGGTAGATGGGAATATGATAATGTACAGGGTGATACAGAGGGGAAAGGCAGAGGTATAGTAACATGAGATAGGGGGATATGGGATAGAACAAGTATGGAGAGAAGATGGCCGTGACTGGGGGGGTGACACAAAACGGCCAATTAAAGGAAAGGGCTTAAACTGTCTAGTGGAGATATGGAGCTGGTAGCTAACTGGTGCTGTTTAAAGCTATATATGGGGGGGAGGGTGTTGTTGGGGGGGGGGAAGGCTATAATAAGTGTGTAGATGAGTGGAAGAGGAGGAAAGAAGGGAAGTATACAGTATGGCTTGAGGCTGTGTAGAGGATGGCAGGATAGCTAATGAGGTATGAAATACAAATAGGGGGAGGGGGGAAGGGAAGGAGGGCTGTAAGGCTCACCTGGAGGAAAGGGGCCAGTCAGCGTGTCTGTGTAGAGAGGAAATACATATTTATTAAGCCAGTTAATTTCCCTATTTCGGCCTTTTGTGGCCAAAGTTTGTAGGGTATGAATCCAAATGGCCTCTCTCTTTTTAAGTAGTTGAATGTGGTTAACACCTCTCCTGTGTCTGTGTACCTGATCGATGACCTGAAATCGCAACTGGGAGACAGAATGTCTAGCTTGGTTGAAATGTTCAGGTAAAGGTAACCATGTTTTGCTGCAACGGATGGTGGATTTATGACTAGCGATGCGATCTCTAACATGTTGTGTAGTCTCACCCACATATAACAGTCCGAATGGGCACTTGATGACATATATGACAAAGTTTGAGTCGCAGGTGTAGAAGTCTTTGATAGAGTATGTTTTCCCGGTTCTTGGGTGCAGATACAGTCAGATTTGATTATATTGGAACAGGCCGCACAGCTTAGACATGGGAATGTGCCGTATTTACGTGGGCCAAGGAGACGCTGCATTGTAGTAAGTGGTGCGCCTCCAATGTCTGCTTTGACTAGTTTGTCCCTGATGTTTGGGGCTCTTTTGGAGCACATGAGGTGTCTGTGCTCTCTGTACTTCCTGTTCTAGTAGTTTGGTGGGATAATTCCTTTCTCCGAACTTTATGGACATTTCAGCTATATGCTGTTTAAAGCTATATACACTGCTCAGAAAAATAAAGGGAACACTCAAATAACACATCTTAGATCTGAATGGATGAAATACTCTCATTGAATACTTTGTTCTGTACAAAGTTGAATGTGCTGACAACAAAATCATACAAAAATTTGCAATTGAAATCAAATTTAATAACCAATGGAGACCTGGATTTGGAGTCACTCCCAAAATTAAAGTGGAAAAACATACTACAGGCTGATCCAACTTTGATGTAATGTCCTTAAAACAAGTCAAAATGAGGCTCAGTATTGTGTGTGGCCTCCACGTACCTGTATGACCTCCATACAATGCCTGGGCATGCTCCTGATGAGGTTGCGGATGGTCTCCTTTGGGATCTCCTCCCAGACCTGGACTAAAGCATCCGCCAACTCCTGGACAGTCTGTGGTGCAACGTGACGTTGGTCGATGGAGCGAGACATGATGTCCCAGATGTGCTCAATCGGATTCAGGTCTGGGGAACGGGTGGGCCAGTTCATAGCTTCAATGCCTTCATCTTGCAGGAACTGCTGACACACTCCAGCCACATGAGGTCTGACATTGTCCTGCATTAGGAGGAACCCAGGGCCAACCGCACCAGCATATGGTCTCACA
This sequence comes from Phyllobates terribilis, assembly GCF_046119375.1. NCBI lineage: Eukaryota > Metazoa > Chordata > Amphibia > Anura > Dendrobatidae > Phyllobates > Phyllobates terribilis. The sequence continues at coordinate 73,073,826 of NW_027362770.1, read as the reverse complement.
AGGGGTCTAAGGATCTCATCTCGGCACCTAATGGCAGTCAGGCTACCTCTGGCGAGCACATGGAGGGCTGTGCAGCCCTCCAAAGAAATGCCACCCCACACGATTACTGACCCACTGCTTAACCGGTCATGCTGAAGGATGTTTCAGCAGCAGATCGCTCTCAACGGCGTCTCCAGACTCTGTCATGTCTGTCACATGTGCTCAGTGTGAACCTGCTTTCATCTGTGAAGAGCACAGGGCGCCAGTGGCGACTTTGCCAATCCTGGTGTTCTGTGGCAAATGCCAAGCGTCCTGCACGGTGTTGGGCTGTGAGCACAACCCCCATCTGTGGACGTCGGGCCCTCATACTGTGATGCTTGCAGCCCTGCCCTGGGAAGATGGTGGGTACCCGGAGCCGGGTCAGATGTTGAGGGGATGCAGCCGTGGCCTGGACCCGTCCCGTGCCCAGGGCCGTCACATTAAAAAGGATGTAAGGGCTTTCAGGGTTGAGTGGTATTTATCGACTACGCCACCTGTGGTGTCTGGTGATGTGCCACCAGCGCTGCTAGCAGTCCTCTGAGGCTGGATGTAGCGGCAGCAGGCGATGTTATAACTCCCCACAGGCGGAGCAGGGCCTCAGGGCAGATATGACAGGAGGATGGGGAGAGTAGTCCTGGGTCACTCAGGTGCTGTGTGGTGCAGTGCAGAAATGAAGGAACCAGAGGCCATAGGGATAGTCTTCCAGGTCTTTTACTCACAGTTCTTTTAAGCAGCGGCAAGGCTTCTCCCTGCTCTTCACGGATCACTGCGGCCACCAGGGATGAGGGCTCAGCGCACCCAAGGAATTCAGGTACTTCGATCAGGACCCTCCTAGTGTTCCTAACAGTCCCCTTTGAACCTCTCCTGTCCATGTGCGTGGAAAGGCTGGGTCTCCCTCTGGACTATGCACAGATATAGGGTAAGGCGGCAATTCCGTTCCGCCTGTCACCCGACAGGATCCACCGTAGCCTACCGGGCTTCTCTGACAGAGACGTGAAGTGGCAAAGTCAGATGTCGGGGGCCGGTACCCCTCTTGCAGCAGGAGTCCCTCTGGCAGGGACAGAATGGAGAGTACTAGTGGCGTACGCCGCTCCATCTGTGCTCCCTGGGACCCTTTTGCTTGTGGAGCTGTCACTTTAGCTCCCGACCTTTTTAAGCAAGGGAACTTGACCGGGGTAGAGATACTGTTAACTCATACCCGCTCCTCGTGTCAAGGTCAGAGCACGAGGACCGTGCATCTTCAGCACACTGCAGGCTCCTACACAAAGCCACTGTCAGCTGCAAAGACCACAATCAAAGAACAGGAGCCAAGAACCTTGTGCTTAAGATGGTTGGCTATTATATATGAAATTATGTGTGTAAACTAAAAGTGTGTTTTACCCTTCACCCACTACATGGTTCCCCTAACTTTTGGTTCCCCCACTCGTGATCCTGCTGAGGCAGCACTATGGTGCATACTTGCCTCCCATAGGTCAGGAGTGTGTAGTGTTGAATGTAGGTTCAGGGTCCTGACCAGTGCACCTTCCTTACCTGGGTGAGGAGACACTACACCTGCTGACAGGCTGCAGTATCCCCCCTTGTGGCGACCGAACCCTCAGGGGCGCCACAATACCACCCACATGGAGTCGGTTTCTAACCGTTTGTGCAGACACATGCACGTTTGTGGCCTGCTGGAGGTCATTTTGTAGGGCTCTGGCAGTGCTCCTCCTGTTCCTCCTTGCACAAAGGCGGAAGTAGAGGTCCTACTGCTGGGTTGTTGCCCTCTTACTTCCCCCTCCATATCTCCTGGTGTACTGGCCTGTCTCCTGGTAGCGCCTCCAGCCTCTGGACACTACGCTGACAGACACAGCAAACCTTCTTGCCACAGCTCGCATTGATGTGCCATCCTGGATGAGCTGCACTACCTGAGCAACTTCTGTGGGTTGTAGAGTCCGTCTCATGCTACCACGAGTGTGAGAGCACAACCAACATTCAAATGTGACCAAAACATCAGCCAGAAAGCATTGTTAATGAGATGTGGTTTGTAGTCCCCATCTGCAGAACCACTCCTTTATTGAGGGTGTCTTGATAATTGCCAATAATTTCCATCTATTGTCTATTCCATTTGCACAACAGCATGTGAAATTGATTGTCAATCAGTGTTGCTTCCTAAGTGGACAGTTTGATTTCACAGAAGTTTGATTTACTTGGAGTTATATTCTGTTGTTTTACTGTTCCCTTTATTTTTTTGAGCAATGTACAGTACAGACCAAAAGTTTAGACACACCTTCTCATTTAAAGATTTTTCTGTATTTTCTTGACTATGAAAATTGTACATTCACACTGAAGGCCTCAAAACTATGAATTAACACATGTGGAGTTATATACTTACCAAAAAAGTGTGAAACAACTGAAAATATGTCTTATATTCTAGGTTCTTCAAAGTAGCCACCTTTTGCTTTGATGACTGCTTTGCACACTCTTGGCATTCTCTTGATGAGCTTCAAGAGGTAGTCACCGGGAATGGTCTTCCAACAATCTTGAAGGAGTTCCCAGAGATGCTTAGCACTTGTTGGCCCTTTTGCCTTCACTCTGAGGTCCAGCTCACCCCAAACCATCTTGATTGGGTTCAGGTCTGGTGACTGTGGAGGCCAGGTCATCTGGCGTAGCACCCCATCAATCTCTATCTTGGTCAAATAGCCCTAACACAGCCTGGAGGTGTGTTTGGAGTCATTGTCCTGTTGAAAAATAAATGATGGTCCAACTAAACGCACACCGGAAGGAATAGCATGCCTCTGCAAGATGCTATGGTAGCTATGCTGGTTCAGTATGCCTTCAATCTATATATATAATCATCTTATCCCATCTGTCTGTCTGTCTTTCTTCCTGTCTGTCTGTCTGTCCAGGAAATCCCGCGTCGCTGATTGGTCCGGCCGCGGCCAATCAGCGACGCGAGATTTCAGAAAAAGATGGCGGCCGTTAGCGGCTCATCTGCCGGACGGAGGTCAGCGGTGATGCAGCAGGGAGATGACTGGTGCAAGGCGCTCATCTCCCCGCTGCTGGCAGCACAAGTACCCCGACGGGCGGCGCCGCTCACCTCCATGCGGCTATCGTCTGGAGATCAGCGGCTTGGCCCGCTGATCTCCGGACGGCAAGTGTGAACGGAGGACCAGGGAGCAGCGCCGCCGGTCGGGATGCTTCTGCTGCGAGCAGCCGTTCATCTCCCGGCTTCTCGCAGCGGAAGTAGCCGCACAGGCAGCGCCGCTCCCAGGTCCTCACTAATACGGCGCTGATTAGTCGCGGTCAACGCCTGCGACCAATCAGCGATATGGGCGGAAAATTTAAACGCTGCTCTGCTGATGGGTCGCGGTCGCCGCCTCTTGCAGCCGGAATCCCTCTGAATAGATCAGGTAGGCGAGGACAGATGGCGTACTCCGCTCCGTTTGCATCCTCCCCGGGACCCATTTGCTAGGGAGCCACACTCTAAAGCTCCCGGGCCTTCTTGATCCTGGTCCTCGGCCGGGTTGAGTCATTCCTTGTCTGTAACCTACCTCTCGTCCCAAAGATCGGGGTACGAGGGCTGTGTCCCATGCCGGTGCAGGCCCACACAGGATCCGCGCTCCCGGAGGCAAGTCACATTACACACAGTATTTTGACAGCACAGTGACAGCTGACAGACTAGCAAAGGCTAGACCAAAAAGAACCAGCAGAAGACCGAAGGACAGAAGGACCAAGATCAAAGATGGCATTCTATTAAATATCAAATTAGAAGTGTAACTAACTAACTGTTCCTCCACCCACACCCACTAACTGGTTCCTACCACTTTGTGTTCCCCAGTCTCCCTGTAACCAGGGGAGCAGCACCTAGTGCAAACTAGCTCCCTCTGGTGGAAATGTGGTGTTGGATGCAAAAGGCTAGATCACTACCATCACACCGGCCTTACCTCAGAGGAGGAACACCACACTCCATTAAAGAAGTACAGCATTCCTGTGGCGGTCAAACCCTCAGGGGCGCCACATATTTACCACCAGTCTTTAGTGGGTTTAACTTTGTATCCCCTTGATGCCTTCATCATCCATTCTCCCATTAGCAATATACTCATTGTTATGTTTTCCTTGCAGTGACGCTTTGAAATATCTGGTCACATTCAAGCATAAAAATGTTCTTGCATGTTTGAATTCTGCTTGTCACGAAGAATCAATAAACTGTTCATCACCCAAGCCCGGAGTGTGCGGTGAATCTTTAATCAAAAGAGGATGGGGCAGCACAAAAGAAGATGGGGAGCACATAACAAGATGGAGGCACAGGATGGCGGTAGCACAAAACAGGATGTGGGACCAGGATGAGGGAGCAGGATGGGAGCAGCTCAAAACAGGATGGGGAACAGGATGGAGCAGCATAAATTAGGATGGGGGCAGCACAAATACCAGAATGAGGGAGCACAAATACCAGGATGAGGGACCAGGGTGGCACAAATACCAGGAAAGGAGCATGGACCATAATGGGAGAGCAAATACCAGGATGGGGGAGCAAGATGAGGGCAGCACAAAACAGGATGGAATGCAGGAAGGGGGCTGCACAAAACAGAATGGGGGCTGCACAAAAGAAGATGGGGAGCACATAACAGGATGGGGAAGCACATAACAGGATGTAGGCACAGGATGCGGGCAGCACATAACGGGATGGGGCAGTGCATAACAGGATGGGGGAGTGCATAACAGGATGGGGCAGAACATTACAGGATGGGGCAGAACATAACAGGATGGGGCAGAACATAACAGGATAGGGGCAGCAAATAACAGTATGCGGACAGCACATAAAAGTATGGGGGTGCACATGACAGGATGGGGGCAGCACATAACAAGATAGGGGGAGCACAAAACATGATGGGGGAGCACATAACAGGATGGAGGCACAGGATGGGGCGGCACAAAACAGGATGGGGGCACAGGGTGAGGGAGCACATAACAGGATGGGGGCAGCATATAACAGGATGGGGGCAGCACATAACAGGATTGGGGAGCATAAAAAAACAACAGGATGAGGCAGCACATAAGATGGGGAGCACAAAACAGGATGGGGCAGCACATAGCAGGATGGGGGTGCAGGATGGGGGCAGCACAAAATAGGATAGGAGAGCACATAATAGGATGGGGGAGCACATAATAGGATGGGGGAGAATATACCAGGATGAGGGAGCACATACCAGGATGGGCGAGCAGGATGGGAAAGCAGGATGGGGGAGCATATGCCAGGATGAGAGACCATCTAATATATAAAGCTGAATGTGTGTGTGTGTGTATGAATGTATGTATGTATGTGTGGATGTCCGGGATTGGCATCTGCACCGTCACAGCTACAGCCACAAAATTTTGCCCAGTCACACATCTGGACCCGGAGAGCATCATAGGCTATGTTGTGAGGCGAAATTTTAACCCCGTGCGTTCCAATTCACGAAACAATTTTGCCCCTATCTACATAATGGGGAAAAAGTGAAAGGAAAAGTGTTGGAGGCAAATTGACAGCTGCCACATGTGAACAAGAGAGAATTAAAGAATGAGAGCGATGGCGCCAAAGAGTATATACCGTACAGTTGCTAAGGTGGGGCCCCGACATGGGATACTCATACTCACCACACACGGGTATATGAACACACACACAAAATGCGCCACACACTACTACATGCTTGAACACATATACCACCCTCAACACACACAAAACTCATCTCACAAAGATTTATCAGGTTGCCAATAGCAACCAATCACAGCTCAGCTTCTATTTTGCTACAGTTAATTAATCTGGGCTGTGATTGGTTAATATAGGCAACAAAGGACATTCTCAGTATAACAAAGCTTGTGCAAGGTATTAAGATGTCAGTTAGGGTGTGTTGGTGGAAGGGCTGATGTCAGTCGCATTACTTCTATGTGAGAGGATATAGAAACTGCCAGTTCCAGACTATTTTTACCACAATAATGCCTCATAAGAAAAGGAATTTCATGGCACGAATGTCAGCTGATGCGAAAAGAAAAGCTGCATTACGGGCCAATGAAAAATGTGAAAACCGAGAAACAAGGCTGACACACATGAGAACAGCAGCTGCTTCCTCAAGAGCCATTGAACTTTCTGAGCAGAGGGAAGCGAGGTTTGCAGACAAGAGAACAAGAGCTGCTTCCTCAAGGGCCAATGAACTTTCTGAGGAGAGGGAAGCGAGGCTTGCAGACATGAAAACAAGAGCTGCTTCCTCATGAACCAATGAACTTTCTGAGGACAGGGAAGCGGGGCTTGCAGACATGAAAACAAGAGCTGCTTCCTCAAGAGCCAATGAACTTTCTGAGGAGAGGGAAGCGAGGCTTGCAGACATGAAAACAAGAGCTGCTTCCTCAAGAGCCAATGAACTTTCTGAGGACAGGGAAGCGAGGCTTGCAGACATGAAAACAAGAGGTGCTTCTTCAAGGGCCAATGAACTTTCTGAGGAGAGGGAAGTGAGGCTTGCAGACAAGAGAACAAGAACTGCTTCCTCAAGAGCCAATGAACTTTCTGAGGAGAGGGAAGCGAGGCTTGCAGATAAGAGATGAAGAGCTGCTTCCTCAAGGGCCAATGAGTCATCTCAGCAGAGAGAAGGCCGATTTGCCACTAAGAGAATTGCTATTTCTTCCACCAGGGCACAGGAAATGGTTGGAGATTTGAAACATGCTGCCTTTTGTTACCAGTCAGACATAAAGTTTCCACATGTAATTGAGGCAACCATTTTGACAGGATGTGCCACAGGAGAAGATGTTTTCATTCCAACAATTCCTCTCATTCCATCTGATTAGCTTTTTGATCTTAAACGCCTCCAGTTTCCTGTTCGACTGGCATTTGCTGTGTCCATCAACAAGGCTCAGGGACAGTCCTTGAAAGTAGTTGGAATCAATTTACAATCTCCATGCTTTTCTCATGGTCAACTTTATGTGGCCTGTTCAAGAGTTGGAACAGCCAAAAATCTCTTCGTGTTTGCACCTGAAGGAAGAACTAAGAATGTCATTTATCAAAAGGCTCTCGAATAAGGAGTAGAAGTTTACTTCACATTACTTGGCCAATTTAGTTAAATCTGTGTGGAATATCTCTGGTGTTGAAATATATGTTGTGACATGCTTCTATTAGCTTAGTTTTTGCCTTTTAATAATTACATTTGTATCTATTTGTTTTGTGTTTTTTGTGTGGAGAATACATTTTTGTTAGCACATTCTATTTTGCTAACAGCAGTTATTAACTCGGGCAAAGCCGGGTAGTACAGCTAGTATACCAATAAAAATGCACCACCCGGGCATAGAACAGGTTCAGTAGCTAGTATATACTGTATATATGGACATTTATTAATTTTAGACGGGTGGGCTGCTCATTGGATGTAACGTGGGTGCAAAATATATTACTAGGTGATTGTGGGTTCAATGTGTATTATTATTGTGTACTGTGGTAATTAGTATTATATTAACTGTATACTTGTGTGTATTGAATATCTTTTATTGATACACGGTTTTGTCTCAGTTAATATATACTATAAAGAACAGATAATGTTAAGGCATAACTAAATGGATATTAATTGTCAAGTTTGAAGATAATAGTTAATATCAAAAAGAGGTGTAGGAGATAGGAGAGTTTAATAACTGGTATTTTTGGCGGGCATCTCTTACTATTTCAGTGAGCAAAGCTGTGAGATAGGTAAAACCATCCGTCATCATTGGTCTATGCTGGAAAGCTGTTTGAAAAAAACGTAACTGAATTTAACAATCCATATGTTAGGCTCATTTGGAAAGGTGGATTCGCGAAGCCTGCAGTCAAGGTTCACACACAAACCCTGGAGGTTGGCTATGCAGTCTGGACAGCACATGGAATAGTAAGGACTTGGACACACTTGAAACCACAAAATAAAAAGGGCAAAAGAGGGACATGCAATTTTAAAAGCAGTACGCAGTGAAAGACAGTGGAACCACATGATTTTTGTAAAAATGAATCCACATTAGGAATAGCGCTCAATAGCAGTTTGTGATACACTGCCAATATTGGGTTAACCAAGAGTTAGCAAGCAGAAGATTAATCAACAGAACTGAAGGTATGCAGGAGCCACAGGAGTTTTGCAAGATGAATGCACAGTATGAACAGACTCCAATAACAGTTCATTATATTTATGCAGCTGATGGATTTCCAAATATGGAAACAAGGAGTAAAGAAACACATGTGAAACAAACCAGAATATGCACCTTTTACTCTTGTGACAGCTTTAGACACACTTGCCATTTTTTCTGCAGTCCAACTCATCCCAACTCATCCCAAACTATCTCAATTGGGTTGAGGTCTGGTGGTTGTGGAGGCCAAGTTATCTGATGCAGCACTCCACCACACGTTATGGTCACATAGTGCTTATATAACATGGAGATGTGTTTTGGTCATTGTCCTGTTGCACCACACATAATGATCCCACTAAGTAGAAACCAGATGGGATGGAAAGTTGTTGCAGAATGCTGTGGTAGCCAAGTGTGCCTTGAATTTGGAATATATCACCAACAGTATAACCTAGAAAGCACCCCCATACCAGGGTTTTGTTTTTGAATGTATTTGAAGGGGTACCAGATAGAGGTGAGCGAATCAATTCATATGACTCTTCTCCAATGGCTACATCAGTACTACATGGCTGAACATGGGAGCCCTCTGAATTTCCTCCTACTTGCTGGTATTCCTGGATCCTCTTCTGATTAGTAGTCCCAGGCAGCGCAACATCATGTCACAACAATTCCATTTCATCAGGTTCTTAACCCCTTTGCCCCGAAGCCTGTTTTAACCTTCCTGACTAGGCCAAAATTTTACAATTATGACCAATATTACTTTATGTAGTAATAACTCTGGACGCTCAGTGATTTTGAGATTGTTTTTTTCTGACACATTGTACTTTATGTTAGTGCAAAATTTAGATCGAATTTTTTTCGTTTATTTGTGAAAGTATCTGAATTTTGGAGAAAACTTTGAAAATTTCGCAATTTTAAACTTTAAATTTTTATATACTTAAACCAGTTAGTCATGCCGTGCAAAATAATTTGTAAATTACATTTCTCATGTCTACTTTGTATGAGCATCATTTTTGAGACATAAACTTTCAACCTTTCTGACAAAATAAAATTATCAGCAATTTCTCATGTTTCCACCAAAATTTACAAAACCTTTTTTTGAGGGACCACATCACATTTGAAGTGACTTTGAGGAGCCTATATGACAAAAAATAGCCAAAAGTGACACCATTTTAAAAACTGCATCCCTCTAATTTTCCTGGAATAGATAGCGGACAAAATGTCGCATTTGCAGAGAGCCCTTGATGTGCCTAAACAGTGGAAACTCCCCACAAGCTACATCACTCAAAGAATTTATCCAGAGGTGTAATGAGCACTATGACACCACAGATGCTTCACAGAATTTTATAATATTCAGTCTTGAAAATGAAAAAATACATTTTTCCCGCAAAAATGTTGCTTCAGCCCCAAATTTCTTCATTTTTGCAAGGGTAAAATAAAATGAACTATACAAGTTATTGTGCAGTTTCTCATGAATATGCCAATACCCCATATGTGGTAGGAAACTACTGTTTGGGAATACGACTGGGTTCGAAAGGGAAGGAGCACCAATTGTATTCTAGAGCACAATTTTTGGCTGGATGCCATGTCACATTTGAAGAGTCCCTGACATGCAAAACAGCAGAACCCCCCACAATTTACCCAATTTTGGAAACTATACCTCTTGAGGAATTCATCTAGTGGTGTAGTGAGCATTTTTAACCGTCAAGTGGTTCACAGAATTGTATAACATTGGGCTGAGTCAATGAAAAATTACCATTTTTTACATTAAAATGTTACTTTGGCTCCAAGTTTTCAATTTTTTCAAAAGGGATAATAGGAGAAAATGCATCACAAAATATGTTAAGCAATTTCTCCTGAGAATGCCAATACCTCACATGCGGTCGGAAACTACTTCTGAGGCACAGTACAAAATTTAGAAAGGAAGGAGCACCATAATGCAGTGCACATTTTGCTGGAATGGTTTGAGGGTGCCATGTCACATTGGTAGACCCCCTAAGATGCCAGAACAACCAGAATCTCCATAAATGAGCTCATATTACAAACTGCACCTCTTAATGAATTCATCTAGGGATGCAGTGATCATATTGACACCACATGTGTGTCACAGAATTTTATACCATTGTCTTAGACACAGATTTTACATTGTCACACTGGTAAGTGGGTAATATGGCACCAAAATTTGTCATACAATTTACGCTGAACGTGGCAATACTCCATATGTGTCTGTACAGTACTGTTTAGCCACGCGGAGTGAATCGGACCGGAAGGAGCGCTATTTAATTCTTTCTACAGAAATGCCAAACGTGAATGCTAACTCCTGTTTAAGCACAATGTGGTTCTCACAAGGGAGGGGGCATTTGGATTTGGGAGCGCAGAATTTGCTTGCTTTCTTTTGGGGGGCGAGGAGCCATAGCATTTTTCCAGACGTTTTGTGCTAGCAGTAACATGGAAGCCCCATATATTTCCATTGACAGATGATGGACCTGAGTGGGGACATGCTTTTTTTGTGGATTGGGTTTAAGCTTTTATTGGGAACATTTTACATAACATTTATCCTGTGCTCTATGCTGAGCACTTACATTGGGGTTTCCATCTAAATCTCCAAATGAAGAGATTCAAATGAAACGCCTGAGGGATCCACTCACTATAATGAAGCAGTAGTTACTCTGTACTCCATCTGGCCTCTCTTCAATGGTGTCCTTCTTTTTCAGAGGTGCACAAAACTGTGGTCGAGGCCGTTTTTATGCACGCTTAATTACATGTACACCACCAGATCAAAAGTCAGACGGTGTCCACATTGTCTCCATCTGCCTCATTATAGAAAATCTTCCACATGGTGGTTCCCTCTGAATCACGTATTTCAGGGATTTACACGGAAAATCCGATGTAAGCGCTCAGTGAAGAGTGTAGGATAAATATGAACTGAGCCTTACTGCAATCTTTGTGAACAAATCAACACTAGGTGAAGAATTGGTTTTCTTTATTTTTTACGCCATTCATCGTGAGGTATAAGTGATTAGACAACTTTATTCTTCGTGTCGGTGTGATTACAGCGATACCAGATTTATATCGGGTTTTTATGTTTGGCTGCTGTCACTCACTAAAAGACTTGCTTTTTTTTGCAAAACAAAGTTTTTGCATCACCATATTTTGGGAGCTATCATTTTCTATATTTCTGCAGACAGAGTCATGGGAGGGCTTGTTTTTTGTGGGACAAGTTGCTGTTTTTATTGGTACCATTTTTGGTCACAAGTTTTTTTTTATAGCTTTCTATTCTGATTTTTAGGAGTCAGAATGAACATAAACCAGCAATTCCAAGAATTGTTTTTAGGGTTTTTTTGCCATTCACCGTGTAAAAGTGATGACAGCTTTATTGTTTGGGTCAGTATGATTATAGCGATACCACATTTATATCTTTTTTTTATGTTTTGGTTCTTTAAGACAATAAAAACTATTTTATAGAAAAAATAATTGTTTTTGCATCAATCTATTCTGAGAACTATAGCTTTTTTATTTTATTACTGATGGAACTGTATGGCTGCTTGTTTTTTTGCTGGACAAGATGTTTTCAGCAATACAATTTTTATTTTCTTTCGAATTTTTCTTTGCGTTTTATTCCACTTTTTGTTCAGCAGTATGATGAAAAAGCTTAGTTTTTGACAGGTTTTTTATTTGTATTTATTTACAATCTTGACAGAAAGGGTTAAATAGTGGGATACTTTTATAGGTCAGGTCGCTCTGGATGAGACAATACCAAATATGTGTACTTTATTTGTTTATTTTATATATTTATTAGATTAGTATTTTTTTATTTGTTTGTTCTTTATTTTGTAATTTTTTAAAAAAAATATTTTTACAATTTTTAAAAACTTTTTTTTATTTTTTTTTACCTTGTCCCAGAATGGGACATCAACTTTCCCTGATCGCTGATCTAATACTCTGAAATTCTTTTGCATTCCAATGCATTAGATCAATGCATCGCACACAGGGAGGAGGCGTTTCAGTTCCTGGTCTGAGCAGGAACTTACAGGCCACCGTACCTGGATGACTCCACGACAATCTCATGATCGAGGCCATCGGCAAAACACGAGCACAATCACATTGTGCCGATCAAAGCCAAGAGTGAGCTCCCTCCCTCTGCTATGCCGATCGATGTCGCTGTCAATATTGACAGCTGCATCAGGATGATTAAACGCCTGTGATAGGCGCTAACACCAATCATGGGCATTGCACAGGGTGTCAGCTTTCATACAGTGCTGACACCTGCTTTTGATCATGCCGGCCAGCCCTCATGCCGGCCGCTTGCGCGATTGTCACGCCATACGATTTGCTGGAGCACACCTCCCGCAGCGCCGTAAATGAACAGCAGATGTTGTGAAGGGGTTAAGAGCTTGCTTGCAGGGCACCATTTAGCGACCACAGAATACTGACATGTCAGCTAGACCATAGTCTTGTGAATGAATTTGTTCATCTCTACTGCCATGTATTACAACAGGATTTTGAAACATGGATTGTAGGAGGGTTGAAAATGGGTTCTCCACCCTCTTACAAATACCACAGACTATAGCATGTGAGTTACCTGTTGAACTGCTCTGAACTGTGCTAATGCCATGTGTGAGGCAGTGACTGGGATCATATACGAGGGATGTTATAAATCCCTCAGAATGTGTACAGAGACCTATTAAACCCGTTGGAGTGCATTGCAGTCACAGACACAGCTGCAGCTGCAATGCAGGAATGGAGGTGAGCATTGACCTGGTCAGGCTATCTGGCTAAGGCAGATTAAGTAAAACCTGGCAGGGCCTTCATTTCTTGGAGGAGGCTACAGAAAGGCAGTGGGGCGGCCTCCTCCCTCCAACCCGGGTTTTCCAGTGGCTCTTGCCACAGCTCCTTTAACAGCCCTGCATTAAGGGTTAGTGTTGTTCAGTGTTGGGACCTGCTAGAAGCATAGCCAGAAAGCTCGGCGAGCCTGTGTGTAGCTGAACCCACGCCTCGGATGGCTCGGCACCCATCAGGCTCTGAGGGGCCGGCGCGGCCATTGCCCCCGGCAACCGTTGTTTATGGACTTGTGTTAACCTGGCTGTGAACCGGAGAACTTTCTATTTTACCTGTGAGTTTGCTGAATAAAAGCTGCTTATGTTGGACTTGCTTGGGTCATTGCCTCAGTTACTGCACGGTGTGAACTCTGCCGCCTTACAGTTTGGTGTAGAATGCGGGCATTGTGACTGAGGCATACCCCACTGGCAGCTGCATCACTACAATCTGGCCTTCCACCTATGAGCCCAAACCCGTGGACAAAATCGAGGAGCTGTTAAGGCAATTGGTCCTAACGCAGCGGCAGCAGCAGGAGCAGTTCAAGCAGCAGCACACCAATGAGATGATAGCCGGCCACTATTTAACGTTGGGTGGGGCAAGGTGACCCCGGCACCCTCGACCAGGTGGTCAGCCTGATCGAGCGGTACTCAGCCACTCAGGACTCTATACAGGACTCAGCCCCCTCGCGGCTGTCACGCCGGACCCTGACAATCCAGTAACCGGGTCGCATCCCTCTGCTGAGGACAGTCAGCACTGTACCCGTGCTGAAGGGGTACCCCGGAGTGAGAGTGGCAGGAGACCGGTTCCCTCCCAAACAGTCACAAGAACTAACAGTACCTCCACCATTTGGTGCTGGCGGTGTCAGGGGCCGGGACATGTGGTTGTTAACTGCCCCCTGACTACAGAGCCCATGGACCTCGGGTATACCCACCGGGTCTCCGTGTACGCCAAGACCGTCTGCACTGCGAGTGCTGACTCCCCAGTCAGTGAACCCCAACTGTGCCAGGTACTGGTTAATGGGTACCCAACGGAGGCCCTCTTAGACTTGGGGAGCCTAGTGACTTTGGTACATGGGTCGCTGGTGGCAGGAGACAACCCCAGTGGACGGACAGTCAGGGTTGTGTGTATCCATGGGGACCTCCGAGAATACCCAACCGCGGAGGTAGTTTTATCCACGCCATGTGGGGACATGAAACATGTGGTGGGGGTGGTAAAAACTCTTCCCTATGGGACAGTGTTTGGAAGAGACTTGCCCCTGTTCTGGACTCTGTGGAAAAACAAAATCCACTCTCCCCCGGTAAAATTTATTATGGGCGCTGTACCCGAAGAACCTGAGTCAGGGGTACCTGCCGTAAGGGTGTCCAACCTAGGGACATAGTGTGACCCTGATAGGTTTCCCCTAGAGGTGCTGGCAGGAGAGGTCGAGGAGACCCCATCGATCCCTGAGCTGGAAGTGTCCCAGGGCACGTTTGGGACAGCTCAGCTACAGGATTCCACCCTGACTCGGGCACGGGAAAGGGTGTTAGAGGTAAATGGCGTAGCTCAACAGCCCAGTGCAGATACTGTGTTTCCACGCATGGTGGTCAACAGTGAGTTGCTCTATAGGGTAGACAAAATCAGGGACGAGGTCGTGGAACAGTTAGTGGTTCCTCAGTCGTACCGTCGGGTGGTTCTGGAGATGGCACACACATACCTGCTGGGTGGACACCTAGGGGTTAAAAAGATGCAAGAGCGTATCTTGCAGCGGTTCTTTTGGCCTGGGATTTACATGGAGGTGCAGAAGTACTGCGAATCCTGCCCCGAATGTCAGCTGACCACGCCCACCCCATGTTTCCGTAGCCCATTGGTACCCCTGCCAGTGATAAAGGTACGTTTTGAATGGATTGCAATGGACTTGGTAGGGCTCATTGTAAAATCCGCTCGTGGCCACCAACATATACTTGTGGTCGTCAAATATGCCACCCGGTACCCAGAGGCTATTCTGCTATGCCACACCTCGGCGAAACTGATTGCACAGGAGCTGTTTGCCATGTTCTGTCACCTTGGGCTACCTAAGAAGATCCTGATGGATCAAGGGACCCCTTTTATGTCCAAGGTGACGAGGGAACTGTGCAAACTGCTGAAAATAAAACACTTGCGCACCTCGGTGTACCACCCTCAGACCGACGGGCTAGTAGAATGGTTCAATAAAACCCTTAAGTCCATGTTAAAAAAGGTGGTGTCTAAGGATGGAAGGGATTGGGACATGTTGCTACCCTACTTGATGTTCGCCGTCCCTGAGGTACCCCAGGCTTCCACAGGGTTCTCTCCCTTTGAGTTATTGTACGGCAGACATCCTAGGGGTCTGTTGGACGTAGCCAAAGAGATGTGGGAACAAGAGCCGACTCCACATAGGAGTGTAATTGAACACATGGCTAGTATGCAGGACCGGATCGCGGTGGTCATGCCCATCGTGAAAGAACATCTGTTAGATACCCAAGCAGCACAGAGTCGCACATATAATAAAAGAGTCACGGTAAGGTCTTTTAACAAGGGTGATCGGGTGTTAGTACACAGCCGAGAGTAAGCTCATGGCCAAGTGGCAAGGGCCATATGAGGTTCGAGAAAAATTGGGGGGGTAAATCACCGGGTCTATCAGGCCGGAAGGAGGAAACCAGAGCAGCTTTATCATGTAAACCTGCTAAAACCTTTGAAAGATCGAGAGAGTTTAGTTACAGAGGTCACATCGGGCATGCCGTCAGAGAGTTCTCTACCCTCAGCCAGGGATGCGTCCAGGGAGAGGTCAGGATAAGTGATGCTGTCACTAAACAGCAGCGACGGGAGGCTCGCTCGCTGGTGCAGCAAAATACCGACGTGTTCTCAGAGCTACCGGGTAGGACTACGGTTCTCCAACATGATATTGTCACCGAACCTGGGGTAAGGGTACGAATGAGACCATAACGGGTACCCGAAGCCCGGAGGCAAGCCATCACGGCTGAGGTACAACAAATGCTCCAGTTAGGCGTCATCGAGGAATCACGGAGTGAGTGGGCTAGCCCCATCGTACTGATCCCGAAACCAGACGGATCGTTATGCTTCTGTAATGATTTCCGGAAATTGAATGACGTCTCGAAGTTGGACCTTTATCCAATGCCCAGGACGAATGAGCTGATTGAGATACTGGGTCAGGCCCAGTACTTTACCACGCTCGATCTCACCAAGGGTTACTGGCAGGTACCTCTCACGAAATCGGTGAAGGAAAAGACCACCTTTATAACTCCAGAGGGTGTATATCACTATATGGTCTTACCTTTTGGGTTACATAGGGCCCCGGCTACATTCCAGAGGCTGATGGACATAGCGCTCAAGCCCAGTCAGGAATACACGTCCACGTATCTAGATGATATCATCATCTTTAGCACCGTCTGGCATAAGCACCTATCCCAGGTACAATCGGTGCTGGATTCTCTCAGAGCCACGGGGTTAACGGCAAACTCCAAAAAATGTGCGATAGGGCTAGAGGAAGCCCGATATTTGGGGTATGTGATTGGCCGAGAAGTTATCAAGCCCCAAAGCAATAAAGTTGAGGCCATTAAAAACTGGCCTAAACCATCAAGTACAAAGCAGGTGAGGCCGTTCCTTGGCATCCTTGGGTATTACCGCCGGTTTATGCCTAATTTTGCTGGGAGAACGGCGGCCCTGACCAATCTCTTGAAAGGAAAAAAATCGGTAATGGTTGGGTGGATATTAACATGGATATTAACAAAGTATTCTGACAAAATAAGGATTACTATATTTGTATTTATGTTAGAAGCATTAACCCTTTGTATTTGAATACTCCATCTCTGCCATTTTGACTCTCCTGTGAAGCTCAGCCACAGGCTGAGCTTAAAGAAGTTGTCCACTACTTGGACAACTCCTTTTCATACCCCACATTTGGCCCCGATAAAATAAAAAGCTTATACTTATCTCCCATGTCGGCTTCGTTCTAGCGGTGTCGGCATTCGCAGTCCCAAGACTCCCGTGCGGTTGTTGTGACACAGGATCCAGGCGTCCAATCAGCGATGGCATCACTGTTTCTGCCTTCAGACAAATTGAACATGAAAAAGAAGTCTGAGATCAGCTGCAGCCCGGACTTCCTCTTCATGTTCAATTCGACAGAAGACGGGGACAGTGACGCCAGTGATAATTGGCGCCTGGCTCATGTGTCACAACAACCGCACAGCAGCCATGGGACCGTGAGTGCTGACAGTGCTGGAATGGCGCAGCCGGCACGGAAGGTGAGTATAAGCTTTTTTATGTTATCAGGGCCAAACATTTAGATCAAGAAGTGGACAACCACTTTAATAGTAGTAGACAACCCCTTTAATAAGTGACCAAGATTAGTCCTACATATTGCAATACTGTGTATGACAGTGTAATAATATGAGTGATCAGACAATCCCAAGTCCCATTATACATATAAAGATTTTAGCTTGTATCAATGAAGCCTGTTTCCCTCCAGTCAGTAAAATACATAGGGATGTAATAATTCTTGTGGTATAGATTGGTTAAATGGTTAGTAGAATTCCTAATGTCTAATTTTAGTTGTCTTAAAGTGCCCGCACACATGATATAGCTGTCAGTAGACAGTTATTACTTCCATCTTTGCTCCACTGAGCATTTCATACTGTCTACACAGAAGAGAGGAGAAAGCTTCTGCCAGTTAACTCTTGCAGTGGCTTACCTCCCCTGAAAACAAAAGGATTGGATATTGAAATTGCAATGGCTATATCCTTCTTTCTCCCTATTTGGAGGCCCCAATACAAGTCAGATGGGCAGCTAGTCATATCGAAATTGGTGGGTTCAGCCAATTTTCATTCAGCATAGGGGTCTTAAGGTCATGAAGTGATTTACATTAGTTATATTACATACAGATTAATATCTAATATCATTGGAGGCTTAGAGAGCGAGGTTCAGTGTTACAGATGGTGGTTCTGGTGTTGTGTTCATGTACTGATGATGTTTCTGGTAATGTACTCATGCGTTGATGATGGTTCTAGTGATGTACTCATGAATTGATGGTAACTTTGGTAGTGTATTCATGTTCTGATGGTGTTTCTGGTGATATATACATGTAAATGCATGTACTGATGATGGTTCTGGTGAACTATTCATATACTGATGATAGTTCTGGTGATATGTTCTAATACTAATGATAGTTCTGGTGATGTTTTCATACACTGGTGGTGATTTTGGTGATGTATTAATAATAATGGCTCTAGTGTAATACTGTAGGGATGTTGGTTCTGATGTGGTATTCATGTACTAATGGTGGTTATGAATCTTTATTTCCCTACTGATGTTGGCTCTTCTTCTGTATCAATGTATTAATGTTGATACTGGTTCTGTGTTCATATATTGATGTTGGTTCTGGTTCTACATCCCTCTACTGTTATTGCTTCTGAAGTTGTACACATGCAGCAATTCATAACTTGTCATTTACGTGCTACATGGCTATGTTAATATAGTATTATGTCATTTGACAAGTTAATGATTACTACATCTGTATTTACGTTAGTAGCATTAAACCTTTGTATTTAAGGCTATGGTGCTGCCATTTTGATTTCTCGGGCCACTGGCTGAACTTCACAGGAGACCGTGATTTGTCAGATATATTGCAATATTATGATGCACAGTAACCTACGAGTACTGGATGTGATCGGAAGTCTTGGCTAATAGTTAAGAAGCTGGAAATGTGGGTTGCCCGACAATAGAAAGAAAATAACCAGATGGCAAGCAGTAGGATCGCCAAAAAGGTGAGTATTGGTTAAGAAAAAAAAGCAAGTAATACTCACCTCTCCACCTGCCTCGCTGCTTTCCATTCTTGTCTTTCCACATCC
The DNA here is from genome assembly GCF_046119375.1 of Phyllobates terribilis. NCBI lineage: Eukaryota > Metazoa > Chordata > Amphibia > Anura > Dendrobatidae > Phyllobates > Phyllobates terribilis. Next base: position 73,055,047 of record NW_027362770.1, on the reverse strand, counting down.
AGCCTCGGAGGTCACTCGCATCGGAGAACAAAAGATCAGGCATATTAAAATTTGACATGCCCCATCATTTTGTCCCTAACATCTGCCCATTAAATGACAGCCAAACTGTATACAGAACATTGGAATCAGAGGCTTTACACAACATTAATCTAAGGTGCATTGCCACCTTAAAAGGGTTTCCCACTGCTGGACAACCCATTTTGAATGGACCTGCTGTGCGAAATTCATTTAAGAAAAGCATACCTTCCCAGTTCCATCAGAAGGCTGACATGAAATAAATAATGTCACAACTCGAGATCTCCAGGGGACACATAGAACAGAGTGGATGATCTCCGCCTGTCCAGGAGGTAAGTATGCTTTTTTCTTATTTTATTCAACAAAATCAAAAGGAGTCATTGAATACCCATTTAAGAAGACCTCATTTCTTTAAAGGAAAAAAAATAATCTCACTAAAATGTAAAACATGGCATTTATGAAGAGGAGATTAAGATTGGAAACATTTTTTCCATTGCAGTCCAGAACCTATTCTGTAAGTATTGTTTGCAGATCATTCCACATGATAACAAACCAGCTGCTCTGACTGATGACTCATCTTCCTCAATTTCAATAGCCAGACATAGCCACCACAGCTTTTATCTCTAGCTCATTTTGTAAAGCATATAGATTATGCCAAGCTATACAAGAGTGTCATGGAAAATTGTGCTATGATTTACAGGAATTTAACATGAAAAAAAACTGTCAGATTGTGGTACAAAGTTCATGAAGAGGTTACAATATGTATATAACTGTTATATATATGTGTATACACACACACGCGTACACATATGTGTATACACACATATATATATTTATTGTATGGACATTCATATATATGTATATACACTGCTCAAAAAAATAAAGGGAACACTCAAATAACACATCCTAGATCTGAATGAATGAAATATTCTCATTGAATACTTTGTTCTGTACAAAGTTGAATGTGCTGACAACAAAATCACACAAAAATCATCAATGGATATCAAATTTATTAACCAATGGAGACCTGGATTTGGAGTCACCCCCAAAATTAAAGTGGAAAAACACACTACAGGCTGATCCAACTTTGATGTAATGTCCTTAAAACAAGTCAAAATGAGGCTCAGTATTGTGTGTGGCCTCCACATGCCTGTATGACCTCCATACAACGCCTGGGCATGCTCCTGATGAGGTTGCGGATGGTCTCCTGTGGGATCTCCTCCCAGACCTGGACTAAAGCATCCGCCAACTCCTGGACAGTCTGTGGTGAAACGTGACGTTGGTGGATGGAGGGAGACATGATGTCCCAGATATGCTCAATTGGATTCAGGTCTGGGGAACAGACGGGCCAGTCCATAGCTTCAATGCCTTCATCTTGCAGGAACTGCTGACACACTCCAGCCACATGAGGTCTGGCATTGTCCTGCATTAGGAGGAACCCAGGGCCAACCACACCAGCATATGGTCTCACAAGGGGTCTAAGGATCTCATCTCGGTACCTAATGACAGTCAGGCTACCTCTGGCGAGCACATGGAGGGCTGTGCGGACCTCCAAAGAAATGCCATCCCCCACCATTACTGACCCACTACCAAACCGGTCATGCTGAAGGATGTTGCAGGCAGCAGATCGATCTCCACGGCTTCTCCAGACTCTGTCACGTCTGTCACATGTGCTCAGTGTGAACCTGCTTTCATCTGTGAAGAGCACAGGGCGCCAGTGGCGACTTTGCCAATCCTGGTGTTCTGTGGCAAATGCCAAGCGTCCTGCACGGTGTTGGGCTGTGAGCACAACCCCATCTGTGGACGTCGGGCCCTCATACCACGCTCATGGAGTCAGTTTCTAACCATTTGTGCAGACACATGTGACGCGCCCCTGGGCCTGTGTCGCGCTGCGGTGCGCACGCGGGAGCTTACCCGGAGCCGGATCCGTGGAGGGTTGTAATCTCGTGGCGGTGACCCGGTCCGTGCCCAGGGAGTCAAACTAGACGGCAGTCTATTAGTAGTAAATAGTTGATGACTACGCCACCCGTTGAGTGCAGCCAGGAAGCTGCTGCTGCAGGGCAGACCGCTGAGGCCGGTGGTAGGATTGTGCAGCGTGATAGTATAACCCCCAACGGGAGGGGTATGGCCTCAGGGCAGCCGACGTGGATGATGGGGGTAGCAGGAACCACTCAGAGACGGTACGGTGTAGTTCAGGGTCTTTACTGGTAACAACGACAGACCCTCCCGGAGTACTTGCTAGCAAACGGGGCCTGGTCAGTCTTTGAGCAGATGGGATCTCCCCTGGCCAGGCGTAGTTGTAGGCCTCCCAAACTGACTGTACTCTTCTGGCTACCTTGCTAGAAGCTGATGTAAGTAGCCCACGTCCCTGAGTGTACCGTGTGGTGCTCACCCGTATGGCCGGTGACTCGGGGCCTTCTAATGGCTTCCGCTCCACGATGGCGGTGCTGGTCCCACGCGTGTGACCGTGCCTTCGGGCTTCTGGGCCAGAGGACCTGAAATCCCCTGCCCGACGGATTCTGCTGCTGGGTAGGAGTTAGTCCCCACAGCCTCGGACTCCGGGTCCGGTAAAGAATCTTCTTAGTCAGGGCGAGCTCTGTAGCTGCCAGCCCCTGACTCCTTGTAACTCTGCTGTTTCCTATGCTGCTTCTCTTCTCCACTCTCCTTGTCTGACTCACCCTGCCTCAGCCCCGGGTTTATACAGGGGAAGTTCTTCCCCTCCCAAGACTGGGCAGGAGGTGTGGCATGCACAGGATCCCTGACCAAAGGACCTCCCACCTGCTCTCAGACATAATATCTCTATCACTGTGGCAACCAGACCCCTGGGGTGTCACATTCCCCCCTAGTGAAATTTAGTACTCCGGGACTAAACACATTTAGAAAAACATAACAAAGTATAACAATAACAATACTATAAGAAAAACACATAAGATGGTTACGGCGTGTCCGCAACCGGATGCAGTCTTTGAAGAAAAGCAAAGGTGTCCATTTCACCAACACAGGGAGCCGTAACCAGGTAGGGGTCTGTCCTACCCCGAGTCCTTAACAGTCTCTAGTCCATCCTGGGTTACGCTCCAACTATATACAAGGATTCCCGGTAAATCCACCAAGGTTTCCTAAAAACAACTGGAAACACAAAATTATTCACAAGCAACAATACACAGAAAAACATAAATAAAACAATTTATACACTTTAAATTCTCCAGCGTGCGGGTAACTGGCCTCTAGTGGCCCGAGTGGACCTACGGAGCTGACTGTCTGGCCCTGAACTACAGGGTGTAGGAGCTGTCAAGGGTAAACTGGGCAGCTGTCTACCGGCTCTTTGTCTCACTAGGGGTACGGCAGGCTCACTATAAGCAGAGGGTTGATTCTCCTGTTCTGCTTGTGTGGAGTCTTCTGCCTCCTGGACCGGCTGTTCTTCCAGCTCTACCCGTTGCTCCGTAGGTTCTTGGGATGATGGTTGGAGGAAGGTGAGTACGGGTACCACAACTGCACCATTGACTTGAGTCCAAGACTGAGGGAAGTCCCCGAGCACGGTACTAACCATATCTTCCCTTTCTTCCACGGGTCGATGGTCTTCTTGTTCCTCTTCAGGGTTCCTCAGTTGTTCGGGACACTTCTTCAGGTGGTCCCGGGATACAATGGCTGTGGTTTCCCCTCCGTCTTTACTGATGGTACAGACCTTCGGGTTCTCGTGGCTTGAGGGCAGTACGGTGTACGGGTCCTTCTCCCACTGGTCGTCCAACTTGTGGAGCCGTCTCTTCCTCTTCAAGACCTGCTCTCCGGGTACCAGGGGAACAGCGGGAGCATACTGGTTGTAAGTTTTCTCTTGTCTTTCCCTAGCCTGACAGAGACTTCGCTCCACGCTCTCCTGTACTCTCCGGTACTGCTGCTGCCTCTCTGTGTCCCAGTCTGTTTCTGGTGAAGTGTCCTCGGGGGTCAGGACTCCCATTTCCAGGTCAACAGGTAACTTACCAGGTCTTGCCCTCATTAGGTAAGCCGGGGTACAGTTGGTGGAACCTACCGGGATGTGGTTGTATAGGTCCACCAGATCGGGCAACTTTTCAGGCCACAGACTGCGTTCTTCCAGGGGCAACGTTTTTAGAAGATCCATTACCACCTGGTTCATTTTTTCACAAAGTCCATTAGTCTGCGGATGGTAGGGTGTCGTCCTTATCTTCCGGCAGCCATACAGATTGCAGAATTCCTGAAAGACCTCCGCTTCAAAGGCAGGTCCCTGGTCCGTCAGCACTTGGTCCGGGTACCCGTGTGGACGGCAGAAGTGCTGCTGGAAGGCTCTAGCTGCTGTTTGAGCCGTTAAGTCCTTGACGGGGACGACAACCAAGAACCGGGAGTAATGATCCACGATGGTTAACGCGTAGACGTAGCCACTTCTGCTTGGGGTCAGTTTTACATGATCCAAGGCTACCAGTTCCAACGGTTGCCGGGTGACGATGGACTGCAGGGGAGTCTTCTGGCTGGCTCGGTCCTTCCTTCTCAGGTTGCACGGGCCACAATCTCTGCACCACTTCTCGATGGTTCCCCTCATGCCTACCCAGTGGAACCGCTCGCGCAGCAGGAACTCCAGCTTTTTCCACCCAAAGTGTCCAGCTCCGTCGTGGTATGCCTCCATCACCATGGCTGCGTCTCTTCGTGGCACCACTACTTGCCAGAGTAATTCATGCGTCCGGGAGTTAACCATTCTGCGGCACAACTTCCCTTTGTAAAGGAACAGTCGACTCTTCTCTGCCCATAGTTGTTTGGCTTCCTCCGGAGCGTCTGGTTCAAGGCGAGCCTCCGGCCGAGTCAGCATCTCCTTCACCAGTCGGACGGCAGGGTCGCTGTCTTGCGTTTCCGCCCAGTTGTAGTGGGGTAAGGGGTTCAACGTAGCAGCCTGCTTACTCCTTACCCGGTGGGAATACTGAATAGTCCCATGACGGTGGAACGCAGGGAGTTCAACTTCTTCCAGTCCCTCCGGATCTTCTCCTCCGTCCGGCAGGTTGGGCATCCTGGACAGGGCGTCCGCGTTGGTATTGGAGCGTCCTGCCCGGTATTTAATTGTGAACTCGTAGTTGGACAGACGGGCCATCCACCTCTGCTCCAGGGCACCGAGTCTTGCCGTGTCCAGGTGTGTCAGTGGGTTGTTATCCGTGTACACGGTGAACCGGGAAGAAGCGAGGTAATGCTTAAAGCGCTCAGTGATTGCCCATACTACGGCCAGGAACTCTAACTTAAATGAGCTGTAATTCTCGGGGTTCCTTTCGGTGGGTCGCAGTTTTCGGCTGGCGTAGGCGATTACTCGTTCCTTCCCCTGCTGGATCTGGGACAGTACGGCTCCTAGCCCGATGTTACTGGCGTCGGTGTAGAGGATAAAGGGCTGGCTATAATCCGGGTACGCCAGGATTTCGTCCCCCGTGAGGGCCATCTTCAGCTGGCGGAAGGACTCTTCTTCCAGCTCTTCCCATTTGAAGGGCGGCTTCTGGTTCTTGGCCTTCCGGGACTGGCCTATCAGGAGGTCCTGCATAGGTGCTGCCTTTTTGGTGAAACCGGGAATAAACCTTCGGTAGTAGCCTACCAACCCGAGGAACTGCCGCACTTCTTTTACGCTGGAGGGGCTTGGCCATCCCTTAATTGCGGTGATCTTATCGGGGTCGGGAGCCACTCCGTCAGCGCTCACCACGTGTCCCAGGTACTGCACCTTTGGTTTCAGGAGGTGACACTTGGAGGGTTTCACCTTTAGGCCGTAACTCGCCAGAGCCTCGAACACTTCCGCCAGGTGTTTCAGGTGGTCCTCATACGTCTTGGAATATACGATGACATCGTCCAGGTACAACAGGACCGTCTCGAAGTTTCTGTGGCCCAGACAACACTCCATTAGGCGTTGGAAGGTTCCTGGTGCGTTGCAGAGTCCGAACGGCATGCAGGTGAACTCGCTAAGTCCCATCGGGGTGGTGAATGCGGTCTTCTCCCGGTCCGCCTCTGCTACAGGAACCTGCCAGTACCCGCTAGTGAGATCCAAGGTAGAGAAGAAGTTAGCAGATCTTAAAGCAGCCAATGACTCCTCTATCCTTGGTAAGGGGTACGCATCCTTGTGTGTGATACGGTTGATTTTCCGGTAATCTACACACATCCTCATGGTGTTGTCTTTCTTTTTGACTAAAACTAATGGGGCTGCCCAGGGGCTACAACTATCCCGGATTACCCCAGCCTCCTTCATATCTCTAAGCATCCCCTTGGCGTGTTGGTAATGTGCAGGGGGTACGGGTCGATACCTCTCTTTTATGGGAGGATGATCTCCCGTGGGGATGCGATGTTCTACCCCCTTGACTCGCCCGAAGTCTAACGGGTGTTTACTAAACACTCTCTCATACTCTTGAACCACCCGATAGACTCCTTGTTTCTGATGTGAGGGAGTGGAGTCAGTACCCAAATGTAGTTGCTGACACCAGTCCTCCATGTCTTTCTTAGAGCCGTTACCTTCCTCCGGGTGAGATGGAGGCAAGGGTTCCACAGATTGTATAGAACTTTGATTAGTGGTATATAATTTGGCTAGCGTGGCATACCGGGGCAGGTACACTTCCCTCTCCCCGATATTTATTATGCGAATGGGCACCCTCCCATGGCGTACATTGACCACCCCCCGTGCTGTCAAAATGGTGGGCCTACTGTCTGTGTAAACTGGTTCTACCATTGCCTGGTAATCTCTACCTCTCAGACCAATAGCTGCCCGGCACCAAATCATCATTTCACTTTTTGGGGGCATGGCAATAGGAAAAGGGTCACACATTCTTACGCTACCAATCTCACCGCCGGAGAGTTCCACTTGTTGCCGTTGCATCAGTGCCCGGATCTCTTTCTGGAGCACCCGCTGCTCGCCGGAGCTGGCATTCTTGGCAACCTGCTGTAAAAGGAAAATCACCTCTGCAAGACAATTTTCAATTACATTAGTTCCTAGAGTTATTTTTGGGTGACTCTCATGTTTATCGATATCTACAATGATCAGTCCCTGTGCGGCCAGTTCGACTCTACCAATTTTGATGGTCACCTCTTTAAATCCGATCTGTGGCACGGGCTGACCATTGCTGGCGATGATACTCAAGTCGTCGTCGGGGTAGCGGGTAATATCCGAGTCATTCCAGTACTGCTTGAAGAGCACGTACGGGATGGTGGTGACCTGTGACCCGGTGTCCAGTAGGGCACTCATGGGAATGCCATCCAGTACCACAGGCAAGACTGGACGTCCTCCCACATATCTGTCGCGCCAGTTCGATGGGCCTGGTGATCTTTTTCCTGGGGGTTGGCCCTCTACCCCAGGTTGTGCCCGTTTAAAGAACAGTACCTTGCCATATGTCCGGGTTGATTGCAGCGGCGGCAGATGGGTCGTCCGTCCTCACTGTATCGGTCACTGGGTCTTCCTCTGGCCGGTGGGGTCCTCCTTGGTCGACGCCACGGGATGTCCTCCGGTCCGGATGCCAGCTGGATCTTCCCTGGGGTGGAAACCTGTAAAGACTGCACAGTTCGGGTTAGCGCAGCAACGCTCTTAGCTAGCTCTTGGACCTGATGGTGTAGGTCTGGAGCCGGGTCATTGTCCAAAGCCTGCGCATCAGCTCCCACAGGCCCTGCTGACAAGGGCGCCGCCTCCTGGTAGTAAGTGGTAGTGGGGCGTCTGTGGGTCACAACGCCACCTGGTGCCGGTTCTCGGAGCACCCGGATGGCTCTGTCCTTGAACTGTGCAAAGTCCAGATGGGAATCCTGTAAGGCCATTGCCCGCAACTGGGTTCGGTGGGCATTGCAATATAAACCCTCTATAAATTGTTCAGTCAACAGCCTGTCCTCGTTTCCCACCCCATCAGGGTCGGTCTGCTTTATGGCCCTCAGGGCCTCTTGTAGGTTTAGTGCATAGTCCCTTATACTCTCATGCGCTCGCTGCTTGCACCCGTAGAATCTAAGCTTAATCTCGGCTGAGGTGCGGGTATCAAAGGTGTCCTTCAGCCGGGTTAGTATCCCTGCGACAGTCTTCCTCCCAGGTGGCCAGGATTTTACTTCCCTTTTGGCTGCCCCGGTTAGTTGGGCCACCAGGATGCTCACTTTTTGCTCTTCTGTGAGGGGGTACACCTGGAAGAGGCTATCCAGCTTTTCTCTAAAGTCATGCAGGGTATGTGACTCCCCTGAGTACTGGGGTAGCCAAGCTGCTCCCGGGATATAGGGCATGGTGAAGGGCATAACTGCAGCAGCGGTAGCGCTGGCGGGGGTTGAGGCAGTGAAGCTCTCCTCCGTATCCGACATCTTCCTCCCCCCTAGTGGACCGTGGCCTACCTTGCGATGATCCTCTTCCGTAGGCCGCGGCTCCGCAGTGGATCGTCAGGGTTGAGGACCTTCCGTCGCGCTCCTGTGACGTCGGCGTCTGCTGGGCTCCTTCCAGGACCTTACGCAACGTCCGGACGTGAGGCGGGGCTTCAGTTCTCGCGCGCTTTCGGAGTCCACGCCCCTCTTCTTCCCGCGCGGCGTCCTCAAGATGGCGTCCAATGGCGGGAAAACTCCACGGATGGCGGGAAGAAGGTCGAAGATGGCGCCGGATGGCGGGAAAACTTCGCGGATGGCGGGAAGAAGGTAGAAGATGGCGCCGGATGGCGGGAAACCTTCACCACTGGTAAGTTTGAACAGTCTTTGCTTTTCAGGCACGCAGTACCCGGTGGTTGCGGGCACGAAATCCTGCCGACTACGCCAAAGTTGACGCGCCCCTGGGCCTGTGTCGCGCTGCGGTGCGCACGCGGGAGCTTACCCGGAGCCGGATCCGTGGAGGGTTGTAATCTCGTGGCGGTGACCCGGTCCGTGCCCAGGGAGTCAAACTAGACGGCAGTCTATTAGTAGTAAATAGTTGATGACTACGCCACCCGTTGAGTGCAGCCAGGAAGCTGCTGCTGCAGGGCAGACCGCTGAGGCCGGTGGTAGGATTGTGCAGCGTGATAGTATAACCCCCAACGGGAGGGGTATGGCCTCAGGGCAGCCGACGTGGATGATGGGGGTAGCAGGAACCACTCAGAGACGGTACGGTGTAGTTCAGGGTCTTTACTGGTAACAACGACAGACCCTCCCGGAGTACTTGCTAGCAAACGGGGCCTGGTCAGTCTTTGAGCAGATGGGATCTCCCCTGGCCAGGCGTAGTTGTAGGCCTCCCAAACTGACTGTACTCTTCTGGCTACCTTGCTAGAAGCTGATGTAAGTAGCCCACGTCCCTGAGTGTACCGTGTGGTGCTCACCCGTATGGCCGGTGACTCGGGGCCTTCTAATGGCTTCCGCTCCACGATGGCGGTGCTGGTCCCACGCGTGTGACCGTGCCTTCGGGCTTCTGGGCCAGAGGACCTGAAATCCCCTGCCCGACGGATTCTGCTGCTGGGTAGGAGTTAGTCCCCACAGCCTCGGACTCCGGGTCCGGTAAAGAATCTTCTTAGTCAGGGCGAGCTCTGTAGCTGCCAGCCCCTGACTCCTTGTAACTCTGCTGTTTCCTATGCTGCTTCTCTTCTCCACTCTCCTTGTCTGACTCACCCTGCCTCAGCCCCGGGTTTATACAGGGGAAGTTCTTCCCCTCCCAAGACTGGGCAGGAGGTGTGGCATGCACAGGATCCCTGACCAAAGGACCTCCCACCTGCTCTCAGACATAATATCTCTATCACTGTGGCAACCAGACCCCTGGGGTGTCACACATGCACATTTGTGGCCTGCTGGAGGTCATTTTGCAGGGCTCTGGCAGTGCTCCTCCTGTTCCTCCTTGCACAAAGGCGGAGGTAGCGGTCCTGCTGCTGGGTTGTTGCCCTCCTACGATCCCCTCCACATCTCCTGGTGTACTGGCCTGTCTCCTGGTAGCGCTTCCAGCCTCTGGACACTACGCTGACAGACACAGCAAACCTTCTTGCCACAGCTCGCATTGATATGCCATCCTGGATAAGCTGCACTACCTGAGCAACTTCTGTGGGTTGTAGAGTCCGTCTCATGCTATCACGAGTGTGAAAGCACAACCAACATTCAAAAGTGACCAAAACATCAGCCAGAAAGCATTGATACTGAGATGTCGTCTGTGGTCCCCACCTGCAGAACCACTCCTTTATTGAGGGTGTCTTGATAATTGCCAATAATTTCCATCTATTGTCTATTCCATTTGCACAACAGCATGTGAAATTGACTGTCAATCAGTGTTGCTTCCTAAGTGGACAGTTTGATTTCACAGAAGTTTGATTTACTTGGAGTTATATTCTGTTGTTTAAGTGTTCCCTCTATTTTTTTGAGCAGTGTATATATATATATATATATATATATATATATATATATATATATATATATATATGTATGTATCTCAATTTTTATAAAAACTGCTCATCACAATAAATGTTTTTTTTGCCAAGCCATGCAAAAATATTCAATCCAAAAAATCAAAATAAGGTTGTAATATACAATCATATGATGTCGACATACTGCATGTGAAATGTATCATTATGGGATAGGGATATCCTGTCACTACATATACAGTACATTAGTTTGTTGCAAAGTATATTAATAAGAATTTTAAAGTTATGCATCATGCATATCATAGGTGTTTAGAAAACAAACAATTCCTGGACCAACATATACAAAGCTGGCAAAGACTCAATATCAATTAAACCTAAAAAGCACCAAAAATGAGTCATCAAAAAAGCCAGAAAGCACAAGTAAGGCTGAGTTCACACGATGCGTTTTTCATGCGTTTCCGCGGCGTTTTTGCAGTTGCGTAAACGCCGCGGAAACGCATGAAAAACGCATGGTAGAAGGGCAGCAATGTTCCCCAATGGAAATCCGCATATGCTGTGCCCATGATGCGGATTTTTCCGCAGCGTAAACGCTGCGGTCAAAAATCCGCAGCATGTCAATTAATTTTGCGGAAACGCTGCTCTTTTGCCGCCATTGACTTGCATTAGACCGCATGGAATCCGCATCACTGTATATGTTGATGCGCTTTTCATGCGTTCTAATGTGCGGATGGTACCCGGGTGTGGATGAGAGGACTCTCATCCAGACCCAGGTACCATTAAAAAAAAAAGAATAAAATAAAAAATATATATATTCTCACCTTCTGACGGCCCGCGCTGCGTCCTGCCGGCTTCCCGCGCACTTCGCGGTTGAATGAAGGACCTTCGCTGACGTCAGAGTCATGTGACGGGTCACGTGACGCTGACGTCGGAAGGTCCTACAGTCTTCACTGCCGGCAGCCGGGACCGATGAAGCAGGACACCGGGGGCCATCAGATGGTAACGTATAGATTTATTTTTTATTTTTTGACATCACACACTATATAAATCCATGCCGGTTGCATGGATTTATATAGTGTAAAGTTGACAAGCACTTTCCAAGTGATGCTAAAATCGCTTGGGAAGCGCTTGTCAACCCGCATGCGGAAATGAAAGTGAAGACCGCTTCATTTCCGCATGTCCCTGGCAGGAAACCGCATGTACAATCCACATGGGAGATGCAGAAACGCTCAGGAAAAAATCCTGAGCATTTCTGCATCGTGTGCACATACCCTTAAGGTCAAAATTTTAATTAGCAAAAGTCAAATAAATTAAAAAGAGCCCTGCTATTTAGCACCAGCACAGAAGGATAATTCTTCCATCATGTCAAATACAAAGGTAACGGAATGGGCTCACAACCAAAGGAGGAGAAGCACAAGGAACACCATGGGCAAGAAGGAGTATAAATGTTAATGCACAACCCACCAGGTACTAAAAAGATGGAATATGTCCCAGCATATATAAAGTCGCAGTGAAGATTCAGTTGGCCTGGATAATCCTTTATGGTGGGTAAATTTACCCTATTACATAGTCCCAAAGTAAATAATATCCAGAACATCAAATCCTGCAACCAAGTATATGAAGGTAGAAATCAGCGTAAAAAAGTGTCAGACATGCGTAACATGTCACATACAGCCATCAAAAAAACCCATATGAGACAGTCATTGCAACATTAAACATATATGATAAAGTGAAGGTACCTTACCCATGTGTCCCATTTCAAGACCTCGTGCCCATACGCACGTTTCGGTGTGCAAGACACCTTCTTCAAGGGTGTCCGTTGACTCCCCTTGAAGAAGGTGTCTTTTGTACTATTGCCCTTTGAGTGCTCCTAAAAAGTAATAAAGTCGCCTGAGTGTTTCCTTAACAATTAATAATGTCCCCCAGTTTTTCAACAAAAGTAATAATACACAATGAGTTCCCCTCATACAGTAATAATGTTCACTTAGTCCCCACGCATGCAGCAATAATTCCCACCCCAGTCCTCTACAAGAATTATTTGATAAAATGGAAAATGATGAACAATTTTTGCTCATCTAATCCCGAATTTCATCATTGTACCACAAATGTCGGGACTCTGATGTCCTGTCCATGCCCCTGACATTCTGCCTTAATTCTGTGGACTACAGAACAGAGAGGGGGACACCATGGAATGGACACCATAGCTCTCTGCTCTAACAGAGAGTTTAACTGCACACCGATACAATCAAAGAACTCCAATTAAAAATGTTATGGACTAAACCTGCATGAATGTATATGCAGTATATTGTAGGTGTATTAATATGCTCACCAATCGCTATTATTTCCTGTTTCAAGCACTGCTCTGGTTCTCTTCATGTTCATGTGATGGCTATTCCACCTTGCTGGCTCACACTGATGCTTATGTGTGAGCCAGAGGTTGTTATTACAATATACAGTGTAAGTTTATAGAGCTTATGATGCTCCATAGGCTTACACTGTAAAAGCAACATCTGGCTCACATATAGAGCCCAGTATGATCTGGAGAATTGGAACCTCAGTTACATCATTCAGAAGCGGTGCTGGAAACTTGAGAAGACTGCGATCCGTGAGTAACATTAATACACCTGCGCTGCATATGCATTCACACAGGTTTAGCCTATAACATTTTTAATGTGAGTGCTGGTTTAAGAGTTGCGGTTGTTCTGGCTAAGCCGTCCAATGTGAGTGTGCCTACCATGTGCAACCGCTTCCTTTGCTCCACTGTAGCTAAGCTAAAGGTTCCATCTTTCTGCACTTCGTTGAGGAGGAGTTTGAATGAAGTTGAGGATGAGCATGCACCCAGCCATTTAACTCAATGTCTATTGGGATGATGGAAATATTTGTCCTATTAATTCTTTTTTTTTCCTAATAATTGTTATAAGCTTTAATTGATAATACCATCCGATGGCTAGTCATTTTTATCTATTTTTTTATTTATTTCTCATGGTTGTTTCATGTGGTTGATTTCTGTAAACCATTTAAAATGCTTTTCTGTCGGCATTAGTGTTGAGCATTCCGATACTGAAATATCGGGTATCGGCCGATATTCACTGTATCGGAATTCCGATACTTAATTCCGATACTTTTATAATATCGAATACCGGAATCGGAAGTTCCCATAATGCCTGCGCTCTGCAGTGTCTCTGAAGGATGACAAGCTGGGTGGCAGCGCTCAGCTGCGATCCAGCTTGTCATCAGAATGCCATCCCAGCGTGGGAGAATTCTCCTGATTGTTTAAAAGCCGGCGCGCGGTAAAAAGCCGCCGGCTTTTAAACAATCACGCAGCCCCATACTGCTTCCCCGCAGCCTCCCACCCCGATCCTCCGCTCCCCTCGCCACCTCCCATCCCGATCGTAAATTAGGACCGGGCGGGGAGCGCAGCACCAAGGAGCGAAGGACCCGGGCGGGGAAGCCGGCAGTGAAAAGACTTCACCGCCGGCTTTCCCGTTCTGTGCTGCGCTTTCCCGCCGGTTATTTCAAATGAACAGCTGAGGTATCAGGTGATGCCGATCAGCTGTTCATTTGAAGTAGCCGCGGTGCCCTCAGAGGGTTCATGTGAGTTCATGCTTGACTGCATGAACTCACATCAACTTTCCCACGGCCGCACAGGTCAGCCTCACCTCCCAGACCCGTCATGATTAGTGTGTGCGGGGTGTGTGTGCGATGTGTGCGGGGTGTGTGTGTGTGCGGGGTGTGTGTGCGGGTGTGTGTGCGGGGTGTGTGTGCGGGGTGTGTGTGCGGGGTGTGTGTGTGCGGGTGTGTGTGCGGGTGTGTGTGCGGGCAGACATAGGCCGATGTGACACTACTACTCCCATCGGCCTATGTCTGTCCCCCGTCCACTCCTGCCAGCAGGATCAGCTCGATGGGAGCAGTAGTTCCCATCAGCCTGATCCTGCTATTTAAATTGCCCTACTGTGTCCCCAATAAATGTTAAATACATGTCATTGGTGGCCAGTGGTTACCTAAAAGAAATTAGTTCATACATTACCTGTCCCCGCCGATCGCCACCTAAAATAAAGTAAAAAATAAAAAACTACACCTATACTCACCTAGACACCTAATTCCCCGAAGCCATCGATCTCCTGTAATAAAATATAAAATAATAAACCACAACCTTATCCTTACCCCTCCGTAGTAGTCCACGAGTGTCCCACGAAGATCTCCAGTTCAGAGCAGCCACATAGAATGTGACCGCTCTGAACCGCTGCCGCCGCTAGAATGACGGGGCCGTAAGGGTTCACCGGAGTTCAAGCAGCGCTGCTCCGGTTAGCTCCTTTACGGCACTGCTGTATCGTGAGAAATTCCCACGGTACAGCACTGCCGTAAAGGAGGTCTCCGGAGCTGCGCTGCCTGAATGCACTCCGGTGACCTCAGTCAGTGGCTCCCGCTGCCGGGAGCGGACGTGTTCCCGGCAGCGTGAGCTTACAGCAGCCATGCACAGCTGTCACCATCTCCAGATGTGACAGCTGTGCATGGGAGATCAGCGCAGGAACGTGGACAGGTAACTATTTTTTTTTTAGTAAACTAAGAATTAAATAAAATGGTGTTTTATTTCAAATAAATTATTTTTTTCTGGGTGTAGTGTGTTTTTTCTTTTTAACACTTTGTAGGTTAGTAATGGGGGTGTCATATAGACGGCCATCATTACTAACCTGGGCTTCATGGCAGCTGGCGCTGACATGAACCCCACCACTATTACCCCCTGCCACCGCACCAGGGCAGCGTGGAAGAGCGAGGCTAAGTGCCAGAATTGGCGCATCCTATGGATGCGCCATTTCTGGGGCGGCTGACGGCTGGTGTTTCTAGCCTGGGAGGGGGCCAATATTCATGGCACCCTTCCTGAGCTATTAATATCAGCCCCCAGCTGTCTGCCTAGCCTTTGCTAGCTATTAAAATAGAGGGGACCCCACGTCATTTTTTTTTGGGGGGTCCCCCATTTTAATAGCTAGTAAAGGCTAGGTATTCAGCTGGGGGCTGATATTAGTAGCCTGGGAAGCTCCGTGGGTTTTACCCCCTTCCCAGGCTTCAAACATCTGCCCCAGCCGTCTGCTTAACCTCCGCTAGAGACTAAAATTATGGGGGATCCCACGCCATTTTTTTTTTAAATAAATCCTTTATTTTAACACTAAATGACATTTGAGGACTTAATAAAGATGCAGTCCCTAAATTATTATTTATTTTTTAATAAATTTTTCCCAAAACTTTTGACGTGGGCTTCGCCATATTTTTGTATGCCAGCCAGGTACAGCATCCAGCTTCTATGAACGCGCCATTTTCCGGGGCGGCCGCGGACTGCAATTTTCAGCGGGGGGGGGGGAGGGCAAAAAGCTTGGGCCTCCCTGCGCTGCAGATTCCATCCCCCAGCTGCCTAGTTGTACCTGGCTGGACACAAAAATAGGGAGAAGCTCCACGTTTTTTTTTTTTTAATTATTTCATGAAATTCATGGAATAATTAAGAAAAAAAGGGCTTCCCTATATTGTTGTGTCCGGCTAGGTACAAATAGGCAGCTGGTGGTTGGGGGCAGCCCGTTCCTGCCTGCTGTACCTGGCTGGACACAAATATAGTGTGAAGCCCCACGTCAATTTTTTTTTAATTATTTCAGGAAATTCATGAAATAATTAAAAAAAAATTATGTGGGGCTTCGCCCTATAATTGTGTCCAGCCAGGTACAGCAGGCAGGAACGGGCTGCCCCCAACCACCAGCTGCCTATTTGTACCTAGCCGGACACAACAATATAGGGAAGCCCTTTTTTTCTTAATTATTCCATGAATTTCATGAAATAATTAAAAAAAAAAATGTGTGGCGCTTCGCCCTATTTTTGTGTCCAGCCAGGTACAACTAGGCAGCTGGGGGCTGGAATCTGCAGCGCAGGGAGACCCAAGCTTTCTGGGTCCCACCCGCTGCAAATTGCAGTCCGCAGCCGCCCCGGAAAATGGCGCGTTCATAGAAGCGCCATCTTCTGGCGCTGTACCCAACTCATCCAGGGCCCTGGTGCGGTGGCTCACTGGGTAATAAAGGGGTTAAGGCCAGCTTGGCATTATCAGCTGGCCCTAAGCCCGAAATTCATGGGGTCACGCCAATATTAGACATGACCGCCATGAATTTCTAGTAAAGTATTTAAAAAAAACACAAACACCCAGAAAAAAGTCCTTTAATTGAAATAAAGACACAATTCTTTATTGTTCTAAATTAAACCATACTTACCGCCACACCCATTCCAGCTGAAGCCAACGATCTCCTGCAATAAAAGTAAAATAATAAAGCAACCTCATCCTTACCTTTCCATGGTTCCCAGGACAGCTTCAGCTCTGCTACATCGAGATGACAGGCTGGACCGCAGCAGAACGCTGCCATCCAGCCTGTCATCCCGCGGACACTGAGAAGCGCAGGCATGCTTGCGCTCCTCAGTGTCTTT
Organism: Phyllobates terribilis; assembly: GCF_046119375.1. Classification (NCBI taxonomy): domain Eukaryota; kingdom Metazoa; phylum Chordata; class Amphibia; order Anura; family Dendrobatidae; genus Phyllobates; species Phyllobates terribilis. The sequence continues at coordinate 73,038,296 of NW_027362770.1, read as the reverse complement.
CTGTGACGTCATCCAGATGAGCCGAGGTCATGTCCAATGAACTCAGCTCACCTCATGCACGTCACTGACAGCGTGGGAAAATTCTCCTGCACTCAGCGCTTCAGCGTGAGAATTCTCCCACGCTGTCAGTGACGTGCATGAGGTGCGCCGAGTTCATGGGACATGACCTCACCTCATGCACGTCACTGACAGCGTGGGAAAATTCTCACGCTGAAGCGCTGAGTGCAGGAGAATTCTCCCACGCTGTCAGTGACGTACATGAGGTGAGCCGAGTTCATTGTCGGCTCATCTGGATGCCGTCACAGCCAGACACTGAGGAGTGGAAGTATGCCTGCGCTTCTCAGTGTCTGCGGGATGACAGGCTGGATGGCAGCGTTCTGCTGCGGTCCAGCCTGTCATCTCGATGTAGCAGAGCTGGAGCCGTCGTGGGAACCATGGAAAGGTAAGGATGAGGTTGCTTTATTATTTTTCTTTTATTGCAGGAGATCGTTGGCTTCAGCTGGAATGGGCGTGATGGTAAGTATGGTTTAATTTAGAACAATAAAGAATTGTGTGTTTATTTCAATTAAAGGACTTTTTTCTGGGTGTTTGTGTTTTTTTTAAATACTTTACTAGAAATTCATGGTGGTCATGTCTAATATTGGCGTGACCCCATGAATTTCGGGCTTAGGGCCAGCTGATAATGCCAAGCTGGCCTTAACCCCTTTATTACCCAGTGAGCCACCGCATCAGGGCCCTGGATGAGTTGGGTACAGCGCCAGAAGATGGCGCTTCTATGAACGCGCCATTTTCCGGGGCGGCTGCGGACTGCAATTTGCAGCGGGTGGGGCCCAGAAAGCTTGGGCCTCCCTGCGCTGCAGATTCCAGCCCCCAGCTGCCTAGTTGTACCTGGCTGGACACAAAAATAGGGCGAAGCTCCACGTTTTTTTTTTTTTTTAAATTCATGAAATTCATGGAATAATTCAGAAAAAAAGGGCTTCCCTATATTGTTGTGTCCGGCTAGGTACAAATAGGCTGCTGGTGGTTGGGGGCAGCCCGTTCCTGCCTGCTGTACCTGACTGGACACAAATATAGGGCGAAGCCCCACATCAATTTTTTTAAATTATTTCATGAATTTCCTGAAATGATTTAAAAAAAATTGACGTGGGGCTTCGCACTATATTTGTGTCCAGCCAGGTACAGCAGGCAGGAACGGGCTGCCCCCAACCACCAGCTGCCTATTTGTACCTGGTTGGACACAACAATATAGGGAAGCCCTTTTTTTCTTAATTATTTCATGAATTTCATGAAATAATTAAAAAAAAAAAATACGTGAAGCTTCTCCCTATTTTTGTGTCCAGCCAGGTACAACTAGGCAGCTGGGGGATGGAATCTGCAGCGCAGGGAGGCCCAAGCTTTCTGCCCCCCCCCCCTCCCCCCGCTGAAAATTGCAGTGCGCAGCCACCCCGGAAAATGGCGCGTTCATAGAAGCTGGATGCTGTACCTGGCTGGCATACAAAAATATGGCGAAGCCCACGTCAAAAGTTTTGGGAAAAATTAATTAAAAAATAAATAATAATTTAGGGACTGCATCTTTATTAACTCCTCAAATGTCATTTAGTGTTAAAATAAAGGACTTATTTTAAAAAAAATTGACGTGGGGCTTCGCCCTATATTTGTGTCCAGCCAGGTACAGCAGGCAGGAACAGGCTGCCCCCAACCACCAGCTGCCTATTTGTACCTGGCCGGACACAACAATATAGGGAAGCCCTTTTTTAAAAAAATTATTTCATGAAATAATTAAAAAAAAATTGACGTGGGGCTTCGCACTATATTTGTGTCCAGCCAGGTACAGCAGGCAGGAATGGGCTGCCCCCAACCACCAGCTGCCTATTTGTACCTGGTTGGACACAACAATATAGGGAAGCCCTTTTTTTCTTAATTATTCCATGAATTTCATGAAATAATTTTAAAAAAAAATGCGTGGGGCTTCGCCCTATTTTTGTGCCCAGCCAGATACAACTAGGCAGCTGGGGGCTGGAATCCGCAGCGCAGGGAGACCCAAGCTTTCTGGGCCACCCCCGCTGCAAATTGCAGTCCGCAGCCGCCCCAGAAAATGGCGCGTTCATAGAAGCGCCATCTTCTGGCGCTGTACCCAACTCATCCAGGGCCCTGGTGCGGTGGCTCACTGGGTAATAAAGGGGTTAAGGCCAGCTTGGCATTATCAGCTGGCCCTAAGCCCAAAATTCATGGGGTCACGCCAATATTAGACATGACCACCATGAATTTCTAGTAAAGTATTTAAAAAAACACAACACCCAGAAAAAAGTCCTTTAATTGAAATAAACACACAATTCTTTATTGTTCTAAATTAAACCATACTTACCATCACGCCCATTCCAGCTGAAGCCAACGATCTCCTGCAATAAAAGAAAAATAATAAAGCAACCTCATCCTTACCTTTCCATGGCTCCCACGACAGCTTCAGCTCTGCTACATCGAGATGACAGGCTGGACCGCAGCAGAACGCTGCCATCCATCCTGTCATCCCGCAGACACTGAGAAGCGCAGGCATACTTCCACTCCTCAGTGTCTGGCTGTGACGGCATCCAGATGAGCCGAGGTCATGTCCAATGAACTCCGCTCACTTCATGTACGTCACTGACAGCGTGGGAAAATTCTCCTGCACTCAGCACTTCAGCGTGAGAATTTTCCCACGCTGTCAGTGACGTGCATGAGGTGAGCTGAGTTCATTGGACATGACCTCACCTCATGTATGTCACTGACAGCGTGGGAGAATTCTCACGCTGAAGCGCTGAGTGCAGGAGAATTTTCCCACGCTGTCAGTGACGTGCATGAGGTGAGCTGAGTTCATTGGACATGAACTCGGCTCATCTGGATGACGTCACAGAGAGACACTGTGGAGCGCAAGCAAGCCTGTGCTTCTCAGTGTCCGCGGGATGACAGGCTGGATGGCAGCGTTCTGCTGCGGTCCAGCCTGTCATCTCGATGTAGCAGAGCTGAAGCTGTCCTGGGAACCATCGAAAGGTAAGGATGAGGTTGCTTTATTATTTTTCTTTTATTGCAGGAGATCGTTGGCTTCAGCTGGAATGGGCGTGATGGTAAGTATGGTTTAATTTAGAACAATAAAGAATTGTGTCTTTATTTCAATTAAAGGACTTTACTCTGGGTGTTTGTGTTTTCTTTTAACTTTGACTATGGGGTTAGTAATGGGGGTGTCTTATAGACGCCTCTCCATTACTAACCTGGGCTTGATGTCAGCTGGCATTATAAGCTGACATCAACCCCAACCCTATTACCCCCTGCCACCGCACCAGGGCAGCGTGGAAGAGCGAGGCTAAGTGCCAGAATTGGCGCATCCTATGGATGCGCCATTTCTGGGGCGGCTGACGGCTGGTGTTTCTAGCCTGGGAGGGGGCCAATATTCATGGCACCCTTCCTGGGCTATTAATATCAGCCCCCAGCTGTCTGCCTAGCCTGTGCTAGCTATTAAATTAGGGGGGACCCCACGTCATTTTTTTTGGGGGGTCCCCTATTTTAATAGCTAGTAAAGGCTAGGTATTCAGCTGGGGGCTGATATTAGTAGCCTGGGAAGCTCCGTGGGTATTACCCCCTTCCCAGGCTTCAAACATTTGCCCCAGCTGTCTGCTTAACCTCCGCTAGAGCCTAAAATTAAGGGGAACCCCACGCCAATTTTTTTTTAAATAAATCCTTTATTTTAACACTAAATGACAAGTACAGTAATCAACACTGTCACTGTACTTCATATATATGTGACTGACATGTTTTTATCTATCTAATCTATGTGTGATTCTCTATTCCTTCTATTCTAAATTGTCGGGTACAGATGCTGAATTGCCGGCCGGCTTTCTTAAAGAGACGGTGCATGAAAACACTATTATTTTTTTAAATAAATCCTTTACACTAAATGACAAGTTCTGTAAGCAACACTGTCACTGTACTTCTTATATATGTGACTGACATGTTTCTATCTATCTAATCTATGTGTGAAGCTCTATTCTGTCTGTTATAAATTGTCGGGTACAGATGCTGAATTGCCGGCCGGCTTTTTTAAAGAGACGGTGCACGAAAACACTAATATTTTTTTTAATAAATCCTTTACACTAAATGACAAGTACAGTAAGCAACACTGTCACTGTACTTCATATATATGTGACTGACATGTTTCTATCTATCTAATCTATGTGTGAAGCTCTATTCTTTCTGTTGTAAATTGTCGGGTACCGGTGAATGCCGCTGATGAATTGCCGGCTTTTCATGTCATTCTACATTATTCTTAGTTGTTTTACTTCATGTAGAATTAACCTACAAGGAAAGAAAGGGTTTATTTTCATTCCGATATTTGTGTCCCATTGACTTGCATTGGTTTCCGGTATCGGAATCGGCGATATCCGATACTTTTTGGGTATCGGCCCGATCCAATTCGATACGATATTTCCTGATATCGGAAGGTATCGCTCAACACTAGTCGGCATACATAAATTTGGTTATCAAACTGAGTGCAACTTGTTCAAGTCTCAATTTTTACATGCACCAGCAGTCAGTTAATTTGATTTTGGCCATGGCCCCATTATTAGTATTTGGTCAGTATTTTTTCTCAGGAGTGGGAGCCAAGACCAGGTGAGGAACAATCAGAGAAAAGGTATAATAGAAACAAGTGTACCAATTCTGCATTTATCACCCACTCCTGATTTTGGCTCCCACTCCTGAGAAAAAATACTGACCAAATACTAACCAAATACTGATAGTGGGAACGGGGCCATTATTACTATTATTATTATTTATTATTATAGTGCCATTTATTCTATGGCGCTTTACATGTGAAAAGGGGTATACATAGCAAATACACTTACAATAATCTTGAACAAAACGAGTCAGCAACTGGTACAGTAGGAGAGAGGACCCTGCCCAAGAGGGCTCACAATCTACAAGGAATGAGTGAGGATATAGTAGGTGGGGGTAGAGCTGGCCGTGCAGTGGTATGGTGGAGTGGTGGTTACTGTAGGTTGTAGGCTTGTCGGAAGAGGTGGGTCTTCAGGTTTCTTTTGAAGGTTTCCACGGTAGGCGAGAGTCTGATATGTTGGGGTAGAGAGTTCCAGAGTAGGGGGGATGCACGGGAGAAGTCTTGCATGCGATTGTGAAAAGAGGAGATAAGAGGGGAGTAGAGAAGGAGATCTTGTGAGGATCGGAGGTTGCGTGCTGGTAAGTACTGGGAGACTAGCTCACAGATGTATGAAGGAGATAGGTTGTTGATGGCTTTGTATGTCAAGGTTAAGGTCTTGAACTTGAGTCTCTGGGCAATGGGGAGCCAGTGAAGGGATTGACAGAGAGGAGAGGCCGGGGAATAGCTTGGGGACAGGTGGATTAGTCGGGCAGCAGAGTTTAGGATAGATTAGAGGGGTGCGAGAGTGTTAGACGGGAGGCCACAGAGCAGAAGGTTGCAATAGTCGAGGTGGGAGATGATGAGGGCATGCACTAGTGTTTTTGCAGAGTTTTTGTTGAGGAATGTGCAGATCCAGGAGATATTTCTGAGTTGGAGTCAGCAGGAAGTGGAGAGGGCTTGGATATGTGGTTTGAAGGAGAGATCAGAGTCCAGGGTTACACCGAGGCAGCGAGCTTATGTTACTAGGGAGAGTGGGCAGTCATTAACTTTGATGGATAGGTCAGTTGGGGGGGTTGAGTGAGGTGGGGGAAAGATGGTGAATTCAGTTTTGTCCATGTTAAGCTTTAGAAATCTGGCAGAGAAGAAGGATGAAATAGAGGACAGACATTGTGGGATTCTGGTTAGTAAGGAGGAGATATTGGGTTCAGAGAGGTACATCTGTGTGTCATCAGCATTGAGGTGATACTGAAAGCCATGAGACTCTATGAGCTGTCCCAGGCAAACGGTGTAGATAGAGAAGAGCAGGGGCCCTAGGACTGAACCTTGGGGGACACCGACAGATAGGGGGCGAGATGAGGAGGTGGTGTGTGAGTGGGAGATGTTGAATGTCCTGTCTGTTAGGTATGAAAAGATCCAAGATAGGGCCAAGTCTGTGATGCCAAGAGAAGAGTGTCTGTAGTAAGAGGGAATGGTCCACTGTGTGGAAGGCAGATGACAGGTCCAGGAGGAGGAGGACAGAGTAGTGACACTTGGATTTGGCGGTTAGTAGGTCGTTGGTGACTTTAGTCAGGGCAGTTTCAGTAGAATGGTGCGGTCAGAAACCGGATTGTAAGCGGTCAAAGAGGGAGCAGGAGGAGAGATGGGAGGACACTTCAATGTGGACATGTTGTTCCAGTAGTTTTGAGGCATAGGGGAGGAGTGATATGGGGCGATAGTGTAGCACCCTGAGGATTCGGCTGCTACAGGGGTATTGCACCTCAACCCAGAGGTGTGATATTCCACTCCCGGGTAAGGATGGAGTGTGGATCTGGGCTCGGTAGGCTGCATGCACTACACACATCCCATTTCCGAGGAACAGGCCGACGGTACTCCCACTTAGAAATGTGCAGGTATGACCGAGTCTGTTCCTGGCTGGAGTGGGAGGGGGGTGGTACATCCCAAGTAGTGTAGGGGCAGATAGGGGGAGCAGCCTGGGTAAAGATAGGAGCTCATTGGGTGCTGGTCACCTGAGCTCACACATAGAGGGTGTATATAAGGTGGGCACCAACTAAGAACAGGGTCAGTTGCAGAGAGAAAGTCAGCGAGCGGAGGAGAAGAGAGACCCAGAGTGAGAGAGGAGAAAGAGAGACCCAGAGGGGAAAGCAGAAGAAAGGACTCTAAGACCCCAAATTAAATCCCCGGGTGAAGAGTCGGCATCAGGGTACCGGAACCCAAGCTGGTGGGGGCAAAAACACTCCCCAGCCAGAGACCGGAGACCGTGGGCAGCGTTTGCCACGGTCACCCACCACATCCACCACGAAGGCATACCACGAGGAGGGTCAGGGAACCCAAGGCCAAGGGTCTCCCAGCAGAAGGCCCGAGGGAGCTGGACCTGGGTGGATCAATAGTGGGGACGGCCAGAGAAAGGACAGAAGGAGAGCTCAGGGTCACGCTCCGGACTTATTTGGGAGTTGGCTGGATCCAGAACCTGGTGGACGCAGCACGGCTCGGGAGGTCACTCGAAGCTGGAGTGACCAGAACATCAGCAGTGAGTAAACATCCTAAACTGCATAACCCGACTCTGTCTCTGATTGCCGCCTACACTGCATCACCACAGCTCCCATCCTCTGCACCTGATCCCCCTGAGGCTATACCCCACCCGTTGGGGGTTATATCACCAAAGCTGCACCTACACCACCAGCCTCAGCGGACCCTGCTGCAGCGGCGGCCACAGTGACCGCAACACAACGGGTGGCGTAGTCGACAATAAAGAACTTATAACATCTGTATGACTGCCACATACAACTCAGTTTGACACCCTGGGCACGGACCGGGTCACAGCCACTCGGAAGACTACAACCCCCATCTGATCCGGCTCCGGATATTCCCCCTAAAAGAATATGGCCCAGGGGGCGCGTCAACTTTGGCGTAGTCGGCAGGATTACGTGCCCGCAACACCCGGGTACTGCGTGCCTGAAGAAAAGTGCGAGTTTACCTCAAAAAGAAGTCTCCTGCCGGTTCCGGAGGGTCCCCGCCATCGGACCCCATCACCAGTCGATTCCCGCCGGTTGTCCGCCCTTAACAGCTTTTTCCCGCCATCTGCAGAGTTTCCCGCCACTGGGAAGCGGTTCCCGCCATTTCCAAAGGTTTCCCGCCTTGTCAGAGCGGACGCCATTATGGGCGTGCCAGAGGATGGCAAGAGGCCACCTCCCATCGTGGGCCAGGACCGAAAATGGCGCCAAAAGTGGAAACCGCCCCCACCAACAGAGACTGTGATGCTAGAGGTGTCTGTCAGCGTGAAAGAACTGCCCCTGGAGCTGACAGTCACCAAGTGGCCCCGGGACCGCCCTCGAAGGGGGAGGAGACGAAAGGAGAGAGCAAAGATGGGTGTCGCTTGGAGCAGTCTGGAGCTAGCGCACCCGGAGGCAAGAAGCCTGGAGAGGAGTAGCGAAGAAGCTCACCCGGAGATGGCCAGAGAGCAGAGCAGCACCGGCCCGCTGGCCAGGAGCCTGCTGGAAGAAGAGCAGAGCAGCACCGACCCGTTGGTCAGGAGCCTGCTGGAAACCACGACCCCACTAGGCCTAGTGGAGGTCCTCGCACAGCTCCCCCGAGACCGGGAGTGTGCACAGACTGCCCTGGAGGGCCTCGCACGGAGGATGGCCCGGGTACAGCGAGAGACATTGGCGGAGTGGAGCCGAGAGATGGCCCAGCAAACCAGGACCCGGAGCACGCCAGCCAAGATGAGGAGACAGACCGCCTCTGAGGATGGCGCGGGAGGACCCAAGGCCGGAGACGGCGCCGAGAAGGGAGCCGAACGCATGGAGGCAGGTAAAGGGGTCGTCTATACCCCAAACCAGGACACCGCTTACCTGCCCCAGCTCCCCGTCGCAGAGCCCGAAAGTCCCCCTGCTGTGCCCGAAAACGCCATGTCACCGACGCAGACTAGGCCCCAACCGGAAGCCGCCGCCGCGACCCCTGTGACGCCATGCGCACCGACCCCGAGCGTGGCAAAACAGGAAGTAACACCAGCCTGGTCGCAGGGCCTAGAATTCCCAGGCGTCGCATCACCAACAGCGCCCCCTACCTCCGCGGAGCCTCCGGCCTGGCCGCAAGGCCAGGTAGCCCAGGGCGCCGCCGTCCTGACGGTGCCCTTCACCTTCCAGGTGCCCCAGGCCTGGCCGCAAGGCCTGGGCAACCCGGGCGCCACCACCACCGCGCCCGCACCCGTAAAACCAAGGGTGCCGCGTCTGGGAGAGGACTTGTTTGCCCAGCACACGTGGCCGGACGGACAGCCTTTCATCTGGCCCCAGAGATATTATGAACTGGAGCACCAGAGGAGAGTTGGGGCCATGTGTGCACCCCTGATTCTGGCTCCGAAGCCCGTGATAAGGATCTCGCCCCCGCTTGAAGAGACCCAATTTGAGTGGGACCCCACCGGAGAAGACCTAATGGGGTTCACTCAAGAAACCAGGGCAGCTGCAGCGGAGCGTGCTGAGTGCTGCCGACAGCAGCTCGGGGAGTTTGCGAGGGAGCGGAGAGAGAGGCGGGTCCGGGAACAACAGGCCCAAATAAGGAGCGCCGAGCAGAAGAGCCGAACCAGGAGGGACCCCCGTGCAGCGCACAGTCCCCGCACCACCGGGACTGTGATAAAGTTTAACATGCAGCATGGGTGGGGCTTCATCCGAGACCACCGCACCCTAGGCGACGTCTTCGTGACGAGGAGAGACGTTGAGTCCCACCTACCGGAGGGACACAGAGGTCGTGACCTTTACATCGGGGACGAGGTCACCTTTACCCGGCACAAGTGTGCCAAAGGACCTTACGCCCTCCATGTGCATCGCCTGACAGAGGAGGAGCTGCGATGTGAGGAGGAAGAGCAAGAGGATCCGGACGGGTCTGAAGCTGAGATCCCCAAAGAAGGAGCAGGAGGAAGACGTTGTTGAGTACAGCGGAGTAGGTGCTGTAAATAGTTACCCGATCGGGGTATAAAGAAACTGTTACTGCAAATATAGTCCCCGTTGGGACCAGCTGAGTGAACTGTTACCCGTTTAACCCCTAAATCCCACAGGCTGAGGACTGTGAGCAGCCATTCCCTTTCCCTCCTTAACTGGCCGAGGACTGAGAGCGGCCAAATCCTTGTATATAGTTGCGCGTCCTAAAGCGCCCCCTACCGGTTTTATAGGAAAACCATTTTTCTAGAAAGACTGTCGCACTTTGCCCGGTCAACAGTTGCACAGTGACCGGAGGAGAAACAAGAGACGACGAGAATGTTTTATCTGAAAAGTTTTATGCTAATATATGTTTTATATGTTTAAAAAAAAAAAAAATTTGTATGTTTTTGGTGTTATGTCTTACAGCCCGAGGACGTGCTGTGATTTACCAGGGGGGAATGTAGCACCCTGAGGATTCGGCTGCTACAGGGGTATTGCACCTCAACCCAGAGGTGTGATATTCCACTCCCGGGTAAGGATGGAGTGTGGATCTGGGCTCGGTAGGCTGCATGCACTACACACATCCCATTTCCGAGGAACAGGCCGACGGTACTCCCACTTAGAAATGTGCAGGTACGACCGAGTCTGTTCCTGGCTGGAGTGGGAGGGGGGTGGTACATCCCAAGTAGTGTAGGGGCAGATAGGGGGAGCAGCCTGGGTAAAGATAGGAGCTCATTGGGTGCTGGTCACCTGAGCTCACACATAGAGGGTGTATATAAGGTGGGCACCAACTAAGAACAGGGTCAGTTGCAGAGAGAAAGTCAGCGAGCGGAGGAGAAGAGAGACCCAGAGTGAGAGAGGAGAAAGAGAGACCCAGAGGGGAAAGCAGAAGAAAGGACTCTAAGACCCCAAATTAAATCCCCGGGTGAAGAGTCGGCATCAGGGTACCGGAACCCAAGCTGGTGGGGGCAAAAACACTCCCCAGCCAGAGACCGGAGACCGTGGGCAGCGTTTGCCACGGTCACCCACCACATCCACCACGAAGGCATACCACGAGGAGGGTCAGGGAACCCAAGGCCAAGGGTCTCCCAGCAGAAGGCCCGAGGGAGCTGGACCTGGGTGGATCAATAGTGGGGACGGCCAGAGAAAGGACAGAAGGAGAGCTCAGGGTCACGCTCCGGACTTATTTGGGAGTTGGCTGGATCCAGAACCTGGTGGACGCAGCACGGCTCGGGAGGTCACTCGAAGCTGGAGTGACCAGAACATCAGCAGTGAGTAAAACATCCTAAACTGCATAACCCGACTCTGTCTCTGATTGCCGCCTACACTGCATCACCACAGCTCCCATCCTCTGCACCTGATCCCCCTGAGGCTATACCCCACCCGTTGGGGGTTATATCACCAAAGCTGCACCTACACCACCAGCCTCAGCGGACCCTGCTGCAGCGGCGGCCACAGTGACCGCAACACAACGGGTGGCGTAGTCGACAATAAAGAACTTATAACATCTGTATGACTGCCACATACAACTCAGTTTGACACCCTGGGCACGGACCGGGTCACAGCCACTCGGAAGACTACAACCCCCATCTGATCCGGCTCCGGATATTCCCCCTAAAAGAATATGGCCCAGGGGGCGCGTCAATAGCTAGACAGAGAGGTACACTTGGTATATCTCTGGTAAACTTGATATAATGGTAAACTTTCTTGGTAAATAGGTAGTCTAATTAGAGAAACCTTTTTTCATATACACTTTGGGGCTCAAAAAATACATTCAGTGATCACTAGATGTGAGGTCAAAACCATCTTAATAAAGAGAGCCCTCTGATGGCCTGGAAAGTTCTGGAAAGAGGGATGGCTGTGACCCAAATCACCATATGTTAAAGTAGACCTTACAAAGAAAGAAAAAAAAAGATGCTTTAGAATTTAAATACTGGTTTTAACCCCTTGGTGTCACAGCCAGTTTTGGTCTTTGACAGACTTTTTTTTTGCACTTGTACACGAAAATTGGACATCTGAATGAAGCCTGAGGGCTCACTACTGAGAGATCTTATTAATGACTCACAATCTTGAAAACAATGCAGAGGTGCAGGTTATGGTTACAGAGGCCTCACACACAGTGGAGCAACTAAAGAAATGTCAAGAGGGTCTACTACCTACAAGATAGAGAAGGCATAAATCCCAATTCTGAAGCCAATCACTTAGAAAAATCTACAGTCCTACATATGATAGTTTTCATAGTCTCTCATTATCTGTTCATTTACCGGAGGGTAAAAGAAAGGTATCCCAACCAGAAAGTCTGTGTATGTCCTTCAATGATCCACACTTTTACAAAATCTATAATGTTTGTATCAGTGATCCTGGTGTACTACCTCAAAGTTGTTGGGTGTGTGCCTTTAAGATTTAGCAGAGCTAGAAGCTACCTCGTTATGTTTGCACTATGCTCATATTTTCCCTTGCAGACAATGTACACAAGAATTTGGTACTTAGAAGTGATTTATATATGCACAAAGTGATGTATTTATTATTTTCTACCATTAGGAGGTTGTAAATAGAGATGGGCTAACCCAAACAGTAAAGTTCAGGGACTGTACCAAACACCTTGTGTTCGGGCATGGACCCTGAACACGGACTTCCCTGTTACGGTTCGGGTGTTTCCTGCACTGTCATCTGCATGGAAACAGGGTCTCTAATCGGAGGTAAGATTGTTACCATCGGTCAGAGCGCTGCAGGATCACGCTGTCAGATATAAGCGTGATCACGCAACTGTCACTGTGACCCGAGGTAAAAAGCTTACCACGGGTCACAGGCATCGGCTGATGAGAGTACTACTACTCCCATCAGCCTACGCCTGCTGTCACTGTTAACAGCGAGCGCAGGTGCCTCTGATCGGTATAGTCATCAGCCGGCGCCTGTGCTCAAAGTAAAAAAAAGTTAAAATAACTAAATAGATATTGAAATAAAAATAAAAAACACATTATACTCACCTACACCTAATCCCTGATGTACTTGTCCCCTGTAATAAAGTAAAAAAAAACACCATAATACTTACCTTAATGCCTAATCCCCAAAGCCATGTCACCTGTAAAAAAGAAAACATAATACACCAACATAATTATCACCTATCTGCCGTAATCTATACTGTCCCATGACGATACAGATCACTTGTAGAACAGTCACATTAGCAGATGTGACTGTTCTACCCAGCAGCCTGCTACACACTGACAGGAGTGTAATCGCTCCCACAGTGTATAGAGCTGAGCTGCCATAAGAGAGGTCACAGGAGTTCATCAGCTGATGAGCTCCAGTGATCTCACTTATGGCACTGCCGCTGCGTGAGAAAGTTCTCACTCAGCGTTGGTGCCATAAGTGAGGTCACCAGGGTTCATCAGCTGATGAATGCCTGGGAACTCTGTGACGGCAGCTCAGTGCTACAGACTGCCTGTGTCAGTGAGTAGCCTTCTGTCTTGCAGAGCAGTCATATGAGTGACTGCTGATGTGACTGCTCTACAAGTGAGATCATCGTGGAACATTATGGATTATTTCATCATGTCGGACAGGTGAGGGATATTGTTGTTTTTTTATGTTTGTTTTTTTTTTACAGGTGACAATGACTTCAAATTGATAAGGCGTTAGGTAAGTATAAGGTTACTTTTTTATTTTCTGTTTTTTAAAGGGGACAATGGCTTCTAGGATTAGGCGTGGGGTGAGTATAATTGTGTGTTAAAGAAAATATAAAAAATCTCTGAAGTCACTCACCCCCTTCCTCCTTTTCCCCTCTGTCATTTGCAATCTGATCTGACACCTAGATGTAGGATTATACAATAGACTGTTACAGGGATGAAGATAATTAACCAGGTTAATTAACCTGCAAGAGCTATACAATTGACAGTTAATTGAGACTTCAGAGAATTGAACAGCCATAGAGACATGTGTTGACGCATAAGCACACTTTAACATATGGGCCAGGTGACTGAAGATGTATATTGCATATAGATAAAGAGTATAAGTTGAATAGAGAGGAAACAGTGTGTTAAGGATCAAAGGGAATGTCTCACCCTCGTTAGCATAGCTATTGTCCTTTCCAGGTGCACATTCCTTTCATCACCAGGCATCTGCTGGACCCAGAGGCACCGAAAGAAAATATACAATAGGGGAATTTCTATAAATCCGATTGTGATCAGACACATATTTTAGCGACAGTGCTAATTGGGGAACAATATGCATATTTTTTCATATCTGTGAGCCCTGCCGATAAGCCGTAAATCATAAGTGCAAGATAACTGACAAGAGCTATGCCATGTTTGGTCTCTAAGCAAAGATAAAATCCCGATGGAAAATATGGCATCAATCTCCAACTTCTGCTGTCATCCGGCAATTAGTTAATGCATAAGCTGGGGAATTCATAAAAACATGAAGGGCTGAGACCAGCCCACAACACGGTCAATGTGAGGTCATCACAGGGGAGTATGTAGGTGGGACTCAGGGGGCTGGTAAAAGATCAAGCCGAATTATGATTTGCGTTCATGCTGAGAGATACATTTTTCATGTATGCAGGGACCACAATTCCCAAAACGGCTAAATGAAGTGCTCTCCTTCGGCTAAACTGAATCGTCTCTGCGATCGGTATAGTAAGTTCTTCTGTTAATCCCTTTTATTTTATGTGACTGCATGTGCTTTATTGTTTTGTCCCCTTTGTAAAATATTTTTCATAAACACTGCCTCCCTTTGGATTAAATATAAAATGTAATAGTTCTGTTTCTTTTTTTCTGTAATTGTGCCTTGCTCCATAGACAGTATGTGAAGAAAAAACTTCAGCACTCCAATTTGGATATCAATAGAACAATTTATTCATATAGACAGATCCTTAACGGCAAAAAATCAATGCGTATGCATGTGCAAAATGATTCTTAGTAGTCTACATATGATTAATTGTGCCAAATTAATTTTCCTTATGAGATACTCTTAAATCATTGAATCTGTTAATTTATTTTGATTTTGATACTTGTGTTTTTTTCTCTTAGAGAAACCTTGACAAAGACCAATATAGGTCGAAAACGTTTGGTTTATGGTTCATTATATGCTTAATTGTAAAACACTGGGCAAAACAGTAACTGAAAAAGACCTGGGTGTATTGGTATACAAGCTCACGTTTAGTGGCCAGTGTCAGGCAGCTGCTGCAAAGGCAAATAAAATAATGGGATGCATTAAAAGAGGCATAGATGCTCATGAGGAGAACATCATTTTACCTCTATACAAGTCATTAGTGCGACCACACTTAGAATACTGTGTACAGTTCTGGTCTCCGGTGTATAAGAAAGACATAGCTGATCTAGAGCGGGTGCAGAGAAGAGCGACCAAGGTTATTAGAGGGGGGGTCTGCAATACCAAGACAGGTTATTACACTTGGGGTTATTTACTGTGGAAAAAAGAAGGCTTAGGGGTGATCTTATTACTATGTACAAGTATATGAGGGGACAGTACAAAGACCTTTCTACTGATCTTTTTACTCTGAGGCCAGAGACGGGGACAAGGGGGCATCTTCTACGTCTGTAGGAAAGAAGGTTTAATCATAATCACAGACGGGGATTCTTTCCTGTGAGAGCAGTGAGACTATGGAACTCTCTGCCGCATGATGTTGTAATGAGTGATTCACTGTTAAAATTTAAGAAGGGCATGGATGCCTTTCTTGAAAAGTATAATATTACAGGTTATATATACTAGATTCCTTGATAGGGCGTTGATCCAGGGAACTAGTCTGATTGCCGTATGGAGTCGGGAAGGAATTTTTTTCCCCAATGTGGAGCTTAGTGTTTGCCATATGTTTTTTTTTTGCCTTCCTCTGGATCAACATGTTAGGCTATGGGTTGAACTAGATGGACTTAGTCTTCCTTCAACCTTAAAAACTATGTTACTATGTTACTATGACTACTAAGAATCTTTTTGCACATGCATATGCATTGATTTTTTTGCCGTTAAGGATCTGTTTATATGAATAAATTGTTCTATTGATATCCAAATTGGAGTGCCGAAGTTTTTTCTTCATATATTGGATCATTTTTCTTCAGAGCACCCTTATCTTATTTTTAAGCAGTGAGCGACCCCTCATTTATATTATATTGACTTATTCTGGGATCCCGCTCCTGCGGCACTTATGGCCTTTTCTACCTTTGCATTTAACCAGGAGGAGGCAAGTGGCATTATTGCAAGGGTCACTACTCCCGGTACCTTCCTTCATACTCCAATTGAGGAGGTATGTACAAGGGACGTAGAGAAGGAACTCAAGAGACATGCAACCCTTGAATTACACTGCATAACATTGGCTGAATACCACAAGATTCAGCGAATTCCCCGTGGTCTGAGAGTTCCTTTACGTCCGACCCTTTTTCATAACAATCCCGATTTTTGTATGAAATTCGAGGGTATTATCAATAAATGTTCGATGGACATTATATTACTCACAATAGATTTTTTACAGAGGGAGATAACAGATCTCAACACAAGGATCGCTACAACCGAACAACAGCTTCGTAATACCATTACCTCAGAGGAATTTTCTACTTTGAAAAATAAAGTGGAGAAGGATGTTGGCGATTATCGGAAAAATCTACAAGCTAAGAAAAAGTCAAAATTTCTACGCGATACAGAAGACTATTTAAACAATCAAGTGTACAGATGGCGGACATCCGATAACAGCAGGGGCAGTTATTTCTACAGACGAGGTTATACTTCATCACCAGGACGCAATTCATCAACTGATAGTGAACCCGGTCATTTTTTACCACCACGCAGATCACGCCCGTTCAGAAGAAGACAAGGAGGGGCAGGCGATCACTATCAAAGGGACCTACCCAGGATGACGACTCGGTCCCAGGTAGGACAAACAACATTGTTTTCAACATTTCATCATACAATTTAGCACCAGCTGAATTAATTGTGCTTCAAAAAGGACTCTCTTTCTGCCCCACACCAGCATTTGATACTTTTACTCTTGAACAGGAATTACTCCATTTCTATAGGACTCTAAGACTTAAGGTGCACTTCTCTAAGGAGAATGGGTACATGCCGCTCCCCCCCAGAGAAGCATAAGGCTGATATGTTTTATGTACAGGACTTACATTTACGCGTTTCTAGTCATTTTCAACCTCCGTGGTCTTATCATCACGTAGAAGCCTATATTGATCTGGTCCAGAGGGACATTAATGACACTTTATTGGCAATTAAGAAGGGCAAATTTCATAATAGATATAATCTTACGCTGGAGGAGAATAGGGCCCTCTATTCCTTAAAAAACAGAAAGGATCTGATCATAAAACCTGCCGATAAGGGAGGAGGGGTAGTAGTAATGGACCGTATATATTACATTAAGGAAAGTTTGACACAACTAAGTGACAAAGAAACATACTTACCAATATTACATAGTCCCACTTCTGAGATAGCTGGTTTTATCTCAGAACTGATTCACAGACATCAGTGTATGGGTACCATTGATATAAAATTAGCGGAATTTTTGGTGAAAACTGATCCTGTTATACCGGTTTTTTATACATTACCGAAAGTCCACAAAAACTTACAAACCCCACCTGGTAGACCGATCGTCGCTTCCACTGAGTCCATTTTGTCGCCTCTAGCCATCACCAAACATCATTTCTTATTTAAAGGATAGGTCTCATTTTCTTACTACTTACTATTAAGAAATTAGGCCCCATCCCACCTAATAGTATATTAGTCACTATGGACGTAAATAGTCTGTATACCAGCATTGACCATACAAGGGGCATTCAGGCAACTATCCATTTCCTTCATACTTACACTGATCTTTCGCCACATCAGATCTGCTTCTGTGTTGATTTACTTACTCTTATCGTAGCCAAAAAAATTTTTCTCTTTGAGGACCAATTTTATTTACAAAAAAGGGGGACTGCTATGGGGTCAAATGTGGCCCCTCCCTATGCGAACATTTTTATGGCGGACTTTGAGAATGCCTTCGTCTATCCTTACGTTTCTTTTCAAACAAATGTATTGCATTGGAAAAGATTTATAGACGATATTTTCCTTATTTGGACAGGATCCGATAGTGAACTCACAGTGTTTTTTGACTATTTGAACACAAGGGCACCCAATTTGACCTTCACTAAGCACTGTGACCAACACTCTATACATTTCCTAGATACAAGGTTTCCAATACAGGAATACTTGTCAGTGACTTGTACATAAAACCAACTGACAAAAATAGTCTTCTTATGTACACTAGTTGTCATCCACGACACGTTAAAAAATCCCTTCCTAAATCCCAACACTGTAGGGTAGACAGGATTGTATCAGATGATACAGTGAGACAGATAAGACACAGTGAGATGAATGAGATATTCCGACTGAGAGGCTATCCTAATAGGACATTTGAGAAACAGAATAGTTCTACCCAGGTTATTGATAAAATCTCCCGACTGGCTTTTGTTAATACGTACCACCCCTTCAGTGGGTTGATCTATAAGTGCATCCAACGCCATTGGTCTCTTCTGACACGATCTTACCTTAAGATACCAGAATTCACAGTTGCACCATTACTTTGTCATAAAAGGACACGTAATGTTTGGGATTTACTTGTTAAAGCTGATGTGGGTTCTATGAGCACTGGACCCATTCAACGTACCTTGATCACTCCTCGTAGAGGTACTTTTCCCTGTTTAGGGTGCTTACAATGTTCCCACATTATCAAAGGTGATTCTTTTACACATCCTTACTGCCATGAGAACTATCTGAATGTTTCTATTGCTGCTGTCTCTATGGGGATACTGCCTGCTTTTCTGTCTGGCTTTGAGGACATTTTTTCTGATAAGGGGTTTCAGTATTTGCCTCCTCATCATGCTTATGACTGTCCTATTAACCTGATCCCCGGAGCTAAACTACCAAAAGTCCAGACTATATAATCTTTCTGGCCCTGAGAGACAAGCCATGAAGGTTTTTATTGCGGAAAGTCTGGATAAGGGACATATCAGACCCTAATCTTTGCCCATGGCGGCAGGGTTCTTCTTTCTGAAGAAAAAAGATGGCGGTCTACGTCCCTGTTTAGATTTCCGGGAATTAAATCAAATTACCAAACGGGATCCATACCCCCTTCCTCTGATTCCTGATTTGTTCAGCCAGGTTGTGGGAGCTAATGTATTCTCCAAGTTGGATTTAAGGGGAGCCTACAATCTGGTTAGAATCAGAGAGGGGGACGAATGGAAGACAGCGTTCAATACTCCGAAAGGTCATTTTGAAAGTATGGTTATGCCTTTTGGTTTGACCAATGCACCTGCGGTGTTCCAGCATTTCATAAATGATAATTTTCATCATTTGTTGGGGAGGTTTGTGGTGGTCTATCTGGATGATATTTTGGTTTATTCACCTGATTTTGAGACCCATCGGGGGCATGTTAAGATGGTGCTCAAGATATTAAGGGATAACAAACATTATGCCAAACTAGAAATATGTGTTTTTGTTGTTCAGGAGGTGCAGTTTTTGGGGTACTTGCTGTCATCTTCAGGTTTTCGGATGAATCCGGAGAAGATCTGTGCAGTCCTTGACTGGGAACGTCCCAAGAACCTGAAGGCCCTACAATGTTTTCTGGGCTTTACTAATTTTTACAGGAAATTCATCCAAAATTACTCGGTGGTAGTGAAACCCCTTACTGATATGACTAAGAAGGGGTCTGATTTTTCCAACTGGTCGGAGGCTTCCCTCTAGGCTTTTTCTTCCTTAAAGAATCATTTTGCCACTGCACCTATTCTAAGTCAACCTGATGTTTCTCAACCCTTTATTGTGGAGGTCGATGCTTCGGATGTCTGGGTTGGGGCTGTGTTGTCTCACGGTTCGTCCCCTGGTAAATGGCGTCCATACGCCTTCTTTTCTAAAAAATTGTCTTCGGCTGAGAGAAATTATGACGTGGGTAATAGGGAACTTTTGGTGATCAAATTGGCGTTCAAGGAATGGCGACACTGGTTGGAGGGGGTTCTTCATCCTATTAATGTTATTACTGACCATAAGAAACTGTCATATCTACAGTCAGCTAAACGTCTCAACCCTAGGCAGGCCAGATGGTCCCTGTTTTTTTACTAGGTTCAATTTTGTTGTCACTTTTCGTCCAGGGTTAAAAAACGTCAAGGCTGATGCTTTGTCCCGGAGCTTCCCTGGTAGTTGTGACCATGAGAACACTGCCCTGATATTACAGAAAGGGGTAGTTATTTTGGCTCTTTTTCCTGAACTGGAGGGTGAGGTGCTGGAGGCTCAGGGGGATGCCTCTGCCTCCTGCCCTTCAGGAAAGTTATTTGTACCACACTGATCTGTGCCATAAAGTAATCAAGAAACATCATAACTCTGTGCTTGTTAGGTATCCAGGTAGTAAGGCAACCGCGGACCTCCTCTCTCGTCATTTGGGAAAATTGGGAGGCACTCCAATGCCCCTTGGAAGAGACGTGGAGGAGGGCCTCATATAAAAATGTTCCCTTTAGAAAGGAGCGGGACTCCTTTACTTGTAATGCCCATGCACTAAGTGTATGGGCTGACAAAAATTTACCCCTGGGGGGTATACATGAACATACTGTATAAAAAAATTTACGGGCATCATAAAAACCCTTTAAAAAAATTATGTGGGTGTTGCATCACAGACCACAGTCACCCTGGTGATATGGTGGTGGAGGATGAAGATGAGGAGAAGGAGGAGGACAAGAGCAAATAGCCAAAATCAGGACACGTATACCCATGCATGGGTGTGAAAAGGTACATGGGAATACACCTCCCAAAAAAAGACACCGGATTTGAGCTTATGTTATGCTGCCATCATTCGGTGGTGTTGAGAAGTCTGGCCCAATCCAGCCCTTGTTCATTTTTATAAGAGTCAGCCTGTCAGCATTTTCAGTTGACAGGCGGTTGTGCTTACCAGTTATAATTCCACCAGCGGCACAAAGAACCCGCTCTGATAAAATGCTAGCGGCAGGGCAGGCCAGGACCTCCAAGGCGTAGAGAGCCAGTTCATTCCACGTATCCAGCTTGGATACCCAATAATTATAAGGCACAGAGGAATCACGGAGGACGTTGGTACTGTCGGCAAGGTACTCCCTCAGCATCTTCCCAAACTATGCACTCCTTGTGAGAGTACCCCGCGCCTCAGGGCCTGTGCAATGGAGGGGCTGAGAAAATTCTCCCAGAACTTTGACAGTGTTCGCCTTCCTCTGCTGGATTGGAGTTGTGTCTCTCTCACCTGTTGTCCTTGGTTGTCCAACGAACTGTGACCTCTGTCGCCAGCGTTTTCAGATGGGAATTTTTTTAATAGTTCCGCAACAAGGGCCTTCTGGTATTGCCCCATTTTTGTAGTCCTGTCTGCCTCAGGAATAAGAGATATAAAGTTCTCCTTGTAGCCTGGGTTTAGAAGTATCACCAACCAGTAATGACTGTCACCAAAAATTTTGAGAACGCGAGGGTCATGGGAAAGGCAGAGTAACATAAACTCAGCCATGCATGCCAGACTGCTAACAGTCAAGACTTCCGTGTCCTCACCAAGAGGATGACTGACCATGTTTGTAGTATCGGCGTCTCTGCCTCCTGCTGGGCAGAGACGCCGTCCCCCTCACCGCCACGGCCCTGGTCCGGCGTCTTCCGGCTCCCATCCTGAAGCTACTGTGGCGCGCACTGCGCGCAGCTTCCTGGGCATTGTGCTTAGGGCGTGCGCTCCCTCCCTCTTAAAGGGGCCGATCGCGCCGTCCTGAAAAGTCCCCGGCCAATGGCCGGAGGACTTCCCCTATTTAAAGTTGTTGTTCTGTGTGCTAAAACTTGCTTCAGCCCTCAGGTCCCGCTGCCTGTCAGTCCTGCCCGCCAGTCTGCCTGTCAATCCTGCCCGACAGTCTGCCTGTCAGTCCTGCTCTACAGCCCAGGCCCCCAGCCTGTCTATAATTCTGCTCGCCTGCCTGCTTACCTGGAAGCACCTGCCAGTTACCTGTCGTGCCCGCCAGCCTGCTTACCTGGAAGCATCTGCCAGTTACCTGCTCGCCCACCCGGAGCACCCATCTGGCTATCAGCCAGACCAGCCTGCTTATCTACCCGGACCTCCTGTCAGCCTCCCTGCCGTGCTTATCCACTGTACCAGTCAGTTCCTGCCATCTGACCCATTGGAGTCACCTGCTCTCACACAAGGTCGGTCCCAGAGTGGCACCTGGTCCCCCTGCTTGGTCCCTCCCTGGTTCACGTAGTCGATTGAGCCGACATGCGACCTTAGTCAGGTCGAGTAGGCACTTAGTCACGCCCCTTTGGTCCTTCCTTGCACTGAAGCACAGAGGTTCCACCGCCCGGACCCCTAATAATGCTCTCTTCCTCCTCCTCCTCTCTGTCCTCTGGCCATACACGCTGAACAGACAGTATGACAGTTGTGCAGGTAGTACGGTCTATAGTGCATAAAACTAGCTCCTGTTCTTCCTCCTCCTTCTCCTCTTTCTCATTGTCACGCAATCCACATAGGGATGAGATTTGCCTGGGCTGTGTGTAATCACCCTGTATGGTTCCTTGCTCCATTTCATTGTGCTCCGCCTGCAATGCATCCTCTTTGATTGTGAGCAGAGAGCGATTCAGACGACAGAGAAGTGGGATGGTGACGCTAATTATGGCGTCATTGCCGCTCACCATCTTGGTGGAGCCCTCATAGTTTTGGAGGATGGTACATATGTCTGACATTCATGTCCACTCCTGAGGTCTTATGTGTGGAGTTTGAACTGAATACCGACGGCCTTTCTGATGCTGGTACTCAACAACTGCCCTCTTCTGCTCACAAATCCTTCCCAACATCTGCAGTGTAGAGTTCCAACGCGTGGGGACATCACACACCAGTCTGTGAGCCTGAAGCTGCAAATGCTGCTGAAACATGGCAAGGGCGGCGGAAGCTGTAGGTGACTTTCTAAAATTGGCACACAGGCGGAGTACTTTAACAAGCAGATCCGGCAGCTCCGGGTATTATTATTATTATTATTTATTATTATAGCGCCATTTATTCCATGGCGCTTTACATGTGATAGGGATATACATAACAAAAGCATTTACATAATCTTAACAAAACGAGTCAGCGACTGGTACAGGAGGAGCGAGGACCCTGCCCGCGAGGGCTCACAGTCTACAGGGGATGGGTGAGGATACATTAGGTGAGGGTAGAGCTGGTCGTGCAGTGGTGTTTACTGCAGGTTGTAGGCTTGTCGGAAGAGGTGGGTCTTCAGGTTCCTTTTGAAGGTTTCCACGGTCGGCGAGGGTCTGATATGTTGGGGTAGAGAGTTCCAGAGTAGGGGGGAAGCACGGGAGAAATCTTGTATACGATTGTGGGAGGAGGAGATAAGAGGGGAGTAGAGAAGGAGATCTTGTGAGGATCGGAGGTTGCGTGCAGGTAAGTACCGGGAGACTAGGTCACAGATGTATGGGGGAGACAGGTTGTGGAAGGCTTTGTATGCCATGGTTAGGGTTTTGAACTGAATTCTCTGGGCAATGGGGAGCCAGTGAAGGGATTGACAGAGAGGAGAGGCCTGGGAATAGCGGGGGGACAGGTGGATTAGTCGAGCAGCAGAGTTTAGGATAGATTGGAGAGGTGCAAGAGTGTTGGAAGGGAGGCCACGGAGCAGGAGGTTGCAGTAGTCGAGGCGGGATATGATGAGGGCATGCACTAGTGTTTTTGCATTGTCTTTGCTGAGGAATGCACGGATCCGGGAGATGTTTTTGAGTTGGAGTCGGCACGAGGTGGAAAGGGCTTGGATATGTGGCTTGAAGGAGAGATCAGAGTCCAGGGTTACCCCAAGGCAGCGAGCTTGTGGGACTGGGGAGAGTGAACAGCCATTGACGTTGATGAATAGGTCGGATGGGGGATGTGAATGAGAGGGTGGAAAGATGATGAACTCTGTTTTATCCATGTTGAGTTTTAGAAATCTGTCAGAGAAGAAGGATGAGATGGCGGACAGACATTGTGGGATTCTGGTTAGTAGGGAGGAGATATCGGGTCCAGAGAGGTAGATCTGTGTGTCGTCAGCATAGAGGTGATACTGAAAGCCGTGAGACTCTATGAGCTGTCCCAGGCCGAAGGTGTAGATGGAGAAGAGCAGAGGTCCTAGAACTGAACCTTGGGGGACACCGACAGATAGGGGGCGATATGAGGAGGTGGTGTGTGAGTGGGAGACGCTGAATGTCCTGTCTGTTAAGTATGAGGAGATCCAAGATAGAGCCAAGTCCGTGATGCCAAGAGATGAGAGAATCTGGAGTAAGAGGGAATGGTCCACTGTGTCAAAGGCAGATGACAGGTCCAGAAGGAGGAGGATGGAGTAGTGTTGCTTGGATTTGGCATTTAGTAGGTCGTTGGTGACTTTGGTCAGGGCAGTTTCAGTCGAGTGATGCGGTCGGAAGCCAGATTGTAGACGGTCAAAGAGGGAGCAGGAGGAGAGGTGGGAGGACAGTTCAAGGTGGACATGTTGTTCTAGAAGTTTTGAGGCAAAGGGGAGGAGTGATATGGGGCAGTAGCTAGTCAGAGAGGAAGGGTCAAGGGAGGGCTTTTTGAGGATGGGTGTGATTGCGGCATGTTTGAAACATGAGGGGAAGACTCCGGTTGTTAGTGATAGATTGAAGAGGTGGGTTAGGGTTGGGATGAAGACTGTGGTGAGGTTAGTGATGAGGTGGGATGGGATTGGGTCAAGTTCGCAGGTGGTGAGGTGTGATTTGGAGAGTAAAGAGGAGACTTGACCTTCTGTAATGGTGGAGAAGTGGGGTTTGGAGGAGGAGGGTTGAGTAGATATGAGGAGGAGTTGTGTGGACTTTAGGCCAAAGTTTTGTCTGATCGTGTCAATCTTCTGTTTGAAGAATGAGGCAAAGTCGTCGGCTGAGATGAGAGAAGAGGGAGGAGGTGCTGGGGGACGAAGGAGAGAGTTGAAAGTGTTAAATAGCTGTTTAGGGTTGTGAGATAGGGAGGATATGAGAGATGAGAAGTAGGTTTGTTTTGCTGTAGTGAGTGCGGACTTGAAATTAGTGAGGGATTGCTTGAATGCGATGAAGTGCTCGATGGAGTGAGACCTTTTCCATCTCCGCTCCGCAACCCTGGAGGCCTGGCGCAGTTCTTTGGTAAGTTTAGTGTGCCAGGGTTGCCTGTTGAATGTGCGAGGTGTGGTGTGTGTGAGAGGGGCGATCGAGTCTAGAGCTGAAGCTATTGTGGTGTTATATGAAGCAGCAGCAACGTCTGCATCGTGTAAGGAATTTATGTCTGTGAGAGGAAGGAGGGATTCAGAGAGAGAGTGTAGGTCAAGGTGTTTGAGATTTCTGCGAGGGTGTGTGAGTTTGTGGAGTGGGGATTTTGCACCCGGAGAGGAGAGGCTAGAGAATGTGAGGAGGTTATGGTCAGAGAGAGGGAGTGGTGAGTTAGAGAGGTTAGATAGGGAACAGAGGCGGGTGAAGATGAGGTCCAGTGTGTGGCCATCTTTGTGGGTGGGTGTGGAAGACTATTGAGTGAGTCCAAAGGAGGAAGTGAGGGATAGGAGCTTAGAGACAGACGAGTGGGGAGTGTCAATGGGGATGTTGAAGTCACACATTATGATAGTGGGGATGTCAGTGGAAAGGAAGTGAAGCAGCCAGGTGGTGAAATGGTCTAAGAAGGTGGTGGCTTGCCCTGGGGGTCGGTAAACGACGGCCAGTTGGAGGTTGGAGGGGGAATAGATGCGCACACAGTGCACCTCAAAAGAGGGGAGTGTAACGGAGGGTGGCAGTGGGATTTTGGTGAAAGCGCAGAGTTCTGATAGGAGGAAACCTACGCCTCCACCATGTTTGCCATTGGGGCGGGGGGTGTGGGAAAGGTGGAATCCGCCATATGAAAGGGCAGCTGGGGAGGCTGTGTCAGAGGGGGTGAGCCAGGTTTCGGTGATGGCGAGGAAGGAGAGTTTGTTTGTAATGAAAAGATCGTGGATGAAGGAAAGTTTGTTGCAGACAGAGCGAGCGTTCCATAGAGCTCCTGTTAGTATAGCTGAGGAGGTGGGTATTAGTTGGATGGGTATGAGGTTAGAAGGGTTGCGACAGTTTGAAGAAGGTCGTGGATAGGAGGTAGAAGTGACTGTGGGGATATGGCGAGGAGGACCAGGATTTGGAGAGATATCTCCAGCAGTGAGGAGGAGCAGAGAAAGTGTTAGCAGGTGGGAACAGGAGAGAGCATGAGGTGGCTGTCTGTGTTTGGAGATCCAGGATTGAATGTTGAGGAATAATTTGGAGGAGGAGGTGAGGGGTAGGATTGGAGAAACCGCTGAACCACGAGGTTAAGCACATGGGCCAGGCATGGTACGTGTGTGAGCTCGCCTCGCCTCAGAGCCACCACCAGGTTCCGGCCATTGTCACACACGACCATGTCTGACTGTAGGTTCAGCGGTGTGAGCCACAGATCTGCCTGCTCTTTCAGAGCTGTCCACAACTCTTCAGCATTGTGCGGTTTGTCACCTAAGCATATTAGCTTCAGCACAGCCTGTTGCCGCTTGGCCAAGGCAGTGCTGCAGTGCTTCCAGCTTGTGACTGATGTGGTCATTTCGAAGATGGAAGCTGAAGAGGAGGAAGAGGCTGAGGAGGATGAGGTGCAGGAGCTGTAGACTGTGGGGGCAACCCTGATTGACCTAGTGTCCACAATCTTTTGGCATCTGGAGGACGTGTTCCGTCCCAAGATCCGACTGGGTCCTGGCTTGAACTATGTAAACCCAGTGTGCCGTCAGCGAGATGTACTGTCCCTGCCCACAAGCACTTGTCCACAAGTCCGTGGTTAGGTGGACTTTCCCGGTAACTGTGTTGTTGAGGGCACGGCTAATGTTTTGGGACACATGCTTGTGTAATGCAGGGATGGCACACCAGGAGAAATAGTGGCGGCTGGGGACCGAGTACCGAGGGACGGCCGCCGCCATCAAGTTGCAGAATGCTTCCGTCTCCACGAGCCTAAAAGGCGACATTTTGAGTGCAAGCAGTCTCAAAATATGGGAATTTAGTACTGTGGCCTGTAGAGCGTTGAGTGCGCATTTGAGCTTGCGTTTCAAGGACTGGGATATGGACAACTGAACACTGTGCTGGGACAATGACATGGAGGTGCTTCCTGATGCTGCTACTTGAGAGTGTGCAATGACAGGTGCAGGGCAGGAGGCATCTTCGCATGCACCATGGACAGTGGATTGGCTTGCATGCACAACAGCGGAAGAAGCAGTGCTGCCACGCGCAGACACTGTTCCTGGACCCTGGGGTTTGGCCTACAAAGTCGGGTGCTTGGCTGCCATGTGCCTGATTTTGCATGCACAACAGCGGAAGAAGCAGTGGTGCCACCCGCAGACACTGTTCCTGGACACTTTGGTTTGGTCTACAAAGTCGGGTGCTTTGCTGCCATGTACCTGATCATGCTGGTGGTGATCAGGCTGGTAGTTTTACCACCCCTGCTAATGCTGGCCTGGCAGGTGGTGCAAAGGGCCTTTTTGGGGTTATCAGCAGAGTCTTTAAAAAATAACCAGACTTGGGAAGACCTAACATTTGTACTGGCAACTTCCTTCGTGCTGGTGCTACGGGGAACGGTTGCCTGCCTTCTGTCTGCAGCCACCACACTGCTTCTTCCTACCTGTTGGGGTGCTCTGCCTACATACACTTGTATGGAGCGAGGCCGTGCCCTCTAGTCGGCTACGTCACTAGATGGGGCACGGTCTCGGCTCAATATAAGTATATGGAACAAGGCCACGCCCACTGGCTGGGAGAATGTACAACTTATACATACCCTCCAGTCCCGGGTCATAAACCGGAGAATCCCCGCAGTGCACAGTGCATGCGCTGGGGGGACTCTTAAGACTGCAGTTACGCAGAGTGACTGCAGACTTATCGGTTTTGACAAGATAACCCCTTTAAAATGACCCTCAAAGTTTCCCATGAGGTTTACAGGCCTCGCAGATGCTGGGAAATCTGTTGGCTTTGAACTCTGGTGGAAGGCTACCTAAGATCAAGCCACCCAGGACTCATGGTAGCTCTAGTGCCTGACTGTTGAATGACGGAGTGCCGAGTGCTGAATAGGCTCCAGGTGCTGAGTGCAGATCATATCATTGTTGTCTGTTTTCCCAGAAATCAGCACGACCTGGCGACAATGATGGGAGTTGTAGTCAGCACTCGTAGTGTACATTATGTGCAAAATAAAGAATTCAATTAAAAA
Organism: Phyllobates terribilis; assembly: GCF_046119375.1. Classification (NCBI taxonomy): domain Eukaryota; kingdom Metazoa; phylum Chordata; class Amphibia; order Anura; family Dendrobatidae; genus Phyllobates; species Phyllobates terribilis. Next base: position 73,010,566 of record NW_027362770.1, on the reverse strand, counting down.
AAGAACATGGGCTACCGCTGATTATTCATAACCAGCAGAGGAAAGCTGCCCGCTAGGGGCTGATATTACTAACCAGGGAAAGGGGCCATTAGCCCAAAATGTTCCTCGACTATTAATAACAGCTCACAGCTGTTTGATTAGCATTTACTAGCCAAATTACAGGGAAACTCCAGAAATGTTTTTACGTAGGGTCCCCCTATAAATTCTAACCAGCAAAGGTTAAACAAACAGCTGCAGGCTGATATTAATAGCCAGGGGAGGGGCCATGGATATTGTCCCTCTCCGAAGCTAATAACATCAGCCTTCAGCCACCCCAGAAACAGCACATCAATAAGATGCGTCAAATCTGGCGCTTAGCCTCACTCTTACTTGCCCTGGTGTGGTGGAAAGTGGGGTAATAAGGTTTAGGTTGATGTCAGCTTTGTGTTGGTAGCTGGCATCAAGGGGTTAGTAATGGAGAGGCGTCTATAACATGCCCCCATTACTAACCCCAGAGTCAAATTGTAAAAAAAAACTAAACACGCAGAATAAAGTACTTTATTTGAAACAATGACATAGACTCCTTTACTGAATCTCAATTTACCAAAAACAATTATACTCACTTAATGCCCAATCCACTGAGGCTAATGTCCCCTGTAAAAAAAAAAAATAATAAAGCAACGAAATCCTCACCTATCCCCGACGTGAAGATAATCCATTTGTCCATAGACGCGTCTAGCTCTGATACATCTAGATGGCATGATGTCAGCATTCAGAATATCAAGCAGTGACTGGAAAAAGGTGAGCGGGGTTCATATCCAATGAACTCCTTTCACCTCAATGATGTCAGCGTGAGCGCCGTGAGAACTTTCCCATGTTTCCCATGCTGAAATATTGACCATTTAATGAACACAGAATGGTCAGATTTTGGCAAGATAAAAGTTTTGTCGCCTGGTCATATTATGCACCCAATCCTAGTTTACATCCTCACCAGTGCTCAGTAAATGATCGGTTAATTCGTTCACCTCAATGACGTCAGCATGAGCATCGTGGGAAAGTTCTCACGGCGCTCAAGCTGACATCATTGAGGTGAAAGGAGTTCATTGGATATGAACCCCGCTCACCTTTTTCCAGTCACCGCGAGGCATTGAGCTGCGCTAGCACACGCAGCTCAGTGTCTCTGCTGCTTGATATTCTCAATGCTGACATCATGCCATCTAGATACAGTTAGGTCCATATATATTTGGACAGAGACAACATTTTTCTAATTTTGGTTCTAGACATTATCACAATGAATTTTAAACAAAACAATTCAGATGCAGTTGAAGTTCTGACTTTCAGCTTTCATTTGAGGGTATCCACATTAAAATTGGATGAAGGGTTTAGGAGTTTCAGCTCCTTAACATGTGCCACCCTGTTTTAAAGGGACCAAAAGTAATTGGACAGATTAAATAATTATAAATAAAATGTTCATTTCTAGTACTTGGTTGAAAACCCTTTGTTGGCAATGACTGCCTGAAGTCTTGAACTCATGGACATCACCAGACGCTGTGTTTCCTCCTTTTTGATGCTCTGCCAGGCCTTCACTGCGGTGGTTTTCAGTTGCTGTTTGTTTGTGGGCCTTTCTGTCTGAAGTTTAGTCTTTAACAAGTGAAATGCATGCTCAATTGGGTTGAGATCAGGTGACCGACTTGGCCATTCAAGAATATTCCACTTCTTTGCTTTAATAAACTCCTGGGTTGCTTTGGCTTTATGTTTTGGGTCATTGTCCATCTGTAGTATGAAGCGACGACCAATCAGTTTGGCTGCATTTGGCTGGATCTGAGCACACAGTATGGCTCTGAATACATCAGAATTCATTCGGCTGCTTCTGTCCTGTGTCACATCATCAATAAACACTATTGACCCAGTGCCACTGGCAGCCATGCATGCCGAAACCATCACACTGCCTCTGCCGTGTTTTACAGATGATGTGGTATGCTTTGGATCATGAGCTGTACCACACCTTCGCCATACTTTTCTCTTTCCATCATTCTGGTAGAGGTTGATCTTGGTTTCATCTGTCCAAAGAATGTTCTTCCTGAACGGTGCTGGCTTTTTTAGATGTTTTTTAGCAAAGTCCAGTCTAGCCTTTTTATTCTTGATGCTTATGAGTGGCTTGCACCGTGCAGTGAACCCTCTGTATTTACTTTCATGCAGTCTTCTCTTTATGGTAGATTTGGATATTGATACGCCTACCTCCTGGAGAGTGTTGTTCACTTGGTTGGCTGCTGTGAAGGGGTTTCTCTTCACCATGGAGATTATTCTGCGATCATCCACCACTGTTGTCTTCCATGGGCGCCCAGGTCTTTTTGCATTGATGAGTTCACCAGTGTTTTCATTCTTTCTCAGGATGTACCGAACTGTAGATTTTGCCACTCCTAATATTGTATTTCTCGGATGGGTTTTTTCTGTTTTTGCAGCTTAAGGATGGCATGTTTCACCTGCATGGAGAGCTCCTTTGACCGCATGTTTACTTCACAGCAAAACCTTCCAAATGCAAGCACCACACCTCAAATCAACTCCAGGCCTTTTATCTGCTTTATTGAGAATGACATAATGAAGGGATTGCCCACACCTGTCCATGAAATAGCCTTGGAGTTAATTGTGCAATTACTTTTGGTCCCTTTAAAAACAGGGTGGCATATGTTAAGGAGCTGAAACTCCTAAACCCTTCATCCAATTTTAATGTGGATACCCTCAAATGAAAGCTGAAAGCCTGAACTCCAACTGCATCTGAATTGTTTTGTTTAAAGTTCATTGTGGTAATGTCTAGAACCAAAATTACAAAAATGTTGTCTCTGTCCAAATATATATGGACCTAACTGTATATCAGAGCTAGACGCGTCTATGGACAAATGGATTATCTTCACGTCGGGGATAGGTGAGGATTTCGTTGCTTTATTATTATTTTTTTTTACAGGGGACATTGGCCTCAGTGGATTGGGCATTAAGTGAGTATAATTGTTTTTGTTAAATTGAGATTCAGTAAATGAGTCTATGTCATTATTTCAAATTAAGTACTTTATTCTGCGTGTTTAGTTTATGTTTTCAATTTGACTCTGGGGTTAGTAATGGGGGCATCTTATAGACGCCTCTCCATTACTAACCCCTTAATGTCAGCTACCAACACAAAGCTGACATCAACCCCAACCTTATTACCCCACTTGCCACCACACTAGGGCAAGAAAGAGTGAGGCTAAGCACCAGATTTGACGCATCTTATTGATGTGCTGTTTTTGGGGTGGCTGAGGGTTGATGTTATTAGCTTCGGAGAGGGACAATATCCATGGCCCCTTCCCTGGCTATTAATATCAGCCTGCAGCTGTCTGTTTAGCCTTTGCTGGTTAGAATTTATAGGGGGACCCTACGTAAAAACATTTCTGGAGTTTCCCTGTAATTTGGTCAGTAAATGCTAATCAAACAGCTGTGAGCTGTTATTAATAGTTGAGGAACATTTTGGGCTAATGGCCCCTTTCACTGGTTAGTAATATCAGCCCCCAGTGGGCAGCTTAGCTCTGCTGGTTATGAATAATCGGCGGGAGCCCATGTTCTTTTTTTAATTGAATTCATTATTTTACACATAATGTACACTATGAGTGCTGACTACAACTCCCATCATTGTCGCCAGGTCGATCTGATTTCTTGGAAAACAGACAATAATGATATGATCTGCGCTCAGCACCTGGAGCCTATTCAGCACTCGGCACTCCGTCATTCAACAGTCAGGCACTAGAGCTACCATGAGACCTGGGTGGCTTGATCTCAGGTAACCTTCCACCAGAGTTCAAAGCCAACAGATTTCCCAGCATCTGCGAGGCCTGTAAACCTCATGGGAAACTTTGAGGGTCATTATTAAAGGGGTTATCTGGTCAAAACCAATAAGTCTGCAGTCACTCTGCGTAACTGCAGTCTTAAGAGTCCCCCCAGCGCATGCAATGTGCACTGCGGGGATTCTCCGGTTTCTGACCTGGGACCGGAGGGTATGTATAAGTTGTACATTCTCCCAGCCAGTGGGCGTGGCCTTGTTCCATATACTTATATTGAGCCGAGACCGTGCCCCATCTAGTGACGTAGCCGACTAGAGGGCACGGCCTCGCTCCATACAAGTGTATGGAGAGCAAGGCCAAGCCCACTAGCCGGGGGTATGCATAACTCATGCATACCCTCTGGTCCCGGGTCTAAAACTGGCGAATCCCCGCAGCACACAGTGGGTGCGCTGAGGGGATTCATTAAACTGCAGTCACACAGTGTGGCTGCAGACTTATCGGTTTTGACCAGACAAACCCTTTAAGGTTACTGGCGTTTCAAGCTGCTGGAACACCTGGAGGCTGTGAACTAAAGTTACCTTGGGTGTGTATTTTACTGTACTAGTTAATAAAAAAACAGGAAAAAAAAAGTGTTGGGTCCCCTGTAATTTTCATAATTAGAAAAGGGAAAGCCAACGGCTTGGGGGCTGATGTTAATATTCTAGGAACGGACCAAAAGCCCTTAATGTTTCCAGGCTGTTAATATCAGCTCACAGCTGTTTGCTTAGCCTTTACTGGTTATTATAAGGGAGACCCACACAACATTTTTGTGGGTTCCATCCTATATTCACTAACCAGCAAAGGTTAAACAGATGCAGACTGATATTAATAGCCTAGGAAGGGGCCATTAGGTCCAAATGTTCCTTGACTATTAATAACAGCTCACAGCTGTTTGTTTAGCATTTACTGGCTAGATTACAGGGGGACCCGAGAAAAAACTTGATATAGGGCCCCCTATAAAATCTAACCAGCATAGGTGTAACGGGTCTGGGAGGCGGAACCTCTGAGCTACTATACAAGGGGGCGGTCCTTGTAAGGGAGCGGGTGGCAACCAGGGTAGACGGGCAGGCAGTCACAGCAGGTGACTGGGACAGTCTCTGAATTAACGGACAGGAGGTCACGGCAAGTGACCGGGGCAGTCTCTGGATGAACGGGCAGGAGATCACGGCAAGTGACCGGGGCAGTCTCTGGATGAACGGGCAGGAGGTCACGGCAAGTGACCGGGGCAGTCTCTGGATGAACGGGCAGGAGGTCACGGCAAGTGACCGGGGCAGTCTCTGGATGAACGGGCAGGAGGTCACGGCAAGTGACCGGGGCAGTCTCTGGGTAAAGGATTGGTACGACCTGTGGCGGCAGATGATAGACGTGAGCTCCCAGGTGAGCAGGCGAGAGTCTCTGGATAATCGGGTGGTCACAGCATGTGACGGCGGAGCCTCCAGGAAGACCAACAGGCAGGCAGATGAGCACTCCCAGGTGAGCGGGCAAGAGTCTCTGGAATAGCAGGTGGTCACAGCACGTGACGGCGGAGCCTCCAGGTAGGCAAGCAGGCAGGTAGCGGAGGAGCGCTCCCAGGTGAGCGGGCAGGAGTCTCTGGAATAGCAGGTGGTCACAGCATGTGACGGCGGAGCCTCCAGGTAGGCAAGCAGGCAGGTAGCGGAGGAGCGCTCCCAGGTGAGCGGGCAGGAGTCTCTGGAATAGCAGGTGGTCACAGCATGTGACGGCGGAGCCTCCAGGAGGGCTAGCAGGCAGGTAGCAGATGTGCGCTCCCAGGTGAGCGGCCAAGCTGGTCCATAGACAGACTGACAGGAGTAGGAAGGCAGACCGTCGGACCTCAGGCTAGCAAGCAGGTAGCAGGAGTATCAGGCAGGAAACAGACAGCAAACTGGCAGGACTCTGGCAGGAATCAGGCAGGTAACTGGCAACGGGACCTGAGGGCTGAAGCAGAGTAGAACAGTGCAACAACATTGCTCGGGCACCTCCATTTTGGAGGAGGTGCCTTATATATGGTGAAGTCCTCCGGCCATTGGCCGGGGACTCCTTAGGACGGCGCGCGTGGCCCCTTTAAGAGGGAGGGAGCGCGCGCGCGCCCTAAGCACAGTGGCCGGGAAGGAGCGCGCGCTGCCAGCAGAGCGGGAGGAGGACGCCGGGCTCGGAGCAGAGAGGTGAGGGGAACAGCGTCCCTGCCTAGCAGAGGGCAGGGACGCCGACGCTACAATAGGCTAACCAGACAGCTGTGGGCTGATATTTATAGGCAGGAAAGGGGCCATGAATACTAGCCCCCTCTGAGGCTAATAACACCAGCTCTCGGCTGCCCTAGAAATGGTGCATCAATAAGATGTGCCAAATCTGGCTCTTAATAAATAGCAATGGGTCAAAGATAATTACCACCAAGGGCAATAAAGAATAGCAAATGTGGCAAACTAAAATATAACTTTTAATAAATATATTAAAAACTTACAACATATAAAATCCCATGTAATTGGGCTAAAGTGCATAGGACAAACAAACACAAACACACAGTTGGTAAAATAAGCTGCGTCTCAATGGCCTCACACCACAAGGCAATGTCGGCTGATATGCTATAACACAGACACAGTGATCCAACAAATTAAACACAACCAAGAGCAATCAGTGTAAGCAAAAATAGCCACTAATTAGAACTCTCTCACCCGATGTAAGGCTTCTGTTTACAGCAGTCCCAGTCAATCTTAGCCATACCAAATACGGGGGGGTTTCTTTCATAGGTGCGAGGTACGCTGCTCCCAACACGTTTCCTCTTAATATAGATTCTTCAGTGGAGTCTCATTATTGTGGTGGTAGCTCTAGAGTATATGCCTCCTCTATCCAAAATAACCCCTAAAACAAAAAGCGATCATAACAGGTAAGTGGATTCAGTGCCAACACACAGAATGGAATGGCCAATGAGGAGCGGTATTTCCTTCCACTACAATTCAACGCAGAGAATATAATTTATAACAAGATGTATAATACCACAATGTAACAAGCACTACAATTGGGTCAAGTTGTGGACAGGGGTATATGTTTAAATAAATAAAGGATTAATTAATAAGACGAGAGGAAGGGATAAAATGGTCAAAAAATGCATGCGCCCCATCGTATGCTAACCTATTCCTGGGCTAGTGGGAGGAAACCGTCGTCTTCGGTGACATCCCTGTAGCAGGTAGTGAGCGGGTCGCACTATGGACCCGCTGCATAGATGACATCGTTGTTGTCTGGAAAGGTGACTCTCTTGAATTTGGTTTATTTGTAGATAGACTGAATCAGAACGACGTGAACCTACATTTAACCTATGAAGTGGGGACTGACAGTCTTCCTTTCTTGGACATTCTGATTGTTAGAGAGACTATTGGTGAACTTAGAACTGAGACATTCAGGAAGACCACGGCCACAAACTCACTATTACGTTGGGAGAGCCACCATCCTAAGCCATTGAAAAAGGGTATCCCCAGGGGACAGTTCACCAGATTGAGAAGAAATTGTTCGGACGGCATTACCTTCATTCAGACAGGCTGCTGAACTGAGAGATCGATTTGTGGGCAGGGGTTACCCTAAAAGGATTCTGACTATGTCTTATGAAGAGATTCGGGCGAAAGATAGGTCTAGTCTTCTAAACCCCCCCATGAGGGGAGGTGAGAAGGAGAGTGTATGCAGATTTATTACTACCTTTACGAATAAATCTGATCAAGTTATAAATATTCTAAGAAAACACTGGCCGATACTACTAATGGATGAGGACATTGGGGACCTTGTTCTAACCACCCCACAGGTCACATACAAAAGAGGCAGGTCATTGAGGGATCGCCTTGTTCATAGCCACTACACACCAGATACTAAGAAGAATTGGCTTCAGAGTCCGGTGAAAGGTTGCTTCAGGTGTATTGGCTCTGTTGCCTGTAGGTCTATTGCTCAAACCAAAACATTCAAGAGCAACACTACGGGCAAGACATTTGACATCAGAACCTTTATAAACTGTAGGTCCAAAGGCATCATTTATAAGGATAATTGTATTTGCGGCATCGAGTATGTCGGTAAAACTAAAAGAGAATTTAGAAGGAGTGTGGGAGAGCACTTGCATGACATCGCAAACAAGAGTGACACACCGCTGGCGAAGCATGTGAACATTGTACATAGTGGTCAGGAGTAGTGATGAGCGAGCATAATCGCAAGTACTCGGTACTAGAGATGAGCGCTGTTCTACTCGAACTGTTCGCCAATCTCAAATTCGAGCTGTTTTGGGCGGTGTTCGAGCCGTTCGGCGAACACGAACAATTTGAGAAAAATTCAGCTGTTCGAGGTTATGTTCGATAACTGTTCGTGCACCAAAATCATAACTGGATTTTTTCTCAGTAATGATGAAAATTAATGTTAATACGCAGTTTGAGTGTACAGCGGGGTGGGGGGAGGGGCAGGGGATGGATCTCTGCAGAAACAATGAAGATCTCCATTTTTTTTTCTCTTTCCCGCATTTACAGTGGGGAGGTGCAATCTGTCAGCCTATCAGCAGCGCACACACGGAGCGAAGTGCTTTTTTTCACACAAGCAAGGGCATGTGTCATTGGCAGTGTATGTCACATGTCCTTGCCCTATAAGACCAAGCCATTTTCCCCGTCGCCACCATTTTCTCACTGCTGCAGCTGCGTGTTAGACGGCACCGCTGTTGCTGTGTGCGCTATACCTTGTTAATTTCAAGCCAATTTTCGCACAAATATACAGATAGCTTGGGAGTAGGGAATAGTTGTGATTGCAGTCCTTTTAAGGACTAGGTTACAGCATTTCCTACGACTTTTATCAGGGAGGTCTGAGCTCTTAAATAGATCGGTTGTGGGAGTAAAGACTAATTGTAATTGCAGTCCTTTTCAGGACTAGGTTACATGAGTTCCTATCAGTTTTTGCCAGGCAGGTCTGTGCCAGTGCTGTGCAAGTTTTTTTCACAGCATTTGGCTGAATCTAGCAAAGCTAATCCTTTTTGGCCTATTGCAGAGTGTGTTAGTCAGTGGAGTAGCCTATCTGTGTTGCAAGATATACCACCTGTGTATAGAATACCAATTTTTTTACTGCACCTAGTGAAGTAAAATCTTTTGGGCATAGCATCATTCTATTAGTCCATCTATACTGACCTCCATCAGGTTGCAAATTAAAACTAATTTTTATCTGCATCTACAGTACCTCTGAAAAAATATTTGGGCTTCTAGCTGTGTGTGGGACTTGTTCTATTAATCCATCTATACTGACCTCCATCAGGTTGCAAACTGAATATATTTTTTTCTGCATCTACCTCTGAAAAAATATTGGGCTTCTAGCTGTGTGTGGGACTTGTTCTATTAATCCATCTATACTGACCTCCATCAGGTTGCAAACTGAATATATTTTTTTCTGCATCTACCTCTGAAAAAATATTGGCCTTCTAGCTGTGTGTGGGTCTTGTTCTATTAATCCATCTATACTGACCTCCATCAGGTTGCAAACTGAATATATTTTTTTCTGCATCTACCTCTGAAAAAATATTTGGCCTTCTAGTAGTGTGTCGGACTTTCTCTATTAGTCCATCTATACTGACCTCCATCAGGTTGCAAATTAAAACTAATTTTTATCTGCATCTACAGTACCTCTGAAAAAATATTTGGGCTTCTAGCAGTGTGTGGGACTTGTTCTATTAGTCCATCTATACTGACCTCCATCAGGTTGCAAACTGAATATATTTTTTTCTGCATCTACCTCTGAAAAAATATTGGGCTTCTAGCTGTGTGTGGGTCTTGTTCTATTAATCCATCTATACTGACCTCCATCAGGTTGCAAACTGAATATATTTTTTTCTGCATCTACCTCTGAAAAAATATTTGGCCTTCTAGTAGTGTGTCGGACTTTCTCTATTAGTCCATCTATACTGACCTCCATCAGGTTGCAAATTAAAACTAATTTTTATCTGCATCTACAGTACCTCTGAAAAAATATTTGGGCTTCTAGCAGTGTGTGGGACTTGTTCTATTAGTCCATCTATACTGACCTCCATCAGGTTGCAAACTGAATATATTTTTTTCTGCATCTACCTCTGAAAAAATATTGGGCTTCTAGCTGTGTGTGGGTCTTGTTCTATTAATCCATCTATACTGACCTCCATCAGGTTGCAAACTGAATATATTTTTTTCTGCATCTACCTCTGAAAAAATATTTGGCCTTCTAGTAGTGTGTCGGACTTTCTCTATTAGTCCATCTATACTGACCTCCATCAGGTTGCAAATTAAAACTAATTTTTATCTGCATCTACAGTACCTCTGAAAAAATATTTGGGCTTCTAGCAGTGTGTGGGACTTGTTCTATTGGTCCATCTATACTGACCTCCATCAGGTTGCAAACTGAATATATTTTTTTCTGCATCTACCTCTGAAAAAATATTGGGCTTCTAGCTGTGTGTGGGTCTTGTTCTATTAATCCATCTATACTGACCTCCATCAGGTTGCAAACTGAATATATTTTTTTCTGCATCTACCTCTGAAAAAATATTTGGCCTTCTAGTAGTGTGTCGGACTTTCTCTATTAGTCCATCTATACTGACCTTCATCAGGTTGCAAACTGAATATAATTTTTTTCTGCATCTAGCTCTGAAAAAATATTTGGCCTTCTAGTAGTGTGTCGGACTTTCTCTATTAGTCCATCTATACTGACCTCCATCAGGTTGCAAATTAAAACTAATTTTTATCTGCATCTACAGTACCTCTGAAAAAATATTTGGGCTTCTAGCAGTGTGTGGGACTTGTTCTATTAGTCCATCTATACTGACCTCCATCAGGTTGCAAACTGAATATAGTTTTTTCTGCATCTACCTCTGAAAAAATATTGGGCTTCTAGCTGTGTGTGGGTCTTGTTCTATTAATCCATCTATACTGACCTCCATCAGGTTGCAAACTGAATATAATTTTTTTCTGCATCTAGCTCTGAAAAAATATGTGGCCTTCTAGTAGTGTGTCGGACTTTCTCTATTAGTCCATCTATACTGACCTCCATCAGGTTGCAAATTAAAACTAATTTTTATCTGCATCTACAGTACCTCTGAAAAAATATTTGGGCTTCTAGCTGTGTGTGGGACTTGTTGTATTAGTCCATCTATACTGACCTCCATCAGGTTGCAAACTGAATATATATTTTTCTGCATCTACCTCTGAAAAAATATTTGGCCTTCTAGTAGTGTGTCGGACTTTCTCTATTAGTCCATCTATACTGACCTCCATCAGGTTGCAAATTAAAAATAATTTTTATCTGCATCTACAGTACCTCTGAAAAAATATTTGGGCTTCTAGCTGTGTGCGGGACTTGTTGTATTAGTCCATCTATACTGACCTCCATCAGGTTGCAAACTGAATATATTTTTTTCTGCATCTACCTCTGAAAAATATTTGGCCTTCTAGTAGTGTGTCGGACTTTCTCTATTAGTCCATCTATACTGACCTCCATCAGGTTGCAAATTCAAAATAATTTTTTTCTGCATCTAACCCAGCCAATAGTTTTGGCCTAATACCACAGTTTGGCCACTCAGCTCTGCTCGGTTACCATCCATTGTTTTTTTGTGCAAACAACTCCAGAGTTGTGAATTAGTTAACCACCAAAATGAGTGGAAAAAGGCCTGCTGCTGGTGGAAAGGGGAATAGGCGTGTTGGGAAGGGGAAAAAAGGTTGTGTCCGTGGGGTAGATGTTAAAGCAACAGTAACATCTGCAGAAGAAAGACCATCTTCCAGCCAAACTAAAATGTCTACTTCTTTTAGCGGACAATGTGATAAGATCCCTTTCTTACGGCCACGCCAATCGCTACAAATTCCAGATGAGGCATAAAAACAGCAGGTGCTTCAATGGATATCAAGTGCTCCTTTAAGTGGGCTCTCCTCCACATCAACTTCAACATCACAAATACTCCAGTCCTCAAAGGTGTCACCCAAATCGCACTTGCTTCCTCACAGCTCCCAAATCTCCAGCTGCCCGTCTGAGTATGAGGTAGAACAGATGGTTGAGTCTGCAGAGCTGTTTACTCATACTATAGCCTGGGAATCAGAGGTCGACTCCAGCGCTTCTGTGAATCCAGATGAGGAAATGATCTGCACTGATGCCCAGAATCTTTATGAGTCGGATCCAGGACCAGACGCAGAAGGTTCTGACCATAATGTAGACCCTCATTCCCAAACTGTAACTCCTGTTGGTGGAGACAATGAGGAAGACGATGATAAGACTCAAATACCTGATTGGAGCGACAACTTTAGTTTTTTGTCAGGGCAGGAACAGGTTGGCTCTGAGGACGACGGGTGTGATAACGCACAGGGTGATGACGATGAGGTCGGAGATCCCACTTACTGTCAACCCACAGTCAGCCAAGAGATGAGGTCAGCAGAGGAGGTGGAGGAAGATGCTAGTGACGACGAGGTCAGGTTGCGCCTTCCTGGACAGAGACGTAGTACTGGAAGCACGTCAACAACTGCATCCTCAAACACAACTCTGCCTCTCACCACAAGTCGTGGTGGCTCTTCAGGTCGCATGGGTGCTAAGCCTTGCATAGCCTGGGCATTTTTTCAGATCGATAAAGATGACCCAACTCGTGTTATCTGTAACATTTGTCAGCAAAAGCTAAGTAGAGGCCAAAAAATACATAGTTTGAGTACTTCATGCATGAACCGGCATATGGACATGAAGCATAAGTTGCAATGGGAAGCTCAGTGTGCTACAATGCGGCCTAGCCGGCCGGGCCAACCACCGTCTACCATATCTTGTGCATCCGCGGCCTCTTCATCCTCTGTGACTGGGGGGACAGCAGTCACACCTGTTTTGGGGCGCAGACCTGCCACCTCTTTACCCGCAACAGCCAGCGTGATTGGCAGGTCATCATTTTCTTTGGAGGTGGTAACACCAGCTGGTGTTGAGCACTGTCCGACATCGATAGCACCACCTTTGGATGAAGGTAACCTAACATGTCCGCCTGTATCTTCCTCACAGACCGGCAGTTTGCCGGGGACACCCTTATCAACCCCGTCTAAGCACAATAGCCAGCCCTCGGTCCCTCAGATGTGGACAAGTAAAAGACCATTTCCTCCTAGCCATGAGAAAGCTAAGAGGTTGAATTTCACCATCTGCAAGCTCTTGGCTACAGAAATGCTGCCTTTCCGCCTGGTGGACACAGAGGATTTTGGAGACCTTATGTCCGTCGCAGTGCCCCAGTACCAGATGCCCAGTCGGCACTACTTCTCAAAGAAAGGTGTGCCTGCGCTCCACCAGCATGTCGCACACAACATCACTGCTTCTTTGAGAAACTCTGTGTGTGACAGGGTGCATTTCACCACAGACACTTGGACGAGTAGGCATGGACAGGGGCGTTACATGTCGCTGACTGGGCACTGGGTAACTATGGTGACAGCAGGACAAGGGGCTGCTGTCCAAGTCTTGCCGTCCCCACGAGTTGTGCGTCAATCCTCTTTATGTCAAAGTTCCTCCACTGCTTCTGCCTCCTCAACCTCCTCTCGGTCTTCCACCTGCACCCAAAGCCTGTCTGGTCATGCCACAAGCTTTCTAACTGCGCAGAAGGGATCCTGCACACCTCCTTACTATGCTGGCAGTAGGGCTCAACGTCATCAGGCGGTTTTTACATTGAAATGTCTGGGAAATGTGAGTCACACAGCTGAGGAGTTGTGGTCAGCTCTGGAGAACCAATTTCATGAATGGTTGTCTCCACTGGACCTGAAACCAGGGAAGGCCATGTGCGACAATGCTGCAAACCTGGGTGCGGCCCTTCGCCGGGGCAATGTCACACACGTGCCTTGTATGGCTCACGTGTTGAACCTGGTTGTCCAGCAATTTTTAGCCCACTATCCCAGACTAGATGGCCTTCTGCAGAGGGCACGGTCGCTGTGTGCTCACTTCCGCCGTTCGCATCCAGCAGCTCAGCGACTTACATCTCTACAGAAGTCGTTGGGCCTGCCACTTCACCGGCTAAAATGCGATGTGCCTACCCGGTGGAATTCAACTCTGCACATGTTGCAGCGACTGTGGCAGCACCGACAAGCCCTGGTGCAATACGTTCTGACGTATAGCCTGGGCCAACGAGATTCAGAGGTGGGGCAAATCACGCTGGAGGAGTGGTCTCAGATCAGGGACCTATGCACCCTTCTGCACAGTTTTGAAATGGCGACGAAGATGTTTAGTGCTGACGATGCCATTATCAGCATGACTATTCCGGTGATTTACATGCTGGAGCACATGTTAAACAGAATTCGGAGTCAGGTGGTGGCACAAGAGGAGGTGGAGGAAGTAGAGGAGGAGGAGTTGTATGCGGAAGGGCTAACATCTGCAAGGTCCAGAAGGTCGGCAGCACCAAGGCGGCAGGCATGTGAGGGTGGGGGAGATGGTTTTACCAGGGCGCATGGTAGCAGCCAAACTAGTGAGGAAGGTGCAGGAGCCCAGGAAGAAGTGGAGGACGAACTGATGGAAGACTCATCAGATGAGGGAGACCTTGATCACATTTCTGTTGTGCGAGGTTGGGGGGAGAGGACAGAGGAAGGAAGCATGATTGTTACCTCGCCACCAACACAACAGGGACTTGGTGCTCCTGGATGCGCAACACACATGAGTGCCTTCTTGCTGCACTACCTGCAACATGACCCTCGAATTGTGAGAATTAGAAATAATCCTGACTACTGGGTTGCCACACTGTTAGATCCCCGGTACAAAAGTAAATTTGCAGAAATTATTCCTGCCATAGAAAGGGATGCACGCATGCAGGAGTATCAGCAGAGACTGTTGCAGAATCTTACATGTGCTTTTCCACAAAATACCAGTGGTGCACGTAGTGAATCTCACAGTTCCAACTTGCAAACTGTGGAACCGTCAAGTGTTCAGCACTCAAACCGTAACAGAACCACAGTATCTGCTGGTAACATCAATTTTGCGGAATCATTTCACCACTTTTTTAGCCCATCCTTTGCAAGGCCACAGGAGACAAGAAGTCTGACACATAGTCAACGCCTAGAGACGATGGTACAGGAGTATCTCCAAGTAAACATTGAAGCCACGACTGTGTCACTGGACCCTTGCTCTTTTTGGGCTTCCAATCTGGATAAATGGCCGGAGCTAGCCACTTACGCCTTGGAGATCTTGTCATGCCCCGCAGCCAGCGTTCTGTCTGAACGTGTGTTCAGCGCTGCTGGTGGTGTGCTGACAGATAAGCGCACGCGGCTCTCCACTGATAATGTAGACAGACTCACGTTCATAAAGATGAACAAATCATGGATCCGAAACGACTTTTCTACCCCTGTGTCATCCTGGGGAGAGTAAAAGCTTGATGATTGGTTAAAATCACCCTACCAAACGTTTTAAGCTTTCAAATTACTAATCATGTTTATCTGTATCTTGACTGGAAAATAATTTGGGCTTTGTAGCAGTGTGCAGCACTGATCCTATTAGGCCATCTATAATAAGCTCCACCAGATTTAAAATTAAAAATAATTTTTAGCTGCATCTAGCCCGGAAAATAATTTTGGGGCTCCGAGATGCGCAAGACACATAAGTGCCTTCTTGCTGCACTACCTGCAGCATGACCCTCATATTGTCAGAATTCGAAGTAATCATGACTACTGGGTTGCCACACTCTTAGATCCCCCAAACTTTTCGATCAACCTTTTCATTTTAATAAAGACCAAAAAAGTGGTCATTTTTGAAATTATAAGCATTAGCAGGTTGTTAGAAACTGAAATCAAACAGTTTTCAACTCAAAACTTTATTCTAGGTGATGTTACATTTTCACATAGGACCCCTTGTTCAAAAGGAGCTTCTGAACTCTCTCGTCCATTGAATTTGTCAGGTTTTGGATGGTTTCTGCTTCAATTGTTTTGCATGAGGACAGAATACCCTCCAAGAGCTGTTGCTTAGATGTGAACTGCCTCCCGCCATCATAGACACTCCTTTTAATGATGCTCCAAAGGTTCTGAATGGGGTAGAGGTCAGGGGAGCATGGGGGTCACACCATAAGTTTGTCCCCTTTTATGCCCATATCAGCCAGAGATGCAGATGTTTTATGTGCAGCATGAGATGGTGCATTATCATGCAGAAAAATGATCTTGCTGTGAAATACACGGTTCTTCTTCTTGAACCATGGCAGGAAGTGCTGTTTGAGAAAATCCACATACATTATGGAGTTCATCTTTAGCGCCTTCAGGGATCCTAAAGGGGCCGACAATCTCTCTCCCCATGATTCCAGCCCAAAACATTACTCCACCTCCTCCTTGTTGGCGCTGTAGCCGTGTTTGCGTGGGGTGTCCATCAACCAGCCATCCTCCACTCCATCCATCTGGACCATCGAGCGCTGCACGGCACTCATCCGTGAACAAAACAGTTTTGAAATCAGTCTTCATGTAATGTTTGGCCCACTGGAGCCATTTCTGCTTGTGTGAAGTGGATAGAGGAGGTCGACAGGATGGCGTATGCACAGCTGCAAACCTCTGAAGGACCCTGCATCTTGTTGTTCGGGGGACGTTGGAGGCACAAGCAGCTTCAAAAACTTGTCTGCTGCTATGACAAGGCTTTTTTGCCGCTGCTCTTTCAACCTGACGTAATTGCCTGTAGGAAAGAGTCCTCAATTTGCCCTTATCAGCACGCACACGTGTGTACTGTGAATCAGCTACATACTTCTTGATTGCCAAGACACTTCATCCTGATCATCGCACAATGTTGATTGTAGTCATGCCTTGACCTAAACACTCCACAATTTGTTGCTTCTCAGCAGCCGACACATCCTTTTTCTTTCCCATTTTGGCAGAAAATGTAGGCTGCTTAATAATGTGAGAGAGCCTTCTTAAGTAGTCTTGCCTTTCATTGGACACACCTGCCAAACTAATTAGCACAGGTGTCTGCAATTGCTTACAGTGATATAAAGAGCCCTGACACACATCACCATCAATGAGTTTAACCGACAAACAAACAAATTCTTCCCTTATCACTCCTAAACACTTTTTGCATAATAATTTGGAACGCGGTGTACATGTGCTTTTCCACAAAACACCAGCGGTTCACGTAGTGAATCTTACAGTTCTAACTTGCCAACCGTGGTCTGTATGGAATTGTTCAATAAAGGGCCCAAAATTAAGATAACATAGATGGGAGAGGTCTCTATGAATAGGAATTCCTAAGTATTTGATACCCTGTGAGGGCCAGGCAAAGGGAAAGTTGGACTGGATGGAATCCTATATGGATTTGGGGAGGGAGACATCGAGGGCCTCAGACTTCGCTGCATTGATTTTAAAATTTTACCATGTAACAAAGTGATCTATTTCAGCCATAACAGCATGGATGGATATATGTGATTGAGTGATATATACTAGGACATCATCAGCAAATAGAGAGCACTTGTACTCGGTGCCTCCCACCTCAATCCACCTAATATTGGGGTTATGGCGAATTGATGAGAGCAGGTGCTCCGTCACTAGGATGTATAAGAGAGGGGACAGAGGACATCCCTGCCTTGTCCCATTGGTGATTGTGAAAGGTGATGAAAATGTTCTGACGCACCCCCTGGGCCTTGGGACACCCGGAGCCGGACCCTTTTTGGTGGATGCTGGTGGTTGTAGTCTTCGTGGCGGCGACCCGGTTCCGTGGCTCAGGGCGGTCAAACCAGTGGCGGAACTATTTATGTGGTTTTGATGTTTAAATGTCCGACTACGCCACCCGTGGATTGCGGTCAGAGTGAACCGCCGCTACAGGGCAGACCGCTGAGGCTGGTGTTGTGGGTGCAGCAGAGCGTAGCATAACTCCCCACGGGAGGAGTATAGCCTCAGGGCTGTGTATGCGGAGGATGGGGGTGATGGTGCAGGGCAGCAGCAGTAACGACACGGAGTCAGTGATGCAGTCCAGGGCCTTTACTCACAGTTCTTATTATCCAGACCACGTCTGCAGGTAACGGCTGCCCACGTCGTACTGTGCTCACCAGGTGAGGGGCTCAGACAACTCCCAGATAACTTTGGAGCACTTCACAGGACCCCCTTTGTGTGTCCTTTGTCTGGCCTTTCTTACCAACACTTCTGTCCGGCTGCCTCGGGCCTCCTCTTGGTAAACTTGGCGCCAGTTTCCCTGACCCTATGTGGTGCCTTCCTAGCGGGTGTAGCGAGGGGCTGCGCCACATAAAATGTCAGAGCCTCCGGTTTCTAGCTGAGGGTCGTTTCCTGCCTCCACTAGTTCGGGGACCGGTCTCCCCCTTTGGCCTGACCCCTCCACGCAGGTGGATTCGGGCGTGCAGTGGCGACTCGCCCGTCCGCACCCCTGGGATCCCTTCATTCCTCGTTCCTGGAGCCTTCTCCGCTCCTCTTCCTTCCTTCTCCCTCTTCCAGGCCTGGGCCTCTGTTACTAGGCCCGCCTCCGGAGCAGAGCTCATGCAGAGCCCCTGCTCCCTGCCACTTCTGCTCAGACTTCTCTGCACTGAACTAAGATGGTGCCCACCTTTTATACTCCCTTCTCAATGCACCCAGGAACTGCTTCCTCCCTGCTCCTGCACTACAGGGTTCCCCTTCCTCAGTGTTCCCTCCCCCCACTCCAGCCAGGGACAGGGACTGTCGTGCCCATCTCAGGGGCATATTGGTCGCCCTGCCCCACGGCAATGTGGTGTAATTCATGGAGGTGTCGGGTCCTGATCCACACTCCATCCTTACCTGAGAGTGAGATATCACACCTCTGGGTGAGGTGCAATACGTCTGTAGCAACCGAGCCCTCAGGGTGCTACAGTTCCATTTATCTTCAGCCTAGGTGACGTATTGCGATACAGGGCCGTGATTTTGGCTATAAAAGGGTCCCCTAGACCCCTACCCCAAGCTTTTTAAGAGAATCATATATGGCGTGCCAGGAGACTCTATGGAATGCTTTCTC
The DNA here is from genome assembly GCF_046119375.1 of Phyllobates terribilis. Lineage (NCBI taxonomy): Eukaryota > Metazoa > Chordata > Amphibia > Anura > Dendrobatidae > Phyllobates > Phyllobates terribilis. Next base: position 72,991,838 of record NW_027362770.1, on the reverse strand, counting down.
AGCATCCAACGAGAGTATCTAATTACAAATTTTTAACTGCATCTAGCCCAGGAAATACTTTGTGCCTAGTAGCAGTGTCTGCTAGTCAGCGGATTATCCCGGCTGTTAAGCAAGCTACACCACCTGTAGTTTAGACACTTAATTTTTTCAAAGGAAATGCTTCGGGACCATGGGATACTCAGTGAAGAGCATCAGGAGGCACCCCAAGGCATAGGGGCTGGGACTGGCAGTAGGATGCCTTGCGGTGGACAGCCGAGCTCGATCCTTATCAAAGCTTTTTAACTGCAGCAGCTTTAGTGGACGCTACTGGAGCTGGAATTACGCGGCTGCTGGCATGAGACTTGCCCTCCAATAGATCCTTGTAAATGGATTTAAAGTGTATTCATTCAAATTAGAGAGACAATTTAAATTAAAAAGCTTAGAGCTGCCTCCACCACAGGGGGGCTCGCTCGACCCACCAGCGGACAGGCACCAGTATTGGGAGAGTGGGGCTGGCCATCAGGGTTCACCGCGGCTCTGGCACAAACCCGGCGACACGGAGGTGGCACGGGCAGGAGCGGACTGGCCGTGTCGGCTTCTCACTTTTTGGATTTTAGAAGGGCATGACATGCCTATATCTGTGTCTCCCCCTCCTTTTACTCCTCCACCTCTTTTATTTTCGCATGACTATATGTACTTGTCACTTTTCCATGTGTTAGTTGTGTCTTCTGAGCAGTTTGTCAGCTTTTGGACACCTTTGAAGGTGTTTTCTATGTGTTTCTATGTGTTTTTGTTTGCCTGCCATTGGTTTTAACGGTGTTCGAAGGTGTTCGACGAACAGTTCGACGAACAGTTCGGCGAACACACGGGTGTTCGACGAACCGAACCGAACTCGAACACTACGGGGGTGGCTCAACACTACTCGGTACTTGCCCGAGCATCTGAGTACTCGAGATGCTCGGAGCTCGCCGAATACTTGCAAGATGTTCGGGCGGATGCTGGGGTCCCCTCCCTGCATGTTTGGCGCTCTTCAGAGCGCCAATCAACATGTAGGGATTGCCTGCCACTCATTGTAATGCCGCAGACATGGTGGTTGTAGCATTAGAGTGATTGGCTGACCGCACAGCGTCATCAGGACTATATCAGACCTGGCGCCGCTGTGCTCGTCACAGTCACTCCGGAATCAGGCAGAGTAGGGAGAGGTGCTGCTAAGCTAGGGAGAGATTTGCTTGTGTATTAGGTAGTGTAGGGAGAAAACACGTATATTACACATATGCATCTCAACAAACAGTCCTTTCGAGGACTAATCCATCTGCAGAGATATCAGGCAGGCAGTGTATATGGGGAGACAGTGTATATAGCAGACTGCAGTACATATAGCACAAGAAGCTCCATTCCAATTCTGCCTTCTGCTGCTGTTAGATATTTCTAGACAAAGGCTCAGGGGCCAGAAATATTTTTTTTTGGATCTTAATCATCATTATTTACTTAAAAAGCATTCCAGAGAACACCGTTTTTCTGCCCCATTTGCTTGTTGGCACTGTAGAATACAGCCAGGTCCAGCGCTAAAAGTCCAGCTATTTAAAACGGTGTTTTCTCCATCAAACGTATCACAAATACGTTTTCAGAAAATACAGCCATTTTTGGCCTCCATTCAAATTTTATTTTCACTGTGTCAGCGAAGTTTTTGACACCGGTTTGCTGTTCAAAATAGTTACCTACAGGCCAGGTATTTAAAACTGTGCTTTCTCCGTCACACGGATCACATATACATTTTCAGAAAATACTGCCATTTCTGACCTCCATTAAAAATTTGTTTCAGTGTGTCAGTGAAGCAACTGACACCAGATTGCTGTTCAAAATAGCTACCTACAGGCCAGGTATTTAAAACTGTGTTTTCTCCATCACACAGATCACATATACATTTTCTGAAAATACTGCCATTTCTAAACTCCATTAAAAATTTGTTTCAGTGTGTCAGTGAAGCAATTGACACCAGTTTGCTGTTCAAAATAGTTACCTACAGGCCAGGTATTCAAAACTGTGGTTTCTCTGTCACACGGATCACATATAAGTTCGCTCCAAATTCAGTCATTTGTAGTGAGCGTGGAAGATATTGTCCTCCATTTAAAATGGGAAAAGCACGTGGCAAGGGACAGGGAACTGGACGTAATGGTGATGGTGCATGCAGAGGCCAAGGCCATGGGCAAGCTGAAATTGTGCCACAACAAACACCCACATCTTCTCGCCTGAACTTCCTGTCCAAATTCCTAGGGGACCACAGAACACCACTATTGAACCAAGAGCAGTATCAAAAGGTTGTTGGTTGGATAGCGGATAATGATTCTAATCCCTTAGCCACCACCATCACCACCCTGTCTTCCACACAGTCAAGTCTCAGTAGCCGTGAGTCTGGACCGCATATTCCTCACCCTGACCATCCTTTCTCCCACCATGCCGAGTGCCAGGAGACCAATGATCCCACACTTGGACACTCTAAAGAACTGTTCAATTTTCCATTTATAGATTCGGGCCTCTCGCCCGGTCCACTTGAAGCGAGGCAAGAGATCGCATATAGTGATGCCCAAATATTTGAGCAGCCATGGTCACACGAAGATGATTGTGGGAAAGTGTCACAAGCGGTGGACGATGATGAGACATAATTGCCAGAAAGTCAGGAGGAGGACCAGGGTGCGGAATGGAAGACGAGGTGGTGGATGATATTGCAACTGACCCAACCTGGCAGGAGAACATGCAGAGTGAGGAGAGCAGCACACAGGGCGAGGGAGGCAGAGCACCCCAACAGGCAGGAAGAAGCAGTGTAGTGGCCGCAGACAGAAGACAGGCAACCGTTCCCCGAAACACCAACACGGTGGAAGTTGCCAGTACAACTGTTAGGTCTTCCTGAGTCTAGTTGTTTTTTAAAGACTCTGCTGATAACCCTAAAAAAGCCATTTGCACCACCTGCCAGGCCAGCATCAGCAGGGGTGGCAAAGCGACCAGCCTGACCACCAACAGAATGATCAGGCACATGGCAGCAAAGCACCCGACTTTGTGGGCCGAACTCCAGGGTCCAGGAAAAGTGTCTGCAGGTGGCACTATTGCTTCTTCCACTGTTGTGCATACAAGCAAATCCCCTGTCCATGGTGCATGCGAAGATGCCTCCTGCCCTGCCCCTGTCGTTGCACACTTTCAAGTAGCAGCATCAGGAAGCATGTCCACGTCCTTGTCCCAGCGCAGCGTTCAGTTGTCCATACCCCAGTCCTTGGAACGCGAGTGCAAATACGCAGCCAACGCCCCACAGGCCACACTACTAAATTCTCAAATTTCGCGACTACGCTCAAAATGTTGCCTTTTAGGCTCGTGGAGACGGAAGCATTCCGCAACCTGATGGCGGCGGCCGTCCCTCGGTACTCGTTCCCCAGCCACCGCTATTTCTCCCGGTGTGCCGTCCCCGCATTACACAAGCACGTGTCCCAAAACATTAGCTGTGCCCTCAACAACGCAGCTACCAGGAAAGTCCACCTAACCACGGACTTGTGGACAAGTGCTTGTGGGCAGGGATGGTACATCCCGCTGACGGCACACTGGGTTAACATAGTGGAAGCCGGGACCCAGTCGGACCTTGGGACGGAACACGTCCTCCCGACGACAAGCATTGCGGGCCCTAGGTCAAACAAAGTTGCCCCCACAGTCTACAGCTCCTGCACCTCATCCTCCTCAGCCTCCTCCTCATCTTCAGCCTCCATCTCCGAAATGACCACATCAGTCACAAGCTGGAAGCACTGCCTCGGCCAAGCAGCAACTGGCTGTGCTGAAGCTAATATGCTTAGGTGACAAATCACACAATGCTGAAGAGTTGTGGACAGCTCTGAAAGAGCAGGCAGATCTGAGGCTCACACCGCTGAACCTACAGCCAGGCATGGTCGCATGTGACAATGGCCGGAACCTGGTGGCGGCCCTGAGGCGAGGCAAGCTCACACACGTACCATGCCTGGCCTATGTGCTTAACCTCATGGTTCAGAGGTTTCTCAAATCCTACCCAGAGCAATCGGATCTGCTTGTTAAATTACGCCACCTGTGTGCCCATTTTAAAAAGTCACCTGCACTTTCCGCCGCCCTTGTCATGTTTCAGCAGCGTTTGCAGCTTCCGGCTCACAGACTGGTGTGTGATGTCCCCACGCGTTGTAACTCTACACTGCAGACGTTGGGAAGGATTTGTGAGAAGAAGAGGGCAGTTGTTGAGTACCTGCATCAACAAGGCCGTCGGTATTCAGTTCAAACTCCACACATAAGACCTCAGGAGTAGACATGGATGTCAGACATATGTACCATCCTCCAAAACTATGAGGATTCCACCAAGATGGTGAGCGGCGATGACGCCATAATTAGTGTCACCATCCTCCTTCTCTGTCTTCTGAAATGCTCTCTGCTCACAATCAAAGAGGATGCATTGCAGGCGGAGCACGATGAGATGGAGCAAGGAACCATACAGGGTGATTACACCCAGCCCAGCCTCATCTCATCCCTATGTGGATTGGGTGACAATGAGGAAGTGGAGGAGGAAGAACAGGAGCTAGTTTAATGCGCTATAGACGGTACTACCTGCACTGTCATACCGTCTGTTCAGCGTGGATGGCCAGAGGACAGAGAGGAGGAGGATGAGGAGGAGGAGAAGAGCATAAACAGTCATCTTCTTGGTAAGGACACGGAAGTCTTGCCTGTTAGTAGTCTGGCACGCATGGCTGAGTTTATGTTACGCTGCCTTTCCCATGACCCTCGTGTTCTCAAAATTTTGGGTGACAGTCATTACTGGTTAGTGACACTTCTAGACCCACGCTACAAGGAGAACTTTATATCTCTAATTCCTGAGACAGATAGGTCTACAAAAATGGAGCTGTACCAGAAGGCCCTTGTTGCGGAACTATTAAAAAAATTCCCATCTGAAAACGCTGGCGGCAGAGGGCACACTTCTTTGGACAATCAAGGAGTACAGGCGACAAAGACACAACTTCAATCCAGCAGAGGCAGGGGAACACTGTCAAAGTTCTGGGAGAATTTTCTCAGACCCTCCCATCGCACAGGCCCTGAGGCGTGGGGTACTCTCACAAGGAGTGCAAAGTTTTGGAAGATGCTGAGGGAGTACCTTGCCGACCAACGTCCTCCGTGATTCCTCTGTGCCTTATAATTATTGGGTATCCAAGCTGGATACGTGGAATGAACTGGCTCTCTATGCCTTGGAGGTCCTGGCCCGCCCTGCCGCCAGCGTTTTATCAGAGCGGGTTTTTAGTGCCGCTGGTGGAATTATAACTTATAAGCGCATCCGCTTGTCAACTGAAAATGCTGACAGGCTGACTCTTATAAAAATGAAAAAGGGCTGGATTGGGCCAGACTTCTCAACACCACTGAATGATAGCAGCATAACATAAACTCAAATCCAGTGTCTGTTCTTGGTAGGTGTATTCCCATGCACCTTTTCACACCCACACATGGGTATACGCTTCCTGATTTTGGCTATTTGCTCTTGTCCTCCTCTTTCTCCTCATCCTCCACCACCATATCACCAGGGTGACCGTGGTCCGTGATGCAACAACCTCATAATTTTTTTAAAGGGTGTTTATGATGCCCGTAAAATAAAAAATGTATACAGTGTGTTCATGTATACCACCCAGGGGTAAATGTTTGTCAGCCTATATACTTGTGCATGGGCATTACAAGTATAGGAGGCCCGCTCCTTTCTAATGGGAATATTTTTTTTATGAGGCACTCCTCCATGCCTCTTCCAAGGGGCATTGAAGTGCCTCCAAATTTTTGGCAGCCCTTGTATTCACTGCATAGGCCAATACTATGGGACAATCTCTCCTTTCTAATGGGAATTTGTCATTACTGTGGCCTTGCTCTATGTGTCTTTAAATTCTTAGTGGGGTTTTTCCTAAAATTGGTCAGCCGTTGGACTCACTGCATACCCTATAACTGTATAGCAGACCCTCTCCTTTCTAATGGGAACATGTCTTACTTGTTACTGTGGCCCTGCTCTGTGTGTCTTTAAATTCTTAGTGGGGTTTTTCCTAAAATTGGTCAGCCGTTGGACTCACTGCATGCCCTAAAACTGTATAGCAGACTCTCTCCTTTCTAAATGGAATTTGTCATTACTGTGGCCCTGCTCTATGTGTCTTTAAATTCTTAGTGGGATTTTTCCTAAAATTGGTCAGCCGTTGGACTCACTGCATATCCTATAAATGTATAGCAGACTCTCTCCTTTCTAAATGGAATTTGTCATTACTGTGGCCCTGCTCTATGTGTCTTTAAATTCTTAGTGGGGTTTTTGCCAAATTTTGGCAGCCCTTGCAGTCACAACATGGGCATTACCACTATTGGAGACCCGCTCCTTTATAAGGGGAACATTTTTTTTACTGAGACCCTCTTCTATGTCTCTTCAAAGGGGTATTGGGTTGCGTCCAAATTTTTGGCAGCCCTTGCAGTCACTGGATATGCAATAACAGTATAGGAGACCCACTTGTTAATAATGGGAACAACAAAGCATAGCTGGATGATGGCTCTCTAACAATAGTGAGGACCGACTGCTGGCCTTTTAAGAATAGTAAGGGCCGTCTGATGTCCCTATAAAAATAGGCTTTATGACTTTCAGAGTCCCTCCATCATAAATAAAACAGGAAGTGCCATATAAGGTTGTAAAATGTTAAAATGACATTTCCCGATGAATATATTTGTCTTAAAAAATAACGTAAAAGAAACAAAACAATAGGATCTTTCTTTAGTATAAAAAACAGCGTCACCAATTTAACCTCAATGTAATCACATTGTTCATCTCCTGCACCTACTTCTCCATCTCCGAAATGACCACATCAGTCACAAGCTGACAGCACTGCAGCACTGCCTTGGCCAAGCGGCAACAGGCTATGCTGAAGATAATATGTTTAATGCTTAATTGACAAACCGCCCAGCGCTGCAGAGTTGTTGAAAGCTGTAACACAGCAGCCTGATCTGTGGCTCTCACCGCTGAACATACAGCCAGGCATGGTCGTGTGTAACAATGGGCGGAACCTGGTGACAGAGAAATGACAGCCGGAGTAGATACGGTTTCCCTCTATTCCAGTCCTTTCACCGAGCTAAATACAACTCTCAGCAAAAAAAGCTGTGGACTGGCTCCGTACCGTCCCTGGCCACATTCACCTGTCCACGTGTTTGTGGTTAGGCGGTCCTTCCCAGTAAGTGCACTGGGGAGGGCACGGGTAATGTTGTGGGACCCGTGCTTGTGGAAGGCGGAGACGACACCGGGAGAAACAGTGGCGGCTGGGGACCGAGTATGGACACCCGGCCGCCGCCGGCATGAGGTTATGAAAAGCTTCCGCCTCCACGAGCCTAAAATGCCAAATTTCAAGTGCAAGCAGCTGTCAAAAATTTGGCAGTATAGTATTGCAGCCTGTGGGTGGGTGGGTGGCTGCCTGCATACTTGCGCTTGCATTCCAAGGAATGGGGTAGGGAAAACTGAATGCTGCACTGGGACAAGGACGTGGACGGTGATTGTTGCAAGTCTGCAACGACAGGTGCATGGCGGAAGGCATCTTGGCATGCGCAGAGGATCACTTATGATGGGCACACTTTTAGGCAGTGACCTGGGAGTCAGAAATGCTTCCAGAGGTCTTCCCCATGCTGTTCCCATGTCTTTTCACCACTGTGTGCATGTGTCTGATGATGTGTCACACACCACATGGCCAGATAAGGTTGTAAAATGTTAAAATTTCCCAGTGAATGCATTTGTCTTTGTTGAAAGCAATCAACAACGCATCAAAAATGCTACGTGTGAACATAGCCCAAGGTGTGGAGGAGTATTTTTGTTTTTAGTTATTTATTTTGCCTCATATACAAGTCATTACCTTGGAAAGGATGTTCCTTAATATATTTCCCAGGAAAATCCATTTTGTTTTTGTTTTTGTATGTTTTATTGTGAGTCCGTAAAAGTGGCGTAATACTCTGACCACGTTGTTGACAGCAGTGACCCGGGAGTCAGAAATGCTTCCAGGGGTCTTCCCCATGCTGTTCCCATGTCATTTGAGCACTGTTCCCATCAATTTGGGCAATTTTTAGGCCCTCTGCAGACCGCCGGGGGGAGCCGCCTGAAAAATGCTCGAGTTTCCCATAGACTTACATTGGGCTCGTTGCTCGGGTTGAGCACCCAAGTATTACAATTTGCTCGACCCGAGCAACGAGTAACCAAGCATTTTACTGCTCGCTCATCACTAGTCTCCATCTCTTGGGTTGTCTGTACTGGAAGAGGTGTGGGTCTTATTTACATTATTTCTACTGTAGTGAAGTTGATGCCACTTTGCTGGTATCGGCCGCTAATATTGGAAATGTGGAGAATTCTGATTGAGTGTCCATCTATTGAGTTGGCTGCAGTGGAAGAGGTTCTGGTCTCCTTTGCAATACTTATACTCTAGTGAAATTTATGCAACTTCGGTGTTGTTAGGCCCTCATTTGGGGAAATGTGAACACTCCTGGTTACGTCTCCATCTCTTGGGTTGTCTGTACTGGAAAGGTGTGGGTCTTATTTACATTATTTCTACTGTAGTGAAGTTCATACCACTTTGCTGGGGTCTGCCGCTAATTTTGGAAATGTGTAGAATCCTGATTGAGTCTCCATTAGTGATGAGCAAGCACTAAAATGCTCGGGTACTCGTTGCTCGGGTTGAACAAATTGGAATACTCGGGTGCTCGACCCGAGCAACGAGCCCGTATGTACCCTGCATGTCATTTCTCCCAGGAAGTCCTGTAATTGAGCTTGTTGCAGAAGCAATGGCAGCCCGTCCAACATCAACTCGCACTTGTCGGTGGTGCTTTGACACACACACATCTTTCTTTGCGCATTTAATTTCTTGAATACAGAGTTGGACAATGGCCTGATCTGTAATGCGTTTTGAGAAATAACATGCATAAGCATGGCTGATCCACATTAAAAAAGCAGCCATAGAGTGTCCGGGAACCTTCCCCCACACTTTTCTTAGTCAGGGCTGCTTTTTGGCAGGGTTGGACGGGCCTACCAGAGAACCAGAGACTCCTCTAGCGGGCCCTGGCTTCTCCTTCAGGAGAGTTCATAGTGCTGAGGTGAGGCCATGATGATGATAGAGGCCACCATCTGCTTAGTTTTCTGTTACTTGGAATGCAAGTGCAAGTATGCAGCCAGCCACCCACCCACCCACAGGCCGCAACACTAAACTGCCAGATTTCTGGGCAGCTCTTTGCACTTGAAATATGGTCTTTTAAGCTTGTGGAGGTGGAAGCTTTTCACAACCTCATGCCAGTGTCCATACTCAGTCCCCAGCTGCCACTATATTTCCCGGTATCGCCTCCGCCTTCCACAAGCACGGGTGCCACAACATTACCCGTGCCCTCCCCAGTGCACTTACTGGGAAGGACCGCCTAACCACAAACACGTGGACAGGTGAATGTGGCCAGGGACGGTACGGAGCCAGTCCACAGCTTTTTTTGCTGAGAGTTGTATTTAGCTCGGTGAAAGGACTGGCATAGAGGGAAACCGTATCTACCCTGCGTGTCATTTCTCCCTGGAAGTCCTCTAAAGTTGCTTGCACTTGAAATGTGGCCTGAACATTACTGCTGGTACTTTTCTGTGGGAATTTGCTTGCCTCCTACCAGCCTGGAATATTTCCAGCAAACTATGGTACGACGCCATGGTATTAGCACTGCCCCTAGTACCAGTAGCGAAGCCATCCCCAATTTCCTTCTCAGGAATTTTATTTGGTAGACTGAGTGGCTGCCCAAAAACATTTTCTCACAAAGGAGCTGAAGATAGAGTGGCAGTAGGTGCAAGTTTCTCCAGCCTGTTAGATATTAGAGGGTGAATGGCAGCACATTGGATCAGTGGTTAGCACTGAAGCCTTGCAGCGCTGGGATTCTGGGTTAAAATCTCAGGAAGGACAACGTCTGCAAGGTCTTTGTATGTTCTCCCCGTGTTTGCGTGTGTTTCCTCCTCAGTAAAAAAGGAGCCATAGAGTGTCCGGGTACCTTCTCACATACTTTTCTTAGCCAGGACTGCTTCTCAGCAGGGTTGGACTGTCCCACCAGAGAATCCTCTGGTGTGCCTTGGCTTCTACCTCGGGAGAGTTCATGATAGCGCTAACTTTGCAGCTGCTATGGGGCTCTTGAGCGGGGGAGAAAGGTGAGCCCTCAGAATCAAATCCTCTGGTGGGCATAATGTTTTTCAATCTGAAGCAGCTTCTGAATGGGAGTTGTATTTCACCACAGCCATATTGTTTAGCTCGGTGAAAGGACTTGCATAGAGGGAAACCGTATCTACCCCGGCTGTCATTTCTCCGTCACCAGGTTCCGCCCATTGTCACACACGACCATGCCTGGCTGTTTGTTCAGTGGTGAGAGGCACAGATCAGGCTGCTGTGTTACAGCTTTCAACAACTCTGCAGCGCTGGGCGGTTTGTCAATTAAGCATGTTATCTTCAGCACAGCCTGTTGACTCTTGGCCGAGGCAGTGCTGCAGTGCTGTTAGGTTGTGACTGATGTGGTCATTTCGGAAATGGAGGAGGAGGTGCATGAGCTGAACAATGTGATTACATTAAGGTTAAGTTGGTGACGCTGTTTTTTATACTAAAGAAAGAACCTATTGTTTTGTTGTTTTTTTACTTTATTTTTTAAGACAAATGCATTCACCGGGAAATGTCATTTTAACATTTTACAACCTTATCTGGCAATGTGGTGTGTGACACATCATCAGACACATCCTTTTTATTTATGATGGAGGGACTCTGAAAGTCATAAAGCCTATTTTTATAGGGACATCAGATGGCCCTTACTATTCTTAAAAGGCCAGCAGTCGGCCCTAGCTATTGTTAGAGAGCCATCAGCCGGCTATGCTTTGTTGTTCCCATTATTAACAAGTGGGTCTCCTATACTGTTATTGCGTATCCAGTGACTGCAAGGGCTGCCAAAAATTTGGACGCAACCCAATACCCCTTTGAAGAGACATAGAAGAGGGTCTCAGTAAAAAAAATGTTCCCATTATAAAGTAGCAAGTCTTCTATAGTGGTAATGCCAATGCTGTGACTGCAAGGGCTGCCAAAATTTGGGAAAAACCCCACTAAGAATTTAAAGACACACAGAGCAGGGCCACAGTAACCAGGTACAACATGTTCCCATTTGAAAGTAGAGGGTCTGGTATACAGTTATAGGGTATGCAGTGAGTCCAACGGCTGACCAATTTTAGGAAAAATACCACTAAGAATTTAAAGACACACAGAGCAAGGCCACAGTAACAAGGTACGACATGTTCCCATTAGAAAGAAGAGGGTCTTCTATACAGTTATAGGGTATGTAGTGAGTCCAACGGCTGACCAATTTTAGGAAAAACCCCACTAAGAATTTAAAGACACACAGAGCAGGGCCACAGTAACAAGTACGACATGTTCCCATTAGAAAGGAGAGTGTCGGCTATATAGTTATAGGGTAGGTAGCCCGATTCTAACGCATCGGGTATTCTAGAATATGTATGCGGCCGACGGGGCGCAATCAGCAGAGCGGTGTTTAAATTTGGCGCCAAAATCGCTGATTGGTCGCGGCCGGCAACCGCGACCAATCAGCAAAGCGGTGTTTAAATTTAGCGCTTATATCGCTGATTGGTCACGGCCGGCGAACGTGACCAATTAGCAGAGCGGGGTTTAAATTTGGCGCCAATAATACTGATTGGTTGCGGCCGGCGGTCGCGACCAATCAGCAGAGCGGTGTTTAAATTTGGCGCCAATAATGGTGATTGGTCACGGCCGCGACCAATCAGCAGAGCGGTGTTTAAATTTGGCACCAATAATGCTGATTAGTTGCGGCCGGCAACCGTGACCAATCAGCAGAGCGGTGTTTAAATTTGGCGCCAATATCGCTGCTTGGTCACGGCCGGCCACCGCGACCAATAAGCAAAGCGGTGTTTAAATTTGGCACCAATAATGCTGATTGGTCGCGGCCGGCGACCGCGACCAATCAGCAGAGCGGTGTTTAAATTTGGCGCCAATAATGCTGATTGGTCGCGGCAAGCAACCGCGACCAATCAGCAGAGCGGGGTTTAAATTTGGCGCCAATAATGCTGATTGGTCACGGCCAGCAACCGCGACCAATCAGCAGAGCGGTGTTTAAATTTGGCGCCAATAATGCTGATTGGTCGCGGCCAGCAACCGCGACCAATCAGCAGAGCGGTGTTTAAATTTGGGGACAATAATGCTGATTAGTCGCGGCCGGCGATCGCGACCAATCAGCAGAGCGGGGTTTAAATTTGGCGCCAAAATCGCTGATTGGTCGCGGCCGGCGGCTGCGGCCAATCAGCGACCGGTGTTACTGAGAACGGGGAGTGGCGTTGATGTGCGGGTACTTTCGGTGTGAGTAGCCGGGAGATGAACGCCTCGCGCCGGTCATCTGCCGGCTGCATCGCCGCTGACTTCCATGCGGCTACCGTCGGGAGATCAGCGGCTAGTGCCGCTGATCTCCCGACGGTGGCCTGCGTGTTTAAAATCCGGCGCCAATTCGCGGACGTGCTGCGGCAGTCGCTGATTGATCACGGCCAGCTGGGCGCGACCAATCACAGAAGCGGTTTTTAAATTTCGCAGCAATATCGGTGAACCGTGTTACTGAGTACTGGAGAGCAAGTTTAAATTTGCCGCCCATATCGCTGATTGGTCGCGGCTGGCGGCTGCGAATAATCAGCGTCGTATTAGTGAGGACCGGGGAGCGGCGCTGCCTGTGGGCGTACTTCCGCTGCGATCAGCTGTGAGATGAGCGGCTGCTCGCAGCAGAAGCATCCCGACCGGCGGCGCCGCTCCCCGGTCCTCCGTTCACACTTGCCGTCGGGAGATCAGCGGGCCAAGCCGCTGATCTCCCGACATTAGCCCCATGGAGGTCAGCGGCGCCGCCGGTCAGGGTAGTTCTGCTGCTAGCGCAGCTTATCTCCCGGCTGCATCGCCGCTGATCTCCGTGTGGCAGATGAGCCGCTAACGGCCGCCATCTTTTATCTGAAATCCCGCATCGCTGATTGGCCGCGGCCAGACCAATGAGCGACGCGGGATTTCCTGGACAGACAGACAGACAGAAAGACAGACAGACAGACGGGATAAGACAATTATATATATAGATGCAGTGAGTCCAACGGCTGACCAATTTTAGGAAAAACCCCACTAAGAATTTAAAGACACATAGAGCAGGGCCACAGTAACAAGGTGCGACATGTTCCCATTAGAAAGGAGAGAGTCTGCTATACAGTTATAGGGTATGCAGTGAGTCCAAAGGCTGACCAATTTTAGGAAAAACCCTACCAAGAATTTAAAGACACACAAAGCAGGGCCATAGTAACAAGTACGACCTGTTCCCATTAGAAAGGAGAGTGTCTGCTATACAGTTATAGGGTATGCAGTGAGTCCAACGGCTGACCAATTTTAGGAAAAACCCCACTAAGAATTTAAAGACACATAGAGCAGGGCCACAGTAACAAGGTACGACATGTTCCCATTAGAAAGGAGAGGGGTCTGCTATACAGTTATAGGGTATGCAGTGAGTCCAACGGCTGACCAAATTTAGGAAAAACCCCACTAGGAATTTAAAGACACATGGAGCAGGGCCACAGTAACAAGGTACGACATGTTCCCATTAGAAAAGAGAGGGTCTGCTATACAGTTACAGGGTATAACCTACAAAAGACAAAAAATATATATTTCATACCCTACCATCATTGTATATAAATGTAAAGCAAAGTTGCATATTAAATATAGGGTACTTAGTGAACTATTTTTGATCAAAAAAAGTATACAAGCCGTCCCACCAGCGACAAGGTGACCCTAAATTGGGACGGACCTATACTGTCTATATTAAAAACCTTGCTGTATATCAAAGTTGAAGTAATGCATATAAAAGGGTAGACAAATAGGACCGGGTCCCAACTCCAGACCACCTAGGCCCGTGGTAAGCTACATATATACTAGCAGCTCAACAAAGGGGATGCCACCCCCTTAATTTGCACAGAATGGAAACAAGACAAAAAACCAAGCAATGTGAACTGAGGTCTAAGATGGTACACATGCAAGAAATAGGAGCATGTTCACACTAGCAAAAAGAAGCAAAACCTACAAAAGACAAAAAATATATATCTCATACCCTACCATCATTATATATAAATGTAAAGCAAAGTTGCATATTAAATATAGGGTACTTAGTGAACTATTTTTGATCAAAAAAAGTATACAAGCCGTCCCACCAGCGACAAGGTGACCCTAAATTGGGACGGTCCTACACTGTCTATATTAAAAACCTTACTGTATATCAAAGTTGAAGTAATGCATATAAAAGGGTAGACAAATAGGACCGGGTCCCAACTCCAGACCACCTAGGCCTGTGGTAAGCTACATATATACTAATCAGCTCAACAAAGGGGATGCCACACCCTTAATTTGCACAGAATGCAAACAAGACAAAAAACCAAGCAATGTGAACTGAGATCTAAGATGGTACACATGCAAGAAATAGGAGCATGTTCACACTAGCAAAAAGAAGCAAAACCTACAAAAGACAAAAAATATATATCTCATACTCTACCATCATTATATATAAATGTAAAGCAAAGTTGCATATTAAATATAGGGTACTTAGTGAACTATTTTTGATCAAAAAAAGTATACAAGCCATCCTACCAGCGACAAGGTGACCCAAAATTGGGACGGTCCTACACTGTCTATATTAAAAACCTTACTGTATATCAAAGTTGAAGTAATGCATATAAAAGGGTAGACAAATAGGAGCGGGTCCCAACTCCAGACCACCTAGGCCCGTGGTAAGCTACATATATACTAATCAGCTCAACAAAGGGGATGCCACACCCTTAATTTGCACAGAATGCAAACAAGACAAAAAACCAAGCAATGTGAACTGAGGTCTAAGATGGTACACATGCAAGAAATAGGAGCATGTTCACACTAGCAAAAAGAAGCAAAACCTACAAAAGACAAAAAATATATATCTCATACCCTACCATCATTATATATAAATGTAAAGCAAAGTTGCATATTAAATATAGGGTACTTAGTGAACTATTTTTGATCAAAAAAATTATACAAGCCGTCCCACCAGCGACAAGGTGACCCTAAATTGGGACGGTCCTACACTGTCTATATTAAAAACCTTACTGTATATCAAAGTTGAAGTAATGCATATAAAAGGGTAGACAAATAGGACCGGGTCCCAACTCCAGACCACCTAGGCCCGTGGTAAGCTACATATATACTAATCAGCTCAACAAAGGGGATGCCACACCCTTAATTTGCACAGAATGCAAACAAGACAAAAAACCAAGCAATGTGAACTGAGGTCTAAGATGGTACACATGCAAGAAATAGGAGCATGTTCACACTAGCAAAAAGAAGGGTTACCTTGTCGCTGGTGGGATGGCTTGTATACTTTTTTTGATCAAAAATAGTTCACTAAGTACCCTATATTTAATATGCAACTTTGCTTTAGATTTATATATAATGATGGTAGGGTATGATATATATATTTTTTGTCTTTTGTAGGTTTTGCTTCTTTTTGCTAGTGTGAACATGCTCCTATTTCTTGCATGTGTACCATCTTAGACCTCAGTTCACATTGCTTGTTTTTTGTCTTGTTTGCATTCTGTGCAAATTAAGGGTGTGGCATCCCCTTTGTTGAGCTGATAAGTATATATGTAGCTTACCACGGGCCTAGGTGGTCTGGAGTTGGGACCCGGTCTTATTTGTCTACCCTTTTATATGCATTACTTCAACTTTGATATACAGTAAGGTTTTTAATATAGACAGTGTAGGACCGTCCCAATTTAGGGTCACCTTGTCACTGGTGGGACGGCTTGTATACTTTTTTTGATCAAAAATAGTTCACTAAGTACCCTATATTTAATATGCAACTTTGCTTTACATTTATATATAATGATGGTAGGGTATGTGATATATATTTTTTGTCTTTTGTAGGTTTTGCTTCTTTTTGCTAGTGTGAACATGCTCCTATTTCTTGCATGTGTACCATCTTAGACCTCAGTTCACATTGCTTGGTTTTTTGTCTTGTTTGCATTCTGTGCAAATTAAGGGTGTGGCATCCCCTTTGTTGAGCTGATTAGTATATATGTAGCTTACCACGGGCCTAGGTGGTCTGAAGTTGGGACCCGGTCCTATTTGTCTACCCTTTTATATGCATTACTTCAACTTTGATATACAGTAAGGTTTTTAATATAGACAGTGTAGGACAGTCCCAATTTAGGGTCACCTTGTCGCTGGTGGGACGGCTTGTATACTTTTGTTGATCAAAAATAGTTCAGTAAGTATCCTATATTTAATATGCAACTTTGCTTTACATTTATATATAATGATGGTAGGGTATGAGATATATATTTTTTGTCTTTTGTAGGTTTTGCTTCTTTTTGCTAGTGTGAACATGCTCCTATTTCTTGCATGTGTACCATCTTAGACCTCAGTTCACATTGCTTGTTTTTTTGTCTTGTTTGCATTCTGTGCAAATTAAGGGTGTGGCATCCCCTTTGTTGAGCTGATTAGTATATATGTAGCTTACCACGGGCCTAGGTGGTCTGGAGTTGGGACCCGGTCCTATTTGTCTACCCTTTTATATGCATTACTTCAACTTTGATATACTGTAAGGTTTTTAATATAGACAGTGTAGGACCGTCCCAATTTAGGGTCACCTTGTCGCTGGTGGCACGGCTTGTATACTTTTTTTGATCAAAAATAGTTCAGTAAGTACCCTATATTTAATATGCAACTTTGCTTTACATTTATATATAATGATGGTAGGGTATGAGATATATATTTTTTGTCTTTTGTAGGTTTTGCTTCTTTTTGCTAGTGTGAACATGCTCCTATTTCTTGCATGTGTACCATCTTAGACCTCAGTTCACATTGCTTGTTTTTTGTCTTGTTTGCATTCTGTGCAAATTAAGGGTGTGGCATCCCCTTTGTTGAGCTGATTAGTATATATGTAGCTTACCACGGGCCTAGGTGGTCTGGAGTTGGGACCCGGTCTTATTTGTCTACCCTTTTATATGCATTACTTCAACTTTGATATACAGTAAGGTTTTTAATATAGACAGTGTAGGACCGTCCCAATTTAGGGTCACCTTGTCGCTGGTGGGACGGCTTGTATACTTTTTTTGATCAAAAATAGTTCACTAAGTACCCTATATTTAATATGCAACTTTGCTTTACATTTATATATAATGATGGTAGGGTATGTGATATATATTTTTTGTCTTTTGTAGGTTTTGCTTCTTTTTGCTAGTGTGAACATGCTCCTATTTCTTGCATGTGTACCATCTTAGACCTCAGTTCACATTGCTTGTTTTTTTTGTCTTGTTTGCATTCTGTGCAAATTAAGGGTGTGGCATCCCCTTTGTTGAGCTGATTAGTATATATGTAGCTTACCACGGGCCTAGGTGGTCTGAAGTTGGGACCCGGTCCTATTTGTCTACCCTTTTATATGCATTACTTCAACTTTGATATACAGTAAGGTTTTTAATATAGACAGTGTAGGACCGTCCCAATTTAGGGTCACCTTGTCGCTGGTGGGACGGCTTGTATACTTTTTTTGATCAAAAATAGTTCACTAAGTACCCTATATTTAATATGCAACTTTGCTTTACATTTATATATAATGATGGTAGGGTATGAGATATATATTTTTTGTCTTTTGTAGGTTTTGCTTCTTTTTGCTAGTGTGAACATGCTCCTATTTCTTGCATGTGTACCATCTTAGACCTCAGTTCACATTGCTTGTTTTTTTGTCTTCTTTGCATTCTGTGCAAATTAAGGGTGTGGCATCCCCTTTGTTGAGCTGATTAGTATATATGTAGCTTACCACGGGCCTAGGTGGTCTGGAGTTGGGACCCGGTCCTATTTGTCTACCCTTTTATATGCATTACTTCAACTTTGATATACTGTAAGGTTTTTAATATAGATAGTGTAGGACCGTCCCAATTTAGGGTCACCTTGTCGCTGGTGGGACGGCTTGTATACTTTTTTTGATCAAAAATAGTTCACTAAGTACCCTATATTTAATATGCAACTTTGCTTTACATTTATATATAATGATGGTAGGGTATGAGATATATATATTTTGTCTTTTGTAGGTTTTGCTTCTTTTTGCTAGTGTGAACATGCTCCTATTTCTTGCATGTGTACCATCTTAGATCTCAGTTCACATTGCTTGGTTGTTTGTCTTGTTTGCATTCTGTGCAAATTAAGGGTGTGGCATCCCCTTTGTTGAGCTGATTAGTATATATGTAGCTTACCACGGGCCTAGGTGGTCTGGAGTTGGGACCCGGTCCTATTTGTCTACCCTTTTATATGCATTACTTCAACTTTGATATACAGTAAGGTTTTTAATATAGACAGTGTAGGACCGTCCCAATTTAGGGTCACCTTGTCGCTGGTGGGACGGCTTGTATACTTTTTTTGATCAAAAATAGTTCACTAAGTACCCTATATTTAATATGCAACTTTGCTTTACATTTATATGTAATGATGGTAGGGTATGAGATATATATTTTTTGTCTTTTGTAGGTTTTGCTTCTTTTTGCTAGTGTGAACATGCTCCTATTTCTTGCATGTGTACCATCTTAGACCTCAGTTATAGGGTATGCAGTGAGTCCAACGGCTGACCAATTTTAGGAAAAACACCACTAAGAATTTAAAGACACACAGAGCAGGGCCACAGTAACGACAAATTCCCATTAGAAAGGAGAGAGTCTCCCATAGTGTTGGCCTATGTAGTGAATGCAAGGGCTGCCAAAAATTTGGAGGCACTTCAATGCCCCTTGGAAGAGACGTGGAGGAGGGCCTCATAAAAAAATGTTCCCATTAGAAAGGAGTGGGCCTCCTACACTTGTAATGCCCATGCACAAGTGTATGGGCTGACAAACATTTACCCCTGGGGGGTAAAAATGAACATACTGTATAAAAAAAATTTTTTACAGGCATCATAAACACCCTTTAAAAAAATTATGTGGGTGTTGCATCATGGACCACGGTCACCCTGGTGATATGATGGTGGAGGATGAGGAGAAGGAGGAGGACAAGAGCAAATAGACAAAATCAGGAAGTGTATACCCATGTATGGGTGTGAAAAGGTGCATGGGAATACACCTCCCAAGAAAAGACACTGGATTTGAGTTTATGTTACGCTGCTATCCAGGGGTGGATTAAGAGTAGCAAGGGCCCCGGGCAGTTTAGAAGGTGTGGGCCCCCCCACACACACACACACACACCCACACACACCTGATGTATCACATGTCACATGATCCCCTGTGATAGATTATGTGATAGTTCACATGAAATTAATTTGGCACAATATTAATATATTAATTATAATAATTTGTTTAAGGCTGTGTCCCTATTATGCGTTAAGCGTTTCCGCAGCGGCAATTCCGCTGCAGAAACGCTTAAAAAATGCTTGGTAGAAGGTCTGCCATGTTCCCCAAAGATAATCCACATGTGCTGTGCACATGCTGCGGAAATTTCCACTGCGGGTTATCATTGCGGAAAAAAAAGCAGCACTACCAATTATTTTGCGGAAGCGCTGCGTTTTCGCCGCCATTGACTTGCATTGGAACGCATGGAATCCGCATCACTGCATATGTACACGCGGATTCCATGCTTTACAATGTGCTGATGGTACCCGGGTGTGGAACACATGAGACTCTCCTCTGGACCCGGGTACCATAGAACCTGTAAAAAAAGAATAAAATAAAAAATAAATATTATACTTACCTTCTGATGGCCCCCGGTGTCTTTATCCAATGCGTCCTGGTTTGCCGGCAGCTCGTGGTAGACTAAAGGACCTGTGGTGACGTCATTTAGTCATGTGACGGGTAACGCGACCGCTGACATCGGCAGGCCATCAGAAGGTAAGTATATATATTTTTATTATTTTTTACCATTCTTTTACTGTCACCATATATAAATCCATGCCGGTTGCATGGATTTATATAGTGTGACCAAGTTGTCAAGCACTTTTCCAAGTGATGCTAAAATCGCTTGGAAAGCACTTGACAACCCGCATGCAGAAATGCATGTGAAGAACGCTTCACTTCCGCATGTCCCTGGCAGGAAAAACGCATGTACAATCCGCATGTACAATCCGCATGTTCAATCCGCATGCGTTTTTTCTGCCAGGGAGATGCAGAAACGCTCAGGAAAAAATCCGGAGCATTTCTACATCGTGGGCATATAGCCTTGCATTAATTGTATGGCTTAATATTGAGCACACGTAGCCATCTATACACAGCAGGAGGCCGCACGTAGCCATCTATAAACAGCAGGATGCCGCACGTAGCCATCTATACACAGCGGGAGGCTGCACGGTGCCATCTATACACAGCGGGAGGGCGCACGTAGCAATCTATACACAGCAGGAGGCTGCACGTAGCCATCTATACACAGCAGGAGGACGCACGGTGCCATCTATACACAGCAGGAGGCCGCACGGCGCCATCTATACACAGCGGGAGGCCGCACAGTGCCACCTATACACAGCAGGAGGCCACACGGTGCCATCTATACACAGCGGGAGGCCGCACAGTGCCATCTATACACAGCAGGAGGACACACGGCGCCATCTATACACAGTGGGAGGCCGCATGGCGCCATCTATACACAGCGGGAGGCCGCACGGCGCCATCTATACACAGCGGGAGGCCGCACGGCGCCATCTATACACAGCAGGAGGCCACACGTAGCCATCTATAAACAGCATGAGGCCGCACGGCGCCATCTATACACAGCGGGAGGCAGCACGGCGCCATCTATACACAGCGGGAGGCTGCACAGCGCCATCTATACACAGCGGGAGGCCGCACAGCGCCATCTATACACAGCGGTAGGCCACACGGCGCCATCTATACACAGCGGGAGGCCGCACAGCGCCATCTATACACAGGTGGAGGCCACACGTAGCCATCTACAAACAGCATGAGGCCGCACGTCGCCATCTATACACAGCGGGAGGCCACAGGGCGCCATCTATACACAGCGGGAGGCTGCACGGTGCCATCTATACACAGCGGGAGGCTGCACAGCGCCATCTATACACAGCGGGAGGCCGCACGCCGCCATCTATACACAGCGGTAGGCCGCACAGCGCCATCTATACACAGCGGTTGGCCGCACGGCGCCATCTATACACAGCGGGAGGCCGCACGGCGCCATCTATACACAGCAGGAGGCCGCACGGCACCATCTATACACAGCGAGAGGCCGCAGGGCACCATCTATACACTGCGGGAGGCCGCACGTAGCCATCTATACACTGCGGGAGGCTGCACGGCACCATCTATACACTGCAAGAGGCCGCACGGCGCCATCTATACACAGCAGGAGGCTGCACGGCGCCATCTATACACAGCAGGAGGCCGCACGGTGCCATCTATACACAGCAGGAGGCCGAACGGTGCCATCTATACACAGCAGGAGGCCACACGGTGCCCCTGAGATACAGCGGGAGGCCGCACGGCGCCCCCCCAGAGACAGTGGGAGGCCGCACGCAGTCACGCACACACACAAATATATACAAACATATACATACACACATAAACATATTTGAAACACAAAAATACATATAAATAGACATCACAGACAGACAGCCCAGATTGCCCTCATTATAATCCGCCTATGCTGCTATCATTTGGTGGTGTTGAGAAGTCTGGCCCAATCCAGCCCTTGTTCATTTTTATAAGAGTCAGCCTGTCAGCATTTTCAGTTGACAGGCGGATGCGTTTATCAGTTATAATTCCACTAGCGGCACTAAAAACTCGCTCGGATAAAGCACTGGCGGCAGGGCAGGCCAGGACCTTCAAGGCATAGAGAGCCAGTTCATTCCACGTATCCAGCTGGGATACCCAATAATTATAAGGCACAGAGGAATCATGGAGGACATTGGTACGATCGGCAAGGTACTCCCTCAGCATCTTTCCAAACTTTGCACTCCTTGTGAGAGTACCCCGCGCCTCAGGGCCTGTGCGATGGGAGGGTCTGAGAAATCTCTCCCAGAACTTTGACAGTGTTCCCCTGCCTCTGCTGGATTGAAGTTGTGTCTCTCTCACCTGTACTCCTTGGTTGTCCAGCGAAGTGTACCCTCTGCCGCCAGTGTTTTCAGATGGAAATTTTTTTAATAGTTCGCAACAAGGGCCTTTTGGTACTGCCCTATTTTTGTAGACCTGTCCACCTCAGGAATAAGAGATATAAAGTTCTCCTTGTAGCGTGGGTCTAGAAGTGTCACCAACCAGTAATGACTGTCTGTCACCCAAAATTTTGAGAATGCTAGGGTCATGGGAAAGGCAGCGTAACATAAACTCAGCCATGCGTGCCAGACTACTAACAGGAGAGACTTCTGTGTCCTCACCAAGAGGATGACTGACCATGCTCTTCTCCTCCTCCTCTCTGTCCTCTGGCCATCCATGCTGAACACACGGTATGATAGTGCAGGTAGTACCGTCTATAGCGCATGAAACTAGCTCCTGCTCTTCCTCTTCCTCTTCCTCCACTTCCTCATTGTCCCCCAATCCACATAGGGATGAGATGAGGCTGGGCTGTGTGTAATCACCCTGTATGGTTCCTTGCTCCATCTCATCGTGCTCCGCCTGCAATGCATCCTCTTTGATTGTGAGCAGAGAGCGTTTCAGAAGAGAGAGAAGCAGAATGGTAATTATGGCATCATCGCCGTTCACCATCTTGGTGGAGTCCTCAAAGTTTTGGAGGATGGTACATATATCTGACATCCATGTCCACTCCTGAGGTTATGTGTGGAGTCTGAACTGAATACAGACGGCCTTGTTGATGCTGGTACTCAACAACTGCCCTCTTCTGATCACAAATCCTTCCCAACATCTGCATTTTAGAGTTCCAACACGTGGGGACATCACACACCAATCTGTGAGCCGGAAGCTGCAAACGCTGCTGAAACACTGCAAGGGCGGCGGAAGCTGTAGCTGACTTTCTAAAATGGGCACACAGGCGGCGAACTTTAACAAGCAGATCCGGCAGCTCCGGGTAGGATTGGAGAAACCGCTGAACCACGAGGTTAAGCACATGGGCCAGGCATGGTACGTGTGTGAGCTTGCCTCGCCTCAGGGCCGCCACCAGGTTCCGGCCATTGTCACACACGACCATGCCTGGCTGTAGGTTCAGTGGTGTGAGCCTCAGATCTGCCTGCTCTTTCAAAGCTGTCCACAACTCTTCAGCATTGTGTGTTTTTTCACCTAAGCATATTAGCCTGTTGCCGCTTGGCCGAGGCAGTGCTGCAGTGCTTCCAGCTTGTGACTGATGTGGTCATTACGGAGATGGAGGCTGAAGAGGAGGAGAAGGCTGAGGAGGATTAGGTGCAGGAGCTGTAGACTGTGGGGGCAACCCTGATTGACCTAGGGCCCGCAATCCTTGGCCTCCAAAGGACGTGTTCCGTCCCAAGGTCCGACTGGGTCCCGGCTTCCACTATGTTAACCCAGTGTGCCGTCAGCGAGATGTACCGTCCCTGCCCACAAGCACTTGTCCACGTGTCCGTGGTTAGGTGGACTTTCCCGGTAACTGTGTTGTTGAGAGCACGGCTAATGTTTTGGGACATGTGCTTGTGTAATGCGGGGACGGCACACCGGGAGAAATAGTGGCGGCTGGGGACCGAGTACCGAGGGACGGCCGCTGCCATCAGGTTGTGGAATGCTTCCGTCTCCACAAGCCTAAAAGGCAACATTTCGAGCGCAAGCACTCGTGAAATGTGAAAATTTAGTAGTGTGGCCTGTGGGGCTTTGGCTGCATATTTGCGCTTGCGTTCCAAGGACTGGGGTATGGACAACTGAATGCTACGCTGGTACAAGGAAGTGGACGTGCTTCCTGATGCTGCTACTTGAGAGTGTGCAATGACTGGTGCAGGGCAGGAGGCGTCTTCACATGCACCATGGACAGGGGATTGGCTTGCATGCACAACAGCGGAAGAAGCAATGGTGCCACCCGCAGACACTTTTCCTGGACCCTGGGGTTCGGCCCACAAAGTCGGGTGCTTTGCTTCCATGTGCCTGATCATGCTGGTGGTGGTCAGGCTGGTCGTTTTGCCACCCCTGCTGATGCTGGCCTGGCAGGTGGTGCAAATGGCCTTTTTGGGGTTATCGGCAGAGTCTTTAAAAACAACCAGACTCGGGAAGACCTAACAGTTGTACTGGCAACTTCCTTCATGTTGGTGTGACGGGGAACGGCTGCCTGCCTTCTTTCTGCGGCCGCCACACTGCTTCTTCCTGCCTGTTGGGGTGCTCTGCCTCCCTCCCCCTGTGTGCTGCTGTCCTCGCTCTGCATGTCCTCCTGCCAGGTTGGGTCAGTTACTATATCATCCACCACCTCATCTTCCACTTCCGCACCCTGGTCCTACTGACTTTCTGGCAATTATGTCTCATCATCATCCACCTCTTGTGACACTTTCCCACCGTTGCCTTCATGTGACCGTGGCTGCTCAAATATTTGGGCATCGTTACACGCGATCTCCTCTTGACCCGCTTCAAGTGGACCGGGCGAGAGGCCCGAATCTATAAATGGAAAAGTGAACAGATCTTCAGAGTGTCCAAGTGTGGCATCAGTTGTTTCTGGGTACTCGGCATGGTGGGAGGAAGGATCAGGGTGAGGAATATGTGGTCCAGACTCACGGCTACTGAGACTTGACCGTGTGGAAGACAGGGTGGTGGTGGTGGTGGTGGCTAAGTGACTGGAAGCATTATCCGCTATCCAACCAACAACCCTTTGACACTGCTCTGGGTTCAATAGTGGTGTGCTGCGGTCCCCTAGAAATTGGGACAGGAAGTTCAGGCGAGAAGATGTGGGTGTTTGTTGTGGCACAATTTCGGCTTGCCCACGGCCTTGTCCTCGGCCTCTGTATGCACCATTACCATCACGTCCAATTCCCCATCCCTTGCCACGTGCCTTGCCCATTTTAAATGGAGGACAGTATCTTCCATGCTCACTACAAATGACTGAGTTTGGAGTGAACTTATATGTGATCCGTGTGATAGAGAAAACAGAGTTTTAAATACCTGGCCTCTAGGTAAGTAGTTTGAACAGCAAACTGTGGTGAATTGCTTCACTGACACACTAAAGGAAATTTTTAATGGAGGTCAGAAATGGCAGTATTTTCTGACAACGTAAATGTTTTCCTTTTGACGGAGAAAACACGGTTTTAAATACCTGGCCTGTAGGTAAGTAGTTTGAACAGCAAACTGCGGTGAATTGCTTCAATGACACACTAAAGGAAATTTTTAATGGAGGCCAGAAATGGCAGTATTTTCTGACAACATATATGTGATCCGTTTGACGGAGAAAACACAGTTTTAAATAGCTGGATTTCTAGCGCTCTAATATAAAAAAGGACCTGGCTGTATTCTGCTGTGCCAACAAGCAAATGGCGCAAAAAAAAACTGTGTTCTCTGGATTGCTTTTTAAGCAAATAATGAGGATTAAGATCCAAAAAAAGTATTCCTGGCCCCTGAGATCTGGGCCTTTGTATAGAAATATCTAACAGCAGCAGAAGGCAGAATTGGAATGGAGCCTCTTGTGCTATATTCACTGCAGTCTGCTATATACACTGCCTGCCTATACACCCTGCCTGCCTGATATCTCTGCAGATGGATTAGTCCTCAGAAGGACTGTTTGTTAAGAAGGATATGTGTAATGTACGGTTTTTCTCCCTACACTACCTAATACACAATCAAATCTCTCCCTGACACAGCAGCAGCTCTCCCTACACTGTCTGATCCGGACCGACTGTCATGAGCATGGCGGCGCCAGGTCTGATATAGACCTGATGACGCTGTGCGGCCAGCCAATCACTGTAATGCCCACAACCAACATGGCTACGGCATTACATGCAGGGAGGGGACCCGAGTTCCTGCCCGAGCAACCGGGAAATAGCATCTCGCTCATCACTAGTCTCCATCTATTGAATTGGCTGTAGTGGAAGAGATTTTGGTCTCCTTTGCAATACTTATACTCTAGTGAAATTTATGCCACTTCGGTGGTGTTAGGCCCTCATTTAGGGAAATGTGAACTGTCCAGGTTAGGTCTCCATCTCCTGGTTTTGCTGTACTGGAAGAGGTGTGGGTCTTATTTCTACTGTAGTGAAAGTGATGCCAATTTGCTGATGTTTGCTGCTAATTTTTGGAAATGTGGAGATCCTGATTGGATCTGCATCTATTGGGTTGGCTGTAGTGGTAGAGATTTTGGTCTCCTTTGCAATACTTATACTCTAGTGAAATTTATGCC
This sequence comes from Phyllobates terribilis, assembly GCF_046119375.1. NCBI lineage: Eukaryota > Metazoa > Chordata > Amphibia > Anura > Dendrobatidae > Phyllobates > Phyllobates terribilis. Next base: position 72,965,517 of record NW_027362770.1, on the reverse strand, counting down.
ACTTCGATGGTGTTGGGCCCTCATTTAGGAAAACGTGAACTGTTCTGGTTAGGTTTCCATCTCCTGGGTTGGCTGTAGTGGAAGAGGTGTGGGTCTTATTTACACTATTTCTACTGTAGTTAAATTGATTACACTTTGCTGGAGTCTGCCAATAAGTTTTGGAAATGTGGAGAATCCTGATTGGGTCTCCATCTATTGGGTTGGCTGTAGTGGAAGAGGTTTGGGTCTCCATTAAACTACTTGTACTCTGATGAAATTGATGCCACTTCGGTGGTGTTAGGCCCTAATTTAGGGAAATGTAAACACTTCTGGTTAGGTCTCCATCTCCTGGGTTGTCTGTACTGGGAGAGGTGTGGGTCTTATTTACACTATTTCTACTGTAGTGATATTGATGCCATTTTCCTGGTATCGGTCGCTAATATTGCAAATGTGGAGAATTCTGATTGAGTGTCCATCTATTGGGTTGGCTGTAGTGGAAGAAGTTTTTGTCTCCTTTGCAATACTTAGAATCTAGTGAAATTTATGCCACTTCAGTGGTGTTAGGCCCTCATTTAGGGAAATGTGAACAGTCCTGGTTAGGTCTCCATCTCCTGGATTGGCTGTACTGGAAGAGGTGTGGGTCTTATTTCTATTATAGTGAAATTGTTGCTACTTTGCTGGTGTCTGACGCTAATTTTTCGAAATGTGGAGCATCCTGATTGGGTCTCCATTAATGATGAGCGAGCACCAAAATTCTCGAGTACTCGTTGCTCGGATCGAGCAAATTGGAATACTCAGGTGCTCGACCCGAGCAACGAAACCAATGTAAGTCTATAGGAAATTTGAGTATATTTCAGACGGCTTCCCCCGGCGGTCTGCAGAGGGCCTAAAAATTGCCCAAATCGACGGGAACAGTGCTCAAATAACATGGGAACAGCATGCGGAAGACCCTTGGAAGCATTTCTGACTCCCAGGTCACTGCTGTCAACAACGTTTTCAGAGTATTACGCCACTTTTACGGACTCACAATAAAACATACAAAAACGAAACCAAAATGGATTTTCCTGGGAAATATGTTAAGGAACATCCTTTTCAGGGTAATGACTTGTATATAAGGCAAAATAAATAACCAAATACTCCTCCACACCTTGGGCTATATTAACACGTAGCATTTTTAATGCGTTTTGCAATTTTGCACTGCTTTCAACCATGACAAATGCATTCACTGGGAAATGTCATTTTAACATTTTACAACCTTATCTGGCCATGTGGTGTGTGACACATCATCAGACACATGCATACAGTGCTGAAAAGACATGGGAACAGCATGGGGAAGACCTGTGGAAGTATTTCTGACTCCCAGGTCACTGCCTAAAAGTGTGCCCATCATAAGTGATCCTTGGCGCATGCGAAGATGCCTCCCACCATGCTTCTGTCATTGCAGACTTGCAACAATCACCGCCCACGTCCTTGTACCAGTGCAGCGTTCAGTTGTCCCTACCCCATTGCTTGGAATGCAAGCGCAGCCAGCCACCCACCCTCCCACAGGCTGCAATACTATACTGCCAAATTTTTGACAGCTGCCTGTGACGCGCCCCTGGGCCTGAGTCGCGCAGCGTTGCGCACGCGGGAGCCTACCCGGAGCCGGATCTGATAGGGGTAGTAGTCTCGTGGCGGTGACCCGGTCCGTGCCCAGGGAGTCAAGCTGAGTGGCAGTATTTAGCAGTAGATGTTAGAGTGTTCGACTACGCCACCCGTTGAATGCGGCTATGAGGCCGCCGCTGCAGGGCAGACCGCTGAGGCCGGTGGTACGATTGTGCAGCGTAGGTGGTATAACCCCCAACGGGAGGGGTATGGCCTCAGGGCAGCCGACGTGAATGATGGGGTTAGCAGAGTTGCACGCAGGCACCAGGAACCACTCAGAGACGGTGCGGTGTAGTTCAGGGACTTTACTGGTGGCAAAGGTAGACCCTCCCGGAGTACTGGCTAGCGATCGGGGCCTGGTCAGTCTGTGAGCAGATAGGATCTCCCCTGGCCAGGCGGAGTTGTAGGCCTCCCCAACTAATTGTACTCTTCTGGCTACCTTGCTAGAGGCGGGTAAAAGTAGCCCACGTCCCTGAGTGTACCGTGTGGTGCTCACCCGTATGGCCGGTGACTCGGGGCCTTCTGGTAGCTTCCGCTCCACGACGGCGGTGCTGGTCCCTTGCGTGTGACCGTGCCTTCGGGTTTCTGGGCCAGAGGACCTGAAATCCCCTGCCGGTCGGTTTCTGCTGCTGGGTAAGGATTAGTCCCCACAGCCTCGGACTCCGGGTCCGGTGAGAACTCTTCAATCAGGGCGAGCTCTACAGCTTCCAGCCCCTGACTCCTTTTAGCACTGCTCCCACTGAGCTCCTGATCTCTCTTTCCTATAGCTGCTCCTCTCCAGACCAGACTATGTCTCTGTCTGGGACTCTTCTTCTCCTCTTTCTCCTCTAACCCTGCCTCAGCCCTAGTTTTATATAGGGGAAGTTCTTCCCCTCCCAGGACTGGGCAGGAGGTGTGGCATGCATAGGATTCCTGACCAGGAGACCTCCCACCTGCTCTCAGACGTAATATTGCTATTACTGTGGAAACCAGACCCCTGGGGTGCCACACCTGCACTTGAAATGTGGCCTTTAGGCTCGTTGAGGCAGAAGCTGTCCACAATCTTATGGCGGCAACCAGGTATCCATACTCTGTCCCCAGCCGTTACTATTTTTCCCGGTATCGTCTCCGCCTTCCACAAGCACGGGTCCCACAACATTACCCGTTCCTTCCCCAGTGCACTTACTGGGAAGGACCGCCTAACCACAAACATGTGGACAAGTGAATGTGGCCAGGGACGGTACGGAGCCAGTCCACAGCTTTTTTTGCTGAGTTGTATTTAGCTCGGTGAAAGGACTGGCATAGAGGGAAACTGTATCTACTCTGGGTGTCACACGCTCTCCTGTACTTTCCGGTACTGCTGCTGCCTCTCTGTGTCCCAGTCTGCTTCTGGTGAAGTGTCCTCGGGTGTCAGGACTCCCATATCCAGGTCAACAGGCAGCTTACCAGGTCTTGCTCTCATTAGGTAAGCCGGGGTACAGTTGGTAGAACCTACAGGGATGTGGTTGTATAGGTCCACCAGATCAGGCAGTTTCTCAGGCCACAGACTGCGTTCTTCCAGGGGCAATGTTTTCAAAAGGTCTATCACCACCTGGTTCATTTTCTCGCAGAGTTCATTGGTTTGTGGATGATAGGGTGTTGTTCTTATCTTCCGGCAGCCATACAGAGTGCAGAACTCCTGGAAGACCTCCGCTTCAAAGGCAGGTCCCTGGTCCGTCAGCACCTGCTCTGGGTATCCGTGTGGACGGCAGAAGTGCTGCTGGAAGGCTCTAGCTGCTGTTTGAGCCGTTAAGTCCTTGACGGGGACGACAACCAAGAACCGGGAGTAGTGATCCACGATGGTTAACGCATAGACGTAGCCACTTCTGCTGGGGGTCAGTTTTACATGATCCAAGGCTACCAGTTCCAATGGCTGCTTGGTGACAATGGACTGCAGGGGAGTCTTCTGGCTAGCATGGTCCTTCCTTCTTAGGTTGCATGGGCCACAGTCTCTGCACCACCTCTCGATGGTTCCTCTCATGCCTACTCAATGGAACCGCCCGCGCAGCAGGAACTCCAGCTTCTTCCATCCGAAGTGCCCAGCTCCGTTGTGGTATGCCTCCAGTACCATAGCCGCGTCTCTTCTTGGCACCACTACTTGCCAGATCAGTTCATGCGTCCGGGAGTTAACCATTCTGCGGCACAACTTCCCCTTGTAAAGGAACAGTCGACTCTTCTCAACCCACAGTTGCTTGGCCTCCTCCGGAGCGTCTGGGTCAAGGCGGGCATCTGGCTGAGTCAGCATCTCCTTCACCAGTCGGACGGCGGGGTCACTGTCTTGCGTTTCCGCCCAGTTGTAATGAGGTAAGGGGTTGAACGTAGCAGATTGCTTACCCCTTACACGGTGGGAATACTGGATAGTCCCATGACGGTGGAACGCGGGGAGTTCAACTTCTTCCAGTTCCTCTGGATCTTCCCCTACGTCCGGTAGGTTTGGCATTCTGGACAAGGCATCCGCGTTGGTATTGGAGCGTCCTGCCCGGTATTTGATCGTAAATTCATAGTTGGACAGACGGGCCATCCATCTCTGCTCCAGGGCACCGAGTCTTGCAGTGTCCAGATGTGTCAACGGGTTGTTATCCGTGTACACGGTGAACCGGGAAGAGGCAAGGTAGTGCCTAAAGCGTTCGGTGACTGCCCACACCACTGCCAGGAACTCTAGCTTGAATGAGCTGTAATTCTCAGGGTTTCTTTCGGTGGGTCGCAGTTTTCGGCTGGCGTAAGCAATTACCCGTTCTTTCCCCTGCTGGATCTGGGACAGTACGGCTCCTAGCCCGATGTTACTTGCGTCGGTGTAGAGGATAAAGGGCTGGCTGTAATCAGGGTACGCCAGGATTTCATCCCCCGTGAGGGCCATCTTCAGCTGGCGGAAGGACTCTTCTTCCAGCCTCTCCCATTTGAAGGGTGGCTTCTGGTTCTTGGCCTTCCTGGACTGGCCTATCAGGAGGTCCTGCATAGGAGCTGCCTTTTTGGTGAAACCGGGAATGAATCTTCGGTAGTAGCCTACCAACCCGAGGATCTGCCGCACTTCCTTTACGCTGGAGGGGCTTGGCCATTCCTTAATTGCGGTGATCTTATCAGGGTCGGGAGCCACTCCGTCAGCACTCACCACGTGTCCCAGGTACTGCACCTTTGGTTTCAGGAGGTGACACTTGGAGGGTTTCACCTTTAGGCCGTAGTTTTCCAGGGCTTCGAACACTTCTGCCAGGTGTTTCAGGTGGTCCTCCTAGGTCTTGGAGTAGACGATGACATCGTCCAGGTATAACAGGACCGTCTCGAAGTTTCGGTGTCCCAGACAACATTCCATCAATCGTTGGAAGGTTCCTGGTGCGTTGCAGAGTCCGAACGGCATGCAGGTAAACTCGCTAAGTCCCATCGGGGTGGTGAATGCGGTCTTCTCCCGGTCCGCCTCTGCTACAGGAACCTGCCAGTACCCGCTAGTGAGATCCAAAGTGGAGAAGAAGTTAGCAGATTTTAAAGCAGCCAAAGACTCCTCTATCCTTGGTAAGGGGTACGCATCTTTGTGTGTGATACGGTTGATTTTCCGGTAATCTACACACATTCTCATGGTGTTGTCCTTCTTTTTAACCAAGACTAGTGGATCTGCCCAGGGGCTACAGCTATCCCTGATTACTCCAGCCTCCTTCATGTCTCTAAGCATCCCCTTGGCGTGTTGGTAGTGTGCAGGGGGTACGGGTCGGTATCTCTCCTTTATGGGAGGATGGTCTCCCGTGGGGATGTGGTGTTCTACCCCCTTTACTCGCCCGAAGTCTAACGGGTGTTTACTGAACACTCTCTCGTACTCTTGAACCACCCGATAGACTCCCTGTTTCTGGTGTGAGGGAGTGGAGTCAGTTCCCAAATGTAGTTGCTGACACCAGTCCTCCATTGGTTTCTTAGAGCCGTTACCTTCCTCTGGGTGAGATGGAGGCAAGGGTTCCACTGATTGTACAGAATTTTGGTCGATGGTATACAATTTGGCTAGCGTGGCATACCGGGGCAGGTATACTTCCCTCTTCCCGATATTTATTATGCGAACGGGCACCCTCCCATGGCGTACATCAACCACCCCCCGTGCCGTCAAAATGGTGGGCCTACTGTCTGAGTAGACTGGTTCTACCATTGCCTGGTAATCTCTACCTCTCAGACCAATAGCTGCCCGGCACCAAATCATCATTTCACTTTTCGGGGGCATGGCAATAGGGAAAGGGTCACACATTCTCACGCTTCCTATCTCACCACCGGAGAGTTCCACCTGTTGCCGCCGCATCAGTGCCCGGATCTCTTTTTGGAGCACATGCTGCTGGCCGGAGCTGGCGTTCTTGGCAACCTGCTGTAAAATGAAAATCACCTCTGCAAGACAATTTTCAATCACATTAGTTCCTAGAGTTATCTTTGGGTGACTCTCGCGCTTGTCAATGTCTACAATGATCAGTCCCTGTGCTGCCAGTTCGACTCTACCGATTTTAATGGTCATCTCTTTAAATCCGATCTGTGGCACGGGCTGACCATTGCTGGCGATGATACTCAAGTCGTCGTCAGGGTAGCAGGTTATATCCGAGTCATTCCAGTACTGCTTGAAGAGCACGTACGGGATGGTGGTGACCTGTGACCCGGTGTCCAGTAGGGCACTCATAGGAATGCCATCCAGTACCACAGGCAAGACTGGACGTCCTCCCACATATTTGTCACGCCAGTTCGATGGGCCTGGTGATCTTATTCCTGGGGGTTGGCCCTCTACCCCAGGTTGTGCCAGTTTAAAGGACAGTACCTTGCCATATGTCCGGGTTGATTGCAGCGGCGGCAGATGGGTTGTCCGTCCTCGTTGTATCGGTCGCTGGGTCTTCCTCTGGCCGGTGGGGTCCTCCTTGGTCGACGCCACGGGATGTCCTCCGGTCCGGATGCCAGCTGGATCTTCCCTGGAGCAGAAACCTGTAAAGACTGCACAGTTCGGGTTAGCGCAGCAACGCTTTTAGCTAGCTCTTGGACCTGATGGTGCAGGTCTGGAGCCGGGTCATTGTTCAAAGCCTGCGCGTCAGCTCCCACAGGCCCTGCCGACAAGGGCGCCGCCTCCTGGTGGTAAGCGGTAGTAGGGCGCCTGTGGGTCACCACGCCACCCGGTGCCGGTTCTCGGAGCACCCGGATGGCTCTGTCCTTGAACTGTGCAAAGTCCAGATGAGGATCCTGTAAGGCCATTGCCCGCAACTGGGTTCGGTGGGCATTGCAATATAGTCCCTCTATAAATTGTTCGGTCAACAGCCTGTCCTCGTTTCCCACGCCGTCAGGGTCGGTCTGCTTAATGGCTCTCAGGGCCTCTTGTAGGTTTAGTGCATAGTCCCTTATATTCTCATGTGCTCGCTGTTTGCACCCGTAGAATCTAAGCTTAATCTCGGCTGAGGTGCGGGTATCAAAGGTGTCCTTCAGCCGGGTTAATATCCCTGCGACAGTCCTCCTCCCAGGTGGCCAGGACTTTACCTCCCTTTGGGCTGCCCCGGTTAGTTGGGCCACCAGGATGCTCACTTTTTGCTCTTCTGTGAGGGGGTACACCTGGAAGAGGCTATCCAGCTTTTCTCTAAAGTCATTCAGGGTATGTGACTCCCCTGAGTACTGGGGTAGCCAGGCTGCCCCCGGGATATAGGGCATGGTGAAAGGCATGACCGCTGCAGCGGTGGCGCTGGCGGTGGCGGTGGCAGTGAAGCTCTCCTCCGTATCCGACATCCTCCTCCCCCCTAGTGGACCGTGGCCTACCTTGCGATGATCCTCTTCCGTAGGCCGCGGTTCCGCAGTGGATCGTCAGGGTTGAGGACCTTCCGTCGCGCTCCTGTGACGTCGGCGTCTGCTGGGCTCCTTCCAGGACCTTACGCAACATCCTGACGTGAGGCGGGGCTTCAGTTCTCGCGCGCTTTCAGAGTCCACGCCCCTCTTCTTCCCGCGCGGCGTCTTCAAGATGGCGTCCAACGGCGGGAAAACTCCACGGATGGCGGGAAGAAGGCAGAAGATGGCGCCGGATGGCGGGAAAACTTCACGGATGGCGGGAAGAAGGCAGAAGATGGCGCCGGATGGCGGGATTCTTCACCACAGGTAAGTTTAACAGTCTTCTTTCAGGCACGCAGTACCCGTCGGTTGCGGGCACGTAATCCTGCCGACTACGCCAAAAGTTGACGCGCCCCTGAGCCTGAGTCGCGCAGCGTTGCGCACGCGGGAGCCTACCCGGAGCCGGATCTGATAGGGGTAGTAGTCTCGTGGCGGTGACCCGGTCCGTGCCCAGGGAGTCAAGCTGAGTGGCAGTATTTAGCAGTAGATGTTAGAGTGTTCGACTACGCCACCCGTTGAATGCGGCTATGAGGCCGCCGCTGCAGGGCAGACCGCTGAGGCCGGTGGTACGATTGTGCAGCGTAGGTGGTATAACCCCCAACGGGAGGGGTATGGCCTCAGGGCAGCCGACGTGAATGATAGGGTTAGCAGAGTTGCACGCAGGCACCAGGAACCACTCAGAGACGGTGCGGTGTAGTTCAGGGTCTTTACTGGTGGCAAAGGTAGACCCTCCCGGAGTACTGGCTAGCGATCGGGGCCTGGTCAGTCTGTGAGCAGATAGGATCTCCCCTGGCCAGGCGGAGTTGTAGGCCTCCCCAACTAATTGTACTCTTCTGGCTACCTTGCTAGAGGCGGGTAAAAGTAGCCCACGTCCCTGAGTGTACCGTGTGGTGCTCACCCGTATGGCCGGTGACTCGGGGCCTTCTGGTAGCTTCCGCTCCACGACGGCGGTGCTGGTCCCTTGCGTGTGACCGTGCCTTCGGGTTTCTGGGCCAGAGGACCTGAAATCCCCTGCCGGTCGGTTTCTGCTGCTGGGTAAGGATTAGTCCCCACAGCCTCGGACTCCGGGTCCGGTGAGAACTCTTCAATCAGGGCGAGCTCTACAGCTTCCAGCCCCTGACTCCTTTTAGCACTGCTCCCACTGAGCTCCTGATCTCTCTTTCCTATAGCTGCTCCTCTCCAGACCAGACTATGTCTCTGTCTGGGACTCTTCTTCTCCTCTTTCTCCTCTAACCCTGCCTCAGCCCTAGTTTTATATAGGGGAAGTTCTTCCCCTCCCAGGACTGGGCAGGAGGTGTGGCATGCATAGGATTCCTGACCAGGAGACCTCCCACCTGCTCTCAGACGTAATATTGCTATTACTGTGGAAACCAGACCCCTGGGGTGCCACACCTGCACTTGAAATGTGGCCTTTAGGCTCGTTGAGGCAGAAGCTGTCCACAATCTTATGGCGGCAACCAGGTATCCATACTCTGTCCCCAGCCGTTACTATTTTTCCCGGTATCGTCTCCGCCTTCCACAAGCACGGGTCCCACAACATTACCCGTTCCTTCCCCAGCGCACTTACTGGGAAGGACCGCCTAACCACAAACATGTGGACAAGTGAATGTGGCCAGGGACGGTACGGAGCCAGTCCACAGCTTTTTTTGCTGAGTTGTATTTAGCTCGGTGAAAGGACTGGCATAGAGGGAAACTGTATCTACTCTGGGTGTCATTTCTCCCAGGAAGTCATCTAATGCAGCTTTTTTTGCTGAGTTGTATTTCACCACAGCCATATTCTTTAGCTTGGTGAAAGGACTTGGGAAACCATATCTACCCAGTTGTCATTTCTCCCAGGAAGTCCTCTAAAGCTGCTTGCACTTGAAATATAGCCTTTTAGGCTAGTGGAGGCGGAAGCTTTTCATAACCTCATGCCGGCGGCAGCCGGGTGTCCATACTCGGTCACCAGTCGCCACTAGTGTTGAGCCACCCCCGTAGTGTTCGAGTTCGGTTCGGTTCGTCGAACACCCTTGTGTTCGCCGAACTGTTCGTCGAACTGTTCGTCGAACACCTTCGAACACTGTTAAAACCAATGGCAGGCAAACAAAAACGCATAGAAACACATAGAAAACACTTTCAAAGGTGTCCAAAAGCTGACAAACTGCTCAGAAGACATAAATAACACATGGAAAAGAGACAAGAACATATAGTCATGCGAAAAGAAAAGAGGTGGAGGAGTAAAAGGAGGGGGAGACACAGATATAGGCATGTCATGCCCTTCTAAAATCCAAAAAGTGAGAAGCCGACACGGCCAGTCCGTTCCTGCCCGTGCCACCTCCGTGTCGCCGGGTTTATGCCAGAGCCGCGGTGGACCCTGACGGCCAGCACCCCTCTCCCAATACTGGTGCCTGTCCGCTAGTGGGTCGAGCGAGCCCCCCTGTGGTGGAGGCAGGTCTAAGCTTTTTAATTTAAATTGTCTCTCTAATTTGAATGAATACACTTTAAATCCTTTTACAAGGATCTATTGGGGGGCAAGTCTCATGCCAGCAGCCGCGTAATTCCAGCTCCAGTAGCGTCCACTAAAGCTGCTGCAGTTAAAAAGCTTTTATAAGGATCGAGCTCGGCGGTCCACCGCAAGGCGTCCTACCGCAAGTCCCAGCCCCTATGACTTGCGGTGCCTCCTGATGCTCTTCACTGAGTATCCCGGGGTCCGGAAGCATTTCCTTTGAAAAAATTAAGTGTCCAAACTACAGGTGGTGTAGCTTGCTTAACAGCTGGAATAATCCGCTGACTAGCAGACACTGCTACTAGGCACAAAGTATTTCCTGGGCTAGATGCAGTTAAAAATTTGTAATTAGATACTCTCGTTGGATGCTGAGAAAGCATTCCATAGAGTCTCCTGGCACGCCATATATTATTCTCTTAAAAAGCTTAGGGTAGGGGTCTAGGGGACCCTTTTATAGCCAAAATCACGGCTCTGTATCGCAATGCATCACCTAGGCTGAAGATAAATGGAACTGTATCACCCCGAGGGCTCGGTTGCTGCAGGGGTATTGCACCTCACCCAGAGGTGTGATATCTCACTCTCAGGTAAGGATGGAGTGTGGATCAGGACCCCGACACCTGCATGCATTACACCACTTTGCCGTGGGGCAGGGCGACCAATATGCCCCTGAGATGGGCACGACAGTCCCTGTTCCTGGCTGGAGTGGGGGGAGGGAACACTGAGGAAGGGGAACCCTGTAGTGCAGGAGCAGGGAGGAAGCAGTTCCTGGGTGCATTGAGAAGGGAGTATAAAAGGTGGGCACCATCTTAGTTCAGTGCAGACAAGTCTGAGCAGAAGTGACAGGGAGCAGGGGCTCTGCATGAGCTCTGCTCCAGAGGCGGGCCTAGTAACAGAGGCCCAGGCCTGGAAGAGGGAGAAGGAAGGAAGAGGAGCGGAGAAGGCTCCAGTAATGAGGAACGAAGGGATTCCAGGGGTGTGGACGGGCGAGTCGCCACCGCACGCCCGAATCCTCCTGCGTGGAGGGGTCAGGCCAAAGGGGGAGACCGGTCCCTGAAACTAGTGGAGGCGGGAAACGACCCTCAGCTAGAAACCGGAGGCTGTGACATTTTATGTGGCGCAGCCCCTCGCTACACCCGCTAGGAGGGCAGCACATAGGGTCAGGGAAACTGGCGCCAAGTTTACCAAGAGGAGGCCCGGGGCAGCCGGACAGAAGGGTTGGTAAGAAAGGCCAGACAAAGGACACACAAAGGGGGTCCTGTGAAGCGCTCCAAAGTTATCTGGGAGTTGTCTGAGCCCCTCACCTGGTGAGCACAGTACGACGTGGGCAGCTGTTACCTGCAGAAGTGGTCTGGATAATAAGAACTGTGAGTAAAGGCCCTAGACTGCATCACTGACTCCGTGTCGTTACTGCTGCTGCCCTGCACCATCACCCCCATCCTCCGCATACACTGCCCTGAGGCTATACTTCTCCCGTGGGGAGTTATGCTACGCTCTGCTGCACCCACAACACCAGCCTCAGCGGTCTGCCCTGCAGCGGCGGTTCACTCTGACCGCAATCCACGGGTGGCGTAGTCGGACATTTAAACATCAAAACCACATAAATAGTTCCGCCACTGGTTTGACAGCCCTGAGCCACGGAACCGGGTCGCAGCCACGGAGACTACAACCACCAGCATCCACCAAAAAGGGTCCGGCTCCGGATGTCCCAAGGCACAGGGGGTGCATCAGAACATTTTCATCACCTTTCATAATCACCAATGGGACAAGGCAGGGATGTCCTCTGTCCCCTCTCTTATACATCCTAGTGACGGAGCACCTGCTCTCATCAATTCGCCATAACCCCAATATTAGGTGGATTGAGGTGGGAGGCACCGAGTACAAGTGCTCTCTATTTGCTGATGATGTCCTAGTATATATCACTCAATCACATATATCCATCCCTGCTGTTATGGCTGAAATAGATCACTTTGTTACATGGTCAAATTTTAAAATCATTACAGCGAAGTCTGAGGCCCTCGATGTCTCCCTCCCCAAATCCATACAGGATTCCATCCAGTCCAACTTTCCCTTTGCCTGGCCCTCACAGGGTATCAAATTCTTAGGAATTCCTATTCATAGAGACCTCTCCCGTCTATGTTATCTTAATTTTGGGCCCTTTTTTGAACAACTCCATACAGACCACGGTTGGCAAGTTAGAACTGTAAGATTCACTACGTGAACCACTGGTGTTTTGTGGAAAAGCACATGTACACTGTGTTCCAAATTATTATGCAAAAAGTGTTTAGGAGTGATAAGGGAAGAATTTGTTTGTTTGTCAGTTAAACTCATTGATGGTGATGTGTGTCAGGGCTCTTTATATCACTGTAAGCAATTGCAGACACCTGTGCTAATTAGTTTGGCAGGTGTGTCCAATGAACGGCAAGACTACTTAAGAAGGATGTCCCACATTATTAAGCAGCCTACATTTTCTGCCAAAATGGGAAAGAAAAAGGATGTGTCGGCTGCTGAGAAGCAACAAATTGTGGAGTGTTTAGGTCAAGGCATGACTACAATCAACATTGTGCGATGATCAGGATGAAGTGTCTTGGCAATCAAGAAGTATGTAGCTGATTCACAGTACACACGTGTGCGTGCTGATAAGGGCAAATTGAGGACTCTTTTCTACAGGCAATTACGTCAGGTTAAAAGAGCAGCGGCAAAAAAGCCTTGTCATAGCAGCAGACAAGTTTTTGAAGCTGCTGGTGCCTCCAACGTCCCCCGAACAACAAGATGCAGGGTCCTTCAGAGGTTTGCAGCTGTGCGTACGCCATCCTGTCGACCTCCTCTATCCACTGCACACAAGCAGAAGCGGCTCCAGTGGGCCAAACAATACATGAAGACTGACTTCAAAACTGTTTTGTTCACGGATGAGTGCCGTGCAACGCTCGATGGTCCAGATGGATGGAGTGGAGGATGGTTGGTGGATGGACACCCCACGCAAACACGGCTACAGCGCCAACAAGGAGGAGATGGAGTAATATTTTGGGCTGGAATCATGGGGAGAGAGATTGTCGGCCCCTTTAGGATCCCTGAAGGGGTAAAGATGAACTCCATAATGTATGTGGAGTTTCTCAAACAGCACTTCCTGCCATGGTTCAAGAAGAAGAACCGTGTATTCCACAGCAACATCATTTTCATGCATGATAATGCACCGTCTCATGCTCCACATAACACATCTGCATCTCTGGCTGATATGGGCATAAAAGGGGACAAACTTATGGTGTGACCCCCATGCTCCCCTGACCTCTACCCCAATCAGAACCTCTGGAGCATCATCAAAAGGAGTGTCTATGATGGCGGGAGGCAGTTCCAATCTAAGCAACAGCTCTGGGAGGGTATTCTGTCCTCATGCAAAACAATTGAAGCAGAAACCATCCAAAACCTGACAAATTCAATGGATAAGAGAGTTCAGAAGCTCCTTTCGAACAAGGGGTCCTATGTGCAAATGTAACATAACCTAGAATAAAGTTTTGAGTTGAAAACTGTTTGATTTCAGTTTCTAATAACCTGCTAATGCTTATAATTTCAAAAATGACCATTTTTTTGGTCTTTATTAAAATTAAAAGATTGATCGAAGAGTGTGGGGGATCTAAGAGTGTGGCAACCCAGTAGTCAGGATTACTTCGAATTCTGACAATCTGAGGGTCATGTTGCAGGTAGTGCAGCAAGAAGGAACTTATGTGTCTTGCGCATCTCGGAGCCCCAAAATTATTTTCCAGGCTAGATGCAGCTAAAAATTATTATTAATTTTAAATCTGGTGGAGCTTAGTATAGATGGCCTAATAGAATCAGTACTGCACACTGCTACAAAGCCCAAATTATTTTCCAGCCAAGATACAGATAAACATGATTAGTAATTTGAAAGCTTAAAACGGTTGGTGAGGTGATTTTAACCAATCATCAAGCTTTTACTCTCCCCAGGATGACACAGGGGTAGAAAAGTCGTTTCGGATCCATGATTTGTTCATTTTTATGAACATGAGTCTGTCTACATTATCAGTGGAGAGCCGCGTGCGCTTATCTGTCAGCACACCACCAGCAGCGCTGAATACACGTTCAGACAGAAAGCTGGCTGCGGGGCATGACAAGATCTCCAAGGCGTAAGTGGCGAGCTCCGGCCATTTATCCAGATTGGAAGCCCAAAAAGAGCAAGGGTCCAGTGACACAGTCATGGCTTCAATGTTTACTTGGAGATACTCCTGTACCATCGTCTCTAGGCGTTGACTATGTGTCAGACTTCTTGTCTCCTGTGGCCTTGCAAAGGATGGGCTAAAAAAGTGGTGAAATGATTCCGCAAAATTGATGTTACCAGCAGATACTGTGTTTCTGTTACAGTTTGAGTGCTGAACACTCGACGGTCCCACAGTTGGCAAGTTGGAACTGTGAGATTCACTACGTGCACCACTGGTGTTTTGTGGAAAAGCACATGTAAGATTCTGCAACAGTCTCTGCTGATACTTCTGCATGCGTGCATCCCTTTCTATGGCAGGAATAATTTCTGCAAATTTACTTTTGTACCGGGGATATAACAGTGTGGCAACCCAGTAGTCAGGATTATTTCTAATTCTCACAATTCGAGGGTCATGTTGCAGGTAGTGCAGCAAGAAGGCACTCATGTGTCTTGCGCATCCAGGAGCACCAAGTCCCTGTTGTGTTGGTGGCGAGGTAACAATCATGCTTCCTTCCTCTGTCCTCTCCCCCCAACCTCGCACAACAGAAATGTGATCAAGGTCTCCCTCATCTGATGAGTCTTCCATCAGTTCATCCTCCACTTCTTCCTGGGCTCCTGCACCTTCCTCACTAGTTTGGCTGCTACCATGCGCCCTGGTAAAACCATCTCCCCCACCCTCACATGCCTGCCGCCTTGGTGCTGCCGACCGTCTGGACCTTGCAGATGTTAGCCCTTCCGCATACAACTCCTCCTCCTCTACTTCCTCCACCTCCTCTTGTGCCACCACCTGACTCCGAATTCTGTTTAACATGTGCTCCAGCATGTAAATCACCGGAATAGTCATGCTGATAATGGCATCGTCAGCACTAAACATCTTCGTCACCATTTCAAAACTGTGCAGAAGGGTGCATAGGTCCCTGATCTGAGACCACTCCTCCAGCGTGATTTGCCCCACCTCTGGATCTCTTTGGCCCAGGCTATACATCAGAACGTATTGCACCAGGGCTTGTCGGTGCTGCCACAGTCGCTGCAACATGTGCAGAGTTGAATTCCACCGGGTAGGCACATCGCATTTTAGCCGGTGAAGTGGCAGGCCCAACGACTTCTGTAGAGATGTAAGTCACTGAGCTGCGGGATGCGAACGGCAGAAGTGAGCACACAGCGACCGTGCCCTCTGCAGAAGGCCATCTAGTCTGGGATAGTGGGCTAAAAATTGCTGGACAACGAGGTTCAACACGTGAGCCATACAAGGCACATGTGTGACATTGCCCCGGCGAAGGGCCGCACCCAGGTTTGCAGCATTGTCGCACACGGCCTTCCCTGGTTTCAGGTCCAGTGGAGACAACCATTCATGAAATTGGTTCTCCAGAGCTGACCACAACTCCTCAGCTGTGTGACTCACATTTCCCAGACATTTCAAAGTAAAAACCGCCTGATGACGTTGAGCCCTACTGCCAGCATAGTAAGGAGGTGTGCAGGATCCCTTCTGCGCAGTTAGAAAGCTTGTGGCATGACCAGACAGGCTTTTGGTGCAGGTGGAGGACCGAGAGGAGGTTGAGGAGGCAGAAGCAGTGGAGGAACTTTGAGATAAAGAGGATTGACGCACAACTCGTGGGGACGGCAAGACTTGGACAGCAGCCCCTTGTCCTGCTGTCACCATAGTTACCCAGTGCACAGTCAGCGACATGTAACGCCCCTGTCCATGCCTACTTGTCCAAGTGTCTGTGGTGAAATGCACCCTGTCACACACAGAGTTTCTCAAAGAAGCGGTGATGTTGTGTGCGACATGCTGGTGGAGCGCAGGCACACCTTTCTTTGAGAAGTAGTGCCGACTGGGCATCTGGTACTGGGGCACTGCGACGGACATAAGGTCTCCAAAATCCTCTGTGTCCACCAGGCGGAAAGGCAGCATTTCTGTAGCCAAGAGCTTGCAGATGGTGAAATTCAACCTCTTAGCTTTGTCATGGCTAAGAGGAAATGGTCTTTTACTTGTCCACATCTGAGGGACCGCGGGCTGGCTGTTGTGCTTAGACGGGGTTGATAAGGGTGTCCCGGCAAACTGCCGGTCTGTGAGGAAGATGCAGGCGGACATGTTAGGTTGCCTTGATCTAAAGGTGGTGCTATCGATGTCGGACAGCGCTCAACACCAGCTGGTGTTACCACCTCCAAAGAAAATGATGACCTGCCAATCACGCTGGCTGTTGCGGGTAAAGACGTGGCAGGTCTGCGTCCCAAAACAGGTGTGACTGCTGTCCCCACAGTCACAGAGGATGAAGAGGCCGCGGATGCACAAGATGTGGCAGACGGTGGTTGGCCCGGCCGGCTAGGCCGCATTGTAGCACAGTGAGCTTCCCACTGCAACTTATGCTTCATGTCCATGTGCCGGTTCATGCATGAAGTACTCAAACTATGTATTATTTGGCCTCTACTTAGCTTTTGTTGACAAATGTTACAGATAACACGAGTTGGGTCATCTTTATCGATCTGAAAAAATGCCCAGGCTATGCAAGGCTTAGCACCCATGCGACCTGAAGAGCCACCACGACTTGTGGTCAGAGGCAGAGTTGTGTTTGAGGATGCAGTTGTTGACGTGCTTCCAGTACTACGTCTCTGTCCAGGAAGGCGCAACCTGACCTCGTCGTCACTAGCATCCTCCTCCACCTCCTCTGCTGACCTCATCTCTTGGCTGACTGTGGGTTGACAGTAAGTGGGATCTCCAACCTCATCATCATCACCCTGTGTGTTATCACACCCGTCGTCCTCAGAGCCAACCTGTTCCTGCCCTGACAAAAAACTAAAGTTGTCGCTCCAATGAGGTATTTGAGTCTCATCATCGTCTTCCTCATTGTCTCCACCAACAGGAGTTACAGTTTGGGAATGATGGTCTACATTATGTTCAGAACCTTCTGCGTCTGGTCCTGGATCCGACTCATAAAGATTCTGGGCATCAGTGCAGATAATTTCCTCGTCTGGATTCACAGAAGCGCTGGAGACGACCTCTGATTCCCAGGCTATAGTATGAGTAAACAGCTCTGCAGACTCAACCATCTGTTCTACCTCATACTCAG
Source organism: Phyllobates terribilis (assembly GCF_046119375.1). Taxonomy (NCBI): domain Eukaryota; kingdom Metazoa; phylum Chordata; class Amphibia; order Anura; family Dendrobatidae; genus Phyllobates; species Phyllobates terribilis. Next base: position 72,948,299 of record NW_027362770.1, on the reverse strand, counting down.
ACGGGCAGCTGGAGATTTGGGAGCTGTGAGGAAGCAAGTGCGATTGGGGTGACACCTCTGAGGACTGGAGTATTTGTGATGTTGAAGTTGATGTGGAGGAGAGCCCACTTAAAGGAGCACTTGATATCCGTTGAACCACCTGCTGTTTTTGTGCCTCATCTGGAATTTGTAGCGATTGGCGTGGCCGTAAGAAAGGGATCTTATCACATTGTCCGCTAAAAGAAGTAGACATTTTAGTTTGGCTGGAAGATAGTCTTTCTTCTGCAGATGTTACTGTTGCTTTAACACCTACCCCACAGACACAACCTTTTTTCCCCTTCCCAACACGCCTATTCCCCTTTCCACCAGCAGCAGGCCTTTTTCCACTCATTTTGGTGGTTAACTAATTCACAACTTTGGAGTTGTTTGCACAAAAAAACAATGGATGGGAACCGAGCAGAGCTGAGTGGCCAAACTGTGGTATTAGGCCAAAACTATCGTCTGGGTTAGATGCTGAAAAAAATTATATTCAATTTGCAACCTGATGGAGGTCAGTATAGATGGACTAATACAACAAGTCCCACACACTGCTAGAAGCCCAAATATTTTTTCAGAGCTAGATGCAGAAAAAAATTATATTCAATTTGCAACCTGATGGAAGTCAGTATAGATGGACTAATAGACCAAGTCTCACACAATGCTAGAAGCCCAAATATATTTTCAGAGCTAGATGCAGACAAAAAATTATTTTGAATTTGCAACCTGATGGAGGTCAGTATAGATGGACTAATAGAACAAGTCCCACACACTGCTAGAAGGCCAAATATTTTTTCAGAGCTAGATGCAGACAAAAAATTATTTTGAATTTGCAACCTGATGGAGGTCAGTATAGATGGACTAATAGACCAAGTCCCACACACTGCTAGAAGCCCAAATATTTTTTCAGAGCTAGATGCAGAAAAAAATTATATTCAATTTGCAACCTGATGGAGGTCAGTATAGATGGACTAATAGACCAAGTCCCACACACTGCTAGAAGCCCAAATATTTTTTCAGAGCTAGATGCGGAAAAAAATTATATTCAATTTGCAACCTGATGGAGGTCAGTATAGATGGACTAATAGAACAAGTCCCACACACTGCTAGAAGCCCAAATATTTTTTCAGAGCTAGATGCAGATAAAAATTATTTTTAATTTGCAACCTGATGGAGGTCAGTATAGATGGACTAATAGAACAAGTCCCACACACTGCTAGAAGCCCAAATATTTTTTCAGAGCTAGACGCAGAAAAAAATTATATTCAATTTGCAACCTGATGGAGGTCAGTATAGATGGACTAATAGACCAAGTCCCACACACTGCTAGAAGCCCAAATATTTTTTCAGAGCTAGATGCAGAAAAAAATGATATTCAATTTGCAACCTGATGGAGGTCAGTATAGATGGACTAATAACATGATGCTATGCCCAAAAGGTTTTACTTCACTAGGTGCAGTAAAAAAATTGGTATTCTATACACAGGTGGTGTAGCTTGCAACACAGATAGGCTACTCCACTGACTAACACACTCTGCAATAGGCCAAAAAGGGTTAGCTTTGCTAGATTTAGCCAAATGCTGTGAAAAAAACTTGCACAGCACTGGCACAGACCTGCCTGGCAAAAACTGATAGGAACTGATGTAACTTAGTCCTGAAAAGGACTGCAATTACAATTAGTCTTTACTCCCAACCTATCTATTTAAGAGCACAGACCTGCCTGATAAAAGTCGTAGGAAATGCTGTAACCTAGTCCTTAAAAAGACTGCAATCACAACTATTCCCTACTCCCAAGCTATCTGTAGATTTGTGCGAAAATTGGCTTGAAATTAACAAGGTATAGCGCACACAGCAACAGCGGTGCCGTCTAACACGCAGCTGCAGCAGTGAGAAAATGGTGGCGACGGGGAAAATGGCTGGGTCTTATAGGGCAAGGACATGTGACATACACTACCAATGACACATGCCCTTGCTTGTGTGAAAATAAGCACTTTGCTCCGTGTGTGCTCTGCTGATAGGCTGACAGATTGCTCCTCCCCACTGTAAATGCGGGAAAGAGAAAAAAAAATGGAGATCTTCATTATTCCTGCAGAGATCCATCCCCTGACCCTCCCCCCGCCCCGCTGTACACTCAAACTGCCTATTAACATTAATTTTCATCATTACTGAGAAAAAATCCAGTTATGATTTTGGTGCACGAACAGTTATCGAACATAACCTCGAACAGCCGAATTTTTTTCAAATCGTTCGTGTTCGCCAAACGGCTCGAACACCGCCCAAAACAGTTCGAATTTGAGATTGGCGAACAGTTCGAGTCGAACAACACTCATCTCTAGTCGCCACTATTTTTCCCGGTATTCTCTCCACCTTCCACAAGCACGAGTCCCACAACATTACCCGTGTCCTCCCCAGTGCACTTACTGGGAAGGACCGCCTAACCACAAACACGTGGACAGGTGAATGTGGCCAGGGACGGTACGGAGCCAGTCCACAGCTTTTTTTGCTGAGTTGTATTTAGCTCAGTGAAAGGACTGGCATAGAGGGAAACTGTATCTACTGGGTGTCATTTCTCCCAGGAAGTCATCTAATGCAGCTTGTTGTAGAAACAATGGCAGCCCATCCAACATCAACTTGCACTTGTTGGGGGTGCTTTGACACACAAACATCTTTCTTTGCGCATTTAATTTCATGACTACAGAGTTGGGCAATGGCCTGATCTGCAATGCGGTTTGAGAAATAACATGAATAAGCACGTCCGATCCACACTAAAAAAGCAGCCATAGAGTGTCCAGGAACCTTCCCCCACACTTTTCTTAGCCAGGGCCGCTTCTCGGCAGGGATGGACAGACCCACCAGAAAACCAGAGACTCCTCTGGTGGGCCCTGGCTTCTCTTTCAGGAGAGTTCATAGTGCAGAGGTGAGACCATGATGATGATAGAGACCACCATCTGCTCAGTTTTCTGTTACTTGGAATGCAAGCACAGGCATGCAGGCAGCCACCCACCCGCCCACCCACAGGCCGCAATACTAAACTGCCAGATTTCTGGGCAGCAGCTTGCACTTGAAATGTGGCCTTTTAGGCTCATGGGAGTGGAAGCAGTCCACAATCTTATGGCGGCGGCGACCGGGTATCCATACTCGGTCCCCAGCCGCAACTATTTTTCCTGGTATCGTCTGCGCCTTCCACAAGCACATGTCCCACAACATTACCTGTGCCCTCCCCTATGAACTTACTGGGAAGGACCGCCTAACCACAAACACGTGGATAGGTGAATGTGGCCAGGGACGGTACGGAGCCAGTCCACAGCTTTTTTTGCTGAGTTGTATTTAGCTCGGTGAAAGTACTGGCATAGAGGGAAACCCTATCTACCCTGGGTGTGATTTCTCCCAGGAAGTCCTCTAATGTGTAACGGGTCTGGGAGGCGGAACCTCTGAGCTACTATACAAGGGGGCGGTCCTTGTAAGGGAGCGGGTGGCGACCAGGGTAGACGGGCAGGCAGTCACAGCAGGTGACCGGGACAGTCTCTGAATGAACGGACAGGAGGTCACGGCAAGTGACCGGGGCAGTCTCTGGATGAACGGGCAGGAGGTCACAGCAAGTGACCGGGGCAGTCTCTGGGTAAAGGATTGGTACGACCTGTGGCGGCTGATGATAGACGTGAGCTCCCAGGTGAGCAGGCGAGAGTCTCTGGATAAACGGGTGGTCACAGCATGTGACGGCGGAGCCTCCAGGAAGACCAACAGACAGGTAGCAGATGAGCGCTCCCAGGTGAGCGGGCAGAAGTCTCTGGACAGGCGGGTGGTCACAGCACGTGACGGCAGAGCCTCCAGGTAGGCTAGCAGACAGGCAGCAGATGAGCGCTCCCAGGTGAGCGGGCAAGCTGGTCCATAGACAGACTGACAGGAGTTGGGAGGCAGACCGTCGGACCGCAGGCAAGCAGGCAGGTAGCAGATGTGCGCTCCCAGGTGAGCGGGCAAGCTGGTCCTTAGACAGACTGACAGGAGCTGGAAGGCAGACCGTCGGACCTCAGGCTAGCAGGCAGGTAGCAGAATATCAGGCAGGAATAAGACAGCAAGCTGGCAGGAATCTGGCAGGTATCTGGCAGGTAACTGGCAACGGGACCTGAGGGCTGAAGCAGAGTAGTGAACAGTGCTACAACATTGCTCGGGCACCTCCATTTTGGAGGAGGTGCCTTTTACATGGGAGGTCCTCCGGCAATTGGCCGGGGACTCCTTAGGACGACGCGTGCGGTCCCTTTAAGAGAGGGGAAGCGCGCACGCCCTAAGCACACAGCCGGGGAAGGAGCGCGTGCCGGAAGCAGCGGGGAGAGAAGCGCTGGAGGACGCCGCGCCAGGAGCGGGGAGGTGAGAGGGACGGCGTCTCTGCCTAGAACGGGGCAGAGACGCCGATGCTACAGTACCCCCCCTTTAGGCCCCCTCATTTTTTGGCCAGAAAGAAATTTTTCAAGGAGAAGCGGCGCATTGATGTTCTCCCTGGGTTCCCAAGTTCTCTCCTCAGGACCAAACCCCTTCCAATCTACCAGAAAAAAGGTTTTTCCTCTTACCCTCTTGGAGGCCAGAATACTCTCTACCTCAAAGATGTCATCAGCGGAACCCGGAGCAGGAAGGGTACCTGGATTTTTGGAAAAAAAATTAAAGACAACGGGTTTGAGGAGAGATACGTGGAAGGAGTTGGGGATCCGTAGGGTGGCCGGGAGTTTTAATTTGTAGGCCACAGGGTTAATTTGCCTGAGGACTTCGAAGGGACCGATGAATCGAGGACCCAACTTGTAGGAGGGTACTTTGAGCCGCACATGTTTGGATGAGAGCCAAACCTTGTCTCCCGGACGGAATTGGGGCGGATCCAGACGTCTCTTATCAGCATATCTCTTCATCCGCTCAGAGGAGAGAAGAAGAGCGGACCTGGTGCTCTCCCAAATAGTAGAAAATTCGCTGACAAGAGACTCCGCAGCAGGGTTGTCCACAGAAATGGAGACAGGAAGTGGAATCCGGGGATGTTGGCCACCAACTATAAAGAACGGGGATTTGGAAGAGGATTCGCTCTCATGGTTGTTATAAGAGAACTCGGCCCATGGTAGCAGATCCACCCAGTCCGAGTGGTGAGCATCAACGAAGTGCCGGAGGTAGCTGGTCAAGATCTGATTGATCCGCTCCACTTGACCATTGGACTGAGGGTGGTAAGCGGAGGAGAAGTCCAGGGTAATGTCCAGCAGCTTACATGTGGCTCTCCAGAAGCGTGAGGTGAACTGAACCCCACGATCCGACACGATGTGGAGAGGCAGACCATGGAGACGGAAGATGTGGCGGATAAAATCTTTAGCCAGCTCAGGTGCAGACGGGAGACTAGGCAGGGGAATGAAGTGGGCCATCTTAGAAAAACGGTCAGCGACAACCCAAATGACAGTACAACCGGCAGAAACTGGAAGGTCGGTGATAAAGTCCATAGCGATGTGTTGCCAAGGAGCAGCAGGTACGGGAAGGGGCAGGAGATGGCCGGCAGGTAGATGTCGGGGAACTTTGTTACGGGCACAGGATGAACAGGCCGCGACGAAGTCTACCACGTCCTTACGCAGGGTAGGCCACCAGTAATGCCGGGTAATAAGTTGGAAGGTCTTCTTTTGGCCAGCATGGCCAGCTAGTTTAGAAGAATGTCCCCAGCGAAGAACCCTCTCCCGATCTGGCACAGCTACGAACGTCTTACCGGGTGGAAGACGAGTCAGATCCAAGGGGGCCACATTCATCACTTTGGAGGAGTCGATGATGTGCGTAGGTTCCTCCTCTTGATCGGAGGACAGGAAGGACCGGGACAAGGCATCAGCTTTGACGTTCTTGTCCGCCGGACGGAAATGAAGAATGAAGTCGAAGCGGGCAAAAAACAACGACCACCGGGCCTGGCGAGGATTGAGTCTCTGGGCATTTTGGAGATATGCCAGGTTTTTGTGATCCGTGTAGATAATTACCGGGTAGAGAGCCCCTTCAAGCAGATAGCGCCACTCCCCCAGTGCCAATTTGATGGCTAGCAATTCACGGTCTCCTATGGAGTAGTTGCGCTCCGACGAGGAGAAGATTTTGGAGAAGAAGCCGCATGTTACCATTCTCCCGGTAGAAGATTTTTGGGTGAGCACCGCTCCGGCTCCGGAGGAGGAGGCATCAACCTCCAGGTAGAATTGTTTATTACAGTCCGGACGGTGCAGGACGGGAGCAGAGGCGAAGGCTTTCTTTAGGGAAAGGAAGGCCTCCTCGGCTTCAGGCGACCATGTCCTGGGGTTAGCCCCCTTACGGGTAAGTGCAGATATGGGAGCAGTCCGAGACGAGAAGTGTGGGATGAAAAGACGATAGTAATTAGCGAAGCCCAGGAATCGCTGTATTGCCTTCAAACCTTCAGGACGAGGCCATTTTAGAACGGAAGAGAGCTTCTCGGGATCCATTTGTAGACCTGTTTTGGAGATAACATAGCCCAAGAACGGAAGGGAGGTCTGATCGAAGAGGCACTTCTCGTATTTGGCATAAAGGTGGTTCTGCCGAAGCCTAAGCAGGACCTGATGAACATCCCTCCGGTGTGTGGGGAGATCCGGAGAGAAGACCAAGATATCGTCCAGGTATACCACTACGCAGGAGTACAGGAGGTCACGGAAGATGTCGTTGACTAGTTCCTGAAAGACCGCGGGAGCATTACAGAGACCGAAGGGCATCACAAGGTACTCGTAGTGACCGTCCCGGGTATTGAATGCCGTCTTCCACTCGTCTCCTTGACGGATACGGACCAGATTATACGCTCCTCGTAGATCCAGCTTGGAGAAGATCCTGGCGCCCTTGAGACGGTCAAACAATTCGGAGATGAGTGGCAGGGGATATTTGTTTTTTACCGTGATGAGATTGAGTCCTCTGTAGTCAATACAGGGACGTAGCGAGCCGTCTTTCTTTTTGACAAAGAAGAATCCGGCTCCAGCCGGGGAGGTAGATTTTCAGATAAATCCCCTACCAGATTCTCTTCAATGTACTCAGACATGGCCCGGGTCTCGGCTGCAGACAACGGGTAGATACGCCCACGGGGAGGAGTGGTACCAGGTACCAGGTCGATCGGGCAATCGTATGGCCTATGGGGTGGCAACGTCTCAGCTTCCTTCTTACCGAAGACGTCCGCATAGGGCCAGTAGGGAGCCGGGAGACCAGGTAAGTTAGCTGGAGTAGGCTGAGGGCGAAGTGGACGGACCGGGACCAGGCAGGTCCTATGGCAGTCAGGACCCCATCGGAGTACTTCACCGGACCGCCAGTTCAATACGGGTTCATGTGTCTGGAGCCAAGGTAAACCTAGCAACAGGGAGTGAGAAAGTCCAGACAGCACATGGAATGAGATCTCCTCAGAGTGCAGCATTCCCACCTGCAGGGTTATGGGTTCAGTGACGAGCAGGATGGTCTCCGAGAGAAGTCTTCCATCCACGAAGGCGACTGACAATGGTTCAGCCAGGGACTTGGTGGGAATATGGTATCTCTCTACCAGAGACTGGGAGATGAGGTTTCCAGCAGCTCCAGAATCCAGATGGGCGAGTTCAAAGAGACGGTTCTCTCCCCAAGCAATAGAGACCGGTAAGGTCAGAGACGGAGAGGGCTTACTTTTGTCTAGGACGACCTCTCCGAGTGGTCCTAGACACTGGCGTTTCCCGGCTTTTCCGGGCAGGAACGGATGAAGTGCTTCATACTGCCACAATAGAAACAGCCTCCCTCGGCTCGGCGAGATTCTTGGCGAGAACCGACCATCTTGGTCTGGTCGACCTCCATAGGTTCAGGAGAGTGTACCTGAGGAGAGACGGAGGGAGTGACAGGTTTCTGAAAAGTAGGAGCTAGACGTGGAAACCTCCTCTCACGGGTGACCTCTTTGGCACGCTCCTGGAACCGTAGGTCAATCCGGGTGGCAAGAGTTATTAGGTCATCGAGAGTGGTAGGAATGTCCCGACCGGCAAGTTCATCTTTAATACGGCCGGACAGACCCTCCCAGAAGACGGATACCAGAGCGTCATTATCCCAGGCCAGCTCCGAGGCAAGGGTACGGCATATTGGCCCACGGTGAGACTACCCTGACGGAGGCGTAGCAGTGATGATGCGGATGAGGTCTTCCGTCCGGGTTCATCGAAGACTTTCCGGAAAACCGTGAGAAAGGCAGGCAAGTCGGACACCAGGGGGTCTCCTCTCTCCCATAGAGGATTTAGCCAGGCCAGGGCCTCCCCGGTGAGATGGGACATGATGAAGGCAATTTTGGCCCGGTCGGAGTTAAACTGGTGAGACAGGAGTTCAAAGTGCAGGGTGCACTGATTTATGAAGCCCCGAGCCTGGGCGGAGTCGCCTCCGAAGCGAGGAGGTGCAGAAAGCCGGGGTCCGGGGTAGGATACCATGCTATTAGTGAGCAGTGGAGCTGCCGGATTACGAGTCATGGCACTGGCGGTGGTTGCAGGCAGAGCCGTCAGAGTGTACAGGCGAGAATTGACATTCCGCAGGTGACCCAGAATGGACTCCTGTTGGGACCTCTGACGGGACAGTTCATGACACAGGTCCGAGAGCGAGGGAGCTTGGGTGCCACCGGGTTCCATGGCCCGAGCAAACTGTAACGGGTCTGGGAGGCGGAACCTCTGAGCTACTATACAAGGGGGCGGTCCTTGTAAGGGATCGGGTGGCGACCAGGGTAGACGGGCAGGCAGTCACAGCAGGTGACCGGGACAGTCTCTGAATGAACGGACAGGAGGTCACGGCAAGTGACCGGGGCAGTCTCTGGATGAACGGGCAGGAGGTCACAGCAAGTGACCGGGGCAGTCTCTGGGTAAAGGATTGGTACGACCTGTGGCGGCTGATGATAGACGTGAGCTCCCAGGTGAGCAGGCGAGAGTCTCTGGATAAACGGGTGGTCACAGCATGTGACGGCGGAGCCTCCAGGAAAACCAACAGACAGGTAGCAGATGAGCGCTCCCAGGTGAGCGGGCAGAAGTCTCTGGACAGGCGGGTGGTCACAGCACGTGACGGCAGAGCCTCCAGGTAGGCTAGCAGACAGGCAGCAGATGAGCGCTCCCAGGTGAGCGGGCAAGCTGGTCCATAGACAGACTGACAGGAGTTGGGAGGCAGACCGTCGGACCGCAGGCAAGCAGGCAGGTAGCAGATGTGCGCTCCCAGGTGAGCGGGCAAGCTGGTCCTTAGACAGACTGACAGGAGCTGGAAGGCAGACCGTCGGACCTCAGGCTAGCAGGCAGGTAGCAGAATATCAGGCAGGAATAAGACAGCAAGCTGGCAGGAATCTGGCAGGTATCTGGCAGGTAACTGGCAACGGGACCTGAGGGCTGAAGCAGAGTAGTGAACAGTGCTACAACATTGCTCGGGCACCTCCATTTTGGAGGAGGTGCCTTTTATATGGGAGGTCCTCCGGCAATTGGCCGGGGACTCCTTAGGACGACGCGCGCGGTCCCTTTAAGAGAGGGGAAGCGCGCGCGCGCCCTAAGCACACAGCCGGGGAAGGAGCACGTGCCGGAAGCAGCGGGGAGAGAAGCGCTGGAGGACGCCGCGCCAGGAGCGGGGAGGTGAGAGGGACGGCGTCTCTGCCTAGAACGGGGCAGAGACGCCGATGCTACATAATGCAGCTTGTTGCAGAAGCAATGGCAGCCCGTCCAACATCAACTCGAACTTGTCGGTGGTGCTTTGACACACAAACATCTTTCTTTGCGCATTTAATTTCATGAGTACAGAGTTGGCCTGATCTGCAATGCGGTTTGAGAAATAACATGCATAAGCACGTCCGATCCACATTAAAAAAGCAGCCATAGAGTGTCCGGGAACCTTCCCCCACACTTTTCTTAGGCAGGGCTGCTTCTCGGCAGGGATGGACGGACGCACCAGAGAATCCTCTGGTGTGCCCTGGCTTCTATCTCAGGAGAGTTCATAATAGCGCTAACTTTGCAGCTGCTATGGGGCTCTTGAGCGGGGGAGAAAGGTGAGCCCTCAGAATCAAATTCTCTGGTGTGCACAATGTTTTTCAATCTGAAACAGCTACACCAGGTTCCGCCCATTGTCACACACGACCATGCCTGGCTGTATGTTCAGTGGTGAGAGCCACAGATGCAGTTGTGTTACAGCTTTCAACAACTCTTCAGCGCTGGACGGTTTGTCACCTAAGAATTAAGCATGTTATCTTCAGCACAGCCTGTTGCCTCTTGGCCAAGGCAGTGCTGCAGTGCTGTCAGCTTGGGACTGATGTGGTCATTTCGGAGATGGAGGAAGAGGTGCAGGAGCTGAACAATGTGATTACATTGAGCTTAAATTGGTGATGCTGTTTTTAATACTAAAGAAAGATCCTATTGTTTTGTTGTTTTTTTTACTTTATTTTTAAGACAAATGCATTCACCGGGAAATGTCATTTTAACATTTTACAACCTTATCTGGCAATGTGGTGTGTGACGCATCATCAGACACATCCTGTTTTATTTATGATGGAGGGACTCTGAAAATCATAAAGCCTATTTTTATAGGGCCATCAGATGGCCCTTACTATTCTTAAATAGTACTAACAAGTGGGTCTCCTATACTGTTATTGCGTATGCAGTGACTGCAAGGGCTTGCAAAACTTTGGACGCAACCCAATACCCCTTTGAAGAGACATAGAAGAGGGTCTCAGTAGAAAATTGTTGCCATTATAATGGAGCGGGTCTCCTATAGTGGTAATGCCCATGTAGTGACTGCAAGGGCTTCCAAAATTTGGGAAAAACCCCACTAAGAATTTAAAGACACAAAGAGCAAGGCCACAGTAACGACAAATTCCCATTAGAAAGGAGAGAGTCTGCTATACAGTTATAGGGTATGCAGTGAGTCCAATGGCTGACCAAATTTAGGAAAAAACACACTAATAATTTAAAGACACACAGAGCAGGGCAACAGTAACAAGTACGACATGTTCCCATTAGAAAGGTGAGGGTCTGCTATACAGTTATAGGGTATGCAGTGAGTCCAACGGCTGACCAAATTTAGGAAAAACCCCACTAAGAATTTAAAGACACATAGAGCAGGGCCACAGTAACGACAAATTCCCATTAGAAAGGAGAGAACCTGCTATACAGTTATTGGGTATGCAGTGAGTCCAACGGCTGACCAAATTTAAGAAAAACCCCACTAAGAATTTAAAGACACATAGAGCAGGGCCACAATAATGACAAATTCTCATTAGAAAGGAGAGAGTCTCCCACAGTGTTGGCCTATGCAGTGAATGCAAGGGCTGCCAAAAATTGGGAGGCACTCCAATGCCCCTTGGAAGAGACTTAGAGGGCCTCATAAAAAAATGTTCCCATTAGAAAGGAGCGGGTCTCATATACTTGTAATGCCCATGCACCAAGTGTATGGGCTGACAAACATTTACCCCTGTTGGGTATACATGAATATACTATATAATTTATTTTTTTTACGGGCATCACAAACATCCTTTAAAAAAATTATGTGAGTGTTGCATCACGGACCACGGTCACCCTGGTGATATGGTGGTGGAGGATGAGAATGAGGGGAAGGAGGAGGACAAGAGCAAATAGCCAAACTCAGGAAGCGTATACCCATGTGTGGGTGTGAAGAGGTGCATGGGAATACAGCTCCCAAAAAAAGACACTGGATTTGAGTTTATGTTACGCTGCTATCAAGGTGTTGAGAAGTCTGGCCCAATCCAACCCTTGTTCATTTTTATAAGAGTCAGCATGTCAGCATTTTCAGTTGACAGGCGGAAGCGCTTATCAGTTATAACTCCACCAGCGGCACTAAAAACCCGCTCTGATAAAACGCTGGTGGCAGAGCAGGCCAGGACCTCCAAGGCATAGAGAGCCAGTTCATTCCACGTATCCAGCTGGGATACCCAATAATAAAAAGGCACAGAGGATTCACGGAGGACGTTAGTACGGTTGGCAAGGTATTCTCTCAGCATCTTCCCAAACTTTGCACTCCTTGTGAGAGTACCCGGTACCTCAGGGCCTGTGCGATGGGAGGGTCTGAGAAAACTGTCCCAGAACTTTGACAGTGTTCACCTGCCTCTGCTGGATTGCATTTGTGTCTCTCTCGCCTGTACTCCTTGATTGTCCAACAAACTGTGACCTCTGCCGCCAGCGTTTTCAGATGGGAAATTTTTTAATAGTTCCGCAACAAGGGCCTTCTGGTACTGCTCCATTTTTGTAGACCTGTCCGCCTCAGGAATAAGAGATACAAAGTTCTCCTTGTAGCATGGGTCTAGAAGTGTCACCAACCAGTAAAGATTGTCACCCAAAATGTTGTGAACGCGAGGGTCATGGGAAAGGCAGCGTAACATAAACTCAGTCATGCATGCCAGACTGCTAACAGGCAAGACTTCCGTGTCCTCACCAAGAGGATGACTGACCATTCTCTTCTCCTCCTCCTCCTCTCTGTCCTCTGGCCATCCGTGCTGAACAGACGGTATGACAGTTGTTCAGGTAGTACCGTCTATAGCGCATGAAACTAGCTCCTGTTCTTCCTCCTCCTCCTCTTCCTTATTGTCACCCAATCCACGTTGGGTTGAGATGAGGCTGGGCAGTGTGTAATCACCCTGTATGGTTCTTTGCTCCATCTCATCATGCTCCGCCTGCAATGCATTCTCTTTGATTGTGAGCAGAGAGCGTTTCAGAAGACAGAGAAGTGGGATGGTGACGCTAATTATGGTGTCATCGCCGCTCACCATCTTGGTGGAGTCCTCAAAGTTTTGGAGGATGGTACATATGTCTGACATCCATGTCCACTCCTGAGGTCTTATGTGTGGAGTCTAAATTGAATACCGATGGCCTGGTTGATGCTGGTACTCAACAACTGCCCTCTTCTGCTCACAAATCCTTCCCAACATCTGCAGTGTAACACGTGTGGACATCACACACCAGTCTGTGAGCCAGAAGGTGCAAACGCTGCTGAAACACGGCAAGGACGATGGAAGCTGTAGGTGACTTTCTAAAATGGGCACACAGGCGGCGTACTTTAACAAGCAGATCCGGCAGCTCCCGGTAGGATTTGAGAAACCGCTGAATCACGAGGTTAGGCACATGGGCCAGGCATGGCACGTGTGTGAGCTCGCCTTGCCTCAGAGCCGCCTCCAGGTTCCAGCCATTGTCACACACGACCATGCCTGGCTGAAGGTTCAGCGGTGTGAGCCACAGATCTGCCTGCTCTTTCAAAGCTGTCCACAACTCTTCAACATTGTGCGGTTTGTCACCTAAGCATATTAGCTTCAGCACAGCCTGTTGCCACTTGGCCAAGGCAGTGCTGCAGTGCTTCCAGCTTGTGACTGATGTGGTCATTTCGGAGATGGAGTCTGAAGTGGAGGAGGAGGCTGAGGAGGAGGAGGTGCAGGAGCTGTAGACTGTGGGGGCAACCCTGATTGACCTAGGGCCCGCAATCCTTGGCGTCGGGAGGACTTGTTCCATCCCAAGGTCCGACTCAGTCCCAGCTTCCACTATGTTAACCCAGTGTGCCGTCAGCGAGATGTACCATCCCTGCCCACAAGCACTTGTCCACATGTCCGTGGTTAGGTGGACTTTCAAGGTAACTGCGTTGTTGAGGGTACGGCTAATGTTTTGGGATACGTGCTTGTGTAATGCTAGGATGGCACACCGAGAGAAATAGCGGTGGCTGGGGACCGAGTACCGAGGGACGGCGGCTGCCATCAGGTGGCGGAATGCTTCCATCTCCACGAGCCTAAAAGGCAACATTTCGAGCGCAGTCGTGAAATGTGGGAATTTAGTACTGTGGCCTGTGGGGAGTTGGCTGCATATTTGCGCTTGTGTTCCAAGTACTGGGGTATGGACAACTGAACGCTGCGCTGGGACAAGGAAGTGGATGTGCTTCCTGATGCTGCTACCTTAGAGTGTGCAACGACAGGTGCAGGGCAGCTGGCATCTTCATATGCACCATAGACAGGGGATTGGCTTGCATGCACCACAGCGGAAGAAGCAATGGTGCCACCCCCAGACACTTTTCCTGGACCCTGGGGTTCGGCTCACAAAGTCGGGTGCTTTGCTGCCATGTGCCTGATCATGCTGGTGGTGGTCAGGCTGGTCGTTTTGCCACCCCTGCTGATGCTGGCCTGGCAGGTGGTGCAAATGGCCTTTTTGGGGTTATCGGCAAAGTCTTTAAAAAACAACCAGACTCGGGAAGACCTAACAGTTGTACTGGCAACTTACTTTGTGTTGGTGTTACGGGGAACGGTTGCCAGCCTTTTTCTGCGGCCACCACACTGCTTCCTCCTGCCTGTTGGGGTGCTCTGCCTCCCTCCCCCTGTGTGCTGCTGTCCTTGCTCTGCATGTCCTCCTCCCAGGTTGGGTCAGTTACTATATCATCCACCACCTCATCTTCCACTTCCGCACTCTGGTCCTCGGCCTGAGTTTCTGGCAATTGTGTCTCATCATCGTCCACCTCTTGAGACACTATCCCACCATCGCCTTCGTGTGACCGTGGCTGCTCAAATATTTGGGCAATGCTACATGCGATCTCCTCTTGCCCTGCTTCAAGTGGACCGGGCGAGAGGCCCGAACCTATAAATGGGAAAGTGAACAGCTCTTCGGAGTGTACAAGTGTGGGATCAGTTGTCTCTGGGCACTCGGCATGGTGGGAGGAAGGAGGAATATGCGGTCCAGACTCACAGCTACTGAGACTTGACCATGTGGAAGACAAGGTGGTGGTGGTGGCTAAGTGACTGGAAGCATTATCTGCTATCCAACCAATAACCTTTTCAAACTGCTCTGTGTTCAATTGTGGTGTTCTGCGGTCACCTATTAATTGGGATAGGAAGGTCGAGCGAGAAGATGTGGGTGTTTGTTGTGGCACAATTTCAGCTTGCCCATGGCCTCGGCCTCTACATGCACCATCATCACCATCACGTCCAGTTTCCCGTCCCTTGCCACGTGCCTTGCCCATTTTAAATGGAGGACAATATCTTTCACGCTCACAACAAATGACTGAATTTGGAGCCAACTTATATGTGATCCGTGTAATGGACAAACCACAGTTTTAAATATCTGGCCTGTAGGTAACTATTTTGAACAGCAGTCTGGTGTCAATTGCTTCACTGACACACTGAAAATTTTTTTTAATGGAGGCCAGAAATGGCAGTATTTTCTGAAAACGTATTTGTGATCCGTGTGACGGAGAAAACACAGTTTTGAATACCTGGCCTGTAGGTAACTATTTTGAACAGCAAACCGGTGTCAAAAACTTTGCTGACACACTGAAAAAAAAATTTAATGGAGGCCAGAAATTGCAGGATTTTCTGAAGACATATATGTGATCCGTGTGACGGAGAAAACACAGTTTTGAATACCTGGTCTGTAGGTTACTATTTTGATCAGCAAACCGGTGTCAAAATCTTTGCTGACACACTGGAAAAAAATTTAATGGATGCCAGAAATGGCAGTATTTTCTGACAATGTATATGTGATCCGTGTGACGGAGAAAACACAGTTTTAAACAGCAGGATTTTTAGCGCTGTAATATGGAAAGGACCTGGCTGTATTCTGCAGTGCCAACAACCAAATGGAGCAGAAAAACTGTGTTCTGGGTTGCTTGTTAAGCAACTAATGAGGATTAAGATCCAAAAAAAAATTATTCCTGGCCCCTGAGAACTGGGCATTTTTCTAGAAATATAACAGCAGCAGCAGACAGAACTGGAATGGAGCCTCTTGTGCTATATGCACTGCAGTCTGCTATATACCCTGCCTGCCTATATACACTGCCTGCCTGATATCTCTGCAGATGGATTAGTCCTCAGAAGGACTGTTTGTTGAGATAGATATGTGTCTCTAATATAGTTTGGTACACCTACACTAACCAGAAACAAGCAAATCTCTCCCTAGCTCAGCAGTAGCTCTCCCTACACTGTCTGATTCCAGAGTGACTGTGACGAGCATTGCGGCGCCAATTTTGATATAGACCTGATGACGCCAGCCAATCACTGTAATGCCACAACCAACATGGCTATGGCATTACAGTGAGTCTCAAGGAATTCCTGCATGTTCATTGGCTCTAAAGAGCGCCAAACATGCAGGGAGGAGACCCGAGCTCCCGCCGAGCAACCCCGGAAATGCTCACCGAGCATGTCGAGCAGTGAGATGTAGTAATATTGATTATACTTTGCTGGCGTCTGCCACAAATTTTTGGAAATGTGGAGAATCCTGATTGGGTCTCCATCTCCTGGTTTGGCTGTATTGGAAGAGGTGTGGGTCTTATTTCTAATGTAGTGAAATTGATGCCACTTTGCTGGGGTCTGCCGCTAATTTTTGGAAATGTGGAGAATCCTGATTGGGTCTCCATCTATTTAGTTGGCTGTAGTGGAAGAGATTTTGGTCTCCTTTGCAATACTTATACTCTAGTGAAATTTATGCCACTTCGGTGGTGTTAGGCCCTTATTTAGGGAACAGTGAACTGTTCTGGTTAGGTCTCCACCTCCTGGTTTGGCTGTACTGGAAGAGGTGTGGGTCTTATTTCTACTGTAGTGAAATTGATGCCACTTTGCTGGGGTCTGCCGCTAATTTTTGGAAATGTGGAGAATCCTGATTGGGTCTCTATCTATTGGGTTGGCTGTAGTGGGAGAGCTGTGGGTCTTATTTACACTATTTCTACTGTTGTTAAATTGATTATACTTTGCTGGCGTCTGCCACTAATTTTTGGAAATGTGGAGAAACCTAATTGGGTCTCCATCTATTGGGTTGGCTGTAGTGGAAGAAATTTTGGTCTCCTTAGCAATACTTATACTCTAGTGAAATTTATGCCACTTCGATGGTGTTAGGCCCTCATTTAGGGAAATGTGAACTGTTCTGGTTAGGTCTCCATCTCCTGGTTTTGCTGTACTGGAAGAGGTGTGGGTCTTATTTCTACTGTAGTGAAAGTGATGCCAATTTGCTGATGTTTGCTGCTAATTTTTGGAAATGTGGAGAATCCTGATTGGGTCTCCATCTATTGGGTTGACTGTAGTGGAAGAAATTTTGTTTTCCTTTGCAATACTTATACTCTAGTGAAATTTATGCCACTTCAGTTGTGTTAGGCCCTAATTTAAGGAACTGTAAACACTTCTGGTTAGTTCTCCATCTCTTGGGTTGTCTGTACTGGAAGAGGTGTGGGTCTTATTTACACTATTTCTACTGTATTAATATTGATTACACTTTGCTGGCGTCTGCCACTAATTTTTGGACATGTGGAGAATCCTGATTGGGTCTCTATCTATTGGGTTTGCAGTAGTGGATGAGGTGTGGGTCTTATTTACACTATTTTTGCTGTAGTGAAGTTGATGCCACTATGCTGGTGTCTGCCGCTAATTTTTGGAAATGTGTAGAATCCTGATTGGGTCTCCATCTATTGGGTTGGCTGTAGTGGAAGAGGATTTGGTCTCCTTTGCAATACTTATACTCTAGTGAAATTTATGCCACTTCGGTGGTGTTAGGCCCTCATTTAGGAAAATGTGAACAGTCCTGGTTAGGTCTCCATCTCCTGGTTTGGCTGTACTGGAAGAGGTGTGGGTCTTATTTCTACTGTAGTGAAATTGATGCCAGTTTGCTGAAGTCTGCCGCTAATTTTTGGAAATGTGGAGAATCCTGATTGGGTCTCCATTAGTGATGAGCGAGCACTAAAATGCTCGGGTGCTCGAAGCTCGGGTCGAGCACATTGGAATACTCGGGTGCTCGACTCAAGCAACGAGCCCAATGTAAGTCTATGGGAAACTCAAGCATTTTTCTTGCGGTCCCCCCAGCGGTCTGCAGAAGGTCAAAAATTGCCCAAATCAATGGGAACAGTGCTCAATTAAACGTCAGGCAGGCAGAATATATAGACTGACAGGCAGGCAGGGTATATAGGCGGGTGCATGAAAAACATAGCAGGGCACTTGGAACACACTAGTGCCCTCCTATTTTCATGCACCCGTCTCTTTAAAAAAGCCGGCCGGCAATTCATCAGCGGCATTCACCGGTACCCGACAATTTAGAACAGAAATAATAGAGCATCACACATAGATTAGATAGATAGAAACATGTCAGTCACATATATAATAAGTACAGTAATAGTGCTGACTACTGTACTTGTCATTTAGTGTTAAAATAAAGGATTTATTAAAAGAAAAATTGGCGTGGGATTCCCCGTAATTTTAGTCTCTAGCGGAGGTTAAGCAGACAGCTAGGGCAGATGTTTGAAGCCTGGCAAGGGGGTAATACCCACGGAGCTTCCCAGGCTACTAATATCAGCCCCCAGCTGAATACCTATGGATGCGCCATTTCTGGAGCGGCTGACGGCTGGTGTTTCAAGCCTGGGAGGGGGGCAATATTCATGGCACCCTTCCTGGGCTATTAATATCAGCCCCCAGCTGTCTGCCTAGCCTTTGCTAGCTATTAAAATAGGGGGGACCCCACGTCATTTTTTGGGGGGTCCCCCATTTTAATACCTGGTAAAGGCTAGGTATGAAGCTGGGGGCTGATATTAGTAGCCTGGGAAGCTCCGTGGGTATTACCCCCTTCCCAGGCTTCAAACATCTGCCCCAGCCGTCTGCTTAACCTCCGCTAGAGACTAAAATTACGGGGAACCCCACGCCAATTTTTTTTTAATAAATCCTTTATTTTAACACTGAATGACAAGTACAGTAACCAACACTGTCACTGTACTTATTATATATGTGACTGACATGTTTCTATCTATCTAATCTATGTGTGATGCTCTATACTTTCTGTTCTAAATTGTCGGGTACCGATGTATGCCGCTCATGAATTGCCGGCCGGCTTTTTTAAAGAGACGGGTGCATGAAAACACTATTATTTTTTTTTAAATAAATCCTTTATTTTAACACTAAATATCAAGTACAGTAACCACACTGTCACTGTAATTATTATATATGTGACTGACATGTTTCTATCTATCTAATCTATGTGTGATGCTTTATTCTTTCTGTTCTAAATTGTCGGTACCGGTGTATGCCGCTGATGAATTGCCGGCTTTTCATGTTTCACTGTGAGCACTGTTCCCATCGATTTGGGCAATCACTGTAATGCCACAACCACCATGGCTGTGACATTACAGTGAGTGGCAGACAATCCCTGCATGATTGGTGCTCTAAATAGCGCCAAACATGCAGGACGGGGACCCGAGCTCCCGCCCGAGCATCGCGCAAATACTCGACGAGCACCGAGCATCTCGAGTACTGAGATGCTCGGGCAAGTGCCGAGCAGTGATGAGCATGCTTGCTCATCACTAGTCTCCATCTATTGGGTTCACTGTAGTGGAAGTGGTGTGGGTCTTATTTACACTATTTCTACTGTAGTTAAATTGATTACACTTTGCAGGCGTCTGGCATTAATTTTTGGAAATGTAGAGAATCCTGATTGGGTCTCCATCTATTGGGTTGGCTGTAGTGGAAGAGGTTTGGGTCTTACTCTTTATTAAACTACTTGTACTCTGATGAGATTGATGCCACTTCAGTTGTGTTAGGCCCTAATTTAGTGAAATGTGAACACTCCTGGTTAGGTCTCCATCTCCTAGGTTGTCTGTACTGGAAGAGGCTTGGGTCTCCATGCATTTGTATAGTTACTCTATTGAAATTGAGTATTTGGTGCAGATATTGTTCTCCCCAAACGGGTACACAAACATGATAAACTCTAAATTGATTTTCAATAAACAACCATCAGCCGCCCCATCTAACGCCTCTGCTGCTTTCCAACAAAACCAGTGAGTGAGAGCCCGTCAGCTGTAACATAAGCGGACATGCCTGCTGTGTTTGTTTCACTGAGCACACCACACGTTTCTCAATCCACAGTAACATCTCCGCCTGCACCTCGCTCATGGTCTATCAGTTTGTCCGTTTCACCATACTCTGCCCTCTCTCAGCACTACAGCCAGCCCTCAGTGCCACAGTTGTGGTCACGTAAAAAATTGTTTCATCCTACACATGACAATGCTAAGAGGTTGAGCTCCACCATCTCCAATCTCTAGGCCACAGAAATTGTGGCTTAGGCCCTATTTTTTTAAATGTAAACACTTCCGATTGAGTCTCCATCTCCTGGGTTGGCTGTGCTGGAAGAGGTTTCTGTCTCCATTAAGCAACTTCTACTCTGGTGAAATCGATGCCACTTTGATGGTGTCTGACACTAATTTTTGTAAATATGGAGTATACTGATTGGGTCTCCATTGGGTTAGGCTGTAGTGAAAGTGTTGTTGGTCACCATTATACTAGTTCTACTCTAGTGAAATTAATTCTTTGGTGCAGATATTTTTGTCACAGGGGCACACAAGATAGAATCAAAATTGGTGTTCTTAGTACCGTGGTATATGAAGCAGGCTATATTTCATCTTTCAATTTTTCAGTGCTGATATTGTTCTCCATACAGGGTTACACATTAGTAATGAGAGAGCACTAAATGTGCTCAGCTTAGTGGTTCAGCGATTTCTCAAAACCTACCCAAATCTGCCACAGCTGCTTGTGAAAGTACAACGTGTGTGTGCTCATTTGAGAAAGTCAGTTATAGCTTCTGCCACCCTGGCAGTGCTTCAGCAGCGTTTGCAGCTTCCAGCTCACTGACTGTTGTGCGATGTCGCCACATGTTGGAAATCAACGTTGCAGATGTTGGGAAGGATTTGTCAGCAGCAGAGTGCAGTTGTTGAGTACCAGCCTCAACACGCCCACCGGCATTCAGGTCAGCCTCCGCACATAAGAGCTGATGTCTGACATCTGTGCCGTCCTCCAAAACTTTGAGGACTCCACCAAGTTGGTGAGTGGCGATGACGCCATAACTAGCGTCACCATCCCACTTCTCTGTTTACTGAAACGCTCGCTGCTCACAGTTAAAGAGGAGGTATTGCAGGCGGAGCAAGGAACTATGCAGCCCAGCCTCATCTCATCTGAATGCGGATTGGGGAGGAGGAGGATGAGGAGGAGAACATGGTCAGTCATCCTCTTGGGGAGGACAGGGAAGTCTTGCCTGTCTTGGAAGTCTTGATACCCCTCTTTCAGTCTATGGGAAATCTGCATGAGTTTTGCTTAATGACCTTCAGTGGCCTAAACCATGGCTTTGCTTATGCACGTTATTTCTCAAAACGCATTGCAGATCAGGCCATTGTCCAACTCTGTAGTGATTAAATTCAAGGCATAAAGAAAGATCTTTGTCTGTGTTTAAGCACCAACGAGAAGTGTGAGCTGATGTTGGAAGGTGTAGTGCCGGCGTCCCTGCCCTCTGCTAGGCAGGGACGCTGTTCCCCTCACCGCTCTGCTCCGTGCCCGGCGTCCCTCTCCCGCTCTGCTGGCAGCGCGCGCTCCTTCCCGGCCACTGTGCTTAGGGCGAGCGCGCACGCCCTCCCTCCCTCTTAAAGGGGCCGCGCGCGCCGTCCTAAGGAGTCCCCGGCCAATGGCCGGAGGACTTTACCATATATAAGGCACCTCCTCCAAAATGGAGGTGCCCGAGCAATGTTGTTGCACCGTTCTACTCTGCTTCAGCCCTCAGGTCCCTTGCCAGTTACCTGCCAGTTACCTGCCAGATTCCTGCCAGCTTGCTGTCCTAATCCTGCCTGATTTCCTGTTACCTGCCTGCCTGCCTGAGGTCCGACGGTCTGCCTTACAACTCCGGTCAGTCTGTCTAAGGACCAACTTGCCCGCTCACCTGGGAGCGCACATCAGCTACCTGCCTGCTTGCCTGAGGTCCGACGGTCTGCCTTACAACTCCGGTCAGTCTGTCTATGGACCAGCTTGCCCGCTCACCTGGGAGCGCTTCTCCGCTACCTGCCTGCTTGCCTGCCCGGAGGCTCCGCTGTCCCGTGCTGTGACCACCAGCTATTCCAGACTCTTGCCCGCTCACCTGGGAGCGCTTCTCCGCTACCTGCCTGCTTGCCAGCCCGGAGGCTCCACTGTCACGTGCTGTGACCACCAGCTATTCCAGACTCTTGCCCGCTCACCTGGGAGCGCTTCTCCGCTACCTGCCTGCTTGCCAGCCCGGAGGCTCCGCTGTCACGTGCTGTGACCACCAGCTATTCCAGACTCTTGCCCGCTCACCTGGGAGCGCTTCTCCGCTACCTGCCTGCTTGCCTACCTGGAGGCTCCGCCGTCACGTGCTGTGACCACCTGCTATTCCAGAGACTCTCGCTTGCTCACCTGGGAGCACACATCCTCCATCTGCCTTGCTAGCCTACCTGGAGGTTCAGCCATCACAGGTCGTACCTACCCTTTACCTAGAGACTGCCCCGGTCACTTGCCGTGACCTCCAGCCCGTTCTTCCAGAGACTGCCCCGGTCACTTGCCGTGACCTCCAGCCCGTTCTTCCAGAGACTGCCCTGATCACTTGCCGTGACCTCCTGCCCGTACACCCAGAGACTGTCCCGGTCACCTGCTGTGACTGCCTGCCTGGTCGCCACCCGCTCCCTTACAAGGACCGCTCCCTTGTATAGTAGCCCAGAGGTTCCGCCTCCCAGACCCGTTACAGAAGGGCTGCCATTGCTTATGCAAGAAGCTGCATTAGAGGACTTCCTGGGAGAAATGACAGCTGGAGCACATACGGTTTCCAAGTCCTTTTACCGAGCTAAAGAATATGGCTGTGGTGAAATACAACTCTCACCGACAAGCTGTGGACTGGCTCCGTACTGTCCCTGGCCACATTCACTTGTCCACATGTTTGTGGTTAGGCGGTCCTTCCCAGTAAGTACACTGGGCAGGGCACAGGTAATATTCTGTGACCCAGACTCTTCTCCATCTACACCTTTGGCCTGGGACAGCTCATGGTCTCACGGCTTTCAGTATCACCTCTATGCTGATGACACACAGATCTACCTCTCTGGACCTGATATCACCTCCTTACTAACCAGAATCCCACAATGTGTGTTCTGTATTTCATCCTTCTTCTCTGCTAGATTTGTAAAAGTTAACATGGATAAAACTGAATGCATCGTCTTTCCACCATCTCATTCATCCCCCCCAACTGACCTATCCATCAAATTGAATGGCTGCCCACTCTCCCCAGTCCCGCAAGCTTGACTCTTATCTATCCTTCAAATGTCAGATACAAGCCCTTTCCACTTGCTGCTGACTCCAACTCCAAAGTATCTCAGGGATTCGCACATTCCTCAACCATGCATCTAGAAAAACAACAGTGCATTCCCTCATCATCTCCCACCTTTTTTACTACAAGCTCCTGCTCTGTGGCCTCCCTTCTACCACTTTCGCACCCCTCCAATCTATCCTAAAGTGTGCTGGCCGATTAATCCACCTGTCACCCCGCTATTCCCAGGCTTCTCCCCTCTGTCAATCCCTGCTTGGGCTCCCTGTTGCCAAGACACTCCAGTTGAAAAGCCTAACTTTGGCATACCAAGCCATGGAAAACCAGTTTCCTCCATACATGTGTGACCTAGTCTCCCTGTACTAGTTACCTGCACGTAACCTCCAATCCTTCCAAGATCTCCTTCTCTACTTCCCTCTTATCTCTTCTTGTCACAATCGCATACAAGATTTGTCATGTGCATCTCCACTACTGTGTAAATCTGCACCCCAACACATCAGACTGTCGCCTACCGTGGAAACTTTGAAATGGAAGCTGAAGACCCACTTCTTGTTACAAGCGTACAATCTGCGGTGACCCTCGCTCCAGCATACCGCTGCATGACTAGCTGTACCCTGACCTACTGTATCCTCTCCCATCCCTTGCAGATTGTTTGTGCGCCCTCGCAGGCAGGGTCCTCTCTACTCTTGTACCAGTCGGTGACCCCTTTTGACATGTAAAGCACCACGGAATAAATGTCGCTGTCATAATAATAATAATTATAGTACTTGTACTATGGGTCAATTGATGGCACTTCTCTGCTGTCTACACCTAATTTGATGTGTTTTGGCAGCTTTTGGGCCTGTTTGTAGGTGTTGTATATGCATTTTTTTGGTCCCCCCATTGACTCCTATGGTGTTTGGGAATGTTTGGCGAATTTCTATTTCTTTGACGAATTTTTCCTTACTGAACATTGAAATGTTTGCTCATCTCTACTCTTCACACCCAGACATGGGTATACGCTTCCTGAATTTGTCTATTTTCTGTTTTACTCCTCCTTCTCCTCATCCTCATCCTCCACCACCATATCACCAGGGTTACAGTGATGCAACACCCACATAATTTTTTTTAAGAGTGTTAATGATGTCCATAGGAAATGTTTGTTATACAGTATGTTCATGTATACCCCCAGGGGTAAATGTTTTTCAGCTCATGCACTCAGTGCATGGGCATTACAAGTATAGGAGACTTACTCCTATATAACAGGAACATTTTTTTCATGAGGCCCTACTCTACGTGTCTTCCAAGGGGCGTTGGAGTGCCTCCAAATTTTTGGCAGCCGTTGTAGTCACAGCAAACGCAAGAATACAGTTAGGTCCATATATATTTGGACAGAGACAACATTTTTCTAATTTTGGTTCTAGACATTACCACAATGAATTTTAAACAAAACAATTCAGATGCAGTTGAAGTTCAGACTTTCAGCTTTCATGTTTTTAAAGGGACCAAAAGTAATTGGACAATTGACTCCAAGGCTATTTCATGGACAGGTGTGGGCAATCCCTTCGTTATGTTATTTTTGGTGTGCAGTAAACATGCGGTCAAAGGAGCTCTCCATGCGGGTGAAACAAGCCATCCTTAAGCTGCAAAAACAGAAAAAACCCATCCGAGAAATTGCTACAATATTAGGAGTGGCGAAATCTACAGTTTGGTACATTATGAGAAAGAAAGAAAGAAAGCACTGGTGAACTCATCAATGCAAAAAGACCTGGGCGCCCACGGAAGACAACAGTGGTGGATGATCACAGAATTATCTCCATGGTGAAGAGAAACCCCTTCACAACAGCCAACCAAGTGAACAACACTCTCCAGGAGGTAGGCGTATCAATATCCAAATCTACCATAAAGAGAAGACTGCATGAAAGTAAATACAGAGGGTTCACTGCATGGTGCAAGCCACTCATAAGCATCAAGAATAAAAAGGCTAGGACTGGACTTTGCTAAAAAAACATCTAAAAAAGCCAGCACAGTTCTGGAAGAACATTCTTTGGACAGATGAAACCAAGATAAACCTCTACCAGAATGATGGAAAGAGAAAAGTATGGCGAAGGCGTGGTACAGCTCATGATCCAAAGCATACCACATCATCTGTAAAACACGGCAGAGGCAGTGTGATGGTTTGGGCATGCATGGCTGCCAGTGGCACTGGGTCAATAGTATTTATTGATGATGTGACACAGGACAGAAGCAGCTGAATGAATTCTGATGTATTCAGAGCCATACTGTGTGCTCAGATCCAGCCAAATACAGCCAAACTGATTGGTCGTCGTTTCATACTACAGATGGACAATGACCCAAAACATAAAGCCAAAGCAACACAGGAGTTTATTAAAGCAAAGAGGTGGAATATTCTTGAATGGCCAAGTCAGTCACCTGATCTCAACCCAATTGAGCATGCATTTCACTTGTTAAAGACTAAACTTCAGACAGAAAGGCCCACAAACAAATAGCAACTGAAAACCACCGCAGTGAAGGCCTGGCAGAGCATCAAAAAGGAGGAAACACAGCGTCTGGTGATGTCCATGAGTTCAAGACTTCAGGCAGTCATTGCCAACAAAGGGTTTTCAACCAAGTACTAGAAATGAACATTTTATTTACAATTATTTAATCTGTCCAATTACTTTTGGTCCCTTTAAAAACAGGGTGGCACATGTTAAGGAGCTGAAACTCCTAAACCCTTCATCCAATTTTAATGTGGATACTCTCAAATTAAAGCTGAAAGTCTGAACTTCAACTTCAACTGCATCTGAATTGTTTTGTTTAAAATTCATTGTGGTAATGTCTTGAACCAAAATTAGAAAAATGTTGTCTCTGTCCAAATATATATGGACCTAACTGTAGTATAGGAGACCAGCTACTCTATATTGGGAACATTTTGTTCCTGAAGCCAACCTCTATGTGTCTTCAAATTGGTATTGGGGTATTTCCAAAATTTAGGCAGCCGTTGTAGTCACTGCATATGAAATAGCTATATAGCAGAACCGCTCTTTTATAATTATTATTATTATTTATTTATAAAGCGCAATTGATTCCATGTTGCTGTACATGAGAAGGCGTTACATACCAAATACAGATATCACTTACAGTAAACAAACTAACGATGACAGACTGGAACAGAGGGAAGAAGACCCTGCCCTTGCGGGCTTACATTCTACAGGAATGGGGAAGGAGACAGTAGGTTGGGGTGTTGCAGTAGCTCCGATGTTGTTGAGGTGGCAGCAAGCAAGGTAATGGCAGGATGTAGGCTTGTTTGAAGAGATGGGTTTTCAGGTTCCGTCTAAAGGATCCAAATGTGGAGGCTAATTGGACGTGTTGAGACACAGAATTCCAGAGGATGGGGGATATTCTTGGAGGCGATTGGGTGAGGAACGAATAAGTGTGGAGGAGAGAAGGAGGTCTTGGGAGGACCGGAGATTACGTAAGGGAGCATATCGGGAGATTAGTTCAGAGATGTACAGACGAGAAAGGTTATGGATGGCTTTGTAGGTCAGTGTTAGTAGTTTGAACTGGATACGCTGGGCAATTGGGAGCTAGTGAAGGGATTTGCAAAGGGGGGTAGTAGGGGAGTAGCGAGAGATGAACTGGTCATGCAGCTGAGTTAAGGATGGACTAGAGGGGTGCGAGAGTGTTAGCAGGTAGGCCACAAAGGAGGATGTTGCAGTAGTCGAGGCGGGAGATGATGAGGGCATGTACAAGCAGTTTAATAGATTGAGGGTTGAGGAAAGGATGGATTCTGGAAATATTTTTGAGTTGGAGGCGACAGGAGGTGGCAAGAGCTTGGATGTGTGGTTTGAAGGACAGGGTAGGGCAAAGTCAAGGGTTACTCCGAGACAGCGGATTGCCGGTACATGGGAAAGTGTGATGTCATTTATTGTGATAGAAAGATGAGGTGTGGAAGATACGAGAGATGGGGGAAAAATGATGAGTTTAGATTTGTCCACATTGAGCTTGAGGAAGTAAGAGGAGAAGAAGGAGGATATGGCTGATACACATACTTGGATTCTGGACAGCAGAAAGGTGACATCTGGGCCAGAGAGGTAGATCTAGGTATCATCAGCGTTCTGATGGTACTGGAAGCCATGGGATTTTATGAGCTGTCCCAGGCCAAGGGTATAGATTGAGAAGAGTATGGGTCCTAGGACAGAGCCTTGAGGGACTCCAAGAGAGAGATGGTGGGGTGAGGAGGTAGTGTGGGAGTGGGAGACGCTAAATGTGCGGTTAGAAAAGTATGAGGAGATCCAGGAAAGGGCAAGGTTTTTGACACCAAAGGAAGAGAGGATCTGTAGTAGGAGGCAGTGGTCAACTGTGTCAAAGGCAGAGGACAGGTCAAGAGGAAGGATTACAGAGAATTGTCTGTTAGCTTTGGCTGTAAGGAAGTCATTAGTAATTTAGGTAAGCCTATATTTGGTGGAATGGTGGGGGCGGAAGCCAGATTGTCGGTTGTCAAAGAGAGAGTTAGATGAGAAGTGAGAGGAAAGTTCAGCGTGAACGTGTTGCTCAAGGAGTTTGGAGGCAAATGGGAGGAGCAATATGGGAACATTTTGTTACTGAGGCCCACCTCTAGGTGTCTTCAAATTGGTATTGGGGTATTTCCTACATTTAGGGAGCCGTTGCAGTCACTGCATACACAAAAAACGTATAGCAGAACCGCTCCTTTATTATGGGGAATTTTTTTTCCTGAGTCCCTCCTCTATGTCTCTTCAAACGGGTATCGGAGTGTGTCAAAATTTTTGGCAGCTCTGCCACTCACTGCATATGCTAAAACAGTATAGGAGACCCGCTCCTTAATAATGGGAACAACAAAGCATAGACAGCTGATGCCCTCTAACAATAGTGAGGGCTGACTGCTGGCCCTTTAAGAATAGTAAGGGCCACCTGATGGCCCTATAAAATAGGCTTTGTGACTTTCAGAGTCCCTCCTTCATAAATGAAACAGGATGTGTCTGATCATGTCTCACCACATGGGCAGATAAGGTAGTAAAATGTTAAAATTACATTTACCGGTGAATGTATTTTTCACTGTTGAAAGCAATGCCAAAGTGCAGAAATGCATCAAAAACGCTACGTGTGAACATAGCCCAAGGAGTGGAGGAGCATTTTTGGGGGGGGGTTATTTATTTTGCCTTATATACAAGTCAGTACCCTGGAAAGGATGTTCCTTAACATTTTTCCCAGAAAAATCCATTTTGGTTTCGTTTTTGTATGTTTTATTGTGAGCTCGTAAAAGTGATGTAATACTCTGACAACATTGTTCACAGCAGTGACCTGGAAGTCAGAGATGCTTCGAGGGGTCTTCCCCATGCTGTTCCCATGTTATTTCAGCAATGTTCCCATCGATTTGGGCAATTTTTAAGCCTCCTGCAGGGGCCTCTGGAAAAAAGCTCGAGTTTCCCATAGACTTACCATATTTTTTGGGCTATAAGACGCACCGGACCATAAGACGCACCTAGGTTTTAGAGGAAGAAAATAGAAAAAAAATTAAGCAAAAATTGTGGTCATGATGCCCTGTTAAGCGGGAGGGAGTCTGCTGCTGATACTGTTATAGGGGTAATGTACCCCAATTTAGTTTTTTTCCTGTTATAGAATTTTTGTCCTGGTACATATGGCCCCCTCCTTCCTGTTATAAGTGGCCCTCATCCCCACCCTGATATGCATGGCACCCCAATCAACCATCCTGGTATGATGCATGGCACCCTAATCCCCCATCCTGGCATGCATGGCTCCCCCTCATCCCTCTTCATGGTATGTATGACACCTTTCATCCTGGTATGTATGGCCCCCCTCACCACCATCCTGGTATGTATGGCACCTTCATCCTTCTTCCTGATATGTATGGCACTCTTCATCCCTGTAAGTATGGCCCCCTTCATCCTGGTATGTATGGCACCCTTCATCCCTGTATGTATGGCCCCCTTCACCCTGGTATGTATGGCACTCTTCATCCCTGTATGTATGGCCCCCCACGCTCATGAGTGGTGAATATTCATGGACTTTAATAGCGGGCACACTGACCTCCGAGCGCAGCAGGAGCAGCGCTGCGGCTACAGTGTGTGTGCTATTTGGGAGAATGAATGGTCACTGCTCCCCACACACACATTCCCGGCGTGGGAAGCAGTGACTATTCCGGCACAGCAGATCACTGTGTGAGGACACATGGCAGTTACGCCATGTGCGGCTCACACACTGAGAACCCTGTCGGCAGCAGAGCGGGACACAGGAGAGAGGAGGTGAGTATATTTGTTTATTTTTTTTCTGTGCAGCGTGACAGGGATTAAGGGGTGCCAAGCATACCAGGATGAGGGGGGCCATACATACAGGTATGAAGGGAAACATACATACCAGAAAGAGGGATGAGGGGGACCATACATACTGGGATGAGGGATGAGGGGGGCCATACATACGGGGATGAAGGGTGCCATACAAACCAGGAGCTGCAATACAGGCACAGTGTGCCAGCTATTAAGGAAAATGATTATTCACTGCTACCCACGCCCATGGGGAGCAGTGAATATTCATTTTCTTTAGTAGCGGGAACAGTGTAGACTGCAGCAGGCAGCTGCTGCCTCCTGTGCCCCTCCGCTCTGCCGCTGTCGCTTCCCCCACATCCCCCACCACCCACAGCTACAGTATTTATGTATATCGGAGGAAAAAAGTGCGCCTTATAGTCCGAAAAATACGGTACATTGGGCTCATTGATCGGGTCGAGCACTCGAGCATTCCAATTTGCTCGACTCGAGCAATGAGCACCCAAGCATTTTATTGCTCGCTCATCACTAGTGTCTTCCCCTCATGCTTCAAACATGCATCGATCTCAGCCATCCTCAAAAAGCCCTCCATTGACCCATTCTCTCTGTCTAGCTATCGCCTCATATCACTTCTCCCTTATACCTCAAAACTACTGGAACAACACGTCCATCTTGAACTGTCCTCCCACCTCTCCTCCTGTTCCCTCTTTGATCGCTTACAATCTGTCTTCTGACAGCACCATTACGCTGAAACTGCTCTGACTAAAGTCACCACTGGCCTACTAACTGCCAAATCCAAGCTACACTACTCTGTCCTCCTTCTTCTGGACCTGTCATCTGCCTTCGACGCAGAGGACCATTCCCTCTTACAACAGATTCTTTCATCTCCTGGCCCTATGTTGGATCTCCTCATACCTAACAGACCGGACATTCAGCGTCTCCCACTCACACACCACCACCTCATATCGCCCCCTATCTATCGGTGTCCCCCAACTTCTAGGACCCCTGCTCTTCTCAATCTACACCTTCAGCCTGGGTCAGCTCATAGAGTCTCACAGCTTTCAGTATCACCTCTATGCTAATGACACCAGATCTACCACTCTGGACCGGATATAACCTCCTTTCTAACCAGAAACTCACAATGTCTGTCCGCTATTTCATCTTTCTTCTCTGCTTGATTTCTTAAACTTAACATAGATAAAACTGAATTCATCATCTTTCCATCATCTCACTCAACCCCCCCAACTGAACTGGCTGCCCACTCTCCCCAGTCCCGCAAGCTCGCTGCCTCGGGGTAACCCTGGCCTATAATCTCTCCTTCAAACCACATATCCAAGGCCTTTCCACTTCCTGCCAACTTCAACTCAAAAATGTCTCCCGGATCCGTACATTCCTTTACCAAGAATCTACAAAAACACTAGTGCATGCCCTCATCATCTCCCGCCTCGACTACTGCAACCTCCTGCTTTGTGGCCTCCCCTCTAACACTCTTGCACCTCTCCCCACACTATTCCCCAACCTCTCCTCTGTGTCAATCCCTGCACTGGCTCCCCATTCCCCTGAGAATCCAGTTCAAAAACCTAACCTTGGCATACAAAGGAATCCACAGCCTGTCTTCTCCATACATCTGTAATCTAATCTCCTGATACTTACCTGCATGCAATCTCCGATCCTCACAAAATCTCCTTCTCTACTCCCCTCTTTTATCCTCTTCCCACATTCTTATACTAGATTTGTCCTGTGCATCCCCCATACTTTGGAACTATCTACCCGAACATATTAGACTCTTGCCTACCGTCGAAACCTTCAAAAGGACCCTGAAGACCTACCTTTTCCGACAAACCTACAACCTTCAGTAATCCTTATTCCACCATACCGCTGCATGACCAGCTCTCCGCTCACCTACTGTGTCTTCACCCATCCCTTGTAGATTGTGAGCCCTAGCAGGAAGGGTTCTCTCTCCTCCTGTACCAGTCGGTGACTTGTTTTTTTCAAGATTATTGTAATTGTTTTTTTCTATGTATACCCCTTTTCACATGTAAAGCGCCATGGAATAAATGGCGCTATAATAATAATAATAATAGAAAGAACATTGATATTTTATTGATACAAAACACATACACAAAATGTACATATAGGAACATTTAAAAACAAGGCAAGCAGGTAGTGAAAGATTACCCTTATTCAACAAAGCACATACAGCTCTGGCAAAAATTAAGAGACCACTGAACAGTTTTCTATTGGAAAGCAAGGAAAGACTGGTGGAAAGCATGCCAAGACGCATGAAAGCTGTGATTAAATATCATGGTTAGTCCACAAAATATTGATTTCTGAACTCTTCCTGAGTTAAAACATGAGTAATTTGAGGTCTGAAAGCACTGTTTCTTTTTTAGTATTTTGACGCTTTATTGGGGCTGTAGCCATGGATAAGGTTGGGGCTAAGGTTCGGGCTGTAGCCATGGATAAGGTCGGTGCTAAGGTTGGGGCTGTAGCCATGCATAAGGTTGAGGCTAAGGTTGGGGCTAAAGCCATGGATAAATTTGGGGCTAAGGTTGGGGCTAAAGCCATGGATAAGTTTGGGGCTAAAGCCATGGATAAGGTTGGGACTAAAGCCATGGATAAGGTTGTGACTAAAGCCGTGGATAAGGTTGGGGTTAAAGCCGTAGATAAAGTTTGGGCTACAGCCATGGATAAGGTTGGGGCTAAGGTTGGGGCTAAAGCCATGGATAAGGTTGTGGCAAAAGCCATGGATAAGGTTGGCGCAAAAGTGTAAGGTGTCACAGCGAGGTAGTCGTGAGCGAGCTGTAGTCCCTGCTTGCTCTGGCACCCTACAGACAATACGTGTCCTCCCTCTGATGTGTGGCTGTGTATGTGGTGCTCTCCACTTACGTCCAACCATCCGATCGCGGCTGTCTCCAGGCATTTCTCTTCTGGGACCAGGGCAGCAATAAATTCAGAGGACACGAGGCTCTTAACCAGAACTTGGACTTTACCTGGGGAAGAGGAATATGTACAATATTTACAGGCAGATATAATGGATACGGTCCGATGGGTTATTATCTCCCTCACAGGCGCTGGCAACATCTTCAGCCCTGGTTCCCTCTTTAAGTGAAGCATCTCTGTGACTCTAATCTCTAGCCCAAAAGACTCTTCTGCAATACCAACAGTGTTCCGGATCCGATATCTCCCCCACGTCTTAGCCTGGAGTCCTATTTATCTTCCTCTGCTACCTGCAGACTAGAAGTCCCCCGGGGCCTCAATACCTCCATTGAGTTTCTCCGGCCGGCCAACAGGACTCTTGCGTAGGGAGACTTTTACACTGGTGATCCCACTGTCTGAGGGTATGGAGCTCCCGTCTACCCTAGCAGCCACCATATAGTCAGGCTGCCCGTATGGTTCACTGTTCTAACTCTTATTAACTCATCACTTCCTGCTTCTGGAAACTAAGCCAAGATTTTCCTGATGTGCCCAACCTCTGTGGGCTGTCATCACACAGCATTAACCCCATCACTGTCTGTAACACTGCTGGCAGACTCAACCTGACATCTGCACCCGGAACAGAGGCATCTTGTGGCTGATTACAAGTACTGCAGCCCACAAGGAATTATGCCAGGAACAAGCTCTATAAACACTCAAGTCTTAATCAGGGCACTAAGTTCCCCCTCTACTCTACTGACTGGACCACTGAAGCTAACACCTTAGCTTGGCCTTCCGACAGTCCAGAGAGGTTTAACTAAGGGAACACTTTCTTCAACTTCTTCAGTGCCAAAGGAAGGCTACGTCCTTCCCCACTATTACAAAAGGCATGGATACGGTTGGGGCTAAAGTTGGGGCAAAAGCCATAGATAAAGTTGGGGCTAAAGTTGGGGCTAAAGCCATGATCAGATTACCTCCAAACTCTGCATTCAAGCCACAGTACACTCTGAAGAGAGTGAAGCATGGTGGTACAAACATTATGATATGGACATGTTTCTCTAACTATGGTGACGGACGTATTTACCGCATATGAGGGATCATGGACCAGTTTGCATATATTAAAATACTTGAAGAGGTCATGTTGCCTTACGCTGAAGAGAATATGCCCTTGAAATGGGTGTTTCAACAAGACAACGACCCTAAACACACAAGTAAATGAGCAAAATCTTGGTTCCAGTCCAACAAAATTAAGGTTATGGAGTGGCCAGAGTGGACCTTAATCTGATAGAACACTTGTGGGGTGACATTAAAAATGCCATTCATGAGGCAAAGCCAACAAATGCCAAAACATTGTGGGATGTAGTCAAAGCATCCTGGGCTGGAATAACAATTGACAGGTGCCAAAAGTTGATTGACTCTATGCAACATAGATGTGAAGCATTTCTAAAAAACTGTGGGTATACAACTAAATATTAGGTTAGTGATTCACAGGAATGCTAAATCCCCCCCCCCCAAAAAAAATAAAATAATACGTATTGTGAGTTTGCATAGACAAATGCAGACACTGCTATTTTTTTGAACAGCCCAATGAATGTTATTTTTTTTGTTATTTTTTGTAAAGTTGTTAAAATTATATACATTTCTCTTCATGTTTTGAATTAGAAAACAGTGTGCAATGTTCCCATTGCATGGAAATAAAAATTAGTATAAAGATTTTGTGCTTAACTCATGTTTTTGAACACACTGCTATTATTTTGAACACTACTATATATACCAGGATGGAGGACATATATAAATACCAGTATGATGGACATGTATAACTGGATGGAGGACATATATAAATCCCAGTATGATGGACATATATACCAGGATGGAGGACATATATAAATACCAGGATGGGGACCATATATACAGGGTCGGACTGGGGTGTCTGGGGCCCACAGGGAGAACTGACTCTAGGGGCCCACCTACAGCCATATGCAAATATCTGTTATCCGCTATCCCTGCTATAGTGGAGCATTGACTGGCGGCTCCTGCACATCTACTGTGCACCACTATAACTGGGATGTACAATTACGGTAGTTTGCATTAAAGGGCTTCTTTGGTTAAAACAAGTTATCACCGATCCATGGGATCCACAGGATCGGTGATCACTTATTGATCGTTTGGGTCCGAACATTGGAAAACGCGCCTATCAGAAGAATGGGGAAGTTTCATCCCTGACAGGACACTTATCCCCATTTTAAAATGCAGCTTCCAAAAAAGAGCAGCGCTCACAGTCACTGAGGGAATGACTGGATGAGTGGTCGCATCTCACATGCCGCTCCAGTCTAATGGGGAGAAAAGCTCCACATTCTGCCGATTGTGTCCCAGCAGTCAGACCCCCACCAATCAATATCATCACTGATCCTGTGGAGAGGTGATTACTTGTTTTCACCAGAGAACCCCTGTAAGTGCATCTCTGCCGCTCTGGTCCAAGTATTTAATCTCTAAGGCTGCAGCCCCACTATCAGTATTTGGTCAGTATTTTTTCTCAGGAGTGGGAGCCAAAACCAGGTGAGGAACAATCAGAGAAAAGGTATAATAGAAACAAGTCACCAATTCTGTATTTATCACCCACTCCTGGTTTTGGCAGCTACTCCTGAGAAAAAAAACTGACCGAATACTGATGGTGGGGCTGTGGCCTAATGGAAAAAAATCTTTTCCTAGTTAATATCAGCAAGAACAAAATGACTGCCATACACAACACAGTCCACTATATCAACACCAATAATACCACATACAAAAGAGACAAATATCGCCACACCATGACTAGATCACATATTACCACCACATAGTGACCAAATAATACTACATACAAGGAACAAATACGGCCACACCATGACCAGACCACATATTACCACCCCAAAGTGACCAAATACTTCAATACTGATCATGAATACAAACCACAATACTAACAACACTGTTATTACCACCAGTGACATTATACACAGGAGCTCTGTATATAGTGTCAGTGTACAGGTAATACAGGCATCACCAGTGACATTATACACAGGAGCTCTGTATATAGTGTCAGTGTACAGGTAATACAGGGATCACCAGTGACATTATACACAGGAGCTCTGTATATAGTGTACAGTGTACAGGTAATACAGTGACCACCAGTGACATTGTACACTAGAGCTCAGTATATAGTGTCAGTGTACAGGTAATACAGGGTTCACCAGTGACATTATACACAGGAGCTCTGTATAGAGTGTCAGTGTACAGGTAATACAGTGATCACCAGTGACATTATACACTGGAGCTCTGTATTTAGTGTACAGGTATTACAGTGGTCACCAGTGACATTATACACAGGAGCTCTGTATATAGTGTACAGGTAATACAGTGGTCACCAGTGACATTATACACAGGAGCTCTGTACATAGTGTATAGTGCACAGGTAATACAGTGGTCACCAGTGACATTATACACAGGAGCTCTGTATATAGTGTACAGATAATACAGTGGTCACCAGTGACATTATACACAGGAGCTCTGTATATAGTGTACAGGTAATACAGTGGTCACCAGTGACATTATACACAGGAGCTCTGTATATATTGCACAGGTAATACAGTGGTCACCAGTGACATTATACACAGGAGCTCTGTATATAGTGTACAGATAATACAGTGGTCACCAGTGACATTATACACAGGAGCTCTGTATATAGTGTACAGGTAATACAGTGGTCACCAGTGACATTATACACAGGAGCTCTGTATATAGTGTATAGTGTACAGGTAATACAGGGATCACCAGTGACATTATACACAGGAGCTCTGTATATAGTGTCAGTGTACAGGTAATACAGTGATCACCAGTGACATTATACACTGGAGCTCTGTATATAGTGCACAGGTAATACAGTGGTCACAAGTGACATTATACACAGAAGCTCTGTATATAGTGTATACATAATATAGTGATCACCAGTGACATACACAGGAGTTCTGTATATACTATATACACACGTGGTCAGAATTGTTGGTACCCCTCGTTTAATGAAAGAAAAACCCACAATGGTCACAGAAATAACTTGAATCTGACAAAAGTAATAATAAATTAAAAATCTATGAA